>NC_054378.1:85659716-86270549 GCF_017654675.1 Xenopus laevis | reverse complement strand
GACATATGATCTTCTTTTCATTGTTTGCATGCTATGGACACCCTGTTACTATATTAAAGGAACACTGTCATCCTAAAAATATGTCTATGTATACCATTATCATAGTAGGCACTTGTTACCAGCAGAAAAGCAATTAAGAACCCCCCTGCCACCACTAAATCACTAGGACCCCAAAGTAGAATACAATACCTATAGTATTATCAATTATGGTCATTATTGCTACTGTAGTCATAGAACCTGACCATTAGGTTGTGTCACATTAAAGGAAAACTATACCCCCTGAACAATGTAAGTCTCTGTAAAAATATACTACATAAAACAGCCCATATGTAAAACTCCGCTTTATGTAAATAACCCATTTTCATAATAATATGCTTTTTTAGTAGTGCCATTGGGTAATTGCCATTGTAAAAAATAAGGGCCGCCCCCTGGGATCCTAGGATTCACGGTGCACACAAACCATACATGTTAGGTCACATGAGCCAATTAACAGACAGAGTTCTGTATTTTGCTTCCATGCTTCTTCCTGATACAGTTAGAGCTGCAGTATTTTTGGTTAGGTGATCTTTGAGGCAGCACAGAGACCATCAGAAATGGTGGCTCAAGGTAAGAGATGTAATAGTTACTTAAATAAATATTCCAGGTTGGTACACTTAATTTGATATAAACTATCTGTTGCTTAAGTATTTATTTTAGGGGTATAGTTTCCTTTAACCCTTTAACCGCCAAGCACGTACGGCGTACGTGCTGGCGGTTCAGGGCTCAGGCTGCCAAGAACGTACCTTGTACGTTCTTTTGCAGCTGAGCCCTTCTCTCTGCATCGGCGGCTTTTGCCGCCTCTGCAGAGAGTCAGGAGGGTAGACAGCCCCCTGGGCAACGTGGCTGGGGGGCTGTCAAGTCGGATCTGCGACGCGATTGTCGCAGATCCGACTTCAAAGTAGCAGAAGCGCAATGTAAGCGCTGCTGCTGCTGGCTTACCTCCTCCTCGTCGCACCACGCGCCCAGTCACTTCCTGCTGCGCAGTAACTCTGCAGACACGCTGCCAGGAGTCGTCCTTCGGTTCCAGCGATCCTCCTGCTACAAAAACGGTAAGTGCACTTTTTTTTACACACTTACCTGCACTTACACATACCTACAGTACATTTATACACTTACATGAACATTTTAGTAAAAATTTGTGTTTTTTTATTTTTTATTTTTTTATTTTAGCACACTTAGTCGATTTTGTACACTTATTTACACATAATTACATGTATTTGCACACTCAGACAACTTTTATTAGTGCACAAATATGTATACACAAAAACTCACAAACAGGGTTTTTTTTTTTTTTTTTACTTATTCATTGTACTGTTTGTTTTGCCTAAAAGCATGTTATTTTGACAGCGTGACTATTGGATAATCGATTTCGGCCACTAATTACGCTGCCGGATCAATTATTTTGTTATTTCATTGATTTACGCTATTTTTGTGGTTTTATTGCAATTTTATCCATGCATTATTGTTCCTTATGTATCTTTAGTATAGTTTTGCTGTTTGGTGCTTTGGTATAGAAAGATTTATTTTACTTAGTTTGATTCGCCAGAATATATGCTTTCCAAAAATATATGGGTTTCTGGGGGTCTTTTTACAGTTTTGGGGTCTTATGGCACATAACGCACAGTTGGGGCTCTCTTTTCTGCAGCTTAGTTGGCTAGCGTGAAAATTCATAGGCATGTTTTTCATTTGGGGTCTGTACACGCCACATACTTTGGTAAATCTATGCATATTGGGCATCAAACTATTTAGTAGACCTCTGACGTCCATATTTAGGGTGATTTTTCTTTATACGTAAAACAGTGTGTGTGATAAATGCGGCAAACTGCAACAATTTTAGGCGATTTTCAGAAATGTAAAAACCTCTGCGTTTAGAAAAGCTTTGCAGTTTGGTGTAGAAAGACGTCTTTATCTTTTTTGGATTCGTCAGAATGTGTACTTTCCAAAAATATATGGTTTTGGGGGGGTCTTTGCTGTTAGGAGGGTCTTGAGGCATATAATATGAAGTCAAGGGTCTATGTTCACAGAAGGCGAATCGGCAGCAGAGAAAAATCATATGCACTATTTTCATTTTGGGTCCGCACATGCCAGCTGCCTTGGTATATCAATGCATATTGGGCATCAAACGGTTCAATTGATCCTTGGCATCAGTATTTATGGTGTTTTAGAATTGTATGTAAGAAATTGGGTGAGATAAATGCGGCCAATTGCAATATTTTTAGGCAATTTTCAAAAATGTAAAAACTGTTGCTTTTATCGCCAAATTTAGGAAAGGCTTGCGGCTTGGTACTTTGGAGTACAAGGACATGCATACCCAATTTGGATTCGTGGGAATGTATACTTTCCGAAAATATATGGTTTTCTGGGGTGAATGCACTTTTTTTTACCTTTGCTCCCCCCAAAACTATGTATATGTGTTGATTTTGCAGTACCTGAAATGACAGACCATATGGGGGTCTTCCTTTTGGGGCCCCTATATGCCACGTGCTTGGGTACATCTATACATATTGGGCATCAAACTGTTCAGAGGACCCTAGGCTTTCATATTTGGGGTGATTTGTCTTGATACCTAAAAGTATGTGGGTAATACGATGCTGCAGGGTAGATATTTTGAGGTGATTTTTGGAAATGTCACCTAAATCACCAAATTTAGGAATGATTTGTGGCTTGGTACTTTGGCGTAGAAAGACATGCATACCCAATTTGGATTCGTTGGAATGTGTACTTTCCGAAAATATATGGTTTTCTGGGGTGAACTTACTGTTTTCTACTTTTGCCCCCCCCAAAACGATGTAAATGTGTTGATTTTGCAGTACCTGAAATGACAACTATATGGGGGTCTTCCTTTTGGGGCCCCTGTATGCCACGTGCTTGGGTACACCTATACATATCGGGCATCAAACTGTTCAGAGCACCCTAGGCTTTCATATTTGGGGTGATTTCTCTTGATACCTAAAAGTATGTGGGTAATACGATGCTTCAGGGTAGATATTTTGAGGTGATTTTTGGAAATGTCACCTAAATCACCAAATTTAGGAATGATTTGCGGCTTGGTACTTTGGCGTAGAAAGACATGCATACCCAATTTGAATTCGTGGGAATGTGTACTTTCCAAAAATATATGGTTTTCTGGGGTGAACTTACTTTTTTCTACATTTGCCCCCCTCAAAACAATGTAAATGTGTTGATTTTGCAGTACCTGAAATGACAGACCATATGGGGGTCTTCGTTTTGCGGCCCCTATACGCCACGTGCTTGGGTACACCTATACATATTGGGCATCAAACTGTTCAGAGGACCCCAGGCTTTCATATTTGGGGTGATTTGTCTTGATACCTAAAAGTATGTGGGTAATACGATGCTGCAGGGTCGAAATTTTGAAGTCATTTTTGGAAATGTCCCCAAAATCACCAAATTTAGGAATGGTTTGCGGCTTGGTACTTTGTAGTAGAAAGACATGCATACCCAATTTAGATTCGTGGGAATGTGTACTTTCCGAAAATATATGGTTTTCTGGGGTGAACTTACTTTTTTCTACCTTTGCCCCCCCCAAAACGATGTAAATGTGTTGATTTTGCAGTACCTGAAATGACAGAACATACAAGGAGGGGTCTTCATTTTAGGGCCCCTATATGCCACGTGCTTGGGTACACCTATACATATCGGGCATCAAACTGTTCAGAGGACCCTAGGCTTTCATATTTGGGGTGATTTCTCTTGATACCTAAAAGTATGTGGGTAATACGATGCTGCAGAGTAGATATTTTGAGGTCATTTTTGGAAATGTCACCAAAATCACCAGATTTAGGAATGATTTGCGGCTTGGTACTTTGGCGTAGAAAGACATGCATACCCAATTTGGATTCGTTGGAATGTGTACTTTCCGAAAATATATGGTTTTCTGGGGTGAACTTACTGTTTTCTACTTTTGCCCCCCCCCCAAAACGATGTAAATGTGTTGATTTTGCAGTACCTGAAATGACAGACTATATGGGGGTCTTCCTTTTGGGGCCCCTGTATGCCATGTGCTGGGGTACACCTATACATATCGGGCATCAAACTGTTCAGAGGACCCTAGGCTTTCATATTTGGGGTGATTTCTCTTGATACCTAAAAGTATGTGGGTAATACGATGCTGCAGGGTAGATATTTTGAGGTGATTTTTGGAAATGTCACCTAAATCACCAAATTTAGGAATGATTTGCGGCTTGGTACTTTGGCGTAGAAAGACATGCATACCCAATTTGGATTCGTTGGAATGTGTACTTTCCGAAAATATATGGTTTTCTGGGGTGAACTTACTGTTTTCTACTTTTGCCCCCCCCAAAACGATGTAAATGTGTTGATTTTGCAGTACCTGAAATGACAGACTATATGGGGTCTTCCTTTTGGGGCCCCTGTATGCCACGTGCTTGGGTACAACTATACATATCGGGCATCAAACTGTTCAGAGGACCCTAGGCTTTCATATTTGGGGTGATTTCTCTTGATACCTAAAAGTATGTGGGTAATACGATGCTGCAGGGTAGATATTTTGAGGTGATTTTTGGAAATGTCACCTAAATCACCAAATTTAGGAATGATTTGCGGCTTGGTACTTTGGCGTAGAAAGACATGCATACCCAATTTGGATTCGTTGGAATGTGTACTTTCCGAAAATATATGGTTTTCTGGGGTGAACTTACTGTTTTCTACTTTTGCCCCCCCCCAAAACGATGTAAATGTGTTGATTTTGCAGTACCTGAAATGACAGACTATATGGGGTCTTCCTTTTGGGGCCGCTGTATGCCACGTGCTTGGGTACACCTATACATATCGGGCATCAAACTGTTCAGAGGACCCTAGGCTTTCATATTTGGGGTGATTTGTCTTGATACCTAAAAGTATGTGGGTAATACGATGCTGCAGGGTAGATATTTTGAGGTGATTTTTGGCAATGTCACCTAAATCACCAAATTTAAGAATGATTTGCGGCTTGGTACTTTGGCGTAGAAAGACATGCATACCCAATTTGGATTCGTTGGAATGTGTACTTTCCGAAAATATATGGTTTTCTGGGGTGAACTTACTGTTTTCTACTTTTGCCCCCCCCAAAACGATGTAAATGTGTTGATTTTGCAGTATCTGAAATGACAGACTATATGGGGGTCTTCCTTTTGGGGCCCCTGTATGCCACGTGCTTGGGTACACCTATACATATCGGGCATCAAACTGTTCAGAGGACCCTAGGCTTTCATATTTGGGGTGATTTGTCTTGATACCTAAAAGTATGTGGGTAATACGATGCTGCAGGGTAGATATTTTGAGGTGATTTTTGGAAATGTCACCTAAATCACCAAATTTAGGAATGATTTGCGGCTTGGTACTTTGGCGTAGAAAGACATGCATACCCAATTTGAATTCGTGGGAATGTGTACTTTCCGAAAATATATGGTTTTCTGGGGTGAACTTACTGTTTTCTACTTTTGCCCCCCCAAAACAATGTAAACGTGTTGATTTTGCAGTACCTGAAATGTCAGACTATATGGGGGTCTTCCTTTTAGGGCCCCTATATGCCACATGCTTCGGTACACCTATACATATTGGGCATCAAACTGTTCAGAGGACCCTAGGCTTTCATATTTGGGGTGATTTGTCTTGATACCTAAAAGTATGTGGGTAATACGATGCTGCAGGGTAGATATTTTGAGGTGATTTTTGGAAATGTCACCTAAATCACCAAATTTAGGAATGATTTGCGGCTTGGTACTTTGGCGTAGAAAGACATGCATACCCAATTTGGATTCGTTGGAATGTGTACTTTCCGAAAATATATGGTTTTCTGGGGTGAACTTACTGTTTTCTACTTTTGCCCCCCCCCCAAAACGATGTAAATGTGTTGATTTTGCAGTACCTCAAATGACAGACCATATGGGAGTCTTCCTTTTGGGGCCCCTATATGCCACGTGCTTGGGTACACCTATATATATTGGGCATCAAACTGTTCAGAGGACCCTAGGCTTTCATATTTGGGGTGATTTGTCTTGATACCTAAAAGTATGTGGGAAATACGATGCTGCAGGGTAGACATTTTTAAGTGATTTTTGGAAATGTCACCAAAATCACCAAATTTAGGAATGATTTGCGGCTTGGTACTTTGGAGTACAAAGACATGCATACCCAATTTAGATTCGTGGCAATGTGTACTTTCCGAAAATATATGGTTTTCTGGGGTGAACTTACTTTTTTCTACCTTTGCCGCCCCCCAAAACGATGTAAATGTGTTGATTTTGCAGTATCTGAAATGACAGACCATATGGGGTCTTCCTTTTTCAGGCCTCTATATGCCACTTGCTTGGGTACACCTATACATATTGGGCATCAAACTGTTCAGAGGACCCTAGGCTTTCATATTTGGGGTGATTTGTCTTGATACCTAAAAGTATGTGGGTAATACGATGCTGCAGGGTAGAAATTTTTAAGTGATTTTTGGAAATGTCGCCAAAATCACCAACTTTAGTAATGGTTTGCCGCTTGGTACTTTGGTGTAGAAAGACATGCATACCCAATTTGGATTCAGGGGAATGTGTACTTTCCGAAAATATATGGTTTTCTGGGGTGAACATACTTTTTTCTACCTTTGCCGCCCCCCAAAACGATGTAAATGTGTTGATTTTGCAGTATCTGAAATGACAGAACAAATGGGGGGTCTTCCTTTTGGGGCCTCCTATGCCACGTGCTTGGGTACATCTATTCATATTGGGCATCAAACTGTTCAGTGGACCCAGGATTTTATATTTGGGGTGTTTTACATTGATACCTAATGATGTGTGGGAGATATGTTGCTGTAGAGTGGAAGCTTTGAGGTCATTTTTCAAAAAATTCACCAATTTCTATAAAACATTATAACTTTAGGAAACAATTGCAACTTGGTGGTTTGGAGTACAAAGATATTTCTACCCATTTTTGATTCACCAGAATCTGTTCTTTCTAGTAATGGGTAGTTTTCTAGGGTAAACCTACTGTTAGCGGAATGTTTGGCCTTGAAATCAAAAGTATGCCGTTTGGGAAGTGTTGCTTTGGAAATTTGGTTGTGTACTGCTTGTAGATTTTGAGCTATACAAGTGAGAAATCTCCATAAAACTATATATATTTGGTATTGTCGCGTTCAGGAGACATAGACCTTTCTAAATCGGCTGTGTTCTCGTACATAAAATGAATGATGTTTCTGATATATGTGATTGTTCTTCGTGCAACATGATTTTTTTCATTTTATTTGACACTTAGAATCCAATATTTTATTAGAGAAGTAGAATTACACCAAAATTCTTGCATATTGTGAAAGTTCAGGTTGTCCTGAAAAAAACAATACATTGTTTTCCTGGGTTAACTAAAAGACCACCCCAGGAAAGGCCCTTAAAGTGAAAGAGTGCAAAATATCAAAAAACTGCTTGGCAGTAGATGTTCGCATCTAGGACAAAACGGCTGGCAGGGAAAGGGTTAAAGGAAAAAGCTCCTGAGCTATAAAAGTACCCTGAAAATACACTAATAAGCTTTTTTTTTTTTTGCAGTCGCAGGTCATATAGAAGGGATAGGGATCACTGCTTTCAAATCTATTCCCACTATATATTTTTTGTTTTATAAACAGATTGCCTAAGCTGTGGCATTAAAGCTTTTATTTGCTCACTATATAGGCTGCATTTATATATATGAAACTATAATAATATAAATGGGGAATTATAGACTGAAGGGACCCCACTAAGTCTATGGCACAAAGGTAGATTTAAGGCATGGCTGTAAGCTGGGTTTTTAGGCGTTTTGCTCTATTGAATGTGGTTCTGCAAAATTTGCCAACTAAATGTTTTACTGTATATACCAGCACCCCTTAAATAATCCAGGGGTGTAGTTTGTGAGAGGCAATGCCAAGAAACTAGAATGTCATTATTTCAAATAAGTGAGATGTGGGCACAAGAAGTATGATTAACAGGAAGTAAGCACCTTCCAAGCACAATAAGCATAATGTAACTGGAAAGAAGCCAAATCACTTTAGATGCTACATAAGTTAGTTGATGGCACAATACAAATAACACTTTTTTGCATGATAGTTGACCTTTCCTACAATTAGTTGGCAGGATATGGACTATCACACAGTCACTCTTTTTCTGATTCAGTTATGAAAATTAGCATTACTGCAGTTTAGATATTTATAACAACGAAGTGCTTTTGTATATGTACAGAAGTGCTTTTACAGACTGATTTAAAGAAAGCACGCCTCTGCACAAGCAATAGCTTGTATGCCTTTTCACCTTTAGGTTCATAGTTATGCATTTTTACTCAGTATTGTGTAATAATAAATTGATTTATAAGATTACTGCTTTATTTTCTAATTGATATTAAAACAAATATAGTGGTGATTTATCTAGCTCAAAGACTAATGAAACACTGGGTGAATTTCCTGTCATGACTGAAAGCCAAGGTTTTTCAAATAATTATACGAGAAAGTGAGCATATAGTATAACAGCTAAAAATGGTCATGAAACTGCTCGGTAACTTATAATATCCTTATATTTTACAAGAGGGGGTACTTTATTCACTATATAATGGATTTTACAGCAGATACATTTTTCATAATTTGGAGCTTTCTAAATATTGGGTTTCCTGATAAGGCACCCTATATCTGTGCCAATGAGTAATTCACAAAGTAGGAAATCGGAAATAATCCTGATTTTATATGAAATGGGTATTTAAAGCGTAACTTAACAGGTGCTGAAATAAGTATTTGACAGCGGGTGAGAATCGCCAGCAAGAAGTCATTATGAGAATGAACTGCAGACAAAAAAGGTAAACATATTTCTTGTTAGTGAATGCCCTCTATCCATAGAGTAGATGGGACAAGCGGGAGAAGTTGTGTGTACACTAAGGATGGAAGGAGTGTTCAGATGGGACAAGCAGATGTAGCTGTGGGTACACTAAAGATGGAAGGAATGTACAGAACAGAAGGGACAAGCAGGAGAAGTTGTGAGTAACACTAAGGATGGAAGGAGGGTTTGAATGGGATGAGCAGGAGAAGTTGCAGGTACACTATGGATCCAAGGAGCGTTCAGATTAGACAAGCAGGAGAAGCCGTGGGTACACTAAGGAGCCGATGAGTGTACAGATGAGACAAGTGGGAGAAGTGTGTGTACAATAAGAAGTCAAGGAGTGTTCAGATAGGACAAACAGGGGAAGCTCTGGGTACACTAAGGAGCCGATGAGTGTACAGATGGGACAAGCGGGAGAAGTTTGTGTACACTAAGAAGTCAAGGAGTGTTCAGTTAGGACAAACAGGGGAAGCTGTGGGTACACTAAGAAGCCAAGGAGCCAAGGAGTGTTCAGATTGGACAAGTAGGGTAAATTGCAGATACACTAAAGATGGAATGAGTGTTCAGATAGGACAAGTAGGAGAAGTTGTGGGTAAAACTAAGGGGCCCATTTACTAAGGGTCGAAGTGAATTTTCGAATTAAAAAAACTTCGAAGTAATTTTTGGGTACTTCGACCATCGAATGGGCCAAATTCGACCTCGATTCAAATTGAAAATACTTCACAAATTCGACCATTCGAAAATCGAAGTACTGTCTCTTTAAAAAATGTTGATTTCGACACTTCACCACCTTAAACCTGCCGAATTGCTATGTTACCCTATAGGGACCTCTTAGAACCTATAGCCAGTATTTGGCTAAGTTTTGAGAAGTCAAAGGGTTTTTTTGTAAAATCGTATGATCATACGATTAAATCGTACGATTGTACGATCTTAAAAATCCTTCGACTTCGAATGTCGGACTACCCTATTCCATGGTCGAATTTCAAAGTTTTTTTCACTTCGAAAATTCAACCCTTGATAAATCTGCCCCCAAGTATGGAAGGAGGGTTCAAATGGGACGAGCAGGAGAAGTTGCAGGTACACCAAGGATCCAAGGAGAGTTCAGATTAGACAAGCAGGAGAAGCTGTGAGACTGTCTGTACTATGAACATCCCCATGCACTGTTTTATTGTAAAAGGTATATTTACAGCAAGGATGTACAATATCAATACACAGCTTAAGTAATATATATATATTCATGATCATTAAAAAGCCATATCACAACAATCCCTAGCTGTTTAAATTTGCCCTATTTCATTTCATCAAATTTTCCTGTGACTTTGCTGCAATTCATTTTATATCTATAGAACAAGATCTAGATTTGCATAAGTAGGGCATGTTGGAGTGCTTATTATAGCTTTTTAGGGGATTTTTTTCTGCATTCCTTCTAAAATATCATGCACAATCAGAATGGTGTGCAGAGTGGTGTGCACGTTCTGAGAATTAGTTTTCATCTTCTATTATTGTCTCCACCATTTTTTGAAAGAAATCAATAGACTGCTGCACTGCAATTCACTAGAACAAGAGGATTTCAGCAAACAGACTCTTTAACTTTCAGACGAGACCAAGTTAGAATCACATGATTTGAAAACAACATAGTCCCATGTGCTCCATGAAAAAACATCAGATAGGTGGTTATAAATTTCTACCTAAAACTAAACTACTTTTTCCAGCATGACTAAATGGGCCAGTTACACAAAAAGTAAAAATATTTCATGTGCATTTAAATATAATGTACTGTGAGTCTCAAGTTTACTTGAGAAACACTACTGCAGTTTATATAAATAACTTGTCCTTTAGCCGTCGGGGTAGCTATTCAAGTTGAATATGGCTTAAAGTTACACATTTACACAGGACCCCCTTTATCGGTTATTGGTAGTGTTTTTTATGTATATCTGAATGCAGGACCAGAACTAGGGGTAAGCAGAGTAGGCATGTGCCTAGGGCGCAAAGCTGGGGGGGGGGTGTCAGGCAGGGTCGGACTGGCTGGCGGGACACTGGGGAAAAAAAACGGTGGGCCCGACCTGCTCCCTGGACTCCTTCTCCTCACCTCCCTCCCTGAACACGCTCACGTCCCTAACGTGATGGATAAAGATACGTGTGCATGCGCATGCGTGTGTAGGGGGAGGGAGGGGCTAGGGGAGAGCGGACTTTGCGGCTGGGGGGCTCGGGGGATGGTGCGGGGGCCGAGGCTGCAGGCCCGATGGGCCCTGGGCCACCCCAGTCCGACTCTGGTGCCAGGCACATACCTTCTCTGTTGCTAACCCCATGTACGGTCCCTATCTTCCCGGTCTATTTTGGCTTCTGCATATGCCGAGGGGCAGTTCGCGCATGCGCACATCCTGCCGGCACCGGGACCGCCCAGGTTGCCTAGGGCGCCTGCCCGGCATGGCCCGGCTCTGTGGATGTCCAGTGTATACAACCATTTATTTGCAGTGATGTTGGTGCTTTATAAATACTCATTAGGAAAGGGGCTCCCTTTCCTAGCAGATGTATTATAGCTCACTCAAATAACGGTTTCCAGTATCAACAAAATAACTGCCTTTTGCACAAATATTGCAGGTAGAGAGACATGATCTCTGGTGATTTTAATAGAGTGAGCTCTAATACATCTTCTAGGCAAAAGGAGCCCCCTATAAGATACATTGGATTTAACTGTCAATGACTGACTGACTCCTGCATGAAGACAGAATGAAGAGAAACAGATGCTGAGAGGGATAGTGAACATAAACTTGATTATTTCAGAAACAGTACAGAATATTTAATTGATTGTATTTAGAAAGTTTCTTATTTCAGTATGATGGAGTTTATATTCAATTTTATTTTCCCCGTTAGTTCCCCTTTAAAGCTCACCATTAAGTTAACTTTTTGAACTGACTGAACATTCTGGGGTACACTAACTGAATCACTGTAGTACGAACATCCACATCTATCTATCTATCTATCTATCTATCTATCTATCTATCTATCTATCTATCTATCTATCTATCTCTCTCTCTCTATCTATCTATCTCTATATCTATATACTGTATCTATCAAAGAAATCCGCACTCATAGGTCTTTTGTGATGAAAAAAAAATAGGTTTATTCAACGTTTCGGCTCCTAGGCTCGAGCCGTCATCAGGAAGGGCTCGAGTCTAGGAGTGGAAACTTTGAATAAATCTATTTTTTTCATCACAAAAGACTTATGAGTGCGGATTTCTTTGCTCGATTGATACTATTATCTTCCTGAGTGTGACCTTTGTATACCCTTGAGAAAGGTCATGGGCAGTGACCTGAAATGTCGTATTTGTAAATTAAATTAAAAAAACATATTTTTGTTTGCACAAGACAACTGAACGGTTATCCAGAATGCTCGGGAGCTGGAATTTTGGAAAATGGATATTTCTGTAATTTGGTTAAATTTACTAGAAAATCATGTAAACATTAAATAAACCCAAAAGGCTGGGTTTGCTTCCAGTAGGGATTAATGATATCTTCGTTTTGATCAAGGTACTATTTAATTAATTAAAACAAGGTATTTAATTAATTAATTTGGGAGATGGCCTTTTACGTAATTTGGAGCATTCTGGATTACGGGTTTCCAGATAACGGATTCTGTACAGGTATGGGACCTGTTATCCAGAATGCTTGGCACCTGGGGTCTTCCGGATAATGGATCTTTCCTTAATTTGGATCTTTATACCACAAATCATGTAAACATTAAATAAACCCAATAGGCTGGTTTTGCTTCCAATAAGTAATAATGATATCTTAGTTTGGACCCAGTATAAGGTTTTATTATTACAGAGAAAAAGGGGATATCGGCCTGTAGGGATTCACTGTGTAAATTTCACAAGGGGGACCCGCCTGTCGAAGTCTTGTGCACACTATTGGAGATGTTGTAAACATATAACTATTTCCGATTTGAGCAAACCTATTTCCTGCAGAAAACAGGGACAGCAATGGGTTCCAACGTGGCCCCCTCTTATGCCAATTTGTATATGGATCAGTTTGAAAAGACATATGTCTACTCTAAATATTCTGAACAGCTTATATTGTATTGTAGATATATCGATGATATTCTGATGATTTGGCGAGGGGACCACGCTGGAATTCAGGCGTTTGTTAATGAGTTGAATGCTTTGCCTACCCCTGTTAAATTTACGCTGACTTGTGATAGGGATGAGGTTGACTTCTTGGATGTAAGGATATTTCGCACTGAGAGGGGAGTTGGTACTACGCTATTTCGTAAAAGTACGGATCTTGGCTGAGGAGCAGTAAGAATGGATGTTATAGTTGTTCAGGGTTCAAAACTTGTGGGTGTTTACTTACTGGTGAAACCTTTCCTCACCCACTTAGTGGGGAACGATTTTGAATTGTGGAAAAAATCAAAACTGCACACGCACACCCAGGCCCTTTCAAGGATATACTAACCCTGGTGCTCGGAAAAAAGGGGCTTCGGTAACCCCGCAAATGTACGAAGAAAAGATTCACCGGCACACAGGTACTGCTGGCAGGGTGAAAAACCCTTGCTTTAAAGTTTAATGGTGCGACATGCAAAGCATGGGTTTTTCACCCTGCCAGCAGTACCTGTGTGCCGGTGAATCTTTTCTTCGAACGATTTTGAATTGGACATAGGTTGACTTGCATCTCAGAATTTGTCGTTTACTGCATAGTATGCCCGTGTGGCCTCTATTATGTAGGTAAGTGCATCACGACATTCCGGATGCGAATGAATAACCACCGTTCTGTTATAAGTACAGCTTTAGCTACCGGAAGGGCGGACACCCCTCTGGCTAGACATTTTCTGGGACAGAAACATCCATTGCCTACACTACGAGCAATCCTTACTGACCATATTCCCCCTCTGAATAGAGGTGGAGATAGATCTAAACTTCTATTACAGCGAGAAGCCAAATGGATGCGGATCTTGGACACGGTGGCCCCCAAACGGCTTAATGAAATGTACTCTTTAGCTAGTTTCCTGTAACTTGAATTGGGCGATCTTAGTGGTTCCCTGTTGGTAGAATATAATAATCGACCCTTTTAGACTGATATTGATACTTTGGAATAGAAATATATAACCCCTTAAAGCTTTGGGATAGCGCAGTATGATATTAAGAAGTTTATAATTGTTGCTGTTCTGTTATACTGTTCCCTGATCATGATGTTTTTATTTATCTCTCTATATGGGTAGATTTGCTATAGCAAGGTATTTTAATATTTAATACACTGCACACATTTTTGTAAAAAAAACTTTTTTAATATATTCTTAGACGTTTTAATCTTGATACATGATCTTGTGTGAACACATTTATTAGCCAACACACTTGTGGGCAGGTGTTACTTGTTATTCACTTTATGTGTTTTACATATTGATGTGCTGATTGGATATTATGACTATTTAGTGATTTGTCTCACTTCCTGTTTTTCATCCTGACGACGGCTCTATGAGAGCCGAAACGCGTTGATGCACCATGCACGAATAAAGACACTTTGAAATTCATTCCATTATCAATGCCGTGAGTGCTTTCTTTGAACTTTTATTGATTTATTGGTCAGCACCAGGCGAGAATATTTTTGAATGGTGAGTGCAGCTCGATCCTGCCTATATATATATATATATATATATATATATATATATATATATATATATATATACACATACATATACACACACACACATACATAAGTAGAGCCAAGAACATGACCCACCTCTCTAAACGTGTATGTGTAAAGGTATTGTGATGGTAAATAGTTCTATGAATTGTAAAAATGTGCTTTTTATTCATGAAAATAAATTTTAGTACTAGAGGTCATTTTTTGCTACTAAATTCATTATATCAACCTTATGGTTTTGATTGGATATTAAAGGGGTTGTTCCCCCTAAAAACTTTTTCAGTTCAGCTGGTTTCAGACTGTTCACAGACAGGAACATTAAACTGTTACCGTAACTTACATTTTGGGAAAACAGTAAAAAAATAAAACATGGAAAGCAACTGAAAAGTCTTTGTTTATATTGAACAATCTGAAAATAACTGTTCGGAAGGTGAACAACCCCTTTAATCATGGGTAGTCTGAGGAGTAGTGCTGAAACTTTTTTTTAATTAATCTTTTTGACAGAGTTTGAAAAAAAAGTCAGAATTCTTTTATAATAATAAATTTGGATTACAGATGAAGTTATGGTTGAGAAACGCGCATGGTTGAGAAAAACTTTTGGATTTTCTCACCATTTTCTTGTGTAAGCAGATGTCTGGCTTCAATATCAAATTCCTCCTTGCTGATTTTCTGCTTAAACCAAAGTTTCAGGTTTGCCCAGTACCTAAAACCAAGAACAATGAGTATTTTTGAAACAAGTCACTACTACTACTACAACTACAGATTTTGGTCTTATCGCAGTTGGACCAACTCTAACACCAAAAAATGAACCTCAATTTTACATCCCCTGATTTTAAGTTTCCCCTCATTTAACATTGTTGTTTTGTGGTCCTACCTATATATTATGCATAATGCATTTCCCTGATATTACATTTTCCTGGATTTTGGTCTGGTCCCCCCCAAAAATGGGAATTCTACTGTATATATTGTTAGCATGCACTGGTAAATGCTGCGCTTTGCTTCAGAAAAGACTGCTATAGTTTATATAAATAAGCTGTTATGTAGCTATGAGGACAGTCATTCAAGGTGCTAGGAAAAAGGAGAAAAGGCACAGGTGGCTTTCCTTGTCCTTTAAGTACATAACAGACAAGGCATTTTATCACTGCCACAGCTCGAAAATTTAAACCACATCCTTTGGTAATTCTAAAACAAAATCAAAGTTAAACCACATGAACCAAAAACAATTGTTAAATACAATCCAAAATTAACTAAAGTATTGTTCTTAGAAACAGAATTGCTTCTGCTATAGAAGCTCTTAAATCTGAGTTGATTATTTTAAGTGCTTGTATTTAAAGTTATTAGGAGTCCACAGCTTTGCTATTATTAGATATGCCATCCCTTCAAAGCCTATTACATATGGTGTATTTTACACATCATCTATCTCCACCACCAAAGAACAGAAACTGCCCCTACCACCTCCCATTCATTTGCAATTGACAGAACAAGCAGGTTTGAAAAAGCCCTTACTGGCATAGTCAACAGCTTCCCAATTAAGGACATTTTCATGAGATTATTGCCTTGCAAGCACCTGCAGGAGTGCTTCCAAAGGCCTGGCCTGTTAACCTATAAAGTTTGATGTAGCGAGAGATATTCTGAGACAGTTTGCAATTGTTTTTCATATCTTTATCATCTATGGTTCATAAGTTATTTATATTTGTATTCAGCAGCTCTCCAGTTTGCAATTACAGCCATGTGGTTCTAGGTGTGGTTCTAGGTCCCAACTTACCCTAGCAACTATACATTGATTTGAATAAGAGACTGGACTATGAATAGGAAAAGCCTGAATAGAAAGAGGAGTAATAAAAAGTAATAATAAGAATAAATGAGTAATCTTACCAGCATTTAGTTTTTAGACAGGGTCAATACCGGCCGGATGGCAACCCTAGTTGCAGGTAGGGTCTCCACCCAGCCGGTATTTTACTGGCCTAGCCGGTAAAACACCTGCCAAGGCCTGGGCCGGTATTACAAATTTACCGGCAATGTAGCTTCTGGTAAATTTGTAATACCCATAATAAAAGCCCCTTTTTAAGTCACGGTCCGCCCTTTTGTTCCCGCAAAACAAGGTGGCAACCTTAGTTGAAGGGTGGAACTGCTCTGGGCTGCAAAACATCACTATAATTATCTAAAGATTGTGTAGTAGTTTGCCCTAACCCGTTATACCCTGTTACATCCCAAATCTGCCACAAACCTTCCTCTCTTCAGCCTGACTCCAGGAAAATCAAGACACAGACAAGCACAGCATTTCAAAAATGTCCGTACACCCATTATAGCATCAGATTTACAAATGTCAATAAATAAATATAAAGACAGTGGTGTTTCTTTAAGTGTCAGGCCCCGGCAAAAAATTTTGGGGCCCCGTCACCTGCTCCCCCCTCTCAGACGTGTCGCTGCCTTTCACCCACAGCATAAAAGCAACCAAGAGGCAAAGTTGTAGCAGCTGGGGAAAGTGGAGCTACCATGCAATATACCCTGAGATCTGGGCCCTCTTGTACTTTAGGTTCCCCGTGATCACAGGGTCTGCTGTATGGTTGTTACCCCACTGTATATAGAGTTAAGGTGGCCACAGCTTAGGGTTGCCTCCTAGCTGGGATTTCAATGCACAATTAACTTGTTGTGTTAATGTTTATTGTTGTAAAAAAAACATAAATAAACATTTTTTTTTAAAAAAATGGTTGATAAGTAGAGAAAAATCTTAATTTCTATGGTGAGTTTTACAAAGATTAAGTGACATGAAGTTAGAGCTACAGGAGGTTCCTGCCACATAAAGCTTTTAATCTAAGTATTGCAAATTAATGTAATAAAATTCTCAGAATGAAAACTATTTCACATAGACAGAGAAAGGACTGGAAGACAGACATATGGTTCCTATGTTTTCTAGAAAACAAAATACTGGTTTTCCTGTCTCTATTTTCTTTCTGTTTATTTAATATCGTTGATATAAGTATATGTTTATGAGACAAGATGGAAAAGTATTTCTTTAAATGCAGATTGTATTCGCCTTGTCTGGTTTATGAATTGATCAGTTTTTCAATCCCCCATATCTCCATATCTTCATTATGATTGCCTGAGAGGCATCCTCTTGTATGTAACACCTACACGCTTACTCAAGACACGAAGACAGTGTGAGTTCTTATGGGACGGCCCCACTAACACATAGAGCTATATATATCAGGAACTATCCATGTTACAAAGTTTTTGAAGTACTGCTCTAAGTCAGGCATTTTTACAAATGGCAAGTTTGCATACCATTGTAAAAATACTTTATTATAATACTAATTATTATAATGTTGATAATATTTTTACATTTGTTACCAATTTTTCTTTTCTCTGTAATGTAAAATATAAAAACAACAGCAACATAGAAAAGGGAACTAAACAGTATGCCAGTATCCCTTACACTTCCAAAAATCATGGTACTTGATGCTGGAGAATTTTTAATCATTGTATAGATTAAAATGAACACAGAAATTACTAAAAAATGCTAAGAATTATCCCAGGTTGACCTGAAAGGAGATGTTTCTGAGCTGACCTCCACTCTGCTGGATATGTCTGCACACAAGTGGAAACAGTCCAGATGGATGAAGCAGATCAGCAAAAAATACGCTGGCTGACAGCAGCGGAGCATACACCCCTTGTGCCTTTGCCCTTATCTCCAAGGAGTGAACTACTCAGCTTTGCTCCTATTTCACCTACTTGGGTGCTATTTTCGTATCTAGCACCAGTGTCAGACTGGCCCATAGGGATACGAGGAAAACTCCCGGTGGGCCCAGGTGTCAGTGGGACCTCATGCTGCTAAACATTTAGCCTATTTCATGTCATTCCTTATTTATTTGAGAACAAAGAGGCTAAATAGATGGAATAATAGATTATAGTATGTAAAGAAAAGAGACTAGGAGACTAGAGGTTGAGTGAGGAGAGGAAGAATAATAGCACTCAGAGTGGGCCCCTGGTCTAAGAATAATTGGTGGGCCCCTGGTCTAAGGTTTTTGGGTGGGCCCCTGGTGTCCCAGTCCGACACTGTCTAGCACTAGGTGCAACCTGGGATCATTTTTAGAAGATAATTAATTTCTGTGTTCATTTTGATCTATACAATGATGAAACTTTCTCTAGCATCAGGTAACATGATTTTTGAAGTGTAAGGGAAGATTTGGGGTGTCAGGAGCCATTCACTCTCACTTCTGCCCTTGTCCTCAGGACTGAATAGGTGAGACAATAGCTGCCAGATCAAAATCCACCATTGTGAAGAGATCAATACTTCTGAGAAAAACCACCTTTATTTTGGTGTCAGGTGCTGTACTGGAGGACCCATGCCTGCCACGGGCCATATCCATATGCAAAAGTAAAAAATTACCAGCAGCCCACTGTGTGAGTTGTAGTGGTGCTCAAAACATACAAGATAAGGCAATGTTGTGGCATATCTTCCAACATCTGAAAAACAAAGGGACAAAAAGTTGTGCAGTGCTTGACTTGGTGAAATTCTTGACCACACCCACTTTATGTTCACACCCCTAATTACCAATTCCATTTTACAAAATTAGCCAGGTTCTGAAAGTTTGAACACATTTCTGGGAATTTTAGTGCAACAGCTTTGCCAATGAAGCTGAGATTACCCTTTAAGCTATGAGCCAATTTCCCCAAGATACCTGCTGACCTTAAATAGTTACAATTGTATCTTAACTTATCTTAAATTTTTACAAACGTATCTAAGAGCAGGCGTTTAGTGTTCTGGGCTCTCTGTCAAAAAAGCCTTTTATTTAATTAAGTTTCAGAAACGTTGTATCTTTTTCTGGAGTCAGTGCAAGAGATCAAAGAGAAACTCAAGACATTTCAGTAAGAAACCCTGGACTGCGGGCTGAGCTGTCAAAATTGGGACTGTCCCGCAGAAAATGGGATAGTTAGGAGTAGGGTTGCCACCTTTTCTGGAAAAAAATACCTATATTCTTGCCATTTTTTCTATTAACAATATTGGCATCAAGCTTAGTTTTTACTGGCAAGACCAGTAAAATACCGGCCAGGTGGCAATCCTAGTTAGGAGGTATGTGTTTCGGGCCTACAAGGCTTGGGCCTTGTAGGCCCGGAACTTTGCCTTATCTTGTATATTTCTTGGGCTAAATAAATCTGGGTGGCAACCCTAATTGTGCGGGCTATTTCTGAAAGCACAGGATCATGCATAATGAACTGAGATGGCTGTATACACACCATTATTAAACAAAAAATACATTTATTGGTGTCAGAATAAAATATTAAATGGTAGAATTATTTGCAATGTACACAGTGTAATATTGTATAAAAATTATCATAGAATTCCTTTAATGTTGCCACTTCCTCCCTGCAGCTCTACTAACTGTAGTATGTTGTCCACCCTTGCAGGCAGGCTGAGCGCTGACAGGCCTTTTACACTTACATTTGTCCTCACACTTAACAAAAAAATAGCACAGTAAAAAAAATTTACTGGGCAAGCTTGGCTGCAAATAATTGCTGTTTTATTGCTAGGACAGTTTGCTGATAAATTTAGTTTCACTAATCTGATTGAATGGAAATTTTAATAAGGACGCTTAGTTAGCAGTTGATGTTGGTGGGTTGAATTTCATTGCTGTGAAAAATATCATTTTTCCCCTCAACGTACCACATTGACTGGGGGAACGCCCAGTTAAATGCCCACTAATCTTTCCGTTCTCTGGTTTAAAACCTCAATCAGAGGTATGTTCGAGGCAGCACAACAAACGTGCAGGCTGTAAAGGGAATGTTACATGTGAATAAGAGTTAAGAAGGTGTGAAAAACTATAATGTAATTGGTATACAGCATAATTGGTTTCAGGATGAGTTTCAATGGTGCCTTCCTTGTCATATGTATGCAGTATAGGAACAGCCATTTCAGGGAGTACTCTTGTGGGATTTCAAACTGATTATCTTTTCAAATCCAAATGACAGTCTTTAAGGATGCAGCTTTTTAGCATTAAAGGGCACCTACCATAGTAAAATTGTTTCAACAACTCAAGGTCTCTTTGGGGAAACAAAATTACTTTGGGCAAAAAAATTCTCCTAGAGAGCAATATGATGCCTGGACTGGGAGGGAGCTCCTAGTTTGGGTGGCCATGTTTGGTCACACACATGAGCATAAAGTCTTCTCGGCTTTATGTGCTGGTGTAATTTAAGAACGGGTGAGGAGTTGTTTTATCCTATGTCACATGCATGTGCATAATGAGCAAGTTGGGATACTCTTCAATATGCAAAAGTATAGAGTCTGAATATGGCCAGAATATGGTCAGAACCGAGGGCTCCCTCCCCGAACAGGCGGCATAGCACTAGCTGGGAGCATTTTCTGTCCAAACTCTCTATTAGCCCACACCTCCAGTTGGGGCAACAATTTTACTATATTAGGTGTTTTAAGTGGGGTTGCTAATCTGGGGAATGATAGGCTGCTTCTTGAACTAGTAGCAGCAGGGGCCACTAAAATAGGGGTGGCAGTTGTAGAAGATAGAGAAATATAAGAGTAGGATTGCTAGTCCACAGCTAGTCCACACTATTTGCCAGATTGAGTAATGGTGTTAGGGAGACACCTCTGAGCTGACAGGTATGGAGCAAGGTAAATCATAGAGCAGCTCTAATAAAGGAGGGAAGAAAAATTATAGGAAGGCATGGCTGGTTATAGTAATGGGGTATTAAATCATTACAAAGATTAATAAAATAATCTGTATGAGGACTGTGCAAGGAACTGTGTGTTGTTTGCATGGTGCTCAAGTTTGGCATGTAGTGGAGTGGACTTATAGGTGTTGGAACCAGAATTTACCCCACTGGTTTTGTAAATGACAGGCAAATGGTCTCAGACTTGCCGCTGCTTTCCATTTTAGTGCTGGAAGCAGCGGCAGGGATCAGGCAGCTACGGTCCAGTGCAGACACAGGGTTTACTTACCCAATCAGAGTTAACTGAGCCCTACCTCCAGGCAAGCTGCAATCCAGGCATTCACACTGTCACAACAGAGAGCAGGGCACTAATTCAACTGCAGAGTGAGTTGACTAAAGGGTGAGCCATGCTTGAGTTGACTAAAACTCTTAACACATCATCTGGGCAATCTCTCAGAGCCGATGGTGCATAAAAGTAGGCTCCCAAGACTCTTCTGTCAATCTTCTTCCTAGGAAAGTACTTGATTTCACCCATATTAATGCACCATAGTCCCATGACATTGCTGTCTAACCAGCATAAAAGGGATCCATGCAGTGACAGATATTTGAATTTTCAACGTTACCATTGCATTTACTGTATGGCTCTCCCTCCTATAGGTTTCACACAGTGATCTAGGCCTAAAGCTACATATGCTTTGCTGTTTAGCATGGCAATGGGGTGAGGCAGTGCTTGGGGAGAAGATACAATCTCAAACTTATAATACACTAGGAGTGCCTGTGCCCATCACTTCTTATTACTGCTTGTGGTGCAGTTATCCATTTATCCCTGTGTATGCACTTGCCTGTGCCTTCTGCTTCTTACTATACAGTATAATGTTCTTTATAGTGCTTGGGTACCAGAGCTACTATATATAATGACCCACTGCTCCTCTCTGTGTCCTTGGGGCACCCCACAGTCCCTGCATGTACTTTGGGTGCCAGAATCCATTAACTATGTCTTTGCTGGTATAATGTGCTGGACATTTACAGTGTCTCTATGGCAGTGAGTGCTGCTAAGCCATGCTACAAATCAACAGTGTCCTAAAACCCATGGATATATTATATCTTATACAGCACCAACCATATAAGTGCACACTCCAAAATCCAACTCTGAAAAAAACTAAGCTCTCTCTAAAATTCATTTATGTGGGGCAGGGTATCAGGAGCCTTGGGGAGGGAATCTGTCATGCATGCCTCTCTGTTTCAGCCAAGGGATGTGTCTCTCATGAAGCCTCTAGGGGGAGTAAACAGTCAACGGAACCCAATGCAAGGATTTCAGGAATGTTAGCCACACGGGTTCCCTGCCACACTACACAAGACTTGGGGCTAGGACCAGCAGCAATCTATCTGTACTTGAACACCAAATTTTTGTTAAATCCCCAGGATGAGCAACCAGCCTTGAGGAGAGAAAACAGCAGCCTGGTCTCAATATCTGCCAGGGGATGTCCTCTATTGAAGTACCCAGGGGGAGAAACCAGCCACGGTAGCCCAGGGAAGGCATCAAGGAGCCAACCAGCCACTGTATATTCACTGCCCATATAATCAAACCTCATCTCTCTCCTTGGGAATGGTGACTGATAGAGTGATGGAATCCTCTCCACTGAAGTCCCGATGAGAACTGATTTGCATTGCCAGCCCCAGTTACAGTACCAGGAGCTTGGAGAGGTTTGAGGCAAGCCTAAATCTTTGCACCCCCTGCACAGTGCTCCCATGCTAAAGATTTAAGGCATGCGTGAGCAAGAGATCAGGGAGCCATCCCTTGTTGAAGCAGTGATGGGTATGTTAGCTGTGTGGACTCCCTGCCCCACTGCACAGAACTTGGGGCTAGAACCAGCAGTAATGCAGTCTGTACTTGCACACCACATTTGGGAAATCCCCAGGGTGAGGAAACATCTGCATGAGGCCAGGGCAGGGATCAAGTGTCATCTAGTCACTGTCCTTCACTGCACATCTAACTCAGTCATATATATGGTGGTTCCCCATGAAGACCTTACCCTTAACATGGGTAGAGAAGCCAGTAGACTCAGCGTAATTGTTCCCACCAGGGGACACTCTTCTCTGGAATTCCCAAGAGGGAGGAACTGGCCAGAGTTCCAAGAAACTTGGGGAGAAAATCCGGCAGCCTGGCCTCTTGGTTTCCACCAGGGGATGACCTTCTTAGAAAGTCCCCAGGGGAGAACCTAGCCGCGGGAGCCCAGGGCATGGTTCCACGACCCTAGGGGAGAGAAGCCGGCAGCCCAGCCTCTCAAGTTCTCTCCAGGTGATAGATTCTGAGGAGAAAAGCTGGTAGAAGGTCTCTCTGATCCCTCCAGGTTATGCCCCTCTCATGAAGTCCACAGGGGAACTCTTCTCAGAGTGCAGAGATGTGCAACTAAACTGGTTAAGTGGATGGAAGATTTAAATTATGAGGGTAGATTGTCAAGGTTGTGGTTGTTTTCTCTGGAGAAAAGTCACTTGATTATTCCAAATAAGTACATTAGAGTGCATTATAGACTGCTAGCGGGAGATCTATTTTTCCAGAGCTATACAAATAGTGGGAGCACTTCATCATCGTACCAGAGGCCACCCCTTCAGACTAGAGGAAAACATTTTATTTATATTTTATTTGCAGCAATGTAGATGGTTCTTCACAGTCAGGACAGTGAGGTTGTGGAATGCACTGCAGGATGTTGTTATGAGGGCTGATTATGTTAACACCTTTAAGAGGCACTTGGACAAACATAATATTCAAGGCTAAAGTGATACTAAAATCTACAATTAATATAGATATTGGTATATATATTTTTAGTGTGTGTGTTCTCTGGGTTTCATTTGGAGAGGTTGAACTTGATGGACTTCGGTCTTTTTTAAACCCAACTTAACTATGTAACTATGAAGGAACTGGCTATGGAAGCTCAGAACAAGGTTCCAGGTGCCATGGGGAGAGAAGCTGGCAGCCCAGCCTCTGTCTTTCCACCAAGGGATGCTCCCTGTGAAGTCCCCAGGGAGGGGGAGTACCCGGCTGCCAGAGCCCAGTGCAGGGATTCAGGAGCCTTGAGGAAAGGAAGCCAGTTGCCTTGCCTTTCAGTTCCCATAAGGGGATGCCTTTTTCTGGAAGCACCCAGGAGAAGGAACCAGCCATGGGAGATCAGAGCCTTGGGGAGAGAAGCCCACAGCATAGCCTCTCGGTTTCTAACAGGGAATGACCCTCTCAGGAATTCCCCAGGGGGAGAACCCGGTTGTGCGTTTCAAGAGCCTTAGGGAGAGAAGCTGGCAGCCCAGCCTCTCAGTTCCCTTCAGGTGATGCCCTTCTTCGGTTGTCCCCAGGAGCAAAACTGGATGTGGGCACCCAGGGCAGGCATCAGGAGCCTTGAAGATTTTGCCCTTACCTTACCCTCAGCTTGTTCTTACCCTGGGGAGAGAAGTCGGTAGCGCGGTCTTTCCGAATTCCTCCAGGGGATGCCGCTCTTGTGAAGTCCCCAGAGGGAGGAACTGGCTGTGGAAGCTCTGCACAGGGTTCCAAGAGCCTTGGGGAGAGAAGCTGGCAGCCCAGCCTCTCTGTTTCCGCTAAGGGATGCTCAGGTCAGGAAGTACCCAGGGGGGGGGAACTGGCTGCCGAAGCCCAGTGCAGGAATCCAGGAGTCTTGGGGAGAGAAGCCAGAAGCCCGGCCTCTCAGGAATTCTCCAGGTGGAGGAGCTGCATGTGTGAGCCAAAGGCAGGGTTCCAGTGAAGAGAAGCAGTCAGCCTGGCCTCTATGATCTCTGCAATGGAAGTCTTCAGGGGGAGGTACCAGGTGCTCAAGGCAGGGTTGCAGAAGCATTAGGAAGGGAAGCCAGCAGCCCAGCCTCTCGGTTGCCTCCAGAGAATGCCCTTCTCCTGCAGCACTCAGGGGTGAAAATGGATGCGGGCACCCAGGACAGGGTTTCAGGAGCCTTGGAGCTTTTGCCTTACTTTGCCCTTACCTCGGGGAGAGAAGCCCACAGCCTGGTCTCTCCAATCCCTCCAGGGGATGCCCCTCTCCTGAAATCCCCAGGGGGAGGAACTGGCTGTGGGAGCCTAGGGCAGAGTTCTAGAAGCCTTGGGGAGAGAATCCATGCCTTTCTGTTCCCACCAAGGGATGAGACTCTGATTAAATTGCTAGTAACCGGCCACCAGAAACCAGTGCAGGGATCCATGAGCCTTTGGGAAGGAAGCCTGTGAAGTTACCTTTAGGAGACTCATCAGCAGATTACTCTCAAATGCTTTATTGAAAATAATAGTAGAAATATGTGAAAACTGAGTATAACCCTTGTGACTAGAGAACAGTGGCATCAATAGCACAGCGCTGTGAAATATGTTGGGCCTCTATAAATACATGTTAATAATAAAATAATAATAATCCCAACATTTACGCAATGAAGAAACCAAACAGCGGCAACAACAATTAACAACCCACACCTCAATCTCTCCTGGATGGTTATTCAGGAAGTAAAGCTGTTAGATCCACTGACAGTGCTGCAGAAAATAGATTCCCTGTGTGTTTATTCATCTGCAGCTGGTAGTAATAGTGAATATAAAGTGTATTTCCAACCAGCGGCCACAGGGGGGCAGCAAGTAGTTAAACAGCAGGTCCACAGGGTATGGCAGTCTCTCCTCAAGATGTGCCAAGCATAGAACGTACATTTTTGTACTTTTGCCCCTCATAAAATCCTGTAATTGTGTTGATTTTGCAGTATCTGGAATTACAGAACATTTTGTAGGTAAACCTATGCATATCAGACTTCAAACTATTTAGTGGAACACTGGCGATCAATCAATTTTTGGGTATTTTACCTAAAGATATGTGGGAAATATGATGCTGTAGGCTGAAAGCTTTTTATACAAAATTATATAACTTTAGGAAGGAATTGCAACATCAGTCTATTAAGACGGGCAAGCACAGAATATGCTATAAACATTTTACTCAAGATTCATTTATTATTCACGGTTCAAAGAGGGTACTTAACCCCAGAGCAGTACTGACTAATTTTAGAAAACAACCCCGAATAGCCACGGCAAAGGAATCTACTCCTTTTCAATGTCAGAAAGAATTCGAAGAACAAGCATCTACATCTCACACACTGGTGCATATTGTCAAACATTTTGTTACTGTTGCTACTTAAACACACTCAAACAGAGCAAACCATAGTTGACAATGTAGGTACTTCAGCGGCTGGTATACCATTTGGTATATAGATGTAGCCTGTGGAGAAAACAGAGATATAACACAACTGTATATTGCAGTCCAAACTGGTGAAGAAATGTTTGCAGCTGAACCATTGAAATTATCAGCTCCAAGTAGGATCGACCAAATCGTTCATATCCACCAAATTCTGAATCTGCTAAGAAAGCTGTCCCTTTGGATGCTTCCTTGAATGTGTCTGATTCATTAACATTTAATGAATCTTTAATGAGCATGCCAGTGACAGACGAAAGTCTACTGGAATCTTCATTATATGAGCCAGACGAAAGTGATTTAATTTATCTTACTGAAGAAGACACAACAATTGCTGAACCAGATGAAGAAATTCATCAAAGGCGCTTAATTGTCTTTGAAGAATATCTAGATCAGCTATTATACCTTGTACAATGTCAGCATAATGTACAACCTCCATGCCAAGCTTCAGTAGTGGAAATAATCAAAAAGGAATATGGTAGAATGGTAAAAGTTAATTTAATTTGTCTTGCAGGTCATTGTGCATTTATTTGGAGATCTCAACCAATTTCTGGTCAGAAGGCAATTTAGCAGTTGCATGTTCATTATTGCTTATTAGATCTTCATTCAAGAAGGTGAAATAAATGTTCCATCTTCTGAACATACTGTTGCACTAAAAGAAATACATTTTTTCCGCTATAGAGTTTGCTTGGATTAAGGAACAAGAGGAACTGAAAAAGGACCCGTTTGGACAGACTGCAGTTTTGTCAGGCGATGGACAGTTCTACAGTCCAGGTAATAACGCCAAATATTGCACATACTCCATGAAGGACATTATCACCAAAAAAATTGTTGCATATACTATTGACCAATTAGGCCCTGGCAAGATATCAGGCACAATTGAGACTGTAGCATTTGAAAGAACACTGACACATTTACAAGAGAAGGCAGTGGATATCAAAATATTGGCAACTGATAGACACAGTTCTATCAGGACGTTGATGAAGACCACATTTAAAGACAAATGGCACATCTGCAAGAGTCTTGTTACAAAACTTACTGCAGTAAGTAAGAAAAAAATTGCAAAGATTTAGCCACTTGGATTAGACATGGGAACAAAAAGTTGATGTTCTCCTGGACAAGTGGCTGTAATAACTCACCCTGGTGGTCTGTCAAGGGTGAGTGCGCATTCTTCTGCATTGCGCTCGTTGAGCTGTTTCGGGCTCTATCCAGAAGTTCCCAAATGTGACGTCACCGGCCGGTGCAAAACTCAAATATTTAAGGAGCTTTCTATGTGGAAATCATTGCCCAACATAAGGTCTATTTATTAGTTCCTTGGTGGGATTGTCTGTAATTCTACTTGTGTTTGATCCTGCCAGTTCTTGACCAAGTCTTGTCTGCTGCCTGTCCTGACCCCTGCCTGTGTTTGACCATTCTCTTGGACCCTGTTAAGTCTCTGGTATTTTGACCCGGCCTGTGATCCTGATTACGCTTCTGACTCGTGTTTTATACTTTGTCACAGATGATCATCTGTTTGACATTATCTGTGATGCTGCCAAAATTTTGAACGGTAACATTGTCTACAGATGGGTAACCAGAAGCACAGGCTTACCAATGAACATTGCAGACAAAGACAGAATCCAGGTAAATCTGCTGCGATTGTCGAATGTTACTCAAGATTTGGGAGATGAATTTAAAAAACTTTTTAATTCTTATCATATACTGTATAAGTACTAAAGGGTTAATATTGTTATGGAAGCTCTTCCACAGTACAGGAACACAATATTATAGCCTATCTTGTCATAAAGAGCTAGAAATAGGCTTTGGTAGAAATATACTGAAATTTCAGGAATATTGTCATGTTTTTGAATCATTGAACATAGGGACATATTTATCAAGGGTCAAATTTTGAATTGAAAGAACTCAAAAAGACCAACCGAAATTAAGTCGAAGTTGTTTTTTTTTGGTAGAATAGATCTGTTTTCGACCAAATAGGTCCGTATTTGGCTGAATACGAATCATATGAATCGAAGGAATATTGCATTTGATCAAATTCGTTTCAAAGTTTTTCACAAAAAAAACCTTTGATTTTTCAAAGTCCACCAATTAACTCCAAATTGGTTCTAGGAGGTCCCTCATAGGCTAAAACAGCAATTCGGCAGGTTTTAGGCAGCAAATGGTTGAGGTCAAATTTTTAAAGAGACAGTACATGATAAATTTCGTTATCGGAATTCCTGGGGGGTTTTCAAATTCGAATCGAATTTGGACTATTCCCTAGTCGAAGTACACAAAAAATAGCTCGAAATTCAATTTTCATTCGAAAATTCACCTCGACCTTTGATAAATCTGCCCCATAGTTTATAACATTGAACATAGTTTATAAAACAAAAGTAATAGAAACACTATTTCGCTTAAGTTTTTTATTATTTGATATCAACAAATAAGTTTTTTGTGAACTTTTCAAAAATGTGTATTTCTCAAAACACTTACAACAGTTTCAACGTGTTTGTTTTTCTCCATGGATATTGGAATTAAGTGTAAATAGAATATTGCATATGAAGAACAGCATAATTATTTTTAGTACACATATGGGTGTACTTTTCATGCTGTTTACAACACTGGAGCAAATCAAAATTTTGTTATAAAAGGAATGATTAATATATTTTATAAAACAACTTAAAATATAACAAATAATCTATCATGTATTCTGCAGGATAATCATACGCATTTAGAAAACCCACATACTTTCCTACATACATAGGTTCTGGGAATAAATTTTGAATAACGTTAACTGCAAACAACGGCCAACGACCAGGCCTGATCTGACTACTCTATTGCCTAATGTCTTGTACCGCGACCTTCGGCCTAAAAGACTCTAGCTAACAGTCGTGCCCCTCTGCCTATCCAGAACCTATAGCCGTGCACCTCTTGTTTAAGTCCTGGTGGCATCCAAATAGCTGAGGGCTCCTCCCGAGTCCAAAGGCAGTCACACTACAGGTGAAGCACGAGCCGAGACCAGGGTGCTTGGCATTTGTTCTGATGTTGGGTGCCGACCGTGACAAAACTGCACAAGATAAAACATATACACCAGAAAAAAAGGGCACAGACTAAAAACAATGTATGCCTGTGTTCAATATGTATACACACACACACTCTCATCACACATCATACACCCATCACTCTCTCTCTTACACACACACACACTCTCTCTATCATAAACACTTTCAGTTTTTACTATATATTACCTCATGTATTTATCTTCCTTTGGTTGTTTTTTCACTTTGAAGTTTGTAATTTTATATGCCCAATCTGCACATTCTTTAATAAGTAACTCATTCTTGAACCTATCACACTGGATAATGCAGCCATCCTCAGTTGATATCACTGCATATATTGCAATATTGCTGATTAATTAACCCTCGATATTCGACTGCCGAATGGAAATCGTTTGACTTCGAATATCGAAGTCGAAGGATTTACCGCAATTCGTTCGATCGAACGATTAAATCCTTCGAATCGTCCGATTCGAAGGATTTTAATCCATCGATCTAACGATTTTTCTTTGACTCAAAAAAGCTTAGAAAGCCTGTGGGGACCTTCCCCATAGGCTAACATTGACTTAGGTAGGTTTTAGGTGGCGAACTAGGGGGTCAAAGTTTTTTTTTAAAGAGACAGTACTTCGACTATCGAATGGTCAAATAGTCAAACTATTTTCGACTTCGACTTCGAATCGTTCGTTTCGAAGCCGTAGTCGAAGGTCGAAATAGCCCATTCGATGTTCGAAGTAGCCAAAAAAAATTTGAAATTCAAAGTTTTTTTTATTCTATTCCTTCACTCGAACTAAGTAAATGGGCCCCTAAATCATAAGCTCTATGATTAAGTATCCTGTTGATATGAAACGCATTAACTCAGCAGGTTTTAGGTGGAGAATATTCAAATTTGAATTTTTGAAGGGTCTGATTGTAATACATTTTTAAATTTGAGTTGGTGAATTTAGAACTGGAAATGAGTTTTTACCAAAAATTCCAACTCCAAATTTCGAATTCAAACCTTAGTAAATCTGGCCCATAACATTAAAATGACATTTGCTTGATTCTTTAGGCAAAAGTTTGCTGTATCAATTGATGCAGGTCACTGTGGAGCATTGGATCTACTACCACTTTTGGAGGTGCCAATAGCTCCAGCATTCTACTGCATCAATGGATGCAAAAATTCATAATAGGAGGCAATGGCTCCAAGCACACCAATCCACTTTGCAATCATTTTCATATTCCTTTATGGATTCCAATGAATCTATAGCATCATTTCCACTATATCCAAACACAGAGAGAGCTGCAAGTCAACATGCATTTTTAGTTACCATCCTCCTGAAAGAGGAATGGGACATAGCACTGTCTGCGAATGACCTGCCTTGCTTTTTTTGTTTTATACATTTTAACCCAACTTGTAGAAAGGGTTAAGATTGGACTGCCATTTAGGTTGCATGCATAGAGACAATAAAACTGAAAACAGTGTTTTATGTTTGATCATATAAAAGCTGTAAACTATTGCAGATTTAATGGCAATAGACATTGTTCTACATATCAGCAGCACTAGGATGCTAATAATGCTTTCTTATTATATTAATATAGTATGTGTTAAAGTTGCACTATGCGGCACTATACATCTACGTTAGAGGGTAAACAATAAGGGCTATTGCAAATATGGTGTTGCAAATGCTGACAGTGCTTACAGCTGATCATTTGCCCTTATTTACTTAAATGTTCCATGTATATCTCTGTTGGCATCCCCTTGCATCTTTCTGACTGCCTGCCACTGCACTACTCTGCTTCTCCCCCACCTCTGCAGTAGGACCAAACAGATTGTAAATGGATAGCCCACCCTGTGGGACCCCTTGCCTTGGGTGAGGTCTTCTAGAAGGTCCCTTATTGTGCAAATACATCTTAAAAAAGGGGGGGAGGATATGTTATGCAATTAGTAAAAAATATAAAACAGGGTGGTAAATATGTTTGTGAAAGTTCTCATTCATCCAGGTCATGGTATATCTATAGAAATAAGTCAAATCAACTGGCTGTGTTTTTCTTGAAGACGTTTCACCAGTCATCCAACCGGCTTTCTCAATTCAGAATAACTTGTACATAGGATCTTGCTTCACTATATATTCTCTGGACTGTTGCTCCTATCAGCATAATCTGTTTATCATAATCAACAATGATGTCATTAAATTAGGCTTGATTGTATTAGCAAGATTGGAGCTTTGATATGTTATTAAAGCTTCCAGGGAGAAGTGCCTAAACAGCATTGTATGTGGCAGACAAAAGATGCTGTGTACCTACATCTAGAAAGAAAGAAGAAACGTTTGAAGACTGCCAAGTCCAGAATCTAGGCCGGGAGAGTGACTGGTTCAAAAGAGGTGTTAAAGAAGCCATATATGTAAAAACTGAAAAACCAAGTTTGAATAGAGGTGGGGGGGTGCAGCCTCTATTGTAAATGCAATTTTACATTTGCTTGTGGAACTCCCCTGTGCCTTCCAGTTTAATATATAAAGCAAATATTCGGCTGCTGGATTCTGCTTTGTCCACACACACAAAAAACACAACAAAATAAATGAATATGACAACATAACATCTCCATTAAGAAAATATATTGTTCAGCATACACCTAAAGGGTTATTTACTAGAGTGCTAGATCACTAGGGGATGCGAGAGTACACCCCCTTAATTCTCATCTAACAAGTATGTGGACCTCATGGTATCCGGTGGCACAGGGCTCTGTTGCGACCCGTACTTCAGCGTAGAAGGGTGGCATGCCTATGTGCCTCCCTTAACCGCTGGCACCAATACATTGCTGACTAAAGCAGACAGCACTATATTTGTGGTGGAAGCAACAGGTCGATGTGCTCTGTTTCACAGCAGCCTTTTTTTTAACTTTGCACACGCATTATGGTACGTATCTAAATGACCCATATATAGTTGTTGCTATTCAGGAAATAAAGTGGTTACATGCTTGTTCTGTGACATTGACATGAATAATGGGATGTTTAATGCTAAAATAGGGTTTAAAATGCAAAACTGGGTAATAAAAGTGTAATAAGGGTTACCGTACAAATCTACTAAGGTTGAAAAATGGTGAGTGTTTATTTCTATTTAATTTTTTTATTGAACGACAGAAAGTATTTGCCACAATATGTTAAAGTAGGAATGCACCGAATCCAGGATTCGGGCTTTTTCAGCAGGATTCAGATTCGGCCAATCCTTCTGCCTGGCCGAACCGAATTTGCATATGCATATTATCTTTTTCTAGCTGAAAAGGTATCCAAATTTTCCTTGAAAGTATTTGCTGTATCTACAGCTCACATCCGTTATCTAATATTATTATCAATAATAATAATAAGACAAAATATTTTGTTATTCACAAATCCAGATGAATTGTTTTGTTATTTATAGATCAACTAAGAAAGAAACCACATTGTCATTTTTTTTTTTTTGCGTGCAACAATTCTTCTCGCTCCAACCAAATGCTTTAAAGACAATGGCCATTTTTCCTTATGGGCGTTTTTCCGCTGTGAATTTTTGCTGCAGTTTCTAAAAAAAATTCAGATGGCAAAATGCATAAATTCGCTGCAAATTCATGGCTCACGAAAAAATGTGCTCATCACTAAGGGGCACATTTACTAAGCTGGAGTGAAGGGTTCGAAGTAAAAAACTTTGAATGTCAAGGTTTTTTTTGGGTACTTCGACCATTGAATAGGCTACTTCGACTACGACTTTGACTTCGATTCGAACTAGAAATCGTTCGACTATTTGACCATTCGAAAAACTTTGAATACATACTTCACCACTTTAAACCTACCGAGCTACAATGTTAGCCTATGGGGACCTTCCCCATTACTTTTCTAAGGTTTTTTGATTGAAGGAAAATCCTTCGATCGATGGATTAAAATCGTTCGAGTCGTTCAATTCGAACGATTTAATTGTTCGATTGAATGAATTTTCCTTTGATCGATTGAAGTATTTGCGGTAAATCCTTTGACTTCGATATTCGAAGGATTTTACTTTGAGGGTTGAATATCGAGGGTTAATTAACCCTCGATATTCGACCCTTGGTAAATGTGCCCCTAAATGACAACAAATATTGATAAGTACCGATTTCCTTTTCTATGATCTCAAAATATAGTTAGTACAACTAATTGTTCCCATATACTTATCGAATACCGAATTAAATCCAAAATCTTGGTATCAATGGAAATTCCCAGTGTGTAGCCAGAAAAAGCTGTTGGACATGCTGCAAATTTTTACTCTTAATCCTGCTACAAAAGGCTCAGTTTCAGCCGAATTCCAAACTGAATCTGGGATTTGGTGCATCCCTAGAATATGTTTTAAGTGACTGCGGATATTCTTAATATACCACTCTGAAAATGGATACGAGCTTTGCAGGTACTGTATCTGTTACCTATACCTTACACCAGGTGCAGTTTTAATTGCTATTGTGGTTAAAAGTAAATTTTACTGTTAGCAATATATTTAAGTGATGGTTTGTAAAATAAAGGTCAGGGGCGAGTGCAGCCAGCGTCTGTATGAGATCAGATTGCTGATCCCTCTTTCATTCCATGACATTCAATAACCTATGATAAATTTGTTATTCTAGAGCTGCTTATTGCTAAATACAGTCCTTGTTTATGCACAGGTTAAAGTGCAGTTGTATATTGATAACACAATTAATCACTGGAAAATAATTAATATCTAAAGTGGGAAATGTCGGAAAAGCACTCCGTACACCACTCGTAAGATGTTTTGTACGGAGTGCTTGCCGACATTTTTCAATTCAAGGATTTCCCCTCAAGCTACGGGTTCGGGGCAATGCACCCCAGACCACTCGTTCGATTCGGTGAGTGGGTTTCTTTCCTCCTGATCTGTGATTAATGTGTTAAGGTTCACAAAACCGGGGGCGTGGCCAACTACTGATGTGAGCAGTCGCACGCCGTCGGAGCTCCGCTGATTTACCGCTATCTCCGGTATTTATCCTGACTTACCCAGCCTCTCTGTGACTCAACAGTTACTTTACCTTGTTTCCTCTACGCTTATGGGGAAAAAGAAGCACCCGGTGGCACAATCCCCTGATATTCGGAGACATTTGCGAGACTCTGTGAGGCCTTCCAAAATGGCGGACGAGCCGCGCCCTGAGTCTCCTAAGGAACAGCGTGTGCGGCCTGTGCACTCACCTCCTGCCTCGACTCCACACTCTGAGGCGTTAGAGACCAACGATGCGTCCTCAGCGGTGAGTGCCCCTGCTTCTTCACCTCACGCTTGTGGACAGCCCTCGGGCCTTACTGGCGAGGAAGACCTTACCCTGGCGGAGGTAGTCGCGACCCTCCGCTCCACTATCCAATCCTGTCACGTGGCGACGATGGCTAAAGTGGACGAGCTCCGTGTGGACTTTGCGATCCTGCGACAGGACCTCCAGCGGGTCCGGGATCGGACCACTGAGGTGGAGCGTAGGGTGAGTGACCTTGAGGACACCTGCAATCCTCTGCCTGAACGCATTGATTTATTGCACCGGAGGCTTGAGTCGGTGGAGGCCAAATCCGACGATTTGGAAAATCGCCTCAGGCGAAATAATGTCCGGTTTGTCGGGTTTCCTGAGCGATCGGAGGGACCTGACCCTGCTAAGTTCTTGGAAAATTGGTTGAAGGCGGAATTTGGCGACGATACATTCTCCTCTGCCTTTGTTATTGAGCGGGCGCATCGCATCCCTGCTCGGCCGCTGCCACCGGGCGCACCTCCTAGGCCTTTGATAGCCCGTCTCCTGAACTTTAGAGATAGGGATGCGGCTCTGGCCGCAGCACGGAAAAAGGGTGAGCTACGCTACGAAAATGCAGTTATCTCCCTTTACCCGGACTTTTCGAATGATCTTCGGAAACAACGCCAACAGTTCATGGGTGTGAAGCGGCGCTTTCGAGATGCTGGCATACAGTATGCTATGATGTACCCTGCGAAGCTGCGGGTTTCCCTGGATGGCAAATCCCTCTTCTTCAGTTCTCCTACCGAGGCATCTCAATGGCTTGATCGACGTCCTTGAGAGAGTTATGGAGGGTACTCTACACCGGGCAGGAATGGCCCACTTTGCCTTTGTTACTAATGGCTTGAGGATCCATTGGTTTATGTGCCACCCAAGTGTCTCCTTGGGCACGTACCCTACCTTTGAGCCACCCTTGCTCCCTCTGTATCAGTTTAGTCACGGTGACTTTGCTGGGGGCTTAATCCGCCATAGCGGTTTCAGGGAATTACGCTTTGGCATCTGTTTCCACTTTCCTGGCGGAACACTATTGATCATTTGCTCCCAGTGATCACTACACATATCCTTTATTTGTTTGTTCAGTTGTTATTTACTTTGTACTTATTGTTGCGTGTGCTCATTGTTTCGGCGCACCCCTCGAGAAATTGTTATGTTTCGGGCTCCAAGCTTCTCCACTATGGGAGCAAGTAGGGTGGGAAATTTTGGGATTGCTTCTCTCCTTCTTTTCTTTCTCTCTCTTCTCCCTCTGTTCTCTCTCTTTACTCCTTTCTCTACCTACCCTTGCTATGGGGGGGGGACATCGACAGGTATTATTTCACTTTGTTTTATGTCAGAAATCACAGCTATAACGTGGAATGTTAGAGGGCTGAACTCCTCCATGAAGAGGTCCCTGGTATTAAACTTCTTGCGAAAATATTCCCCCCATGTTATTTGTCTCCAGGAGACCCACCTTTCCAAAACCTCTAGCCCGCAACTACTCAAAAAGTCCTGGATAGCGCATGCCTATCACGCTGTTTACTCGAATTATGCCAGGGGCACTTCCATTTTAATCAGCAAGGCGCTTCCATTCCAACTTCTTAGTATACAGAATGACCCTGATGGGAGGTTTACAATCCTACATGCATCCCTTGCAGGAACCCCTCATATTATAGTAAATGTATATATACCTCCGCCCTTTCAAGATGATATTCTCTATCACCTGTTACAGCTTCTTGCTGCTCTGAATCCCGACCCAGTACTGATTATGGGCGACTTTAATGCGGTCATGGACCCCGAGATGGACCGTCTCTCGCTGTCTTCTACACCGAGATTGGGTCCATCTGCACTAAAATCGTGGGCGGATACTTCGGGGTTTGTTGATGTGTGGAGGGCTCGCAATCCTAACAAACGAATGTTTTCTTGCTATGCACGGGGTTCTATGTCTAGGATTGACCTCGCCTTTGCCTCGCTCGATCTGTCTCCCAAAATCCTCAAATCTGAGTTTCTCTCCAGAGGCATATCTGACCATGCCCCTTTAGTAATATCTTGGCGTATGCACTCTAATTCCGTCCACAGATTGTGGAGACTTAATCCTTACTGGATTACTCATCCTGACATTCAGAAAGAGATTCACCAGACAATTGAATCATATTTTCAGGTTAATTTGGACAGTGCCCCTCTCCCCTTTGTCTGGGACGCCATGAAGGCTGTGCTTAGAGGATCTTATATTGCCAAAATAGCTTATGCCAAGAAACTGGCGAGACGATCGATGTCTGAGCTGGAGGATGGTCAGAGAGAGGCGGAGGCGCGGTACATCCAATGCCCCAATGAACAAACAAAGCTTGAACATGTAGTAGCGCAGCGGAAATTTGCCCAGGCGCAATGGAAGGTGGCCCACAAGGGACAACTCTATCACAAATTTGCACTGTATGAGAAAGGCGACAAAAATGGTAGGATGCTAGCTCTCTTGGCTAGGGATGAATACACTAGGCCAGCCATTCATGCCCTAGAGAATACTGATAAGGAGCTCATCACCTGCCCGTTTGCAATCAATAAGTGTCTAGCTGATTTCTACACGGAGTTGTACTCCTCCAAACTTCAAAAATCACCCATCGAGATTGCGGAATACTTAGAGACCCTTGATCTCCCTACTCTCCCTCTGGAATACAGGGCTATGTTAGATACCCCTATTCAGGAACAGGAAGTATTAGAGGCCATATCAACTTTACCTACAGGGAAAACCCCGGGCCCAGACGGTATCCCCAATCTCTGGTATACCACCTATGCCCCTCTGTTAGCCCCGCACCTCACTGCTGTGTTCAACCACACCCTCGCCACGGCCCAACTCCCACCTTCCTTTAAGGACGCCATCATAGTGCTTATATTGAAGCCTGGGAAACCCTCGCATTTAAGTGCCTCCTATAGACCTATCTCGCTTATCAACTCTGACTATAAGATTTTGACCAAGGTTCTCGCCAGAAGACTTAACCATGTTATCACTTCCATAGTGGCCCCAGATCAGGTTGGGTTCATACCCCATAAAGCTGCGGAACTTAACATCAGACGCCTTTATACCAATTTAACTATTCCCCATGACAATATGGGCTCCAGGATTATAGCCTCACTCGACAATGAGAAGGCTTTCGATTCTGTTGAATGGGTCTACCTTTGGGAAACCCTTAAAAAATTTGGCTTTAGAGAAAATTTCTTAATATGGCTTCGGGCTATCTATACTAATCCCATGGCCAGAGTCATGTCGAATCTGGATATCTCCCCCCCTATATCCTTGGCTAGGGGGACCCGTCAGGGGTGTCCTCTCTCCCCTGGTCTTTTTGCACTGGCTATGGAGCCCCTGGCGTGCTTGATCCGGTCCTGCCCAGAGGTTCGGGGATTTGAGTTTGGCCAACTCAGGGAGAAAATATCCCTCTTTGCTGATGACACCCTCCTCTACCTCCATGATCCTGGTCCCTCCCTAAGAACAGCCCTTCAGCTAATTAATTCCCATACCGCCTTCTCGGGCCTCAAAATCAACTGGGCCAAATCTACCATTCTCCTTCTTGACCCGAACGCGGTGGCCCTCCTTGACCCAGACCTCCCGTTGCAGCAGGTTCCTGTTCTGAAATACTTAGGTATCCATATCCACCCCCAAATAGGGAGATTCATGGAACTCAATATAGACCCGCTTATGGCCTCCCTACATAAAGCAGTTGATAGATGGCTTAGGCTCCCACTTTCCATAATTGGCAGGATTAACCTTTTTAAGATGAAGTTTCTCCCTAAATTTCTTTATTTGTTTCGACAATCACCCATTTGGCTGCCCCCTGTTTTTTTTAAGCATCTGCGCTCCTTGCTCATCAAACTTTACTGGTCCCCCGGGCCGGTGAGGGTCAAATACTCGGCACTGCTCCCCCCCTCACTGCAGGTGGACTAGCAGCCCCTGACATGCTGGGTTATTTTATTGCCTCCCAATTATTACCTATAAAAAGGTGGCTTGAGTCTACCCCAGAGGACCCGGTTACTCTCCTTGAGGCCCAAATAGTTGGCTCTCTGGAAGGGCTTAGGAACTTTATTTACAGGGATAAGCTCCCTCTGACTTCATGCACATCTATGATGAGAAATGTGGCTAGGGCCTGGAAACAGGTGCACCCGGGGTGTTCTAACTCTGATGTAGCTCTTTCACCGTTCACTCCGCTATGGTGTAATCCGTATCTTGACCAACTGCTCACTATACCTGACCCCGCTATTTGGGCACAGTTCAATGTTAAATATGTCAATGATGTTTATGCAGATAATGTGTTACTCACTTTTGATCAGCTCAAGGACAAATTTCACCTTCCCAACAGAATGCTTTTCCGTTTTTTGCAATTGAGGCATGCCCTCACCCAACAATTTCACTCCAAAACCCTACAGATCAAAACTTCCCCAATTGAAGACCTACTTCGCAAGCAGCATCTCTGCAAACCTCTCTCGACTTTATATGGCCTGATTGGTCGAGCCAAGCCCTCATCCGCCCAAGGTCTCTACGAGAAATGGATTGTTAATATCCCTGACCTCACCATTGAGCAATGGACTTCAATCTTGCAGGATACCCTCTCTCCCCTTATTAGGTCTCGTGACAGACTCATTCAGTTCAAATATCTTCATAGGGCATATTATACGCCCTCCCTGCTCCACAAAATTAACCCTGCTATACCTGATCAATGCAACAGATGTAAGAGTTCACAAGCTGACTTTTTCCATATGGTTTGGTCTTGCCCACAGATACATCGGTTCTGGACTGATATTGTTACTTATCTCACACAGCTCATGGTCTTGCCTATAGAACATCATCCAACGGTCCTCCTTCTCAACTATCTCGCGGACACTGTGATCTCACGATCAGAAAGGAATCTCCTTCTTTTTTTGCTTTTTCAGGCTAAAAAGGCCATTGCTATTAAGTGGAAAGAGGAGCAACCGCCTACAATACCCTTTTGGATCAGTCTGGTGGAACAAACCCTGCCCATTCTGGAACAAATTTATGCAGCCAGGGGATGCCCAACTAAATTTACTAACACCTGGTCGCTGTGGATTTTACATAACAACTCCTACTCTAATAGACCTGGAGACTCACACTCCCCCCACATTGACTGGCTTCCACCAGACCCCTGATAGCCGACTGCTCCTCTTTCTTATTTCTTATTACTTATTTGGGTTGAACGGACCGAGGGATGTGCCTCGCGGGTCATGGATCCTTTAGAATGTTTGTCTCCTAGTCTATATGTGCACTTGTGAATGCACGATGGTGAATACACTGCCCATCTATTTATATCTCGCAATCTCCTGTAGCTGCTATTTAGCTCACTGTCTCCCTCCCTCTTTTCATTTCTTTTCTTCTTTTCTTTTTCTTCCTTTCTTCTTCTCCTCTCTCCTTATCTCACCTCTTTTCTTATCTCCTTCTCGCTGCTCTCTATATGACCTTTCGACTTCCCCCGGATGCCTCTTTGCATCCTCTTTGTTTTCCCAGGGGTTTAGCAAAAAATCTTCCGATGCGTTGCCAATTGCATTATTTGTTTAATATGCTGACTATGCTACTTTGTATGGCTTTGTATTGGACTAATAAATAAATCTTTTAAAAAAAAAAAAAAGGTTCACAAAACCAGAAGTGCAGGACCTGGGGTATATACACCCAGGTCACCATGAAGGCAGGGTGAGTGATAATAATATATATATATATATATATATATATATACATACACACAAACATACCCTTAAGAAGATTGTTTGCTGCTACCCATAAATACTACAAAGCTACTTCAGCATTTAGAATTGATTTATATTAAATGCTTTTGAGCTGAGCGATATCCGAATTGTATAAATATCTAAAGTGGGAACTACAATTTCATGTTCATCAATGTCATATTCACCTTTGCCTTTTTGAGAGCAAAGTTCGAAACTGTAATGCTCTTGATAGCTGTTGATTGAAGATTAACTATGGACAACTTAAAGACTGCATATTTGCAGAAAAAATAAACCAGCAAAGCTAGCACAACCACACCAGTATCTCAAATAGTGTCTGATCAAGAAGGTTGTTTTAAGGGTACCTGGTGGTTTAGCGATCCCTGGTGGTCCAGTGGAGAGGCAGAGAGAATACCATAGTTTCATATGTGGGGACGCCTGCAGGACCCAGGTGCGTGTGTCCGTCGCGCTTGGGTCTTTGTTGATAAAATATTAAAGGGCCCATAGACTGAACATATTTGCCCGACGTAGGTTCTGTTTGCTGATAGTTCATGCGTGTGATAATGATCTGACTTTTGTGTGTGACCTCTTGTCTGTCTCTGATATTTACTGACTATCTTGACCATACTGCCTGTCCCTGACTATGCTTTGTATTCTGATTTGATACTGCACTACTCTCACGGTATTGACCATAGCCTGAACCCTGACTACATACTGCTTGATCCCAGTTCATCTGTTTTACACTCAGGTTCACTTGCATGCCTAGAATTTGAGCCTTGGTTCTCTCACTATAAAACCTGGAGGCATACGAGTAGCGGAGGGTTCCTCCCCAAGCAAAAGGCGGCTGTTAGAGTTGGAAGCATGAGCCATGAGCGGAACCTTGGATCTTATTCTGGGTTTTGGGAAACCAGGTCTGACAACTGTAGATGGTTCAATACTAAAAAAACATGAACATCAACAGGTATCTTTTTCCATGTTGGTTGGTAGTAGTCTCCAAAAAGTGGCACAGGATTATGCTAAATAATAATTTTTTTCAAGTGTAGGTTTGCGGTACAATAAGGCCAGCATTCTTTTCTTTTAAAAGGCACTTTCCCAGGGTATTTTTCCTTTGAGCACAGTACTGCCATATTGTTCAAGTGTACCAGATATCCCCTGTGTTGCCCTGGTGAGTACATGCACAGTGCAGGACTTCTTTGCAGGTTTCTGTTCTTTGCATGTGCCCACTGCTTTAATATATACTGAAATAATATATAAAAAAAGTACCCCAGGATGGTGCATTTCTTTAAGTAGGGGAGTGTAGGGCAGTGGTAGGAAAGAAGCAACTGTAATCACTGGGGGTGCCAAAAATTCTAAGATTCTAATTTTTCTCTTTCAATGAAATACCATGTAATTCTAGGCAACTTTGCAAATTAATTAATAAAAGGTTTGCAATGGTAGAAATGTCATAAGAGATGTAGATTTAGTTGTTATTAAAAATGCTTGGCATAGTCAGTAAATTAACCCAAATCAAATGTTTTCCTGTGCCTGGACACAAGGGTGTTCTGCTCACTTGGATAAGCATATTGTAGCTCTTTGGTCTGCCCTTTTACTTGAATGTTTCCAAGTAAAAAGAAGGCAGACATTTTTAATATAAAGAATACAGATCAGATGTGATTTAGTCAATGTCATATACAGTCCCTCCTGACGAAGGGAGGTGCAAACCCCCCAAAACTTTGTTCTGTACTTGGAGTGGTAAAATTGGCTAAAACAAAGGATTATTTGCACAGCAAGAAGTGGTGAAGTTCTTGCCTTACCTCTGAAATTTTGCTGATATACAGTAGAACCCTGTTTTATGTTTCCCATGGAACAGATTCAAAACAGTGTAAATTCCAGGAAAAAAGACACCACTTTGCCAGTATGGGGCTGCAATGAAATGTCATCAATTCTGGGATAACATTTGTACGTAAATGCAGGGTTCTACTATACTTGCTTCAAAGCCCATGTGGGCTCCGGTATACAGGAAAGACAAATAACAAATTGAAAGAAAGGATAGAAGAACATATTAAAAGTGAATGAAAGATTAAATCACTAGGGGTGCAAAATGTTGATATATAATCACTTACCTGATACCTGAGGCAGTGCTTGTGGTAGTAGAAAATTCCACTGGCTACTGGAGTGAGCACCATGAAGAAATCTTCTTCCTGCTTCTTTTTTCTTAGTTTTGGGTGACCTTACCCACAGTAGGCATAGTTTAATTTCTAATTTAGGAGCAAGAATTGTTTTAATATATTGGGTTGTGATGAAACTTTTGATCAGTTTGTGAAACTGACTCAGTTGACTCAGAAACTACAAATAAACAATGCTAGGCAACACATTTCCTATTTTATATGAGGGAGTTTTCAAAATGTGGTATAATTCTGTAGAAAGCCACGAATGGCATTTGAATTCTGTGTAAGAATTAAACCTATTGTATTCTACAAATCGTATCTGTTATCTGCTGTGTAACTTGTGTCTTTTCTCCTCTTTCATCTTGAATGGCTGCCCCCATGGTTACGCAGAAGCTAATTTACAAAAAGTATATTAGTGTTTCATAGCAGAAACACAGTTTTACCAGTGCAGGCTAACCTTCATTATATTTGAATTACTTTAAAACACTTTAATTGTTTAGCATTATTGTTTCTTTGACTATGGCTAACACAGTGTTAATATATTCATACTCCTTTTTTGCAAAAAGGAAGCCAGTGTTTTCATCTCACTTTTTATTTAACAAACATTGTAAGACCACTCCAGGGCTAAGTAAAATATAGGTAAAGTACAATGGAAGTTTAGCCATTTTTACTACAAACCTCTAACATTTACAAATGAGAAAATTAACCAATGCACATTCCATGGTACCCTGTAATGTAATGTAGTATTTGTGCAAGTGCATGCATTTTCAGGTTTAGTTACAAAATTACAATCAGGGAATGTTCTTTGATCAATCCTCTTCTTTGTAGGTTTGTAGTAAAATTGGACAGATCAGTTGCACTTACACTGTACTTCTACTTATAACTTAGAATAGGAGTGCAACACCTTTTTTTGCACTTAAGAAGAGTTACTCTGCCAAACAAAACTGCCAAATTTCCATGTGACTGTAGCACATCGACACCTAGCCATTTATAAGTGGTCGTATGCAGTGACATAACTATAGAAGCAACAGACCCTGCTGCAAATAATCCTTCCCTTTTTCCCTACAGTGCAAAAACCTTTCAAAGTTCTTGCACGCATGCCTGTGCGCCTGTCTCCCCTTCACAACATGCAAGTGAGGGGGGAAGTGGTGGGGTGGTTGCAGAGTTACTGTGCACACCAGGCCCCTCCAAAAAGTTTTTTGGCATGGGGGGGGCAGCATATACTAGTTACGCCACTAGTCTTATGCCTTTAAAAATGGGTGTTAGTCTTTGAAATCTTTTGCCAGACAAAAACTACCCAGGGGAGGGTCAGCCTGTGAGATAGTTTTTAAGTATGGTTGTTTTCCCATAATGCCATTAAAGGAGAAAGAAAGGCATCCTGCACTTGGGGGTGCCAAATGTTAGACGCCCCCAAGTGATTGTATTGACTTACCTGAAACCCCAGACCAGTGCTCCCATCAGCAGAAAACTGCACAGTCCCGGGTTATACCGGTGAGCACCACAGAGTGACCCTCTTTCTTCTTCCGCTTTCTTTGTGCGGCTGCGCATGCACAGTAGAATGAAAAGCCCGAACTTTAACTAAAAAGTTTGCCCGTGGAAATTTGAAGAAAGAAGAAGCCGGAAGAGAAGTGCTCACTGGTATAACCCTGGGCCAATGCAGTTTTCTGCTGATAGGAGCACCGGCCCAGGGTTTCAGGTAAGTCAATACTTACATTTGGCACCCCAAAGTGCAGGATGCATTTCCTTCTACTTTAAAGCACAGATATGAGTAAGCTGACAAATGTGAGAGGATGAAGATATGTAAGAGGAAGGGTGTTATTCACGTAAGAGAAAAAATACGTCTTGAATCACATGCTTTGCTAGCATTACCATGCATTATTTCGCAAATTGTACAGTTCTAGGTTTCAGTCATCAGAAGAAATTGCAGACATACAAAAGAAAGGGGATTGCTTGCAATGATTGAGATATTGTCTCTGGATCATAGCACAGCACATATACTAAAAGTCACATAGAAAGGAAACCAACAAATATATATTGGCCAGTTCTCTCTTTTTTGTAAGGCTGCAGTAAATATAGCCAGATCAGTTGCACTCAGGTCTGGATTAGTGGAGAGGCCACCAAGGCCCGGGCCTAGGGAGGTAGCATGCTGCCCAACCACACCCACATTGGTTCCGAAACACTGGGGATGCACAGGTGATACAATAGCTTTTTAAATCTCTTGTGCTCCAATCCCCATTGCTCTGGTCCCGATAATGAAAATGTGAGCGAATAAAAGGGAGGGGATGGGGGTGGCACGGCGGGCCTAGGGGCACCTGCTACGTAAATCCGGCCCTGGTTGCACTTCTGTGGTACTTTACTTAGCCTTGGAGTGCTGCCACAACCCACCTTTCTGTACATTAGTACTTTTTTTCAAGAAATGTAACCATGCAGGAAGGTGCCAGCTTCTGAAAAATATTACCAGAGCAAAATAATTTACCTTGACACTGTATGGTGGCTTAGAATTTTATGATTATATTCTTGCAACAAAAAAAACAGTATTTCAAAATACATGCACGTGCATAGATATTAAATGACTAATAAATCAAGAGAACAGTAAATATGCATTGAACAATCCTTTCTTTTACAACATCTTCTTGTGAATGAAGCCTAGAACTGTACAATTTCCAAAAAAAAAAAAACGAAGAGTAATTCAAGCAAAGCAAGTGATTCAAGCTGTAATTCAATCTGTGGTCTTGTGCATGCATCATACATACTCTTACGTATTTTCTTCCTCTCATATTTGTCAATTTACTTAACTTATTTGTGCTTTAATATCATTACAGGAAAACCACCACCAATCTGTTATTTCTTGAAATTCTCTCCTTAATCTATTTAAGGAACCTTTTTTAAATTAATTTTTTATGCACTTCTAATTGGAGCTGAGTAGTTGTTTTGTAATTATTTTTCATTTTGCGTCATATTACGCTATGTAGGTTTCTCCATAATCTTCCTAATGCAGATGGACTGTTTTAATTGCTGTTTGTGTTGCCAGTTTGCCACCCTTAAAGTTAACTTTTAGTATTTTATCGAATGGGCTATTTTAAGCAACTTATCAATTGGTCTTCATTATTTATGTTTTTATTTATTTGCCTTTTTCTTCTGATTCTTTCCAACTTTCAAATAGGGGTCACTGACCCCATCTAAAAACCAAATGATCTTTAAGGCTACATTTTATTGTTATTGCTACTTTTTATTACTCATCTTTCTATTCTGGCCTTCTCTTATATATATTACAATCTTTTTTTCAAATCAGTGCATGGTTGCTAGGGTAATTTGGCTGAAATTGTAAACTGGAGAGCTTCTGAATAAACAGCTAAATAACGCAAAAAACACAAATAATAAAACATGAACTATCTGCAAATTGTCTCAGAATATCACTCTACATCATACTAAAAGTTAACTCAAAGGTGCACAACCCCTTTAAGCTGACCATACAAGGGCTGATATAAGATATTGACTCAGCCCCTTCAGACCAACCAAATTGGCATCTACTGGGCAGATTTAAAAAGGGATGATGTTGGATTATGGGCCTCCTGTTCTGCCTGCACCAGGAAGCACCGTTTCTACTCTGGTGGAGCAAACATGGCGGATTTTGGCACAGAAATACAACATTTTGCATTTGACATTGAAATCCATCTGCAGTTAGAAAGACAAAGGTTCCTCTGCCTGCAGAGAATCCGCTTTCATAAGGATTGTCTTGCCGTAGTCTTAGGGGGAAGGTGGGAAGCTTACTGTGCATGCATAACCAGACCGGAACTTACAGAAGATCCTGAAAGACTGAGGAAGATGCAAAAGTGTCATTCCTAGTTTTCAACAAACAGGAGTATTGGCCTGGTGACTAAATTTTGCCCCCCCCCTCGTGATGATTATGCAAATATATCGGGGGTAATTTGAATTACGATGCGCCAAGGGGCTCTGACGGGTCGGTAGGTTAAAAATCCAACCTTCCCGATCGATATCGTGGCCAGATATCGATCGGTAAGACCCGTCGGAAGCCCCCATACACGGGCAGATAAGCTGTCAAATTGGTCTAAACAACCAATATTGGCATCTTTATCTGCCCGTGTATGCAGGGCCGGCCTTAAGGTGGCCATACACGGGCAGATAAAGCTGCCGATATCGGTCGTTTGGCCACGATATCGATCGGGAAGGTAGGATATAAAACCGACCGACCCGTCGGAGCCCCTTGGTGCATCGTAATTCGATCGTTCGGCCATACGGCCGAACGTTCAAATTACCCCCGATATAGCCATGCTGTTTAGTGGCATATCGGGGAAAGATCCGCTCGTTTGGCGATGTCGCCAAACGAGCGGATCTTTGAGTCTATGGCCACCTTTAGGCCTATTGGACCAATTGGGCCCAAAAGGGCCCCGCACCTCTGGGGGCCCCGCACCACAGGGCAGCACAGATAATATTTCCCTCAGCACATGATGCTGCCTGGTCTGCCCTTAACTTTGAGAGTCCAGCCCATCCCCAAATCCATAGGTCCAGCCCATCCCCAACTCTGATAACCAGCCTATCCCCCAACTCCATAGGTCTAGCCTGCCCCCAACTCTCATAGGCCCAGCTTTCCTCCAACCTTTATAGGCCCTGCCTGCCCCCAATCCAACCAAGCCTGCTCCCAAGCAGAATCGGCCCAGCCTGCCCCAAACTAATTGGCCCAGTCCACTCTCCTATTTCCTCCCTCTCTCTCTCTCTTACCCTGTGTGCCCCTATTATGTGCCCCTATTTCATCCCTCTCACTCTCTTACCTTGTCTGCCCCTTTCCTTTCTATTTTGTGCCTGTATGCCCTTATTTTCCTAAATACTTGGTGTGTCAGTAGCCAGCAACACTTTGTCTAGGGGCCCCGCCAACATGGTCCCAATTGGGCCCCACATTTGATAGGATCAGCCCTGCGTGTATGGCCACCTTTAAAGCAACAGTTTAAAGCTGGCCATAGACACAAAGATTTGTATGATTTTCGGACCGTGTGTGGAGAGTCCTGACATTTTTCGTCCCAGAGAGATCGTCGTTTGGTCGATAATTTCTCTGCGTACGATCGGCAGACTACATGTATTGCTGATCGTATGATTTTCAGAGGGAGACTGTCACTAGCTTTTGTTGGACATAAAATTTCGTTACGATTGCTGTCAGGGGCAGAACATCGGCTGATCTGTTCTTTTCTACTTTATTTGATCTGAATGGTTAGAGGCAGGTCAGAATATGGGGAAGTCCGATCGTTCGATCTTTGCGTCTATGGGCAGCTTTGAAGCTTCATGATGCTGCACAAGAAACAAGCTGGTAGATTTGCCACGTCCCCTCAAATGAATTGTGGCTGATGGAGGAGAATGGAAGGCACACATTGAGTCAGTATAGGCTGTACGATGGAGGAACACTATTTACTTTAGCGCAATGTCCATTTGTCATGCAGGACGTGCAGCACAGGGTGTATGAGGCGGTAATGGCAGACGTTGCGATTTTGCGCTCTCTCTCCTGTTGCGCCATAACGTGACCAGAGTTCATTTCATAAGCCCCACCCCATTGATCCGCCCCTGCAATGAAAAGCAGTTCCCGCCACCTCTCACTCTGGTGTCTGACAGACTTGTGCGCTCTGTGACAGCCGCTGTCGCCGCTATGCCTGGAATCCTGCTAGGAGACGTCTTTCCTAACTTCGAGGCGGACACCACCATTGGCAGAATCAAGTTTCACGATTTCCTCGGGAATTCGTAAGTGTTTTATACATTGCTGGATGCGCCTGCGATTGAAAGCGCCGGCGTCATATTAGGTCACTCGCAGACGGACAGTATCCTTGCGCGCACGGTGGGACTGTGATCTGTCAATGCTCCCTGCGCGGCCAATCTGATAGTTCCCTGACAGGGAGGCGGCATAATATCGGGCCTGTTTTACCGTAAAGCCTCGAGCGTTCCGAATCTACAGATTGAGCCTGGCCCGTTTTATGGAGCGTCGAAACTTACTTGCAGCAGGGCCTACTCACTGCAGTTTTATATATATATTTAAGATCTTAAGGTGACCTTTAAACAGTGATCAAATGCAGCGCTGCAGCTGCCATTATGAAGGAAGCCACTGTTCTTTACCAATTTTACTATGAGGTACAGAGTGATCTTCTGAGACAATTTGTAATTTTTTTTTATCTAATGTCTGAGATATTTAAGCTTTTATTCAGCAGCTCATCCATTTGCATTATAAGCTTTCTGGTAGCTAGGGTGCAAATTCCCCTAGCAACCATGCACTGATGTGAATAAGAGACTGGAATATGAATAGGAGAGGTCTGAATAGAAAGACAAGGAATAAAAAAATAACAATACATTTGTAGCCTTACAGAGCATTTGTTTTTTTGTTTTTTTAAAAAGGAGTCAGCGACCCCCATTTGAAAGCTGCAGAGCATGTAAAAAAAACGCTCTGTGAGGCAACAAATGTATTATTATTGCTACTTTCATTATTCATCTTTCTATGAGGCCTCTCTTATTCATATTCTAGACTTTTATTCAAATCAATTTATGGTTGCTACGGTAGTTTGGACCCTAGCAACTAGATTGCTGAAACTGCAAACTGGCGAGCTGCTGAATAAAAAGCTGACTTACACAAAAGCCAGAAATAATAATAATAAAAGAAAACCAATTGCAAATTTTCTCAAACTCAGAATCTATTCTTTCCAGTAATGTGTAGTTTTCTAGGGTAAGCCTAGTGGTATGTGGTATAGTGGTTAGTGCTATGTTTGGCCTTGAAATCAGAAGTATGCAGTTTTGAGCTTTGGAAATTTGGTAGTGTACTGCTTGGAGTTTTTGACTTATACAAGTGAGAAATCTCCATAAAACTATATAATTGGTATTGACGTTCAGGAGACAGGACTTTCCAAATCTGATGTGTCCTTGTGCATAAAATAAATTATGTTTCTGATACAGGGAGTCCTCGAGTTACAAACATCCAACATACATACAACTCACACTTACAAATGGAGGCTATTACAGTAACATACTGTGCTTTGCTTGGCCTTTATTAGCATTTAGCTTTAATAAGCCATCTGCCCCGATCCCCACTGGCCTGTGTTCTCTACTGCAGAGCACAGAAAGGTAAAAATAAATATTATGCTAAGACAAACATCTGTCGAAGTTGCATTTAATTAAGTAATGTACCTGTTCCAACTTACATACACATTCAACTTTAGAACAAACCTACTGACCCTATCTCGTACGTAACCCAGGGACTGCCTGGATATGTGTTTGTAGTGTGGGAAAAGTGATTTTTTTTTTCACTTTTAAACACTATATCTTTTTACGGAAGTGGAATTACACCAAAATAGCATATTTTGAAAGTTTAGGTTGTCCTGAAAAAAATGACGTTTTTCTGGGTAAACTAAAAGACCCCATCAGGAAAGGCCCCTAAAGTGAAAGAGCACAAAATGTTCAGATATGGTCTGGCAATAAAAGTACCAAATCGGCTGGCAGTGAAAGGGGTTAAAGAGCTGGGAAAACTCAATGTATAATCTCTTTATGCTCTAGCCATGCTTTTCTAATAAGCACTGTTTGGCACATACACTACATTCCTAACCCCGTGGTTTATCTGTTTTGTTTATAGAGTCTGCAAGTTCAGTTACTAAAATCTTCTGTTACCTTAGAAAAGATACCAGTCTGCTCACTATTTTGCAATATCTGTAATAATGGTAGTAATTATTTGCAATTCCCCCTAATTTCTTTTGAGTTGTGTACACAAAAAAAATGATCTTGGTGTATGGGAGAGGTGGGTGGGCTAGAATAAGGACCCGTGGAGGCCTATTTATTAAAGGTCGACCTTTAGAGTGGTTTTTGAAGATCTTTCAGATTGTAAAAGGAGCATCTGCAATTGCCTTCTACATGATTTTGACAGGTTTTAGCTGGAGTGTTTTCAGATTTGGAATCATTGCAGTTTTGTTACATGATAAATCCCAGTAAAGTCGCAGTTTCTTTTTTTCCCCACAACTTTTTTGGTTTTAAAAAGCCTGACCCCAAAAAAAGTCACAGTTTAGTTAATAAGCTCCTTAGGGGTATATTTATCAAAGAGTGAAGTTAATAGTGAAGTTCCGCCACTAGAGTGAAATTCCGTCACTTCCCATTCATTTCTATGGGGTTTTTAAAGGCGTATTTATCAAAGGGTGAAATTTCACTTTCACCCATTGATAAATACGCCTTTCAAAATCCCATAGAAATGAATGGAGAGCTGCGGAACTTCACTCTTTGATAAATTTACCCCTTAGTGTCCGTGACAAAAAAACTTCTTGTGCCTCAGAATTTGTGTGCATTTACACACAAGTGCGTGGTTTTAAAGCAAACTACATGTGTGTACACCCTGTACACGGGCCAAATGGATGAAGATTGTAAAAGTGTGCAAAATGCACAAAATCTTGCAGCAGCAGCAGAAAGTGGCAACAACTGCTTTTCACTTATTCAAATGCTGATGCCTCGCAACTGACTGACATAGTGCAGCAGCAGATGACATTTTCTAAGCAGTCCTATTCTGCTCTTTTAAATTCTTTGCTAGACCCTGTTTATCACTTGTACAGGTATGAGATCTGTTTCCTGGAAACCCATTATCCAGAAAGTTCTGAAATACGGGAAGCCTATCTCCCATAGACCCATTTTCATTGAATAATTGAAATATTTTCAAACATTTTCCTTTTTCTCTGTAATAATATAACCGTACCTTGTACTTGATCCAAACTAAGATAGAATAAATCCTTATTTGAAGCAAAACCAGCCTATTGGGTTTATTTAATGCTTACATTATTTTTTAGTGGACTTAGGGTATGAAGATTCAAATTATGGAAAGATACCTTATCCAGAAAACCCCAGGTCCCGAGCATTCTGGATAACTGGATCCATGCCTGTATTGAATATTGCTCATATTTCTGTATGTTCAATGTATGTGCACAGCTATTGTATGTTGGCACGTATAAATACTTAATATTATCACTTGATTGTGAATGTATTATATGCTACTGAAAATTCAAAAACTGCTTCTCATTGCAGATGGGGTGTCCTTTTCTCACACCCACGGGATTATACCCCTGTCTGCACCACTGAGCTTGGACGTTGTGTAAAGCTGGCTCCGGAGTTCAAAAAACGCAATGTTTCCATGATCGCCCTGTCAATAGACTCTGTGGAGGATCATCTCGGCTGGAGCAAGGTATTCATTATCCTTAACCTGCAACACCTATTTCTGCCTGCCCAGGTCTCTTCTCCACTAGCTAGGAAATAATTTCAGTATGTCTTGTCTGAAGGGTTTGGATATAACCAAGTCTAGAATTAGTAGCTGTTTTTTTGAGTGTTAACTTGTTTACCACAGTTGGACTTCAGTACAATGTTCAGATTTACATATGATTTGGTATTTGATGGTCTTAAACAATAGTACATGTACAAAGAGAGAGGTGATGTGAGTAATAAAATAACATAGTATGTTGTAGTTGAAGTTCACCGTCCTACAACATACTAAAAGATTTAAATACTGACAGAAGGCCATTCCACTCAATTACTACTTCTTTCCTGGGCTAGCGCTTGTTTTAGGAAAAAAGTAACACAGCGTCACTATCTCGCCTTTCCCAGTTGTCCTCAGCGAAGATTCTCACATCCACAGTAGAACACGGTAGAATAAAAACTTTACTCTACTGCATATGGGGCGCATTCATCAAAGTTTGAAAGCACACACTTTCTACTCATTCTTTACTTATAGAAGCCTATTGGGTGAAGGTTAGAGTTCACCATTTGTTAATTACTCCAGACCTGGGGTTTTCCGGATGAAGGGTCTGTCTGAAGTACCTTAAGTCTACTAAAAAAACTAATTTAAACAATAGGATTGTTTTGCCTCCAACAATTATTAATTATATCTTAGTTTGGATCAAGTACAAGGTGCTGTTTGTTTATTACAGGGAAAAAGGTAATAAATTATTTCATTGAAATGGAGTCTAAGGGAGATGGCCTTCCTGCAATTCAGAGCTTTCTTGATAATGGGTTTCCGGATAACTGATCCTGTAACCATACTTGGGTATGCATTTTTATCCTAAAAGAAGCACCGTCCCAAGGGGATAAAATATGTTGATTTACACCCTTATGTGAATCAAGCTTTTCTTGCCTTTTGAATTAAGGTTTTAGTATGTTGTAGGTCAGGGCTGTAGGCCTGTGACTCCCCCTTGTGTTGACATACAAGTCTGCCTGCTGTGATTCCATACCTTGTGTAAGCTTTAAAAGGTATCAGCCCTGCACTTTGCACACCTCAGAACCAGACAGAAAGTGCCCACATTATTCACCTGGAGGGGCACCAGCATTGTGTCACTGTATGTACTGTTCATCTTAGAGTCATGATAGGTTTCTCTGTCTCCTGCTTTATTCTACCTTCCCTGTGTGTGTCCTACTCTGCCAGTCCTATGCTTCCTGGGTGTGACACATTTTGAGAAACTTGCCTCAGGCGGCAACGCCGGAGAGGTTTCCAGGGGCGGCAAAAAGCCGCTCCTGGTACCTTTTTAAGAGCCGAATTTCCCTTTTTTAAACCTGAAATTCAGCTTAACTATTGCGCTCTCCGCATTAGTGTACCTGCCTCCCCTCCCAAAAGGTAAGCCGACAAGGCAGAGCTTTCATTAGAATCAGCGCTGCTCCCTGTGTGTGCCATACTCTGTACCCTGTGGAACATTAGCCTGGTAGAGTTTGTTCTGGGGGTTTGTTAGCATTTGGAAATTGTTGTTAGGGGCCCCTAAGGTGTTTAATCGTGTGCTGGGGGCCCTGTTGTAGATGAACCTAAACTTAAAATGGTCTAGATTATTATATATATATATATATATTTTTTTTTTTTAATATTTGCGTTACAAATCTGTGTACAACTCCAGAAGCAAGTCTACTGTCTATGAAGCTAGATTTTTTTTTTATATATTTTCATATATTTGTTCAAACGTTTACCTTGACTTTTAGGCCTAAGTGACTTTAGGAAGCAGGTTTTTCATATGTTCAATCGCAGTTCCTGCCACTCTTTTTAATATGCTGTTTTAACATTTTTAAAATCAAACTACTTGTGATTGCAGCATGTATCAGGCAAAAATAAATTCTATGCAAGTGTGCAATTTATAGAAATTTGAAAAGCATACCATGTATAAATAGATATAAACAAATATATATTTATTTTTTTTCAAACTATATATTCCTCTGTTTTATAAAAAATATTCTCAGAAAAAGCATGAACAAGTGAATTGGTCATGGAAAAATTATTTAGAGAACCTTTGGGGGGATTACCATTGCATGCTTTGAACATATGTGTTGTTATATGTGCTCTGACTTTTTCCATTAATTACAGTATGTTTAATGACGACTGTTGCTTTCATTTAGGACATCAACTCTTATAACTGTGATGAGCCCACAGAGACACTACCCTTTCCTATTATTGCTGATCCCAAAAGGGAACTGGCTGTACAACTTGGTATGCTTGACCCTGATGAGAAGGACATGCAGGGGATGCCAGTGACTGCAAGATGTGTGAGTATCTGAGCTCTGTGGTTCATGAACGGTATAAATATGGGGGTTTCAATGTAAAATTATCCCTACAGAGAACAAACAATTTTAGTTTCTTTCCTTAGGTTTTCATCATTGGCCCTGATAAGAAAATGAAGCTTTCTATTTTGTATCCAGCCACTACTGGAAGAAATTTTGATGAAATTTTGAGAGTTGTGGATTCTCTTCAACTGACTGCAGTTCATAATGTTGCAACTCCGGTGGATTGGAAGGTAAAATAAAATGAGATTTTATACTCATTCATGGGGTTTTGGTATCCTGTAGGTGGAGTGTGAAGAATGTCTAATGTTAGCAGACAGCCTTCAGCCTGACATACATGATTCCACAAATGTTAGAGAATCCAGGATAGTCTGTCTTGCAGATAAATGGACAAACCAGTGGGTTTGCTCCAAATGTAGTAACATTTTTTACCCCTAGTTGTATAGCTAGAGTGAATCATATTAAATTATAATTTACTGCAGGCATCTCCTTTTGGTGCTAGGTGCTTGAGTATAGGGAAATGACATCTGTTGTACCCCATACATAGGTCTCCTGCCAATCCTTCATTAATGTCATTTTATGCATGGAGTCCCTAACATACGGTATGTTGAAAGACATAACACCAGGGGTTGTAACAAAATGTCAGTAATCCTAGATAGTACCTCATTCAAGAAGCTTGACCTTTCATGGGTGATGAAGTTTATGTATTTTAGGTTGGATATAAAACAATGGAACACCAGAGCACTCAAGCACCAGTACAGATTTGCCATATTCAATCTCAGTAATGTCTCTTTCATTTTTAATCTTTAATAATTTAATCTTTCCTTTGTAACACCAACTTAATCTCATAGGAGGGCTAATCATGTTTTTATATGTAAATCAATATTACTTTGGAATACTAGTGTTGTTGCATGAAGTGCATCAGACAGGTGTATGTAACCTTTTGCTAGGTGACAATATACTCTCTTGTGGCAAGCCTAAAATCGGGGAGCAGGAGTTTGGAATCTTCCACAAGCTACGTATTTGCGGCTGGTTGAAATAATTATTTCTACATAAACAATTTAACACTGAACTTACACTATCCACTGCACAAAAAAACTAGCGAAGGGCTTAGGGCTGCTATGCACCCAAGGCAGCTAATTCACTTGGTGAGAGATGTTCAACTGGGATTTAGAATTTTTTACTGGTATGGGAAATATTAATTTATTTTGCTATTGGTTAACATGAAAGATTTTATGGAGTTTTTTTTAATGGTATAAGTAAATGTGCAGTACATACATGTTGTCAATTAATGTACTGCACTAGTGCTAGGGATGCCTGAAACACAGGAAAATTGTAGCTGTGCAACACTAAGGGGCATATTTTTCAAGGGTCGAATTTCGAATTGAAAAAACGTCGAAATTCAAAAAGACCAACCGAAATTAAGTCCAAGTTTTTTGGTCGAATAGGTCCGTATTCGGTCGAATTCAAATCGTACGAATCGAAGGAATAGTGCATTCGATCGAATCCGATTAGGATTTTTCAAAGTCTACCAATTGACTCCAAATAGGTTCTAGGAGGTCCCCCATAGGCTAATACAGCAATTCGGCAGGTTTTAGATGGAAAATGGGCGAAGTCGAAATTTTAAAGAGACAGTACATGATAAATTTCATATTTTTTCCAAAATTTAATTTGGACAATTCCCTAGTTGAAGTACACCAAAATAGCTCGAAATACAAATTTTTTTCATTCAAAGATTCACCTCGACCTTTGATAAATCTGCCCCAAAGAGAAAAAGTACCTCTGATCGCTGCATCATTAAAGAAAAGGCTTGCTAGCCCAGGAAGTAAGTGACTGGAGGGTACTAACATGATTCTATCTTTTCTTGTTCTTTTGAATCAGTAAGGACAGTAGAATGAGTATTGGTCATCCAGGTATCAATAATTGCATAAAACTATATTATTCAGAAAAGATGGGTTTAAAGGGGACCCGTCACCTAAAAAAAATTTCAAATCCTATTTGATCACATTAGTCAAGCAAATTTAACTTTAATTACACTTAATAAGTTATTTGAATTTTGTTTCCTTCGGTCTGGGAATTCATAATAACAGCAAGCAGGCAGCCATTATATGGACACTGTTATTAAGGCAAGACGTGCATCAGAATGGGGGACACGATGCCCATCCGCATGCCCTGGGTACACAATTAAACAGTGAAGAGAATGGGGGAATAAGTGGGGAGCAGTGACACCTAGGAATTGCTGAATGGAAAGTGAAAGTAATTGCTTGCCCCACGGGCATAGAGGAGGGGCAGACAATATTTAATTGACAGCTGAGATTTTTAAATGAGTTTACAACAGCTATGAATGCTTTAATAAAAATTGGATTTCATGTTTAATTTGAAAAGGACTTTTATTATACAGATGTGTCTGGGTGACAGGTCCACTTTAACTGATCATCTTTAAATCCTGCTTTGGCATTAAAACAGACAGGATAAAATTTGCATAGCGAGTACATTATATGATGTACTTCATGGTAAGTACTGTACATGTATGTATACGTGGAGTTCAAACAAGTAAATCATACAATCACTTTGCAATATTGTCAAAACAAAGTGGATAACTATTTTAATTAATGTTTCTCTTAACTAGCCGGGTGATCGAGTCATGGTACCCCCAAATGTTCCTGAAGAAGAAGCAAGTAAAATATTTACATGCGGCGTCTTCACCAAAGAGCTCCCTTCTGGAAAGAAATACCTGAGATACACTGCACAGCCACAATAAGCAGCAATAAAACGGATACTTAATGAATTATCTCTTTGTCAACAACAATAGTGATTTATTCATATGCATGATTGATCTTTTTTGATCTTGTGATTTTTTGGGACAGCAAATAAGCAAATCTGAAATTCATCTGGAAGGGGGTCTAAAACAGTTCAAAAAGCATTGTCCTCAATGAGTCTATTAACTTTGAAGCCAATGGCACATGAAGAGAACTGTTGCCCATGGGAAGTTGACATCCTGTGGGCAACAAATGCTAGAAAATACCTTCACAATCCAGCATAACTGCGAGAAAATATCTTATGTATTATACTAGATGACTGCATGTTTTGAATTGGCTAGCCTATGAAATATTTTCAATAAACTTCAAAACTTCAGGTATTTTCCTCTAGTGCCTTTCAAGAAAGCCAGCAGGCACATAATCACTTTGCCAAAGACTTCATTGGTGCTGATGATTTAATAAAACCAAGTCATGTATGTTTGACCGCAGTCTATATGATCCTATTTTTTCCTGCTAAATAAATCTTGTACTTGAATTATAAAGCTTTTTCCTGCTTTTAATCGGGACACCAATTTTTTTTAAAAAAATGCATCTTGGATTTTGAATTACTTTATTTTGTCTCTTTAAATATGCTCTAGTTAATTACTTTTTTCTCTCCATGGTTCAAATATTGGTGTTTAAGATTTTTTTGTGGAAGTTCATGCATGTTAATATTTTGTACAGAAAGATTTACACATGTCCGTTCAAATGCACCAAAACATGCCTATTGCAGTTTGTGTATTCATTTAAATGTTAAAAGTTGGTCACATAGTTTCATGATTTTCCATCATGTGCTTGCTTGTATGCACTTAAAAAAATGTGTAGTTCCACCAAAGGGGAACTACACTCCTAAAAACATTTTTAGCTGTGATGGATGAACTGAACTAGCATTTTTCATAGTTTTACACGTAACAACGAAATGCTGCATCTCAGATTAGATTGTCAAATGAGAGCAAAGCACCAACCCATGTGTCACTGCTCTGAGCATCTTTATAATTGCATTCCCAGTTTGTATACTCACAGCAATGTACAGGATTTTGCTTGTGTATGTGTGGTATTTATTATATATGTAAAAGTTTATACAGGGCAAATTCAATATTTTCATAATTTTATTTTTGCTGAAAAATTATGTACATGGGGAAAGTGATTTAAGCTTTCGTCCCTTATGATTTACTGGTGTATTTTCCACTGTCAGGAGCTGCAATGATAAAATGAAGAAAAGCAATTATTCCAAAGTTAACCACAGTGAAAATGATACTTAAAGGACCAGTAACATCAAAAATGTTTTTTAAAAAATTCGTTAGTACACAATGAAAAAAAAACCAACACAAATTATACTTTAAAAAAAGCAAAGTCTTTATTAAGAAATAACTTACAGAAACTCTGCTTCCTGTCTTGTACAGAAACGGCGAAAGGGTGACCATCCATTGAGCGGCACTTGATTTCTCCTCCCTGGCTCTCTGCTGCTGGATCTTTTAGCTGCCACATTCTGTGCTTTCTGTAGTACAGCAGCGCTTCCAGCATGAACTTTCTGCAGATCTGCGGTGCCTTGCTCATCGGTTCCAGCCGCGGTGCAATTACCAACATCCCCGAGGCGCCTTCTGCATTCGCTAATTATCCCAGATCTATGGGTACAGGATGGGAAGGACCGGACATTAAAAGCCGGCTCTGGATGCTGCTGCTCCCCTTCGCCTCTTGAGCCGGTTGATCTCTTACTGCTGCCCCTGCGCACCGTATCTTCCTGGCCCAGTCTCCCCTCTTGCTGGCTGCCCGGGAACAACTGCCGGCGAATTGCTTTGTTTGAATTCCATTTCCCTGCGCACCGGAACACGCATTGAGTTGTGCACAGATATACACACGGTGGAAGACACGATGCCAGTGCGCAGGGAAATGGAATGCGTCTGACATGTAATTCAAACAAAGCAATTCGCCGGCAGTTGTTCCCGGGCAGCCAGAAGAGGGGAGACTGGGCCAGGAAGATACGGTGCCGGTGCGCAGGGGCAGCAGTAAGAGATCAACTGGCTCAAGAGGCGAAGGGCAGCAGCAGCATCCAGAGCCGGCTTTTAATGTCCGGACCTTCCCGTCCTGTACCCATAGATCTGGGATAATTAGCGAATGCAGAAGGCGCCTCGGGGATGTTGGTAATTGCACCACGGCTGGAACCGATGAGCAAGGCACCGCAGATCTGCAGAAAGTTCATGCTGGAAGCGCTGCTGTACTACAGAAAGCCCAGAATGTGGCAGCTAAAAGATCCAGCAGCAGAGAGCCAGGGAGGAGAAATCAAGTGCCGCTCAATGGATGGTCGCCCTTTTGCCGTCTCTGTACAAGACAGGAAGCAGAGTTTCTGTAAGTTATTTCTTAATAAAGACTGCTTTTTTTAAAGTATAATTTGTGTTGGTTTTTTTTTTTAGTTGTGTACTAACGAATTTTTAATTTTTTTTATGTTACTGGTCCTTTAATGGAACAATAAATGCAGTTGCTGTGTCCCTGTGCCTCAATGAGAGAGTGTATATATTTTCATCTATCTATTGTAAAAACCTCCTGTCTAAGGGTTTAAATTAGCCAACAAGTAAAATATGTTTTCACTTTTTATAAGTGATAAAAAAGAAAACCACTTACTAGTGTTAAGCTTGCTTAAGATAGTTTGCATAATAGCTTCCAGTTGCTGCTTCTGTTCCACAAAATCATGAGTGGTTGGGTTCTTTGTATGCTCTAACCAATCATTCTTGTATTTACAGGCAGCCATAGTCTGGTGCTGTATAAAAGAAAAAAAAAATACGTACTCAGATCCACCACTTGATAAAGCAAAACAGTAAAGGTGGCCATAGATGTAACAATTTTCCTGCGACCATTGGTTGTCAGACAGATTGTTTATTTCAATATAAATGTGTTCAAGCTATATCATGGATATAGATTCTTCACTAACAGTTGATGTTTCGCTCATACAACGCAAATTCACTAACATGTGAAGTTGCATCCAGGGCGCCAAACGCTGGCGAAGTTGCACTAGCGTTAATTTGGCAAGCAGAGCGAAGTTGCGCTAGCGTTGGCTAATTTGCATAGAGTGGGAAGTTAAAGTTGAATGGACATATATGTTGCAGCAAATACATTACACAAGTCCAGGAAAGCTTAATAAAAGAAAATAGAGTTGTTAATAAATGTTGTAAATCAGCAATCCGGAAGGCTAAGAAAAGAAATGAAGAGTTAATTGCGGTGGAGGTGAAAACTAACCCTAAAAAGTTTTTTAAATATATTAATAGTAAAAAGATGCAGGTTGAGAGTGTTGCTCCATTAAATAATGGTACCAGTATGGTTGTAACAGATACAGATAAGGCAAATGTGTTAAATCAGTTCTTTTCTTCAGTGTATACAATAGAGGAGTCTTGGTTCACAGGCTCACTTAATAACTGCACAAATGGTTCAGCTCAATCTAGTCTGTGGCTGACTCAGGATATGATTCAAAAAGCTTTAATACAAATTAATGTAAACAAGGCTCCAGGGCCTGATGGCATACACCCCCGGGTTCTAAGAGAGCTTAGTTCAGTTTTAGACCAGCCCTTATTTCTGATTTTCTCAGAGTCACTGTCATCTGGTATGGTGCCTATGGATTGGAGAACAGCTGATGTTATTCCAATATTTAAAAAGGGATTACGATCTCAGCCTGGCAATTATAGGCCAGTAAACTTGACATCTGTGGTGGGCAAATTATTTGAAGGCTTGTTAAGGGATCACTTTCAAAATTTTGTACTAATGAATGGCATTATGAGCAACAATCAGCATGGCTTTATGAAGGATAGGTCATGTCAGACAAATTTGATTGCATTTTATGATGTGGTAAGTAAGATTCTGGATAGTGGGGGGGCAGTAGATGTGATCTATTTGGATTTTGCCAAAGCGTTTGATACTGTGCCCCACAAACGACTGCTTTCTAACCTAAGGTCTGTTGGGCTTAATGAAGTCGTTTGCACGTTGTTAGGAAACTGGCTACAGGATCGGGTACAGAGGGTGGTTGTTAATGGGACATTCTCTACTTGGAGTAAGGTTCTTAGTGGGGTCCCCCAGGGCTCAGTATTGGGTCCACTTTTATTTAACTTGTTCATTAATGACTTAGGGGAGGGTATTGTAAGTAATGTATCAGTGTTTGCAGATGACACAAAATTATCCAGCCCAATTAATTCCATCCAGGATGTGGCATCCTTGCAACATGATCTTGACAAACTGGCAATCTGGGCAGCTAAGTGGCAAATGAGATTCAATGTTGATAAATTTAAGGTCATGCACCTGGGATGTAAAAATATCCAAGCCACTTATAACCTTAATGGGACTGCACTAGGCAAATCCATTATGGAAAAGGACCTTGGAGTCCTTGTAGATGATAAACTTGGCTGTAGCAAGCAATGCCAGTCAGCAGCATCAAGGGCAAATAAGGTCTTGAGCTGTATTAAAAGGGGCATAGAGTCAAGGGAGGAGGGGGTCATTCTTCCACTGTATAGAGCACTTGTAAGGCCCCAGAAGGGCAACTAAGCTGGTAAAAGGTATTGAAAATCTTAGCTATGAGGAAAGACTGGCCAAATTGGAGATGTTCACACTGGAGAAGAGGCGCTTAAGGGGTGATATGATGACTATGTATAAATATATAAGGGGATCATATAATAATCTCTCTAATGCTTTATTTACCAGTAGGTCTTTCCAGCTGACACGAGGTCACCCATTCCAATTAGAAGAAAAGAGGTTCCGCCTAAATATTCGGAAGGGGTTTTTTACAGTGAGAGCTGTGAAGATGTGGAATTCTCTCCCTGAATCAGTGGTACAGGCTGATACATTAGATAGCTTTAAGAAGGGGTTGGATGGCTTTTTAGCAAGTAAGGGAATACAGGGTTATGGGAAATAGCTCATAGTCCAAGTTGATCCAGGGACTAGTCCGATTTGTATGCTCTTTTGTAGCCTATCACCCTGAAAAAAGGAAAAGACACCAGCGTTTTTTGGGAAAATTTTTCAACTAAAGTCTGAGGAAGTCCTATCTGCTCTATTGTACTTGACCTGGTCTGAGGTGGGGAAGGCAAGTCTGGCGCAAGAGGTAACGTTCATTTAAATCTGCATCCTAGTGAATTTGCACAGTTCCGTCCCTTTGCCAGAGAGCAACTTCGACTGCCGTTTGAGCGCGAGCGTCAGTCTCTTTCGCTAGCAAAGTTACGCCTGCGTCTGTTAGTAAATCGGCGAAGTACCGAAGCGCTGGTGAGTTTTCACCAGAGTCACTTTGCCCTTTAGTAAATTTGCCCCCAAGTCTTTTGCTGATATCTGTTGGCTTGTCTCCCACCATACACGCACCGAATATCATCCGAAACGTCGCTTCACTACGTGAGACACAATGATAATACTTTGTTATATTGGAGAGAAACATTACTGAGTATGTTGGCCATAGCAAAAAAAAGCAAAGATCTTAATGTTTGTTATTTACAACATCACCAGTAATGCTTCACTCCACTTTTTACACAACATGATCAATAGGCCCCTTTTACAGCAGTAACTCAGCAGCGCCCCCCCCCCCCCCCACAAGAGGCACATTAATAGACCTTTCCTCTTAGTGGGTAGAGGACCAAACCAAGTATTCACCAATAGGAATAAACACGCAAATCGAAACTGTTAGTTAGAAAAAGTATTCACCAGATATAAACGGAACAAGATTCAGGGTTTTGAAGAGAATTCCATATCTGTCCTGCTACAGGAGTGCAAAAAGGTACCCCTCACTCTGTATGCAGTGCTTTATACAGAAGGGCATGGGTGCCTCCGACAAACATTAGCTTGTGTGTGATTCAGAATACACAAACTAGGGAGCTGTTTACTTACCGCTTCCCCATGAAAGGCAAAAAAAGACATCCTTTCACTAATAAATTAAGGGATTGATATGTAAATCTGATTGTTTGCTTACCTTGTATTCTTTGTTGAGTTTCCCTTGCGTTTTTTCTAGATCTGTGAAAGACTGCTGGACAAAGCTGATATACATTTTCAATTCCAGTTTAGCTTCTGTGTGGTAAAAGAGAACAGATATAAAGGAAAAGTGCAAACTAAAATAAAGAGTAGACCATCATTTTATCCACATGCATGTTGCACCATGGGACATATTAATCAGAGGATGAAAAATCTATTTTCCCAAATATATTCTCATATCCTAGTTTATTGTATAGACTTTCTAGGTCCCGAAAAAACTATTTTTTCATTCTTTACCTTTGATAAATATACCACTTACAAACATATTTTTTTCTCAGGGAGGCCTATTTATCAAAATTCCAATTTGTGTAATATGTAAGATTTTTTTCAACTTTGAGCTCTTGCTTTTTTTTTAAAAGAAATCATATAACAAAATTGTATAACATTATGAAAAATAACTTGAATACTTCAAATTTGTCATTTTGTATCAAGAAACTTATTGAAAAAAACATTTTGTATTTGCCATAGACAGCTCCCATTGACTTGTACATGAATTCTGCAGTGTTTAGATGCTGAAGTTTTACAGTTGAATTTTAAAATCTTTTTGTGCTTAATACATTTTGTACATTTGAGTTTTAGAAAGCATAATACGAATTTATCAGTTTTAGTTAAAAATTCAAATGCAAGCCTTGATAAATCACTCCTTTAGAGGCTTATTTATTTCAAGTTAGATTTTTTTTTTTTTTCAAATATCTGTTTATTAAATTTTGAAACAACATAGGAAGTGGGGATACAGAAAGGAAAAGGGAGATGAAGGATACAAGACCATCAACATACATGTTTTTACACATTACATTAGTCTATGATGAGTAATCTGAGAAAGAAACATTGCCAAGTTAGATTTTAAAGATTTTTGAAACCATGGCTAAATTCACAAACGATTGTCACGATTTATTACAAGATCTAGATAACTAAAAACGAAAAAAAAAAAAATCACTAAATGATACACTAAAAAATAATACAAAAACATCTAAAATTCTAAGTTGACTTGAAGCGGTCCAATCAGATCAGTGTAGCTCCCATTGACTTCTGTAGGACCTTTACAACTTTTATTTGGCAAAGTTTTGCCTTTAGGTGGCCATAGACTCAAAGATCCGCTCGTTTGGCGACATCGCCAAACGAGCGGATCTTTCCCCGATATGCCACTAACGGCATGGCTATATCGGGGGTAATCCAAACGTTCGGCCGTATGGCCGAACGATCGAATTACGATGCGCCAAGGGGCTCCGACGGGTCGGTCGGTTAAAAATCAAACCTTCCAGATCGATATCGTGGCCAGATATCGATCGGGAAGACCCGTCGGAAGCCCCCATACACGGGCAGATAAGCTGTCAAATTGGTCCAAACGACCGATATCGGCAGCTTTATCTGCCCGTGTATGGCCACCTTTAGAGGTTTTTGTGTTTTTTACACATAAGGGCAGAAATATTAACGTTCAAATGTCAAATTAGAATTTTTGAAAACCACATTTTTTGAGATTCGTGCGAAAAAAATGAAATTCGATTGTTAGTAAATGGGCCTCTTGGTTTTAGAGCAGTGCTGTGAGGAGCCCAAGGCCACCCAACTTGCTGCCTGCTATCACTGTAAATGGAGGTGCAGATGGAGCTTAGCAGGAACACTGGGTAATTAAAGAAGATATGCGTGTTGATAAGCAGTCACAACATATTCAGATGAACATTTAGATTGAGCATTTCAGTTCAGACAAAGATTCATTTTCAAAGACCACACAACTGTGGCATGTAACTTTTAGCCGACTTTACAGAATGTTTCTTTTTAATACCGGGATAATGGTTTACATCAAATTTTTTGCATTAGGTTTGTTGAGCTAATGTGTATCAAAAACTTGAATTTTAGAGATTAAGAGCATAAATCTACAAAAAATGAGATTATATTTAAAAATCCAGAAACTAAAAGCTTCTGGGCCCATGTAGTAGTCAGTAGACGTTTTTCCAATGTAAATTTACAAATTCAAGGTATTCTATCAAGTTTTTTATATTCAGATTTAAAAAAAAAAAATTTTTAAAGGGCACATTTATTAACATATGGCCACATGGGTTAAATATTGGCCCTGGTATTCACTGGTTAGGAGCAAAACACTTTGCTGTACTGGAACATAAAAGGAGTTAACAGGAAATCAGTCAATGCTAACCTAAGCTAATATATTGAGAGGAACTTCATCTTACAAAGTTAATGGAGCTAAAGTAAAAAGAAAGAAAAAGTGATAAAAGGGCAGAATTACATAGGGTCGAATATTGAGGGTTAATTAACCCTCAATATTCGACTGGCGAATGTAAATCCTTCGACTTCGAATATCGAAGTCAAAGGATTTGGCGCTATTCCTACGAATGATTTGAAGGATTTTAATCCATCGATCGAAGGATTTTCCTTCGATCAGAAAATGCTTAGGAAGCCTATGGGGACCTTCCCCATAGGCTAACATTGGCCTCGGTAGGTTTTAGGTGGCGAACTAGGGGGTCTAAGAATTTTTTAAAGAGACAGTACTTCGACTATCAAATGGTCGAATAATCGAACGATTTTTAGTTCGAGTCGTAGTCGAAGTAGCCCATTCGATGTTCGAAGTAGCCAAAAAAATCATTTGAAATTCGAAGTATTTTTTCTTCTATTCACTCGAGCTAAGTAAATGGGCTCCTAAATGTTACTTAAAAGCAAAATTAAACTAGTACAATGAAGTACAGAGTCCGAATTTTTGTACTTTATTAAACTAAATAAAAAGTCTGGGTGTTGTACTATGGTACACCAATGACATTTTACAAAAAGATGCTACCAGGCAGGACGGTACCAGCCTATAAAATATGTCCAGAGGTAAACACTGTAGTTCGGAATCCCTTATGGGGATTACTTGATGCATGGTAGGTATGGTGCCTTAGCATTTTAATGACTTTTCCTGTGAGACGAAACTGTAACTGAAATGGTATGCACTTGCGTAGAATGATTAACTTTAGTAAAAGAGGGTCAGAAAATCTGTAGTCATCAGTCCCTTTTTGTGTGTCAGGAAAATTACATACACATATATGAAGAAAGAAAAAAGCTCTACAAGAATGTGTTGCACTTTGTTCAGGATTTTAGAGCAGTTAAAACAGTAATTGATTCCCACTAGGTAGTACCTAACCATTTTTAGCCAAATTCCACAGAATCCACCTATTTCTCAATTCGATTTGGCTGCAGCGTTTTACAGTGTGTCAAAAATGAGTGAATTTTTTTTTTTAAATGCATTGAAGTCTATGGGTGACTAATTTTGACGCACAACAATTTTTTGGGTGAAACCTGGCAAACAATTTCACTCATCACTTCTTCTTATTATTCATTATAAGTAGAATGGACTATTCATAGGAATTTTGCGATATGATCAAACAGTAAAAGGTTTTCTTACCAGCCCAGGCCAGGAAATCTGCACATTCAGTTTTATTGTATCGAACTGCTATTTCATACGCCTTTTCATTACAGAAGTTGCAAGCTTTTACATTAGCATCCAATTCTATTAGGGTTTTTAACATGTCCAGTTGGCCCCAAGCTGCAGCACAATGCAGCAGTGAATAGCCTGAAAATAAGCACAAACACTGTGTTTTCTCAGTTTGAAAAATGGTTAAGGTTTACATAAAAAATATATTTTTGAAGACTGCTGCAGTATGATGTATGGCTGTATGTACAATGTCGTTTTGTGCAATTACTGCTAATATGAGTCCTCATGAGCATCCAGCAAAAAATTGCAAGGAGAGTAAACCTCAGGCCCAGAGCATTCTGGATAACAGGTCCCATACCTGTATGTGGAACCCACAAGCACACATATGTTGAAGTGAAGTAAGAATATAACAGCAGAAATTATTTCCATTGTGTGTATGCAAGAAAATGAAACTTCTCACCTCTAGATGTTCGTGAATTTAAATTTGCACCATATTTGATCAATTCTTTAACTATTTCACATCGACCCAGAATGCAAGCTGGAAACAAGACATTTCTTCCCATCAAATCCTTTTTTAGGAGTAGATCTGTTGCTCTCCCTTTTCCAGGTTCAGGGGCATCTTCAAACAACATCTTTAAAGCTTGTAAATCATCCTTCAATGCACACTCCAGTACTGGGTTGACAGTAGGTGCGGCGTATAAAGTTTCCATTTGCAGAATTATCTTTTACTTCTGTTACTTGCAGTGCAGTGCTTTAAATTCATCTATTGCTATCAGAAAAAAAGTGCATTTTCAAAAGGTGTGGGATCTTCAACACCATTGTTGTCATCAAAAACGCATGGTATTTTGCCCTACCCAAAGTATGAATGTGAAATTATTATTAGTACAGTCTATAGAGCTAGAATAATATTTACATTTTTTGGCTATATTCAGAACTATTCAGAAGACAAAGTATCACTGTTCTGATCATGAAGCCTTAGTTTTATAGCATAATGTCTGAAGGATGGAGTCTCTTGCATAAAGAATTCCATGGATGCTAGCCCAGAACACCAGGAGAACCTATATGCACATAGAATTTTTCCTAATAGGAATTTAAGAAACCTGCCATATAATGATGCCAGTCTAAAATAAAAGTATATATGCAAAGGTTGAGGCACATGAGTGGATAGTGGGCCTCTAACAAATTGTGGGTAGCTTGGTCCAGTTGCATAATTTGCACCAGAGCTCATATGTCCCTACTTATGACAAGAATGATATTGTGAAACAAATTGCAATTGGTTTTCATTTTTTAGCATCTGTTATTATTTATACTTTAATCAGCAGCTTTCCGGTTTGCACTTTCAGCAATCTGGTTGCCAGGGTCCAAATTACCGTAGTAACTGATTTGAACAAGAGACTGGAATATCAGTAGTAGAGGACCTGAACAGAAAGATGAGTGATAAAAAATAGAGCAGAAAGAAAACTTGAAAGCCAGAAAGGGTCAAAAGAATGCAAATAATTAAAAAAACTATAAAAATAAATAAATAAATGAATAATCAAGACAAATCTTAGAACTGGTCATTCTATAACACACTAAAAGTTAACTCTACGGTGCACTGACCCTTTAATTCAAGGATCCCTATCACATACACTCACACTATGGTCACCAGACCGACCAAGTATAAAGTACTGTCGTTTGGTCAGTGTGTGTGGCCTCCCCCAGCCCAACACCTAACTTGCACATCATTAAGGCACAAGAATAAGGAAGAGCTTGAGTGTTAAATAGCCCTGTCGTTAAAAGGGCTGCAAGTCACCATTAGTAGTAGTAGTAGTAGAATCTGTCATTCCTTTAAACTTGCCTGTTCAGGTAATGCTCTGCAGACTACAAAAACAAAGTCTGTGGTTGCAACAAGTTGTCATAGCAACAGCGAGCTGAGTTGAAGTGTTCCGGAAATTACCTTCCACATGGAAACACAAACTAAGAGGCATAGTTCCGCTGATTATGCATCACATTCACGTCACGTGACATGCAGAATCACGTGACTTTAATGCGCTGTGCCAACCCAGCAATATTACATTACTGACTGACTGACTGTGTAAGTTATTTGTAATGATGGAATATGTCTTATTTCGCATACTACAGTATCAAGCAATAGTATTTGGCGATTGTTATTGGCTGGTGATCACACGCTGCGCGATGACGTCAGACGCGCCTGAGGCAGAAAGGGCAGCTAGGGTTCGGAATCACCGGGTATTACGATTGGCTGGGGTTTTTTTTTTTTTTTTTTTGGTCCGGAGGCGTGTACTAAGTAGCCGGTAGTGAAGAGGGAAGATGGCTGCCGCATTGAAGTAATTTTCAGTCGCATCGTTCTGGTAATGGAGCTTATATTGTAAATGTTTTTACTACATAGTTTAAAAGCAAATAATGGTGCCAACACAATGGGAGATGACAAAAAATATTTTTTTCGGCGTCAGAATGGCTTTAATAAGATCTACTGTCTGCAGATTTAAGTTTTTAGATGAAGGAGCCCTTCAGATTTTTGTAGTATACTGTATAAATGATTACAGTAATACAAACAAATAAAACACCAACCTGTTGACCTTCAAAGGAGTTAATGCTATGTAGAAACAATTAGCAATATTAATAAAAGCAAGAACTGTAAGGAAAGGAAAAGGCTGGTTTCCACACCAAGCCTTCAGAGTGGATTGCTCAGCTGCTGTTTAGTAGTGATCATTAGCTCCAGACAGCTGAGATAGCAAAAAGGCAGGAGCAGTAATATATGCCAGGCACTTCTGGCAGCCATAGTATTGCTCATTAGTCGTGCTGTTCAGTTATAAGTCAAACCTTTGTGCTTCTTAATATTTGCTTTCCCCAGACACAGTAAGAAAGGCATGCGTCATAGAAATCTTTTCAGCTCCATCACATGTTGCTCAGATGTCTTGTGCGTGATACAGTGTTGTGTTTTTTGCATATTTTTCCAATAACAATGACTAAAACTATGCATTATGTAGTCCTTTATGTCATTTTTGTCTCTAGCTTCTATAGCCAGTTTCTAGCTGGAAATGTCGTTTGATCACTCGCTGGAGCAAACTTTCCTCTCTTACTACAAGCTCAGATGTCATGACATTTACAATTAAGGGGAAAAAATAACCTAACCCGAAAGAATTATCAAACACGTACAGATGAAACTCATCTCTGTATGAAATAGGTTCATACATTCAGAATGTTTAAAAGAAGGAATTGAACCCCTTTTTAAAAGAGTCCAATTCAACATGTTGCTTGTACAAATTTAGCATGGAGCAGTTCAGTGTAAATAAACCATTTTCACAATAATGTGTTTATTAGTAGTATGTGCCTATCTATGGGTGATCATAAATAGAAAATTGCCATTTTAAAAAATAAGGACAGCCCCCTGGGATCGTATGATTCACGGTGCACACAAACATACCAGACAAACTATACATATTAGGTCACATGAGCCAATTAACAGACAGCGTTCTGTCTTTTGCTTCCACACTTCTTCTTGTTAGAGTTGTAGTATTTCTGGTCATATCTCTGAGGCAGCACACAGACCATCGGTTCAAGGCACAAGATGTAAAAGGGCAATATTTACTTAAATATTTATTCAAGCTTGATTCCACTTAATTTGATATAAACTATATGTTGCTTAAGTATTCATTTTGGGGGTATAGTTTTCCTTTAATCAAGCAGTGTGAGGATTTTAATTGTGTTTAAAAAATAAGTTGTCATCCCTAACTTGTGTTATTTTCTCAAAATTTATACAGCACTTTGAAGTTGGGCAGCCATCTTAAAATTCATTGCTTCAATTGTTTTTTTTTTTATTATTGTCAGTATTCGGCTAGGATTATAACCATAATAACTCTCTTACCTCTAAGTTGTAACAGTACATTGTGTGAACTTTGTTTGCTATATTGCTGTGATTATCTAAATAGGTATTTACATTTCTCTTGTATGTTGTACTGATATAGTGTCAATACGGATGGAAACAACCACATTTTTAAAAAGTACTTGGGTGGTTCACCTTTAAGTTAACTTTTAGTATGTTATAAAAACTTATCAATTGGTCTTCATTATAACACAAATAGGGAAAGATAAATGGAGAAAAAAGCACAAAAGGAAAATAAGGAAGTGACAGAGGAAGCCATCAAAAACCTATTTAAAAGCCCATGTGTTACATTCACCTGTTTCTTGTCAAGGACAGTTAGAGACAGAGTCATCCTGGGTAAGAAAGACAATGCTAGAGAAAATTTTGAAAAATATTGTATTTTATTGTGTTCTAATTCCACAATTCTTATTTTCTTTTCAGGTGTTCGTCTTACCACAAATGCATCACTTTTCCCCAGAAACAACAGAGTGCAGGAAGTGTGAATGAGTCCAAAGCTCTGTTCCCAGAAGCTTCCGTCCATTGGAGGAAGACTTAAAGCTTCTGCCCTATCAGCTGCTGAGGCTGAATTTGGCATGAAGGATTCTCTTCACTGTGCATGGACAGAAAACCAATGCGGAGGTAAGAAAGCCAAGTAATGAGGGTATTTGTCAATGAAACCTGAACTGTTCAAAGAGTTCTTTATCATGCATCCTTCTAATGCAACAAGTTGCTAGTCAAACTTGATGTATTTTGGCTTATTGAAAGAACTGTCAGTTCATAAGGGATCTTTTCATAATTTGTATCACCATACCTTCTGCTAAAAAAGTAAACATGAAATAAACCAAACAAGATTGTTTTGCCACCAATAGGGATTCATGCAGAGTAGTTATCAGCAAGTACAATTTGCTGTTTTTTTATTATTTCAGAGAAAGGGAATTTTTCAAAATCAGAATTAAAGCATTCTTTTGGTTGGATTATATTGGCGATTGCCTGCCCGATATTCATAGCTTTCTGTGTAATGTGTCTACAGATAAGGGATGCCATAGCTGTACCAACATTAATTGCTGCAAAGTTAATCAGACCACATAAGTGGTCATATTTTATACAAAACGTGGCACCAAAAACCTTGGCTAGTCTGCTCTACTAAAGCACTCCATCCATTATGGAGGTATATATCTTCCACTAACCACCCACAATGAGTAAAGAAAAAAAGGGTGATTGTCAGAAAATAAACTCACCTGTGTATCTGATCCCATTGCATTTCTTTGAAATATTGACCTATTTATAGAACCCTCCCTTTGCAAACACACAATGAAATCCTAAGACATTTTAAATTGTTTCTTTAGACCTGCAAATTACAGGAAATTGCCAAGTCTCTCTGCTGCTAGCTTCAGATCTTGTTTCAGTTTGCAGCTGTTCGATTATTGAAATGAGAGCCACTGCAGGCAAGAACTTGTACAGTATTCCTCTCACCCCCTGCTGATTTCAGCAGCAGTCATACTAAGAAGACATAGTCAAAGACAGAGCGATGCCGGATCTTCTAGCCTGGTAAAGGGTATTTTTTCTTGTGAAATACTGAACATAGGAATATTTTGAGAAACATGCCATTGGGCAACTTATCTCTAGAAAATCCAGAAAATATAATTACTTGACTGAGAACAAGAATGTGTGTCTTTAAGTATTGTAAGAGGTATACTCTTAATCCAGGGCAGGGTTACATATATATATATATAAATGAAATGTTAATAAGATATATGTAAAAAAAAAAAATTTGTTTAGCATTGCAATGTTGTCTTTTTAAAGTTGACGTTTTATTTTAAAAATCAATCTTAAAATAAAACTAAAAACACACTTTTTGCATAATTATTAAATACCCACGTAATATTTTTTTGAACTACCTTATGCAGCATTAAACTTTTTTTTTTTTTCATTCATTTTTTAGCACGCTATGAGGCTTATGCCTGGTCTTGTTATAGCTGTATCAGTTCCTGGAAGAACTGGTTGAAAGCTAGTCGGCAACAAAAATACAGCAACATCCAGAAACATATAGGGTGTTTAACTCATTTAGAAATATTGATCATTAATTGTTGGAGGAGAACAAAATGTGTTAAACAGCAGTATTTCACTCCTGGGATTTGACTTTAATTACCTGTATCTTTTAAAATTAGTTTTTGATTGAAAGCTATACTAATCAAAAGTAAATATGTTTGTTGCACACAATAAACACTATATTTGATTGCACAAGTCGAATACTGTGTAATTTAGTAGAATAAGAACCCATGCTTTTCATTAGACTTAGTTTAATTGCCTTTCTTTTCTTTGTTCTTCAATCCACAGGTGTCTTAGTACTCGCCCTGGGGAGACTGGAATGGATGTCACAAGTCGCTGCACCCTGGGAGACCCCAATAAATTACCAGAGGGGGTTCCTCAGCCTGCTCGCATGCCTTATGTCTCGGACAAACACCCAAGACAGACCCTAGAGGTCATCAATCTCTTGCGCAAACATAGAGAGCTTTGTGATGTAGTCCTTGTGGTAGGTGCCAAGAAAATCTATGCCCACCGTGTCATCCTCTCAGCTTGTAGCCCATACTTTCGGGCAATGTTCACAGGCGAGTTGGCAGAGAGTCGCCAGACCGAAGTAGTTATTCGGGACATTGATGAACGAGCCATGGAACTGCTGATTGACTTTTCATACACCTCACAAATTACAGTGGAAGAGGGAAATGTACAAACCTTGCTACCGGCTGCTTGTCTCCTTCAGCTTGCAGAGATTCAAGAAGCCTGCTGTGAGTTTTTAAAGAGGCAGCTTGACCCATCCAATTGCTTGGGTATCCGAGCCTTTGCCGACACTCACTCATGCCGAGAACTGTTGAGGATCGCAGATAAGTTCACCCAACATAACTTTCAAGAGGTATGTGACTTTTGTTTAGGAAACTTAACTCTGCATATGTTTTGGTTACTAACACTCAATATTGTGTGATGACAGTCTGCAACTCTGCCATTACAGTGTATGATCAAATGCACATCCTTGTAAGATTTATTATATAGAGAGACTAAAAACTGGGGATGTTTTCTTCATTTAACAAAATTTTTGTGCCAGTTATCTTTCATTTAAGGTATTCAATAAGGGCAGAGACTGTTGAGTTTGAAGGCACTTTCAGCAGAAAAAAATTTCTTGCATGCCTCTCTACAGTCTTTAAAGTTCTTTCATCGTTTGGAATATCAAGTAGATATTCAATGATTCAATCAGACTCTACGAGGGGCTCTTTGATAAGCTTGTCATATTCCACTGTATTCTGTTTCATAGAAAGTGCATTTGAGCCTCTGTAAATCTGCTGTTCTATTTAGAGATCAAATCAAACTAGGATTCTGATAGGCACTTTCCATCAGATGCCTTTTCAGGACTGCCTGCAGCCCAGGAAGGTGCAGTCAGTTATGGGCATGCTTTGGCTTCTGGTAATGATTCGATTTTGAAAGCAAAATCTTTTATTTTATTTCTCTCAAGCTATATGGTCTATGTGCTTTTTTTTTAAACAAAGGGAATTATTATATTTTTGCAGAATAATTACTAATTTATTTCCTAGTATTTGGGACGTATTGCATTTTTATGTAACAACTGACAATAGTTCCTCTTTTTAACCTAATTGGTATTTGAGCTTTCCCTCTGTTGTCCAGTGCATGTAGTGATCACAATGGGCTGTAATGCATTGTCCATCCTGACATTTGGATATATTGTGCTGGTATGTCAAGGTTTCTCTCAGCTAAACAAGGGGGGGGGGGGGCGGCTAGGTTCAATATGACCTGTAACAGCAGCCTTAAAAAGATTTTATTACTATTAAAAATGTAAGTATTTGGCTTGATGTTTATTTAAATAATAATTGCCAGTTAACAATTATATCTAGAAAAAATGTGTATTTTTACTGTATGGTCTTACATACATTTGCATTTAACAGTTTATTTTCATTCCAGTGTAGAAAATAATTAGCTTAGTATAGGTGTTAGAGCTCAGAGCAATTAAGCATTAATACTGCAGAACAGGTCTGTCCAACTGGCGGCCCCCCCTTGTGTGGCCCCCCCCCCACCTACCTGCCCACGTGTAAATTTTAAATGTTATCACTACAGAGATTAACTGGCCCCTACATTGCTTAAACCTCAAATTCAGAATAATCCCCTATATTGTTCACACCAGTGATTACCCATCATTATTCACACTTGTGACACCTCTATTGTTCATATCCTAAAGCCCCTGTACTGTTCACATCTGAGACCCAGACTGAAACTGCCCACATTGTTCACCTGTGGTACATTTTAGAGTGGTCCTGACTCTTGCTCTGTTCTGCCTTCCTTATGCTCCCAATGTGTGCCCCTCTCTGCCTGTCTGTGCCCTGCTCTGCCTGTGGAACATAAGCCTGGTATTTGTTCTGGGGGTTGTTGGCATTTGAAAATAAATTGTTAGCCCCCCCCCCCAAGGTGTTTAATCATTTGCTGGGGGTGCAGTGTTATCCAAGGGGAAGAGTAGGCATATGGATTTAAGGGTATGTCTTAATATGACAACTTTTTTCACATATGTTTGATAAGTGATGCCCCTGCAGTGAGCACCAACCATTTGGTTTTTTGGTGTGCTACCACAATTAATGTTAGGGATGCACCGAATCCACTATTTTGGGTTCGGCCTAACCCCCGAATCCTGTGCGAGAGATTCGGCCGAATACCGAACCGAATCCAAATCATAATTTGCATATGCAAATTAGGGGTGGGAAGGGGAAAACATTTTTTACTTCCTTGTTTTGACACAAAAAGTCGCACGATTTCCCTCCCCAACACTAATTTGCATTTGCAGATTTGGATTCTGTTCGGCCGGGCAGAAGGATTCGGCCTAATCCTGGATTCGGTGCATCTCTAATGTGGACATGGTATTGTGGTAACATGGGTGTGGTTTAAAACAGGGAGTGGCCAACACGGTCTTCCATTATTGGCCCTCAGCCTATGAGTAAGTGCCCATACAGGCACGAAACGCGTTAGGTCTCCATGTCCTAATAAAGACTTTTTACTTTTTACATCTGACTTCTTCATTTTTTGGAAACCCTCACAACTCTGTGATACAGTGTTCTTGCCTCCACTATGTAGGCCAGAAAAATTTCGGCCCTCGGTACCACAGAAATTGGACAGCACTGCTCTAGAATATGCATGTGTTGAAAAGCTCACAACAGTCAACAAACATTGATGAACGGACATGCTTATGTGAAGATGATTTGTTGCCATAGACAACTGTCCTTGGGCAAATTTTGCCAATCGATCTAATGCAGGATGAATAATGATAAATCACTTATGGCTTGTTACGGGTTACTGCTCTGGAGCAAATTTTGCCACTGCTTTTTATTATTATTTCATTTAGAAGGCAACATAGAGTGTTTCTCAGCATGCTGCCAGAAGTACTGATTAGAACAATAATTTCTCATTATTAAGCAAATGGAGTGGAGTTGCAGAAAACCACATTTTAATTATATGGAAACAATGTTTTATGTTAATAATACGAATTACCAATGCATAAGCTAAGGTATATTATGAATTAGATCAGTGCTGTCCAACTTCTGTGGTACAGAGAGCCAAAATTTTACTGGCCTATGTGGTGGAGGGCCGATAATGGAAGTCAGTGTTGGTCAATCCCCCTTTTAAACCACACCTACTGTAAACCACACCCATGTTACCACAATAACTTTTAAGATCATATCCACATTAACGGTGGTAGCACACCAAAAAACCAAATGGTTGGTGCTCACTGCAGGGAAATCCATCATCACTCATATGTGAAAATTGAAGTCATGTTAAAAACATACCCTTAAATTCATATGCCTCATCCTCCCCTGTGGATAATACAACAACTCCCCAATACATGCTTAAACACCTTAGGGGCCCTTAACAACAATTTCCAAATGCTAACAAACCCCAAGAACAAACCCCTAACAGGTTTACATCCCACAGATAGTGTAGGGCAGTGATCCCCAACCAGTAGCTCGTGAGCAACATGTTGCTCACCAACCCCTTGGATGTTGCTCCCAGTGGCCTTAAAGCAGGTGCTTATTTTTGAATTCCAGACTCGGAGGCAAGTTTTGATTGTATAAAACCAGGTGCACTGCCAAACAGACCCTCAATGTAGGCTGACAATCCACATAGAGGCTACTAAATGGCCAATCACAGCCCTTATTTGGCACCCCAGGAACATTTTTCATGCTAGTGTTGCTTCCCAACTCCTTTTACTTCTGAATGTTGCTCAAAGGTTCTAAAGGTTGGGGATCCCTGGTGTAGGGCAAGCAGAGAATGGCACACACAAGCAGCACTGGGCAAGCAGAGAATGGCACACACAAGCAGCACTGGGCAAGCAGAGAATGGCACACACAAGCAGCACTGGGCAAGCATTTTGAATAAAGTGTGAGCAGGTGAACAATGTTGGCAGTTTCAGTCTGGGTCTTGGGTGTGAACAGTACAGCCCTTTAGGATATAAACAATAGAGGTGTCACAAGTGTGAACAAAACAGGGGATTAGAGTCTGAATTTGAGGTTTAAAGGAGAAGGAAAGCTACAGAGCCATTTTATTGGCAATAGATTAGCTGCAATAGTGCAAGCTAGAATGCAATATTTATTCTGTAGAATGTTTTACCATACCTGAGTAAACAGCTCTAGAAACTCTCTGTTTGTTTAGGATAGGAGCTGCAGTATTAACTGGTGTGACATAACTTCCTGCCTGAGTCTCTCCCTGCTCTGGGCTCGGATTACAGCAGAGAAGGGAGGGGGCGGGGGAAAGGAGCAAACTGAGCATGCTCTTGCCCAGGGCAATGAGGTTTAAACTGAAGGCAGGAAGTCTGATACAGAAGCCCATGTGTACACAATAGAAGGAAAGAAATGCAGTGTTTCTTTTGATAGGGGACTCAGAGCAGCATTACCTTGGGGGTTTACTGGTATATGTAGATGGACCTTTCTGATAAGGCTTACTTAGTTTTAACCTTTCCTTCTCCTTTAAACATATATATATATATATAATACACAAAAGCTATGAATATCTTGTAAATTATATCCTTGATGTCATTTCTGTCACATGACACACTGAAATTTGTGTATTATAATAAAGTACCCCCAGTTGCAAAATATGAGGATATTAGAAATTACCTCGGAGTTCCATGACCTGTATAAAAACACGTATTTTGTAACACTTGTTAATCTTTCAATGTAACTCTCTGTAATACACAGCCTAAAATGTTGCTTATGTTACAAATACCAACAATTGAGTAAAGATCAAAGGTCTGTTTCAAGTACCCCTCAATAGCGATAACTAAATTGCAATTACTAAATTGCAATCTATCTTTACTTAGATACAGGTGTAGTGGAATAGATATTCCTAGACGGTCTATTTTTCATTGTATAGATATAAGCGATATATTATCTAATATGACATGCCTATTAGCCTAGCCGTTAACCCGTCAGTGTTAGGCCGAAAATAGCTTGTGAATCCTCGTTGTTAAAATCCCAAAAAGCCCGAAATAATATGTGCACTACTAAAAGAAAAAAGGATGTTATTTACAAGTCAAGGTGTTCACCTTTGTTAGTGTCACTTAATGCCAATTATTGCGTCAGGTGATAAGTAAGTGAAGGGTATCGAACCTGTCTAAAAATCTAACTAAACAATCCCCGATCAGACAATCCATGTGCTAAACAAGTCCCAATATTAATATAAGAAAATAATAACAAATAAAAATAATATATACAAAAGTACAAATCAGAGTAAAAAACAGAAAAATCAAAAAATCCCAGAGTCAATCGAGTAATGTACAGAAAGTCAATGTTCCAAAAAAAGTATGATTTGTGTAAGCAAGAAATATACTTTGTGTAAACAAGAAATATGTTCATCTGGGCATCAGAGGTAGAAGGCTGGCAGTCTTCATCACAAAAGTTGGAATGCTTAACTTACTCGGGAGAATACGGCAGTACATGTATCACATCTTACCAGCTTGAACCGTATACACCGATCCTTAACTATCAGGAGCTGTATAATGTGGGTGCCTCATACGGCAAAACAGGCAGTGATCAGATCCCATCATCATCTGCACCTGGCTTGAAGGCATACTCGGACGGGAGATGTTATGTATGGAGACCCCGCATTGGAAGGGCAAATACAGAGAGTTACATTGAAAGATTAACAAGTGTTACAAAATACATGATTTTAATTTTAATTTTGTGGTTCGCCTAACAAGGGGTTTTAACATAAATGTGGATTTGTTTTATTTGGTTAGTAACTACATAGAAATGCTTTATGTCATTTAATAATTTGACGCATAGTGATGATGATGATGACGTTGGCCAATTAAGTGCTTTCTCCCGCCATCATAGGTATATAATGCATTTTTGTATAGCCTATGTCACTTTGAGAAAGGCCTCGGAGAGGCCGAAACGTTAGTCGTTTTTGTCAATAAAACATTTTTATTTCAATTTAAGTCCTGAGAGTGCGGACCTTCTTTGTGGGATGAATACTTCAATAATTTTGGACACTGCACCCAGGCAATGTTGAACCGTTTGACGAGAGTGCCGGCTCCTCCATTGACTATATATATATATATATATATATATATATATATATATATATATATATATATATATATATATATATATATACGACAAAAAAGCTGAAGCACACCAGGATTTTCTTCAAGAAATGTAAAACTGTTTATTCCATCAACGTTTCGGCTCTCGAGTGGAGCCTTTATCAAGATAAAGATTACAACAAAGTGAAAACTATTTAAAGACTCACCCAGCTCACTCCCACCTCCCAGTGACGCCCCCTTTCAGGTGTGAGGGATAATTAGAAAATTCATTAGTGTGACTGGTTCTTCCAATAGATACATTCTGTAGAAGCAAATACATATAAAACACAGAATGTGAAATACAGTGTATAACGTGCTATATATAAATATTAAATATTAAACATTAAATATAGCGATCTCTGCAAACAGTTTGTTTTTAGGTTTTGATACTGGTAATCCTTTTTGTGGATTTTTAAGTGTTTTTATATATAAATTCTATTTTGATGTTTAATATTTAATATTTATATATAGCACGTTATACACTGTATTTCACATTCTGTGTTTTATATGTATTTGCTTCTACAGAATGTATCTATTGGAAGAACCAGTCACACTAATGAATTTTCTAATTATCCCTCACACCTGAAAGGGGGCGTCACTGGGAGGTGGGAGTGAGCTGGGTGAGTCTTTAAATAGTTTTCACTTTGTTGTAATCTTTATCTTGATAAAGGCTCCACTCGAGAGCCGAAACGTTGATGGAATAAACAGTTTTACATTTCTTGAAGAAAATCCTGGTGTGCTTCAGCTTTTTTGTCGTGGATATTTTACTTCTGGATTGCACCCAGGTCCCTAACTCCTGAAGTGTGTGCTAAAGCCTTCTACACTGTATATATATATATATATATATATATATATATATATATATATATATATATATATATATATATATATATATATATATATATATATATATATATATATATATATATATATATATATATATATATATATATATATATATATATAAAAAAATTTTTTATTACACTTTTTTGAGGGTAAAATAAGATACCCTGTTATATTTGATTGGAGGTATGTAAATGTTTCAGGCGTGTTAATGATGTGAGCCTTTCAGGAAGTGTGAAACCCACAGGCATTTTTTTAATAGAAGTGTTAAAAAGATTGTTTTCAAACTGCAGTTTCCAATAATCCACTATGGTGCCAGGATATGAAAATATAAAACTTCAGAAATACAGAGTAAGAACCAAGCTACTAAAAAGAGTGGGGACATGAGAGAAGTTATGGACAAACCTAGTGGGAAGGAGCTATAAATCTAATTTGAGACAATATATGCAAACATATGCACATATTTCATTCCACTGAACCTTATTAAAGGTGTTGTTCACCTTAAAATTAACTGTTAGTATGCCGTAGAGCAGGGGTCCCCAACCTTACTCGTGAGCCACATTTAAATGTAAAAAAAAGTTGGAGAGCAACACAAGCATGAAAAAGTCCATGGGGATGCCAAATAAGGGCTGTGATTGGTTATTTGCTAGCTCTTATGTGGACTGGCAGCCTACAGGAGGCTCTGTTTGGCAGTACATGTGGTTTTTTATTCACCCAAAACTTGCCTCCAAGCCTGGAATTAAAAAATAAGCTCCTGCTTTAAGGGCACTGGGAGCAACATCCAAGGGGTTGGAGAGCAACATGTTGCTCACGAGCTACTGGTTGGGGACCACTGCCGTAGAAAGTGATATTTTGAGACAATTTGCAATTGGCTTTCATTTTTTATTTTTATATATATATAGAGTTATTTAGCATTTTATTCAGCAGCTCTCCAGTTTGCAATTTCAGCAGTCTGGTTGCTAGGGTCCAAATTACCCTAGCAACCATGCACTGATTTGAATAAGAGACTGGAATATGAATAGGAGAAGCCTAAATCGAAAGATGAGTAATAAAAAGTAGCAATAACAACACAGCCTTATAGAGCATTTGTTTTTAGACGGGTTATGTGACCCCCATTTGAAAGCTGGAAAGAGTCAGAAGAAGAAGGCAATTAATTCAAAACTATCAAAAAAATAAGTAATGACGTTTTTTAGAATTGGCCATTCTATAACATTCCAAAATTAACTTAAAGGTGAACAGCCCCTTTAAAATTTCTGTGAATACCTTTAACACACAATGAAATAGCTTCACATATAGAAGAGAAATTGTTTGTGGTCTAGAGTTTAAATATCCTGGATACATACAAGACTTCAAACAGCCAACATTCCCCCCAATGCTATTTATAAGACCTGATGTGTTTTTTCTGTTTGTTTGTTTTTTGTGGGCTTGATAGATATTTTCTGGTTGTCACTCTTTACAGCCTCTATGTGTTTGAATACATTATATATTTGAACCTATCATATTAATAGAGTGGCAGAGCTTACAGCGTATCTGCTAATGCTAAAAAATTATCTTGGGCTTTGGCAACCGTCCCAGCTATATTGTCTGCCATTTTTGTTCAGACAGCACAGTTGTGCGCGTATTGTATTTTTTTGCTCATTTATAAAATTGATCTTATTTAGTTTTCTTCTAGGCTAATCTTTCTGAATGTTTATACACTGACAGGCGTGGAATTTGGGATGTAAATGCATACTTTTTTAAGTTTCTGCATCGAAATCCACCCTGTGTCATTAAAGGGGTTGTTCACCGTCTCACACTTTTTTTTCAGTTCAGTTGTTTTCAGATTGTTGACCAGAAATAAGAATTTTTCCAATTGCTTTCCAAAACCTTAGTTTAAAGTTTAATGTTCTTGTCTCTGGTGTTTCAGTCTGGCAGCTCAGTAATTCCGGTGCAGATTGTGCGCTGTTAACATTTTGCAACATTTAGTTGATATATTTCTCAACAGCATCTCTGGAGGATTGGCAACTATTGTATCAATTCTAACAGCTTACCTTTAAGAATGTGCCAGTGCGAATTTCTGCAAAAACCCTAATAGTCCCTCCCTTCTCTTCCATTCCTATTCCCAGGCTGTGCAGGGGAGCCAGCGGCTCTCAGCTCACTGCATTGTAGGACAGGAACCAATCAGCAGCTAGCAGGACCTGATGGGGAACTGAAGCCTGTCTGTACATGTGTGACTGCAGGGCTGTGATTGGCTGTCCCCCTCCTACTGTGCTTCTTTTTTTTAGCACCAAGTAAAATCAACACCATAATTGCCTACACAGTTAGGGTTCTTTCATGTATCCTATATGTCTCCTTTAATGAAGCTCAGGGATTCTGCTCAGCAGGGACAAAGATAATTAATGTATCAACTAAATATATCAATTTAGAACAGTTTACAGGGTCGATGACCCCCCCCCAGAGCTGCTTCAGAAGGTGAAAAATTACACTTTACACTTCAATATTAGAAAAACGTTCAAACATAGAAAGTGATTGGAAAAAATCTTTATTTCTGATGAACAGTCTGAAACCAACTGAAAAAGGTGTAAGATGGTGAACAACCCCTTTAACATTACAGGAGATCCCAAACACAGTTACTTGTTAAAGTCAGTGTCTGTTGTATCTTACACACTTATAGGTGACTTCAAACTCCTATATAAATTTGAGTTGATACTCTCCAGTCTTGCGTTAAAAACTATATCTGTATAGATTATGTGACTTAAAGGAACAGTAACACCACAAATGTAATTGTTTTAAAGAAATGACAATGTAATGTAGAGTTGTCCTGCACTGGTAAGGCTGTGTGTTTGCTTTAGAAAGGGTACAATAGTTTATATAAATAAACTTCTGTGTAGCTATGGGGACAGTCATTCAAGATGGAAAAAAGCAGAAAAGTTACAGGGTAGACAACAGATAAGCTCTGCAGTATACAATGAGATTCTTCAAAATTATCTACTGTGTATCCTGTGCTTGAATGGCTGCCCCCATGGCTACACAGCAACTTGTTTATATAAACTATAGTTATGTCTGAAGCAAATAAACCAGTTTTACCAGTGCAGGGCAACACTAAATTGTATTTTCATTCCTTTAAAACCATTTTGTCTTTGGTGTTACTGTTCCTTTAATATAGTTAATAATTAAAATGTATTTCTCTGTTTGTTTTCCCCAGGTGATGGAAAGTGAGGAGTTCATGCTTCTCCCAGCAAACCAGTTGATCGATATAATCTCAAGCGATGAACTGAATGTTCGCAGTGAAGAGCAAGTGTTTAATGCAGTGATGGCCTGGGTGAAATACAGCATTCAAGAAAGGAGGCCACAGCTGCCACAAGTAATTTGTTCCTTTTAATCTGTGTGGATTTTCCCTAAGGGAACTTTATTTAATTATAGCATAGACTGTCTTCTGAAGAGTCAACATAAAGCACCCAAAAACAGAATTTTCCCATTTGTAATAATAATAATAAAAATAAAAAAATCAAATCGCCTTTAAAACTTAAACCCTACCCTATCCTACCTTTTTCATAATGGTGAATATACTGTATGATGTACTTTGCAGAAAAGCACTTTGTAATGTATTATTCTGACTGCCTTTGTGCACTCCTATTTGAGGGGTTGCATAAAGCTCTACGTTTATTTTTCAGAAAATAAAAAATGCCCTGGGTCCTTCCTTTTTTTTTTTTTTTTTTTCAACTTTGTGTTTATTCAGGTTCAACATCTTATACAAAATGCCAGTGAATAGTTGTAATTTGCAAACCTGTGTCACAACATACAATAAAATAATATAAATAAAATAAAAGAAAGAAAGAACAAAAAAAAAAAGCATACATGTTGCATACATTTTCTGTTGTCACCGTGTCATCAAGTCAAATTACCTACATAAGCAGAGAGTAGAGATATATCACATCCCCTGGGTCCTTCTTAACATCATATTGCAAATGTCATAAGTACGTTAGTCATTTATTTTTCATTTAATTTATTTTATTTATTCACTCTTAGGTTTTGCAACACGTTCGATTGCCACTGCTAAGCCCAAAATTTTTGGTCGGGACTGTTGGATCTGATCCACTGATTAAAAGTGATGAGGAGTGCAGGTAATGGTCGAGAACAATGATGATTCTATCTAGTGTGTGGTATAGATATTGTGGGTTTATTTTCTCATGACAATTCCCCATTGTTTTATGTCTTTACTTAAAACAAAGTATAATTAAATTTTTTTTTTACTTTCTTTAATTTTTTAAATGATTTGCCTTCTTTGTCTTCTGACTCTTTCCAACTTTCAGATGGGGGTCACTTACCCCTTCTAAAAAACAAATGCTGACTAAAAAGCTAAATAATTGAAAACCACAAATAATAAAAAAAGTCTACATTATAGTAAAAGTTCATTTAAATTTGAACAACACCTTTAGTTGACTCATATTCATTCATATCATGTACTTCGGAATAGGTAAATAGGACCGGTAGGAATAAAAGTACAGATCAAGATACAGACTTAGTACAGTAACTAAATAGAAGGTACAGTCCAAACCCATGGTACTTCACAACACATGCTATTAGTATAGTAACTTAATACAAGGTGCAGTCCAGTCTCTTGGTATTTCACAACACATGCTGTTAGTAAAGTAACTTAATATAGGGTTTTTTTGTTTGCCTCCTTAGTGTCAAGTATACAGACCAATTTGTCTTTTGATAAAACACCGCGTTTTGCCTATTTAATTGGTTTGAATGTGCTATTTAATTGGTTGTGTGTACTCCACCACTGCTATTGCCTCTAAGATAACTATCTGATGTTGATGCCCTGGAAATGCAAGAGGTCCAATTACATTCTACTGTGTGCATGTTTAGGGTCATATGTAGACCTCAATACCACTATGTTGGAGGTGAGTAGGGCTAATTTTAGTATGCCAGTGATCACTATTTAATATGTTGAAGGTCTTAATTTACATATTATATATTTGGTCATGTATTTATTGAAAAAAAAAATATCCGATAACATATCTGCATGTTGCAAAAGTAAGTGAATCCTTAGGTTTATCATATAATTTTATGGTAAAATCAGTCTGGTGTTTTCAGTCAATGGGATGACAATCGGGTGTGAGACACCCTGTTTTATTTATTTGCTGGGATCCAGCAATGCCTGATCCCACACACAACACACTTGTGGATGTGTATCATGCCTCCAACAAAGGAGGATTCTGAGGCCCTCCGGAAAAGTTTTTGATCCCCATAAAACTAGGAAAGGTTAGTCTAAAAGACTCTAAAGGGTTTGGATTCCATCAATCAACAGTCAGACAGATTGTGTACAAATGGAGGAAATTTAAGACTGTTATTACCCTACCCAGAAGTGGTCGACCATCAAAGACAACTCCAACTGCAAGGCTTCTAATAGTTAGAGAGGTTGCAAAGGAACCCAGGGTAACTTCTAAGCAACTTAAGGCCTGTCTCACATTGGCGAATGTTTGTGTTAATGAGTCCACCTTCAGGAGAGCACTTAACAGCAGTAGTGTGTATGGCAGGGAAACGAAGAGAAAGTCACTGCTTTGCCCCCAAATATATTACAGAGTGTTTCCAGTTTGCTATATATTATGAGGACAAACCAGAAGGATACTGGTATAAAGTTTTGTGGACGGATTAAGTCAAAATATAAGTTTTTTGGCATAAATGAGGAGCATTACATTTGGAGAAAGGAATAAAAAAACTGCATTCCAGCATAATTACCCTATCCCATCTGTGAAACATGATTGTGGGAGTGTCCTGGTTTGTGCCTGTTTTGCTGCATTGGGCCTGGATGGTTTGCCATCATTGAAGGAACAATTAATTGTGATGTATACCAGACAATTCTAAAGCAAAATGGCAAGACATCTGTCCATAAACTGGATCTCAAGAGACCGTGGGTCATGCAACAAGACAACAATCCTAAACACACAAGTCGTTCAACCAAAGAATGGTTAAAGGGGACCAGTCACCCAAAAAAATGATTCAGAATCCTGTTTTTTCACATTAGTCAAGCAAAATGAACTTTACTTATTCTATATAAATTATTTGAATTTTTGTTTTCTTGGTCTGGGAATAATAGGGAATACGACTTATATGCTTTTATGTGAATATAAATCTTGTGCATATGGGGTGGGCAATAGGGACTTTGTATTGTAACACACATGGAGATACTGTTATTCTATTTGACCCCGTTAGGTTTGGCTCACTAATGATATAAGATATAATATGTTAGGAGGTCCATGGTACTGAATATGCATTATTGTCTGTACTTGACTATATTAGGTGCAGTGGGGGTTAAACCTTGTGAGATACTGATTCACCTGTTGAGTGTGTTAATTGGTTACCTTTAAATAGGAAATGATGTCCTGATATTATGTGATGCTTAACAAAAAAGCGGGAGCTTCGAAACGTTGCAGCAATTTTTTTCATATAAAGGATTTTTTTGTTTTGATATGTTTTGTCAAACTACCCCACATCAACGTGTTTCGGTTCTCTTTGAACCGTCGTCAGGATACACAGAAGTCATCACGTGATACATAAATTCAAAAATCCATCAGTGAAAAGTGTTAATTAAGTATTGGTAATAGCAAGCGTGTTCTTAATTAAAATGTTATCGATTAGAATACTAATTGTCAAAATCCAAACACATATTTAAAATTAGTGTACAATAATGTAAAAGGATTAGCCATATTTTAAGAGCAACTATGAAAATGCATAATTGTGAACCATCAAATCGTTTTAAAAAAGGGGTTTTCACTTTGATTTTCACTTTTTTATTTAAGTCCTGAGAGTGCAGACCTTCTCTGTGTGATGTGATATATATATATATTTTTTTTTTCAATAGGGACTTAGTAGATGAAGCCAAGAACTACCTTTTGCTGCCTCAAGAAAGACCTCTAATGCAAGGCCCTCGGACTCGACCTCGCAAACCCATCCGTTGTGGTGAAGTGTTGTTTGCAGGTAATTTTCAACTTTACAAAATGCAGATAATATAGGAAATAAATCTTGAGCCTGATATGTATACACTTAAGTAGCACAATGATCTCTAAATAAATCCATAAACTGGATAAAAATAGTCGGTTCAGAAATGTTATGAAACAAAAAGGCCTGGATCTTTGCTACACTTTTTCACATTGCTTAATACATTGTCCTATTTCGTGCTCTTTTAGGTGAGCTCTTCAGACCTATTTATTTAAAAAAGCCTAATTCTTAGCTGTACCTTCCTTTCAGATTTGCCTTATTAAAGCAAGCAACGCTTGTTAAATCACTTTTAGATTTAGTCTTCTGGCTGTGTTATAGCTTAACTGTTGAACCTAGTTCCCTGTGGAATGCTACCACAACCAGTAACCAATTTATTGCTTGTTTCATGTATCCTTCACATTTTAGGAACACACAAGGGTGTCTATTGCTTTTGTTGGTTTAAATTGTTGGAGCATTATTCTTTTTTTAATATTTTTTTAAAAAAGTGCTATACTTCTGTTCAATCTTAATATTTACATTTGTATTTAACTGTTTCATGCATTACAACAGTATTTTTCTGTTTTTTTATAGTGGGAGGCTGGTGCAGTGGAGATGCCATTTCCAGTGTTGAACGCTATGATCCACAAACTAATGAGTGGAGGATGATGGCTTCAATGAGCAAACGGCGATGTGGTGTTGGGGTCAGTGTTTTAGATGATCTACTTTATGCTGTGGGTGGCCATGATGGATCCTCGTACCTTAACAGTGTAGAAAGGTATGCTTTTGAGTTTTTATTTTTAATTCTTCAGTCAATTTCCTCTACTAACCTATGCAGAACTACACTTCAACATAAGATAATCTCAGTGCTTGTTTTTCATAACCTTGTCTGATGTCCTTTGTCTAATAGCCTTCATTCTTCAGTGCATTGTCTTTTTCGAATAAGCAAATAGTTTGGTGTGATTTATTGATGTTTCATAGGTATGATCCAAAGACCAATCAGTGGAGCAGTGATGTTGCTCCCACCAGCACATGCCGAACCAGCGTTGGTGTAGCAGTTCTTGGGGGATACCTATATGCAGTAGGAGGCCAGGACGGGGTATCCTGCCTCAACATTGTGGAAAGGTAAGAATTCCTGGCCCTCTAGGACTCTTATTTCGTTTTTTTTGTTTTTATCGACACCTTCTGGTTATTTGTAACCCAGCTGTGCTTTTTTAAGCATAAATTTACACATAGACCTATAAAGACACAAACAAATAATTAAATACCAAACAATTTGACGGCACTCCGATCAAAAGGAAAGCAGGTTTATTGCATTCTCCTGCAGGCTTGGGCGTAAGATCCCTGCAGGAGTATGCAATAAACCTGTTTTCCTTTTGATCAGAGTGCCGTCCACTTCTTTGGTAGTCGATGTGGATTCGAGCAGTGGGGACGCTGTGGCCAGAGCACCCGACAGGGAATATATGGAACAGCCTTAGGGAAGGTAAACTTTGAGCGGTCCTTTTGGTTTTGAGTCAAACAATTACTTTGCTTTATTTTAAAACTCCAGATAGCTCATTTACGACCACAAGTGCAGTTTGCAACTTGTGCTTTTTCCCACAGTTCTTCACAGTTCTTCCTACCTTCCGTTTCAAATTGGGGGTTGCTGTGCCTATCGACATAGGTGAATCCCAGAGTTACCCCCTGATCAGATGCCCTGTGTCAATCACCAGAGTGCAGCTGCGCCAAAAGAATGGAGCACACACGTCACTCGCACTCTGGATGCTGGATATGACAGCAGATGGACTTTGTAAATATTCTGCACAACAGTGCCCTACTTACAACAAAGTGCGAACACAGTTGTGTTCATTTTACCAAATCACATTCAGTTTTGGGCATAGTGCAATGATGCTGGAATTATGGGGGCAAATGCTGTATTGTGGAAGAAAAACATGGTGATTACACTCACAATTGCACTTTGCTCACTGCACTTGCAGCCTAAATAAGCGTATTGCAATGATGCTGGAATTCTGGGGGAAAATGCTGTATTGTGAGAGAAAAACATGGTGATTACACTCACAATTACACTTTGCTCATTGCACTTGCAGACATAAATGAGCATTATATTGTATTGGAATTTTCAATAAACTGTTTATTTTCATGGCTGCTTTGCTGCATTATAACTTAATTCAATTGACTGAGTGCGTCACATCGCAGGGCCGGAACTAGGGGTAGGCAGTAGAGGCACATGCCTAGGGTGCAAAGGTGGAGGGGCACCAGGCATGTACCTCTTCTGCCTCCGTCTCCCAGCCGGTTTGGTCCGCCACTGTCAAACAGTAGGATATTACACAAGGACTGACCACATTACTATACCTAATAGTTGAGACACTGCTTGCTGTAAGAATAAATATGCTCCCTAACAAAATATGTACAAATGTGTAACACTAGCTTTCTGTCTGGTAGGTACGACCCAAAGGAGAATAAATGGACACGAGTTGCCTCTATGAGCACTCGGAGACTTGGTGTCGCTGTTGCAGTTTTAGGCGGATTCCTTTATGCTGTTGGTGGTTCAGATGGCACATCTCCTCTTAATACTGGTTAGATCTACTTTTTCACTCGGTGTCCTTGGGTTTCATTTTGTTGAGTTGATATCCAGACCTTTAACAGATGTTCATTTTTTTTTATTTATTTTTTTTCTAACACTTGGAAAGCAAGGGTACTTGATTCTTGTACTTAAGGCTTAAGGTGAGCTTATAGGGAGGTTAGAGTAATAAGAATATTTTAAAAATGCTGCATTTTTGAAAATGCCTGTCTCAAAAATGTTTTTTTATTATCTAAAGGATATAAAGTAAGTACAATCAAATAGTGACACCAGTGGAGCCACTGGGAAGGTCCTATATCCACTGTAGTATTACATCTAGCATTCTGCTCTCCATTTGTGCAGTACTAATTCAAATCATGCCGACTATTAAAATAGGCCAGTTAGGGAATCGTGCAAGATTACTATTAATAGAAGTCTTTGTAGATAAAATAAGACCAATTGAAACTTTATATAAATTTCAAAAGACACATTGGGTTACGAGAAGTCCCCACACCAAAGAATCGTGGGAGCCATAGAATACTAGGGCTTCCTCCCCCCCCCCATAGACCTAAATAACAACAAAACAATGTGTCCCAATGTAATCTTTAATGGGCCTACTCAATGGCCAGCCTACTCAGTAATTTATTGAGTAGGCTGTCCAGCCACTACTTTATTACTTAAGTAAAATGATATGATTTACTGATGACCTTAGTTCAAGTGTGCACTACTATTACAATCACTTGTGGCTATAGATTCTACTGAGACACATTATTTTATTATTATCAAATCATACTGACACAGTTCTTGCAGTTAATAGCAAATGTATTCTCTTTACAAATGTTATTACATTATCCCTGTAGCATCTTGGCAAAGCCAGTTATCACTGTTGTCCTCTTTGTAGCTGCTACTAGTAGCTCTTTGTGTCTTCAACCTAATAGGAAGTTTAGTGCTGTTAGCATTTTTTTATACTTATGTCAAAATATATATTTTGAACAGATTTGATGCGCCTTTTTCATTTTGTGATAAACATAATGCAAATTTTACATGTGCAATAAGTAAGTATGCCGGCTCCCCTATCTAAAATTAGAAATAGGAGCAGCAGAGCAGGTGCAAATTATTAGAACATTATTAGAGAGAATCTAGAAGGAACCTTTCTTCCTAAAACCTTAAACATTTAGTTTGCTCTTTGTTGTTAAAGTATGCAATATCACCATGCCGATATTGAAAGAGCTCTCTGAGGCCTTTAGAAAGGAGGGTTCCAAAAAGATTGTAAAAGAATTGGAAATCAATCATTACACTTTTTTGAAGATTGTCTGTGGAAGAGACAATTTCAAAAACTGCCAACTTGGCCAGGCGGTCAAGCAAGTTCACCTGGAGAGCAACACCATGAAATAAGTCTCAAAGAACCCCAGAATTACACTAAGGGACCTACAGGTAGCTCATGCCAAAAGTACATGAGCCTACTATTGGTATGAAGCCCCATAAATTATATCTGTCAGTGGTGTGCCAGGAGGAAATATTTGTTGTCCAGAATTAACATAAGGACTAAACGAAAGAATGCTCATCAACGCCTAGTAGGCAAAGACAAGACAAAATCAGGGGTATCTGTCAGAAATGTTTTGGAAAAACCAAGGACAGCTTTCTCCGTCAGAAAATGGTAGACACTTATAAGAAATGCCTACTAAAGTTTATATCTGCGAAAGAAGCAAATACCAAGAATTGTAACCAAAGGTTTACCTATTTGCCACGGAAGAACATGGTATTGCTGTTAATTTTTTTTAACTAAATCATTGCAAGTCAATTTTTTATTTATTCTTCAAATATATCTTTATCTTTGTATATTAACGGTTGTTTTTCTTTTTTTTTCTCCAATAGTGGAGCGGTACAATCCCCAGGAGAATCGCTGGCACACTATAGCACCCATGGGCACACGGCGCAAACACCTAGGATGTGCTGTCTATCAGGACATGATCTATGCAGTGGGTGGTCGGGATGACACTACAGAACTCAGCAGTGCTGAACGGTACAATCCCCGAACAAACCAGTGGTCACCTGTTGTAGCCATGACTTCTCGTCGGAGTGGAGTAAGTTGGAGTGCAAACTAAGAAAGAATGTGGTTCCTAACATTTCTTACACAATGTAAAAATATGTATAGAATGTATTTGTACTTTTAACATGTACTTTTCTGTCTTTTGACCCTCTGCTTGACTAATAACTTAATGACTTAAATTTGTGTCCTATGAGCAGTTATTGTTAAAGGAGATGTAAACCTTTACATAGAGATATGTACCCACATTATTACAGCCACTTATAGTAAAGCACACAATGGGTTAAATGGAACTGATTCACTGCCTTGATGTTAATTTATATTCGGCGCTTCTTCACTGTTTCCCTATCATAGGCACCATATTGAAATCATTCCACACAGCACCAGGAGTTTCCACCTGATGCTATACGTCATAGTTACGGACAAAATCCACACAAGTTCTGCAGTGAATAGGAATGTGTCTGGCTCTGTACTGTAAGGAGCTTTTAACTATACGGAGCCCAGCTGCTTTCATGTGCAGGGAAGTTTCTGTTCACGATCTCTGTGCTCTGAAATGCAGCATGTAGAAACTGTCCTCCTTACAGTTTAAATACATGCACAGCCTAAACTTGTGGGAGCTGCCTGAAGAGTTTTGCCACTTCAGTAGGTGGGGGCAAAATGAAGTACACAGCGGCTCTTTATGCAAGGTGCAATATGATCACAACAGTGGGCAAAACACATAATGAACAGTGGTGAAAAAGCTTCAGTCACTAAATCAAAATATTCTGAGAAATTAGTAAGGGGCTATTACATTACAGTGCAGTAGCTGAGCTCTTCATGTTCATCCTCCCAGCATGTGCTCACAACTAAAATAACCAGGGAGGAACAGTAAGTCAGGCAGAAAGTCAAGAACGGCTATAAAAAAAAATCTGCTTGTGCACACTGGCTCCTGTTTCTCTGTTGGTCTTGCATGCACATGTAGCTGGCTGCTTTCTGACTATTCTCATTGTCGAAGAGATAAGGATGGCTAAGTGAGGGAAGGAGATGGGGCTTTACGCTAGAGGAGGAAGTAGGTGAAATGAGCAGGGGAGTTCCACTTATTATTCAGAAACCACATTAAACTGAACGCAGGGACTAAGGTATGTTGCTCTGGGGGGCTGTTTGGTCATTTTAGAGTTAGAAAAAAAGGTTTACTTATTCTTTAAGAATAATTTACTTGTTACTTCTCCAGAGTACAGTCCTTTTCCAAGTTTCCTAGAAGAGAGAAAACAAATGCATCATCTATTACATGCATAATGTGTCTACTTTGATTTTTAAATGCCTGTTTCAAGGACTGCTGATTGAGCACAGGCTCTCACACATAATACATAGTAAATTAGGTTGAAAAAAGGCACATGTCCATCAAGTTCAACCTTCTAAGTCTTTATATAACCTGCCTAACTGCTAGTTGATCCAGGTAGGCAAAAACCCTATTTGAAGCCTCTCCAATTTGCCTCAGAGGGGGAAATAATTCCTTCCTGACTCCAATATGGCAATCTGACCAGTCGCTAGATCAACTTGTACTATGAGCTATCTTCCATAACCCTATATTCACCCACCTACTAAAAAGCCATCCAACCCTTTCTTAAAGGAGAAGGAAAGCTCCAAGACAGTTTATTGCCCACAGATTAGCCACAAAAGTGTGAGCTAAAACGCTATATTTATTCTGCAGAATGCTTTACCATACCTGAGTAAACAGCTCTAGACACTGTTTCTGTTTGTTTAGGATAGAAGCTGCCATATAAGCTTGGTGTGACATCACTTCCTGCCTGAGTCTCTCCCTGCTCACTTACAGCTCTGAGCTCAGATTACAGCAGGGATGGGAGGGGGAGAGGAGCAAACTGAGCATGCTCAAACTGGTGTATTTATATAGACCTTTCTGATAAAACTTGCTTAATTTTAGCCTTTCCTTCTCCTTTAAAGGACACGGAAAGGCAAAAAATAAAATCCCATTTTTACTTTCTTTAATGAAAAAGAAACCTATCTCCAATATAATTTAATTAAAAAATGTGTACCGTTTTTATAAGAAACCTGACTGTATGCAGTGAAATTCTCCCTTCGTTTACTGCTGTGGATAGGAATTGTCAGATGGTCCCTAACTACTGAGCAGGGAAACAATCATAATTATGAACAGCAGGGGGAGCCCCCGTCTTACCAGTCATGCAGAATTCAAGCAGCTTTGTTTGACGATCCCTAAGCAGCCCATACCACACTGAGCATGTGCAGGGTCAGGCAAAGATGTTTAACAAAGTTACAAGATGACAGCCCCCTGTGGCCAACTTTGAAAGCATAAATCATTTGTTTGATTAGGCTTTGTGGTGCATTAAGTTCATGCTTATGTTAAGTATACAAAATACAGCATTTCTAGCCTTATTCTATTTTAGACTTTCCTTGACCTTTTAAAGCTATCTAATGTATCAGTCAGCATGATTGATTCAGGCAGAGAATTCCACATCTTCACAGTTTTCACTGTAAAGGTGGCCATACACGGGCCGATAAAAGCTGCCTACAGACTGAGTCGCCAGCTTATTGGCCCGTGTATGGGGGCCCCCAACGGGCTTGGCCAATCGAGATCTGGCCGAAAGTCAGCCAGATCTCAATCGGATGGGACTAAAAATCCCGTCGGATCGTGGCTGCATCTGTTCGTTGATGCGGTCCCGCGATCCGACCGCCCATTCCCGTTCGCTAGGATCCTAGGGCCCACGATCGGATCAGCCGGATATTGCCCACCTCAAGGTGGGCATATCGGAGAGAGATCCCCTCGTTTGGTGACATTGCCAAACGAGCGGATCTCTCCGTGTATGGCCACCTTAAGAAAAAAAAAAAAAAAACCCTTCCGAATATTTAGCCGGAACCTTTCTTTTATCAAAATGGGTGACCACATGTTGGCTAGAAGGACATACTGGTAAATAAATAAATAAAGCATTAGAGAGATTATTATATGATCCCCTTATATATTTATACATAGTCATCATATCTCCCCTTAAGCGCCTCTTCTCCAGTGTGAACATCCCCAATTTGGTCAGTCTTTCCTCATAGCTAAGATTTTCCATACCTTTTACCAGCTTAGTTGCCCTTCTCTGTACCCTCTCTAATTCAATAATGTCCTGTTTGAGCATTCTGTACAGTAGAAGAATAACCCCCTTCCGTGTATGCCCTTTTTAATACAGCGCAAGACCTTATTTGCCCTTGAAGCTTCTGACTGACATTGCTTGCTACAGCCACACTTATCTACAATGACTCTACTAATGTCCTTTTCCATAATGGATTTGCCTAGTGCAGTCCAATTAAGAGTATAAGTGGCTTGGATATTTTTACATCCCAGGTGCCTGACTTTTCATTTATCAACATTGAATCTCATTTGCCACTTAGCTGCCCAGATTGCCAGTTTGTCAAGATCGAGTTGCAAGGATGCCACATCCTGGATGGAATTAATTGGACAGGATCGTTTTGTGTCATCTGCAAACACTGATACATTACTTACAATACTCTTCCCTAAGTCATTAATGAACAAGTTAAACAAAAGTGGACCCAGTACTGAGCCCTGAGATATCCCACTAAGAACCTTACCATAAGTAGAGAATGTACCAATAACAACCACCCTCTGTACCTGATCCTGTAGCCTGTTTCCTATCCATTATATTAATTTTACAAATCTAAGTATTCTTTTGTTTTTCACTTTCTTTTTTAACCAAAATAATGAAAAAGCAATATTTAAATCTTACTGTTTGCTTTAGGTTGGCCTTGCTGTGGTGAATGGGCAGCTAATGGCAGTAGGAGGCTTTGATGGAACAACGTATTTAAAAACTATAGAAGTTTTTGACTCGGATGCTAACACTTGGCGGTAAGTTCACCGTTTTGCTGCTGCTTTAATGTATATATGCTAACTGAATTCAGTGATTATTCTAGATTTGTAATAATTTTGCGGCAATAATGCGGTGTGTGCATGTGTAGAACATGTGACATCAGTGGAGTGAAGTGCACATGCTCAGTGCAGTTTAGCCGGGTTCAGGAGAGCACAGTGCTGCATTAAGTAGATGTAAGAAGTGATCAAACAAACAAAAGTGACAGAAAATTCAAGTGGTGACCCTGCCTATTAGCTAAATGTTCAAAAATAATTGGGTTACACAGTTGACACAAATAATTTCCTAAATTTGGAGGGTGTAGTACATTTTGAAAACAAAAAGTCCTATGAGGGTTGCCCAGATCTATGATTCACCAGAAGGCGACCTTCTGCCGCTGGTAAAATTCACTACAGGGCAACTATATGTGAGCATTTATATCAAGCACTCATTTCTCTAGCTAGGGGATAGATCAATACATACATAGATACATTATTATTATGCTTTAAAATCATAATGCTTACCTATACCCACACATCTTATGTTTGCTTGTATTATTCTAACTGCAGAAGACTAGTAACGATCCTCTTATTGGCTACTGTGATTGACTGAATTAAGCTAAACATTTCCTTGTGTTAGTACATAACTGCTGTGTGCATTCTTTTCTTTTTAGTTTTTCAATTCTGTGTAAGATTGTATGTAATTTTTTTCCTTTTCTTTTGGGTAGGTTGTATGGTGGCATGAACTATCGACGGTTGGGTGGTGGTGTTGGAGTTATCAAAATGACACACTGTGAATCACATATCTGGTAAACCATACAAAGTGCATTAGACCCCCTCAAGCCTCGGATATGGACATCCAGCTCCACTGTAAGAAGCTTTAAAAGGAGCATCCTCATCAAGTCGCCAAGGAACGTTAAACATTACTCATAGTATTTTCCGTTTTGTTTAAAAGCTAACTTTAAGAATCTATCCCCTGTAAGAACAGGTTCATTTATAGGAGTAATGAAGTATGCTTTCTTTGTTTGGGATGAAAATGTCTCCTTTGGCCAGTTGCTGTCATTGTGTTGTCCAGGAAGACCATATGCATTGCACCTTAAAGGGGAACTCCACACAAACATAACTTAAGCTTTTTGAAAAGTAAACCTAATTTCAAGCAACTTTGCAATATACATTGATTAAAAAATATGCAGACTTTTCCTAATTTTTAATGGTTTTGAATAGTTTCCTAAGCCTAGCCCCCTGCTCTCCTGCTGATCTGTCTGACTACTTTGCTGAGCTGGCTGACTACTGTTACTTTGTATCAGCAGCCATCTGACCTTGGCCTGCATCTTCCAACCCCACAATTCCCTGCACACATGATTTCAATTAGGACCAGAACATCATAGTGCAATGCATTGTGGGTTATGTAGTTCTGCATGCTGTCTGTAAGCTGTGGAGAAGTTGTAACATCAATGTTTAGCCCCTCCTTCCCTGCCAGGATTTCAAATGATGCAGAAAGAGAAGAACTGTTAAACAGCTTGATTTCAGCATAGAAAATGGCATTTATTTATACTTTTTGAAGAAACCGATAACTGTGATGGGTATATCAGGGGTTTCTGCGTTCTGTGGACCTCTTTATCAAATTTTGGTTTGGAACCCGGAGTTCCCCTTTAATGAAAGATGCCTTTTAGACCACCATTTATTTATAAAAACCTACTACAGGCATGGGTTTCTGTGATATTCCAGATTAATGCAATTCAAATTGGGCATTTGCCAAGTGCATTTTAGGGGCAACAGCTGGGAAGTTGCATGTTTCATGTCCCTGACATAGTACATATGAATTTGATGGCAAATGCCTGAAAATGAAATGCAATGAATTAACCACAAGAGACATCTTCATGGTTACAAGTATCTTACAAAAAGGTTTAGAGGTTTTGGGAAGGAATATGTTTAGCATTATAGGGTCCTTAAAATGTCAAATAATACTTTATTCTAATGGCAAAAAATTGTATATGTGTGGGACAAAAAACCTAAATGGCATTGCTTAACTTAACCATACTGGGTGAAGTCCAGTTTCTTGGTCTAATCATTAAGGGGCTCAGTCTGCAGACATTTTTGAGACACTCGGAGGGCAGTTTTTACCTAAATATTTAGAATCCCTTGTTCTCTTCCAGACGGCTGGACCCCTGACTGTTGAGGCAGATTGAGTAGTTAATAGCTGCATACACCAGCCAGTGTGATACTCATACCCATTCTGAAATAATATTGTTTGTCAGTGGGGTTGTTGTGGGCCAAATATGGAATGAACAGAATATGTCAGTACACAATGTGACAGTTGCTCCACATGTGTATAATTGCAGATGAAAAAACAGCTGTTTTGCTTCTATGCCTTGTGTTTCTGCACCAATATCCTGTGTGTGTGTGTGTGTGTGTGTGTGTGTGTGTGTGTGTGCACACAGGCTGATGCCATCCCTGAGTAGGTAGAAGCAAACTGATTTTTCTCTGCCTGCGTGGAGAGGTACTCGAGGTACTGTTGCTCTAAGTTTGTAAGTTATACGTCCACTCTGGAATAGACAGTGTTTTGTTTACATGACCCATGTACTTGCCTTAAATCAGAAAATGCCCAAAAGGAAGAATATGATATTGTTTATATCATTGTTCTACCAGGAGATCTTAAGCTGGTGATTAGTATATCCCAGCAGCCTGGCATTGACTTTACAAAGTTACCCATCTGTGTACTTTCCATTCTTATTTTTAAAACAACGGCCTGATTAATGTGTTATTTCTTTAAATACAAGATTGTCTGTTTTTTTTTATAAAGTTTTATTTTCTGTGGCAGTGTAAACCCCAAGGTGGCAAACCAAATTGCAATAACTTCATTAAAGGAGAAGGAAAGGTTAAAACTAAGTAAGCCTTATCAGAAAGGTCCACCTAAATATACCAGTAAACCCTCAAAGTAGTGCTGCTCTGAGTCCCCTGTCAAAAGAAACACTGCATTTCTTTCCTTCTATTGTGTACACATGGGCTTCTGTATCAGACTTCCTGTTTTCATCTTAAACCTCATTGCCCTGGGCAAGAGCATGCTCAGTTTGCTCCTCCCCCCCTTCTCTACTGTAATCTGAGCCCAGAGCAGGGAGAGACTCAGGCAGGAAGTGATGTCACACCACATTGATACTGCAGCTCCTATCCTAAACAAACAGAGAGTTTCTAGAGCTGTTTACTCAGGTATGGTAAAACATTCTACAGAATAAATATAGCATTCTAGCTTGCACTATTGCAGCTAATCTATTGGCAATAAAATGCCTCCGTTGCTTTCCTTCTCCTTTTAAATGCAGCTCTCACTTTAGTCACATGCTCCCCTGCAGTAAATGCTGATTGTCCTAACCTCTGACAACTCCTGCAAGTTCTTCTGGCTTGGTGGATTTTCCGAATTTCTAAATGCCATTTTTTATATTCATTTTTGGGCATATTTCTCTCCCCTGATTATTGTAAATTGAAACAATTGCTTATCTCATGGCAAAAATGTATAAAACGATGTATGTTTTGTAAAAGTCACCGTAAACTTCAAGGGCGTTATATGTTTCTAGTCAGACTTCTAAAGAGATAAAATACAATTTCTTTCGTAGAAAAAAAAACAATTTTTTTTCAAGATTTATTAGTCTGTTACTGTTAAAAGTCCGATTGAAAAAAAAGTACTCCAACTCAGGCCTGCCAATAAAATATAAAAGTCAATGGCAGATGTCCCGTTAACAATTGGAAGAGTTTTGCTGGGTTTCCGAAAAAAATCCGAGCTTTCGAGCGATTTTTAAGAAAAATGGTAGGTTTTTTTTTTTAACGATTTTATCGTGACTTTTTCCGCACAAGAAAAAAAATTGAAAATGTATTAATAAATAGGGGGGGTTATTTGGTTGGAGTCGATATCAGAAAAAAAGTGAGAACATGTTGGTGTTTGATAATTAACCCCCCCAAAGTGTTTTTCTTAAAAAATGCAATGTTTGCAAACCATTGATTTAAATGCAAATTCTTTATCTGCCACTTAAAATAGCCTGCAAAGAAAAGGCAACCTAGTTGGTGAGTTTGTGTGTGTATATGGAATTGCTGTTTTTTTAACGTATTCTTTACCTTATTTCTAGCTATGCCACCTCATGATATCCATTATGTGAGTGCTGTCCAACTTCTTTCATATGGTTGGTCAGTTATTTACTGACCAACCATATGAAAGAAGGGAGGGCAATATTAGATGGGGAGGGCAATATTAGAATAAAATTACGATATCATTGATTGGAGCTTTTGAGTAGTGTGGGTCTTAACATTCTCTTGTAGACCCACAGTGGTGTTTGGACTCACAGTTGGACAGACTTCTTCTGTGGCTATTATTCAAGGTCATTTCACAACTGCCAGGAATGCTTGTGGGTAAGATACATTTTGTCTGAGAAACTAAACATCTTCAATGGGAAATCAGAATTTTCGAGAAGAGGTGCTGAAATAGGGCTATACATATCTGTTCTTCTCCGTATTTCCATTAGACAAAACGAACATCAACAAATGGCTCGATGCTTTACACTTGAGAATTATTTTCATGAATTAAAGGGGAATATTTGTGAATGCAATTAATTGTGTATGCCAAAATGTACAGTTATTTATCTGAAGTCCCAATATGCACTCAACTGTGCAGGTTACCTACCTGCTGGATCCAAGCTCAGGTTGCTGGTGCTCTTTTGATATCCACCTCACTTTCAGACTAAAGTATGAAGAAACGTTTGATATATTTGCATATTATCGCATTGTTCCATTAATGTTTATGAACGCTTGAACCATAAAATGTAGGGCTGTCTGTGGGTTTGTCTTCATGTGTATGTATTTCAGTTATGTAATGGCATTAAAAAAATAGTTTTGATGCTCCATGGCATTGGAAGAGATGACAAAAAGTACACCGACAAGACATCTGTGCATTGCAATGCATTGGGAGTGAAGGAAATGTATAAAAGCAGAAGGTTGCATATTACCATTAAGTTTAGTGATTGTAAACAGGGGATTCATTTTCTTCTTGTTCATTCAATGGAGGGTGAAAATGTAACAAAGAGATTCTGTCATGGGAAAACATGTTTTTTTCAAAACACATCAGTTAATATTGCTGCTCCAACAGACTTCTGCACTGAAATCCAATTCTCAAAAGAGCAAACTGATTTTTTTTTTATATTCAATTTTGAAATCTGACATGGGGCTAGAGATATTGTCAGTTTCCCAGCTGCCCCAGTCATGTGACTTGTGCCTGCACTTTAGGATGGAACTACTTTCTGGCCGGCTGTTATTTCTCCTACTTAATGTAACTCTCCCGTGCTTGTTAGTCATTTGTGTGAGACACCTCTAATACATTTCAACTATTTCCCTACTTATATCCCTGAGATTTACATTTTACAAGCAGCTAGCACATATATTCTACATTTACACATAGTGACTACAAACTCCAGTGTCAGGTATAAAATGATTGCATTCTCTGTTGAAAGTGGTTGCTCCTTTCAAGAAACACATGTATGTTCATGCAATAACCCTCACTATTTTAAGATGTTTACAATTAATCTTTGTAAGACTTACAATTCAAATATGTTTTACCGGTTTGTACACTTTTTTTTTTCTCTCGGTTCTACTGTATGGCAGTGCAACTCATTTGTGGATTGTGAATTGTGCAATGCAGCTTGACCTTTTTATTTTCTCCAATCAATTTCCTTCTGAAACTTTTTTTCCCAAATGCAGAAAGCGATCATACTAGATGAGCAAAAACTGATACAAAAAAAGCAAGTCTTTTCCATCATTTGCACCTTTTATAAAGTGTTCTGTAAATAATTTTTGTCATTGAGAATTTTTAGCATGTATAAATTGTATAATATTAATGTTAGTGTAAAATAAATGTCCTTTTTTAATTCTGGTTTCATTTCTTTCTCTGGAATTTATTTTTTGTTTTACTTTTTATGCCCTGTGTGTGGGAATTGCTTCCTGGTGGAAATCACACTAAGAAAAGACACAAAGAAGCCTGGAGAAGAGTGGTGTATTATCCCGCTGTTTTTTTATACATCATAATAAATATGCCCTCCTGAAGTTTGAACTTGATAAGTGATCATATGAAGTATGCTTACTAAAATAACAAGTAGCACAAGCAGTATGTCATCTGGAGATATGTGCACCTGTACCCCATATGTCAAAGGAAAACTATACCCCCTCCCCCAAACAATGTAGGTCTCTATGAAAATATGTTGCAAACAACATCATGTAAAACCCTGCTTCATGTAAATAAACCATTTTCAAAATAATATTCTTTTTTAGTAGTATGTGCCATTGGGTAATCATAAATAGAAAATTGCCATTGTAAAAATATAAGGGCCGTCACCTGGAATTGTATGATTCACTGTACTCACAAACAAACCAAACATGTTAGGTCACGTGAGCCAATTAACAGACAGAGTTGTGTCTTGCTTCCTCACTTCTTCCTGTTACAGTTAGTTGTAGTATTTCTGGTCAGGTGATCTCTGAGGCAAAATGGTGTAAAAGGGCAATATTTACTTAGTTATCAGTTTGGTAAGATTCTTTAATATGCCACTTTATTTGATAAAAATAATCTGTTGCTCAAGTATTCGTTTTGGGGGTATAGATTTCCTATAAACCATAAACACATGGAGCTAATTTTCTAACCTAGAGGCTAAATTGTGTCATTAATTTGCTATAGCAACCAACCAGCCCCTAATTTTGATCTGTCTATAAGTTAGAAAATGAAAGTAAAGAGATGGTTGCATTAAATACCTCCACTACAATGTTCCATCTGAGGTGTGCTGGAACTGTAGCTTTTCTAGTACATAAAATCATTTGTTCTTAGAACTGGGGAAAAAAATGCTCCACTTCCTGCTTGTATTACTCACACATTGCTGATGATACAACTCCTGGAGTACTGTACCATGTTTAGAAGTACTGTTTTAAAATACATACCCAATTGGATAGGCTCGAACCCAACAAGTATTAAATGAGTTTACAATGAGCTCACCAAATTGTTCTGTGGGTTCGGGTGCATATGCCCCTTCGATTAAAGCTTTATGCTATGCATTCGACGTCTCTTTTCAGGGTGCAGCACCCCGAACACGCAGCAAGGGGAGACTCCAACCAATTCACTTAAATGTCGCGCACTCCACGGACACCCAGTCAACAGTATAATTAAAAGTAGCTTTATTGTGCAGACATCTGTCCTAATGCGTTTTGTGTGATCCCACACGTAATCATAGTGATTACACGTGGGATCACATGAAATGCATTAGGAAAGATGTCTGAACAATAAAGCTACTTTTACCAGTGCCTGGGTGTCCGTGGAGTGTGCGTCATTTCTTAAGTGAATTGGTAGAAGCACTGTTTTCCCAGCAAAAACAGTTTTCCTCTTGCTTACAAATGTAAAAGTATTTTCTGCCTATTTGCATCCAGTGGCACCCTCAATCTCAAGTGCTACATGAGCCATTTACCTTATAAAGTAAATGTATTTTTTTTATTATAGCTTTTAGACAAAAAGTTTAATTAGTCTTTGGTAGCATTAGTCAAAGTGTATCTAGTTATGCCAGACCCATTCTACAATATACTAGCACTGATCTACATGAAGGGGCAGGTTTATTAAGAGTCGAAAATGCACACATTCAAATTTTAATCCCCCAATGTGAATGCAAATTTGAATGTGAGATTTATTAACCTCGACCATGGAAAACGTTCTAATTAGAATATTTGCCACCTAAAACCTGTCGAGTTCATGTACAAGTCAATGGCAGAGGTCTGTTGAACCATTTGAATATGTTAATTGCCTTTCTGACATTTGTTTTTTTCCCAAGGGAAAACTCGATTCAAATTCGATTTTTCGGGTCGGGACTATTCGATTGAATATTAGACGGTCACATTTTTTCTTAAATAACCTACCATTCGAGTGGTGAGTATATTTTAATTTATTAGAGTAAAAAAAAAATTCAAATACATTTTAAATTCAACCTTTAATAAATCTGCCCATCTGTGTAGTGTTTTAAAGCAATACTTTTAAGAAATGCTAATTAATCTTTGTTCATTCTGTAGCATTTTTTGTAGAGTTTATGCATCACCCACATCAGTCCCTGCTCAGAGGAATAGATGCCATAAAAGTATAACAAACAGCGATTCAAATAATCTGTTTATCACAAATACATTTACAGTCACATAAAAAAACTTTGAGAACCCCTCTGTCTGCATAATAATTTACTCCACTTTCAACAAAAAAAAGATAACAGTGGTATGTACTGGGGTATTCTCTGAACAAAGATTTTTAGTAAAGCAGAATTCAGTTGTATAAAATTAAATCTAATGTGAAAAACTGGCTGTGCAAAAATGTGGGTACCATTGTAATGTTGCTAATTTTAATGCATGTAACTGCTATTACTGATTACTGCCAACACCAAATTGGTTGGATTAGCTTGTTGAGCCTTGAACTTCATAGGCAGGTGTGTCCAATCATGAGAAAAGGTATTTAAGGTGGCCAATTGCAAGTTGTGCTTCTGTTTGACTCTCCTCTGAAGAGTGACAGCATGGGATCCTCAAAGCAACTCTGTAAGGAATGTAATGAGGAAATGGAAGGTCACAGGCACAGTTGCTGTAAAACCCAGGTCTGGCAGGCCAAGAAAAATAAATGAGCGGCATATGCTGAGAATTGTGAATGGTTACAGACAACCCAAAGATCACCTCCAAAGACCTGCAAGAACATCTTGCTGCAGATGGTGTATCTGTACATCGTTCTACAATTCAGTGCAATTTGCACAAAGAACATCTGTATGGCAGGGTGATGAGAAGGAAGCCCTTTCTCCACTTACGTCACAAACAGTCGCTTGTTGTATGCAAAGCTCATTTAGACAAGCCACAGTCATTTTGGAACAAAGTGCTTTGGACTGATGAGACAAAATTGAGTTATCTGGTCATTACAAAAAGTGCTTTACATGGGGGAAGAAGAACACCGCATTCCAAGAAAAACACCTGCTACCTACTGTCCCATTGTGGAGGTTCCATCATGCTTTGGGGCTGTGTGACTAGTTCAGGAACTGGGGCCCTTGTTAAAGTCGAGGGTCAAATGAATTCAACCCAATATCAACAAATTCTTCAGGATAATGTTCAAGCATCAGTCACAAAGTTGAGTTACTCAGGGGTTTGATATTCCAACAAGACAATGACCCTAAACACACTTGGAAATCTACAAAGGCATTTATGCAGAGGGAGAAGTATAATATTTTGGAATGGACATCACAGTCCCCCAACTTGAATATCATGGAAAATCTATGGGGTGATAGTCCATGCTCGGCAGCCATCAAATTTAACTGAACTGGAGAATTTTGTATGGACGAATGATCAAAAATACCGCCATCCAGAATCCAGAGACTCATCAAAGGCTATAGGAGGCGTCTAGAGGCTGTTACATTTGCAAATGGAGGCTCAACTAAGTATTGATGTAATATCTCAGTTGGGGTGTCCAAATTTATGCACCTGTCTAATTTTGTTATGATGCATATTGCATATTTTCTGTTAATACAATAAACTTTGTCACTGCTGAAATACTACTGTTTCCATAAGTCATGTTATATATTAAAAGGAAGTTGCTACTTTAAAAGTTCAGTCAATGATAAACAAAACTCAAAACAATTAAGAGGGGCTCCCAAACTTTTTCAAAAGATGCCTCCATGATGCTCCCCATATGAATATACAGGCCTTCCTACACTGGTCCGTGCAACACCACAGCTCTGGCTGAGGGCAAATATCTCCAAGTCAGGATCAAAGAAATTTACTTGTTATGCAATTACTTAAATCTTGATGGCACAGTAGCATAGAGCTGTCTCTGAAGGCTAATATGTCTGCATTATGATCACCCACCAACATTACACGATCAAGGATCCTCTTGCTGGCACTTCTGCTTGGCTTATGTTGTATGCTACCCCCTTCCCAAATACATTTGAAATATTATAGTCAACATGTTCTTTGGAGGGGAAGAGAGTTGCAGCAGCATTATTTTTTCATTGTATGAAAGTGTGAGAAAATTATAGACTTTCCCTTGTAGGGCAATTAATTAAACCAAAATGCAAACTATTTGACCCTGTCAACAAAGGAAAGTCAGCAAGAATAACTTTCCTAAGTCAGTTCCTGTTTAGTTCAATCATGACACAAATGTGTATTTCCTTTTGTTTTTTTGTTCACGGATCCGAACACACACACATTTCTGCAGTGGGGAAAGTTTCCCCTTTTTTTATTATTGTTTTATATCACCAACATCAACGTTTCGGAGGGTACAACCTCCCTTCATCAGGATGTACAATTATGTGCTCTGAATTACAAGAAGGCCATTTTCCATAGACTCCATTTAAAAAAAAAAAAAATTAACATTTTTAAAAAATTATTTTATTTTTCCCAGTAATAAAAAGACAGTAACTTGTACTTAAACCCAACTAAGATATAATTAACCATTTAAGTGCCAGCAGAATTTTGCATTTCGTTTGCACTCTAGACAGTTTTTGAATATTTTGTGCTCTCTCACTTTTTAGTTTACCTAGGAAAACTATTGTTTTTTTTTTCCTGGAGAACTTGAACTTTCTAAATCTGCCTGTTTATGTGCATCTCCACCTCTGGAACAAGATTTTGAGCTCTAAATACACTAACTTCCTTATTGTAACAAATTGCCATGATTATCCATTTTAATTTTCTATCTCTTAATGTTTAGGTACAGATATCCACAGTAATTGTGGGGGTAGCTTGACAGAAGCAAAATCATACATTACATTCCATGCATAATCCATACTACAATTTCACACATATATTAAATACATATTTGCATAAATACATACTTAAATAGGGTTACACACAATAAATATATGCATATTAAAAATCCTAAAATCTCTTTATGTGAAAAATTAGAGTTTAAAAAGAGGTAAAAATTTTAAAAAAAAAGGGGTGTTTCAAAGCACATATAAAGGTTTACAATAAAACTTATACTCCTTATAGGAATGCCCTTAGATTTATGTCTATGTTTAAACTTTTGGATATATTGTTTGCATATTAAATATCCATTGATTTCTTTCTTTCTTTAGGGTATTCTTTTTCATGTCCCTCTCGAGTTTGATGTTACTGTTGTTATACCCCAAAATGTCAAACCCTGTGGATTTTTATTGTGTACCTGTTTAAAATGTCTAGAAACACTGTGATTGTCATCACCCTTTAAAATCTTGCCCATATGTTCATTGATTATTGTTCTTAATTCCCTAATTGTTTTTCCTATATATTGTAGCCAACAAGGGCACTCCAAGTAATATATAATATATAATTCTTTGTAGTACATTAATACATTGTTTTATTTTATACTCTTTACTTGTTAAATTAGATCTAAAATCTCTCCTTTTAACAGCATATTTATAAGTCTTACTTAAGGTGCAAAAGGGGGAAGATTAATTAGCACATTATAATTTTGATTTTCCGAATCAGTATCAAAGATCTTGGAACAAGCAATCCATTCACACTTATTCTCTATCCCGGTCACAACAAAAAAGGGCACATCACCAAAGAGGGACACACATTGAGCAAATACAAGAACGGAGCACAATTTGGATCAGACACATAAGCCGTTATCAAACAGATGGGAACACAGGTGGGAGGGAAGTTTGAATAAGGATATATCTGGGATTTTTCATTTAAGTACTAAAACCCTATCTTCAAAAGAAAATGGAGTAATTAGTAGAGGTTTAATGTTTGCATCAACCAATAGGATGAGTAATTGTAATCTATTTGTGGATGCTGAAAAATTTGAAAGCTGAGATTAAAATAGTAACATGATAGAGAGAAACCCACAGGTAGAGAAACAAGAGTCACCGTATAAGTGTACTACAAAGAATGTTATATATTGATTGTAGTGGGCTAAATATATAGGAAAAACAATAGGGAATTAAGAACAAGAATCAATGAACATGTGGGCAAGAAACGTTTCTAGAAATTTAAACAGGTACACAATAAAAATCTTGGGTTTAAAATTTTGGGGTATAACAAGAGTGACATCAAACTGGAGAGGGGGTAATATCATCATCATCATTAATGCCTATAAGAATGGCTTGGATGATTTTTTGGACAGACATAATATCAAAGGCTATTGTGATACTAAGCTCTATAGTTAGTATAGGTATGGGTATATAGAATTTAATTAAAAATAGGGAGGGGTGTGTGTATGGATGCTGGGTTTTTATTTGGAGTGGTTGAACTTGATGGACTTTGTCTTTTTTCAACCCGATGTAACTATGTATTTATTTATTTATTTATATAGCACCGACAACTTATGCAGTGCTTTGCCTTAGTTTATAATGAACAGGGAACAAATGAGGAATAACAAGAATTTACAGAGTACAGGGCCCTACTCACAACAGGTTAGGGTACACATGAGACAAAAGGATTTTAGAAACAAATTTATAATTTATGATACAGCAGTGACTGATTAATTAAGGTACATTGAATAAGCTTCCCTAAACAGGTGGGTCTTTAATTAACATTTGAAAGTTTGGAAAGAAGGAGAAAGTCTGACAGCTCGAGGTAGAGAGTTCCAGAGAAAAGCAGAAGCCCGAGAGAAGTCTTGTAGATGGGAATGGTCAATAGCAATAATTAGGAGTGCTCTACCCTCTTGCATCCACCTGTGCACGTTCCAGGTGCTAGACCGGAAGACCCTTGCCTGCTAGCTGGGTCAACTTCTACATCCAGTGAAAAAATCCAGTAGCAATCTGGTAGTGTTGCAAAAATCTTCAGTGATTTATTAGCCCATATACAAACACACAAAAGGGCAACATTTCGGGCCCTAGGCTTGATAAAGGGTCCAGTAGGGCCCGAAACGTTGCCCTTTGTGTGTTTGTATATGGGCTAATAAATCACTGAAGATTTTTGCAATACTACCAGAGTGCTACTGGATTTTTTCACTGGTTGTAGACGAGAATGGACAGAAGTGATGAGAGGAGAAGCGAGGCGAAGATCAGAAGCGAAGGTTTTGTAAAGGAGTGTATTTTGAGATCATGGATGAAATATAGGAAGGGGCTTCATTTTTAAAGGCCTTGAATATAAGTATGAGTAGCTTGAATTTGATTCTTTAGGTTGGGAACCAGTGAAGGGACATGTATAGGGATGCAGCTGATGTTGAGCGGTGAGATAGATGAATGAGTCTGGCAGCTGCATTTAGAACAGACTGGAGTTGTGAAAGGTGACTTGTTGGGATACCTGTGAGGAGGTTGCAGTAATCAAGGTGGGATAAGAGACTGTATAAGCGTTTAGGTTGATTCTGAGCGGAGATATCGTCGTATTAGAAATCACAGGGTCCCGTACAACAAAATTTTTGGGGCCCCTTGCCCCCTTGGCTCTGCCCACCCTGGCGCCCAAGCCCCACCCCAGATCCCACCCACTCCACATCACAGTTAAAAGACGACACTGGCATCAGCACTAAAAAAAGTAACCCCCCCCACACAAGTTATAAAAAGCTATTGATGGTCAGGGCCCCCTTATAAGTTAAAATAAAAAAAAATTGGCACCAGGGCCCCCATAAAAGTTTTTTTTAAAAAGCATTGGTGCCAGGGCCCCCCTTACAAGTTAAAAAAAATTGGGCCCCAAAGAATATTTTTTTAAAAAACATTGGCGCCAGGGCCCCCCTTACATGTTAAAAAAAAAAAAAGGGGCCAAAGAATATTCTTTTAGAAAACATTGGTGGCAGGGGCCTATTGAATATTAAAATAATACATTGGTGGCCAGGGGATTAAAAAAAACCCCACAAATTGGTGTTCAGTAGAATTGACTTCAACTTTGCCTCCATTCGTGACTTTGGGTTTTTTCGCTGCTTCAGGACTTCAATTTTGGCTGTTTTCGTGACTTCGGGTCTTTTCGCCGATTCAGGACTTTAATTTCGGCTGTTTTCTGACTTTGGGTCTTTTTGCCGATTCAGGACTTTAATTTCGGCTGTTTTCTGACTTTGGGTCTTTTTGCCGATTCATGACTTCAATTTTGGCTGTTTTCGTGACTTTTGGTCTTTTCGTCACTTCAGGGCTGTGGCTTCGACTATTTTCGTGGCTTTGTGTCTTTTCACCGCTTCAGGACTTCGGATGTTCGGCACTTTCGCATTTTGGCTGTTCGGGACTTTGAAAATGGCCGCAAAGCTTCGGTGCTCTCAAGGGGGGCCCGGCTCTTTCACTTGTCCCCCATGTCCCCCCCTGATGGTGGCCCTGAATAAGTGTGTTTTGTTTGTGTGTGTAATACTGATTTTCAGAGGCTGAAAATCCATCTCCAGAGGCTGGAGGGGGTCAGACGAAGAGGAGGAAGCAGTCCTCGCCCAGGATCTGGTTGGGGGCAGCGCTGGGGGTCCAGAAATATTGTGCAACAGTAGATTCCACTTGCCTGCTGCTGCCTCGGGGCTCCTGGATGATCACATCCCAGGGGTTACTCGTTCCCCCACTATGCTAATCAGTGGCTTAACTAGTTGTTACTGGGCCCCATAGCAAATTCAATTTAGGGCCCCAAAATATTTATAAGTTGGCCTATTTTACCAAGATATATTAAAATTGCTAATTAATTAGGGTCTCACTGGGGCCCCCTACACTCCTGGGCCCCCCTGCAACCGCAGGGTCTGCTTCCTCTATAGTTACGCCCCTGATGCTAATTTTCTAGGGACTGGGGAACAAGCGGAGATGGAGCAAGTGGCTTTACAAGCTGTTCCTCCACTCCCCAATATAGAAGTGCTGCAGATTGTAGACTCTACGATCTGTGGTACTTCAGTCCCTTTATCCACAGATATCCGTAGATTCTACAATTTGAGACACTTAAAGGGTTAGTCCAAATTACATAAAGACCCCTTATCCAGAAAACGCCAGGTTCCTACCATTTTGGATAAGAGGTCCCAAAGTTGTACCCGGGTTAGTAATCTACAGTATCATTATGTGATTAGCTAATAGTCATTAGTCTATTGCAGGCATTATAATAAAATTAAAATTCTGACCATTTGGTACTGTTTTCCTACTATGTTGTGTATTTGCTCGAATTCATAAATGAGCCCTATGGCGGGTTTCACTCAAATTTATCATTTTCCATTTGTTATACATATTTTAGAATAACCCTGGGCTCTTAATAATAAACAGAAGTAGGAACACTGTTTACATTCCAGGAAAAGGCCTATTGTTACTGGCTGACGTGAACATAAACTGACTTAGCAGAACAGAAGATATTAATTTGTTTCCTTAACATCTGTTCAGATATTTCATGGTGGAATTTCCCAGCTCCTGCCAGTAATCAAATGAATTTACAGAGGGCTTTATCATCCTTGTTATGTTGTAGACAAGCTATAGGGCTCAGTGTTTAGCTCAGCATGTTTGACCCAGGAGAGGAGGGGGCATGAGCCAAACACAACATTGAGGGAAACAGCAGTCTATCTCCTGTGCCAGTAGTTCTTAGGAAAATCTTTTATCCACATATTTTCATAGCTTATATAGAAAATATCTCTAGGTTTGCCAAAGATTTAAGATATTTAGAATTTGTACTTTAAATATCATCCCTGTGCTTGGATATCTTTATTTTAGGGAAATTAAGAGTTATGAAGCAAGCAGCTCTAAGGCAAAGTAATAGCAATTTATTGCAAATAATCAGTATTACAATATGCTTTCTAAAAACTTTCTCTTAAAAATTTGCTTTGGATACAGAAAGGCAGACTAATTTCCACTTTTTTCTAGGGATGCACCGAATCCAGGATTCGGTTTGAGATTCTGCATTTTTCAGTAGGATTCAAATACGAATCCTATGCAAATTAGGGGCGGGGAGGGAAATTGCGTGTCTTTTTGTCAGAAAACAAGGAAGTAAAAAAATTTTTCCACTTCCCACCCCTAATTTGCATATGCAAATTAGGGCTCGGATTCGGTTCGGTATTTGGCCAAATCTTTCGTGAAGGATTCAGGGGTTTGGCCGAATCCAAAAGTGGATTCGGTGCATCCCTATTTTTTCCCCCAGCAGTATTGCTGATGACCTCTGGATTGACAAGTATACATCACTATCTCGCTTGCAGTAGATTAGGAGAAGAGCCCAGATAATTCCCTGGTCAGAATCAAAATTGAAGCCACAAAAAGAAGCTGTGCTTACCATTGAGCCAACATGAAGCCCAATAATGCATTCTGAACTAGATATTTTGACTGTGAAACTCAAGCCAACAAGGTTAATTTATTATTATTATTATTAATAATAATAAAAAATATAAGGCAAAGCTATATTTGTAAGATTCTAGTAGTCCTATACAAACAGCAATGCTGTGCTTAAGTTTTTTCAGGGTGTGATGGCATTTACAACTCATTTACCAATGACAATATACTCAGAGGGATTTTTTAGTATAAATACTCCACTGCCTATTTAAATGAAAACAAAGGAAATCTAATTACATCCTATGAATCATGTATAGTTTCCTTTTAACAAATTGTAAAATGCAAACACTTGGGGGAAGATTTATAAACCCTTGAGCCTCGGGTTCCACCTAAAACCTGGCAAGGTTTTTTATTTTTGCAAAAACCTGCTTGAAGGGAAAAAAATACATTTTCTTTTATTGAAAACCTGTTCAGAAGCAAGCCAAACCATTGACTACAGACAATGCAAGTGACTTCAGAAACTTATCTGAATTTTCTGCAACTGTTTGGCATGAACCACAGGCTTGAGGGTGCATTTTTCTTCCAGATCACTCACTGATACGTGTGTATTATAACAAATAATGTACTCAGAGTTTTATGACCTTTATGGAAGCACTCGGCCTTAAACCAGGTGCTTTTATATGGTACTCCTTGATGACTAATAATATCCTCATATTTTATATTTAATATCCTTATATTTTATATTTCCTTGTTCAGAGTAAGAGTAACTTGTGCCCTGATTCTTTAGACACAATAGCGTTGTGCATATTTTTAAAGATATTCAGGAACTGGTTGAATGGTGCCTCCACCTACCCAGCCAGAGCATTTACCATGTCTCTTCTTCATCTGGACCCTCTGCAAAATAGCATTACACCAAGAGATTAAGTTTATAAACAAGAAGTACTTTATAAAAGCATATTTGTTTTGAATGGGCTGCATATGACGTTCCTTCTTATACTGTAGATGGAACTAACACTATCATAAAAATGAATAAACATAGAGAAAATGTAGGAAAAGATAAGCAACGAAAGGAGGTCATGAACTACCGGGCAAAGAAGTTCCAACCTGTCAAAAATAACTGCTTTTGTCTTCGTTGGTGTGTCATACATATATGAGTCCTGAGAAATAACATTTCCTGTCTCTCAAAACAGAATAGGAACAGAATGAAGAGGTAAATAGAGCCTGTATAACATATATTATTCCCAAGCTAGCTCACACTCAGACTCCAAGAATCATGTTCCTGCTCAGGTTCCAAATGTTTATAATCCACTTTTTTTATCTCTCTTTTCTTGAAAGAAGGGTCATAACCCAGACCAAAATACTGACATAGAGTTATGCTCACCACAAAATCCATACAGAGATAAGAAGAGACAGACAAGATGAGGTCCTCGTTATCAATATATATAGAACATTTAGACATTTTTACATGAAGTTGCTAAAAATGACCTTCTATCTAAACAAAACTGGGGGTTGTTTATCCATATATTTCTATATATTCAAGCTGGCCAACTAGGTCAAAATCATTCCTGGTCTGGCCAGTCCTACACTCATTTTCAACTCATTCATTAAGAATTTTAGTATTTATTTAGGCACTGCTATAGGTACTAAGTTACAAATGCAAGTTGCTTTCCCAAGCTCTTTGGCCTTTTTTGTCATTTTAAGTGGACACCACGAGGATCACCTGAAAGAAGATGAAATATTGGGAGCTACAAATATAAAAATTGTTTAGTGGTGAGCACAGCGTTCCCTTTTGCTATAGTTTATACACAAGCAATGACCATGTTGTACATCCTGTTTGTGCATAGTGGGAAAGAGTAGACCGTGAAAGTTCTGGGGTAAGCAAAGGACTGACGTTAAAAATTCTAGTGAATGTTCCTAAAATTTCCTATTTAAGGAGCAAGTTGGATGTTGAAAGTGTTGAGATACAGCAAAACAGCCATTACAGCTATAGTAGAGTATAGTAGTATAGTACTCGATACTGAAAGATTTGGAGGAGAAGCTAGTCATATATGGAGAAAAGGACTGCCATCAGAAATCACAGGGCTCCGTACTTCAAAATGTTCTCGGCCCACCCTCTGCAGAGCCCCTCCCGTACAGGTTTTTAAAAAATTGGTGGCCAGTGCCCCACCATATGAGTTAAAAAAAATTGGCCAACCCCCCCACCAAAAGGTTAAAAAACAGTGGTGGCCAGGGCCCATAAAAGTTAAAAAAAATGGTGCCAGGGCCCCCTAGACATTCAAAAAACACTCGTGGCCAGGGGTCCCTCTTCAAGTTAAAAAAACAATATTGGTGTATATCCAACCCCCCCCCCACACACACACACAAGTTAAAAAACATCGGTGGCCAGGGCCCCCTAAACACACAAGTTAAAAAATACTTTGGTGGCCAGGGGTTAAAAAAATAAATAAATAAAGAACAGTGGTGTGTTCAATGGAATTTAGCTTTAAAATTTGTTTTCATCCTCCTCTGCAAGTGGTCATATTCATTCTTTTCCTGAGCGGTTTTCTTTGTTCTTTTCCGGAGCTTCTTCTGCAGCACATCCAGACCCCTCTTAGAACCCGAAATCAACCAGGACAACAGTCAACCCTATGCCCACCTGATGGCGGCCGTGATAGAGAGGACAACAGCACTAGCACTGAAACGTGTAACAAATCAGATTTGTTACAAGCACTGGGATTTGTAAGCATATGAGCACTATCACTATCCTGGATCCTAATGCCAAAATTGTTCAAGCACAGAAAGTAAGTTGTGGAATCTGAAAGGCAGGATATACTTTCAGCAGAATGTTACTGAGCCCTCGTAAATTAACCTCTAAATGTTTGGAAAAAGTTCTGAAGGGTTATTGAGGTTAGCATCTTAGTTAGCCACTATTAGCTTTACATCACTTTTGTTATATTTCCTAAAAAAAAATTGATGCTATACTGTACCGTTAAACTTCACAAGCACTTAATTCAGTTTTTATTTCTATTATCTTTAGATCAGAAGTTGGCCCGGGAGCAGTAACGCAGAGCAACCAATAATGCAGCACATTTGAAAAGAAAATGTAGAGATACTTATTTCTGTATACTTATTAAGTATATATACATTAGGGGGCAGATTTACATAGGGTCAAATATCGAGGGTTAATTAACCCTCGATATTCGACTGCCGAATGTAAATCCTTCTACTTCGAATATCGAAGTCGAAGGATTTAGTGCAAATAGTTCGATAGAGCGATTAAATCCTTCGAATCGTTCGATTCAAAGGATTTCAATCCATCGATCAAACGATTTTTTCTTCGACCAAAAAACATTCCTTCCCCATAGGCTAACATTGACTTCGTTAGGTTTTAGGTGGCGAACTAGGGGGTCGAAGTTTTTTTTAAAGAGACAGTACTTTAAAGATTTTTAGTTCGAATCGTTCGATTCGTAGTCGAAGGTCGAAGTAGCCAATTCGATGGTCGAAGTAGCCAAAAAAAACATTCGAAATTCGAAGTTTTTTTATTCTATTCCTTCACTCGAGCTAAGTAAATGGGCCCCTAAGTATATCAATCTCCTCTTTGAAAATGTGCTGCTTTCTTACCCTTGGAAAATGTTGCAGTTTGTGTATTTTGCACTTATGGAATCCTCCGAAGGCAGGTGCAGGTTAATCATATCCATTACTTTTATCAGCTGTACTATTATGAAACTGCTGCCTTCTAAGATTTAGAAATTCTTGGAATTTGCTTTACATTTCAGCTGATAAAGTTTAAAGAAATTGTGCCAGACATTTTAAAAGGAAAGCAAAACCTCTTTGCTGGGGCATTTGGGAGGGGGAAGGGAAGTCTCTGCATGGGGGCTGAGGTTGTGTAAAGTGGTTTCATTCTGCTTTAAACATGTCTGGCATAATGAATAGCAAATTCCAATAATATTTAATTCTTGGAATCAGTAGTTTCATAATAGATGTCACATCCTAAATTTGTCTGACACGCTATATGCACTCTTCACAAAGCCTCGAGTTTTTTTCACATTGACATGGAAAAATGCGAACTCATAGTCTGGAATTTTTACAAGTAAACTTAATCATATTATGTATTCTATTCAATTCCTGCACCATTGATTCAAATTTGGCAGCAGTACCATCCCAAAGTAGAAAGACGTCATCAATATAGCGTCAATAATATAAAATATACTTGTTCCCGTTGATGTTCAAAATATATTTGCATTCAAAATCATATATAAAGGTATTTGTGTATATAGGTGCCTCGTTGGCTCCCGTGGCACACCCTACCTGTTGGACATAGTACTGCTCCAAAAATTCAAAATCATTTTTTGTTAATACTAATTCCAGGGCATCACAAGATAAATTAAACTCAGATCACCCTAGCGCAGGCAGGGGTAAAATTAACTAAACACATGATTGTAAAGTTTAACTTTAAACAAACCATGCTGGACATGATGGAAAAAAACACAGTTATATATAATATAACATAAATATATAAATATATATAAAAAGGACACGTGCACCACTATTAAAGGGCATCTGTCATTTGTTTTTAATTCTAAATGCCTTCTCAAGAACTGCTTATTTTTCTAAGAACTGGGAAACTCCACTTGCAAAACAGTCAAGGTGGGAAATGAATTTGGTTTCATGAGAATATGATTTATGCTCAAGTTTGTGCAGCAGGTCACTTTCATATCTGCTTTCAGATCTCCTTAAATGCCAACAGAGAATATGGGTCAGAACTAGGATGTACATTTCCCATGCATGGTTACAGCTAATAGGAACTTTCAGGTGTATTTTATACTAAAATCCAAGTCAAAAACAATCACATATGGCTAGCTCACCATCAACAATATTATATACTGGTTTGTCCTATCTGGACAGTACCCTAGCTATGGGTTAAAGGATCAGCAACACCTAGAAAAATTTAATTTTAACTGATGTAAAAGCTATTTTCATCCTTTACATGAAATAAGACATAAAGATAATGGAACAAGGGATTGCTTTTCAGATGGCTGAAATTGCCATAAACTGCCTCCTGACACCTCCCATTGATTTGAATGGAAAGCAGCACTAGAGCACCTTTAGGGGTTTAAAGCACAATAACTAAACATACATTTCAGATTTACATTGTTGAGAAGTGTTAGGGTCAGGGCACACGCTCAGATTTGGGGAGATCAGTCTCCTCTTCTTTGGGCAACTAATCTTCCCGAACTGCCTCCCGCTGGCTAGAATCTAAATCGCCAGCGGGATGGCACTCGGAGCACTTCGTTTTCCAAAGCAGCCCGAAGTTGCCTCGCGAGGAAACTTCGGAAACAACTGTACATTCCCTGAAATTTGTGGATTCCATTATCAAGCAAAGGTGGGGAAAAACTGGCACTGGCCCACACGGGCCATGAATTACCTGTAAAATATATCCTTATAAATGGTGCTAAATTATGTCACTTTTGTCACATGACTCACTAAAACTTGTAATTAAAAACAATGTATCCAAGTGCAACAAGTAGTTCATTAATATAGTATAAGTAGTACATTAATATGGTCATGGTACAATTTTTTTTATTTCTAATATACAGTTATGGTATTTGTTATCCAGATACCAATTATCCAGAAAGTTATGAATTATTATTTGGCCATTTCCCATAGAATCCATTTTTATCAAACAATTCTAATGTTTAAAAATAATTTAAAAAATTAATTAAAATGATTTCTCTGTAATAATAAAACGGTACCTTGTACTTTATCCCATCTAAGATGTAATTAATCCTTATTGTAGGCAAAACAATCTTAATGGGTTTCATTAATGTTTAAAAGATTATTTGCAGATGGTAGTTCAAATTACGGGAAAGTCCACTTATCAGGGAAAACCCCAGGTCCTGAGCATTCTGGATAACAGGTCCCATACCTGTACTTACATTTTACAATAAATGTTATCTAGTTTTATTGTATATAGAGGTAGCAGTAGTAAGATTCTTTAAGTGTATATAATGTTGCGGGTGACCAATGCAAACCAAAGGCTGTGGTTGGATGTTAAGAACTGACATTGAACAGCAGCTGCATGGCCACAGGTTGTGGATTCCTGATTTACGTAATTCCTTTCCCTTCGATGGCCCCATCCTTTCTGCACTGCCAGATATTTGTGTGTCTCTTGTTCAGGCTCTAATCAAGGTTACCTACACATCTGCCAAGACTCCTGACATTCTGCTGTCTATCATGTTTTCCTATCACCCCCCTTCATTCCATTTTCTTTGTACTTCCTGTAATGTCCCATCAATCTTTGACTGACTGGGTGTCCTCCTCCCCTATCTCTGCTTTTTTTTCTCTCTGGCCTATTTTCCAGTGTCTTTTCTACTCTCTGTTTCTACATCAAGAAACATTATTATACTGTGTTAAAATGAAATTTTTTTTTTAATTACTTTATTTTACACCTTGTGAATACCAGATTTGCTGCCATTATTTTACACTGCTTCAGACCTTTGTAAGTACAGTAAGTTCTGGCAGAAGTTGGTCAACGAAAAAGAGCATAGAAAAATGACGCCATTTTTTTTACAGGGCAATACCTGGTGATGTATTTCACTGTTTACACCACATAATAAATCTGCCCCGTAATGTGGTTTTGCATGCAGAGATTATCAGGCCTCCCTACAATGTACATTTATCCTGTGACAAATCCACTAATGTATTTTATAGTCAAAACATATTTGTTCATGGTTTTCTTTTTATGTTGGTGGAAAATGAGTTGGCATGTCACACCAAGTTATAGCTGCTGTTTGGTGAGTCCTTGGTGGAGCAGTGGAAGTAACCTACCTCTGTCAGCTAAAGGGCAGTAATCGAGACTTGCGTCAGTCGGTTGCCAAGATGGAGCTGCATATATACGTCCTGGTTTGCATGACGTCACTTCCGGTGTGCCGATAATCCATCTCATGCTACTTCCTACTGACGAAATTGACACATATGGACTCCCCAGAACCATTGGATAGTTTGAACTTGTGGGAGGGGTGTTGGAGATCGGGAGGGCTATTTGTATGACACGTGTATTTGATTCACATGTGCACTTACCCACCGAGAAGCATCGCATCATCATCTTTTTTTGTTACAAATTGGTTAGTGGTCTTGTGCTCAGGCTAATTTGCATATGGGGGGAAATTTAAAGTTGAATTGACCTCTTTCTGTTACATGTTGCATCAAATACATTACATTGACACTGATAAGTTTACATGTCCGGAGAACCTTAATAAAGTTGTATTAAAGTCTGGCGAAAGAGGTAATGTTCAGAAAAATCCACATTTTAGTGAATTTGCAGAGTAACGTCCATTCGCCAGAATGAAAAGTTGCCTGATGATAGAGTGCGAATTGTACATGAATTAGGGCCTCATGTGGCTCCTATACCAAACTGCAGTCGCAGGATCTGCTTCCTTTGTAGTTACGCCCCTGCCCTGGATCAACTTCCATATCCATCTTCCATAACCCTGTATTCCCTCCCTTGCTAAAAAGCCATCCAACCCCTTCTTAAAGCTATCTAATGTATCAGCCTGTACCACTGATTCAGGGAGAGAATTCCACATCTTCACAGCTCTCACTGTAAAAAACCCCTTCTGAAGATTTAGCTGAAACCGCTTTTCTTCTGATCGGAATGGGTGACCTCGTGTCAGCTGAAAAGACCTCCTGGTAAATAAAGCATTAGAGAGATTATTATATGATCCCCTTATATATTTATACATAGTTATAATATCATGCCTTAAACGCCTCTTCTCCAGTGTGAATATCCTCATTTTTGCCAGTCTTTCCTCATAGCTAAGATTTTCAATACCTTTTATCAGCTTAGTTGCCCTTCTCTGTACCCTCTCTAATTCAATAATGTCCTGTTTGAGTGATGGAGACCAAAACTGTACGGCATATTCTAGATGGGACCTTACCAGCGCTCTATAAAGTGGAAGAATGACCCCCTCCTCCCGTGAATCAATGCTGCTTTTAATACAGCTCAAGACCTTATTTGCCATTGATGCTGCTGACTGGCATTGCTTGCTACAGCCAAGTTTATCATCTACAAGGACTCCAAGGTCCTTTTCCACAATGGATGTGCCTAGTCCAGTCCCATTAAGGGTATAAGTGGCTTGGATATTTTTACATCCCAGGTGCATGACTTTACATTTATCAACATTGAATCTCATCTGCCACTAGGGTTGCCATCTTTTCTGGAAAAAAATACAGACTTCTTATATATGTATCTTTTTTCACAATTAATAACATTTGGGATCAACCATCATTTTTACTGGCCAGGCAAACCCTATCTGCCACTTAGCCTCCCATAATGCCAGTTTGTCATGACCCTGCTGCAATGATGCTGTATCCTGGATGGAATTAATTGGGCTGCAAATTTTTATCTGCAAATACCGATACACTACTTACAATACCCACCCCTAGATCATTAAGGAACAAATTAAATAAAAGTGGACCCAATAATGAGCCCGGAGGGACCCCACTAAGAACCTTACTCCAAGTAGAAAATGTTCCATTAATAACCACCCTCTGTACCCGATCCTCCTATCCATGTGCAAATGACTTCATTAAGCCCAACAGCCCTTAGTTTAGAAAGCTACAGTATCAGTAGTAACACCCAGCTTTCAGTTTTTGGTGTAAATACCAAAGAAAAGGAAACTGTCACATGGAAATTTTTGTTTGATGCCCAGTGCATTTTGCAATTTTTTTCACAGTTTAACAAAACAGGACAAATTCACTCCTCTTTATATCAAACAAATAGGCATCACTTTTTTAATGGACACTTTTAAGACTTTAAAAGAAACTTTGTGTCCTTGAGCTGTTACAATAGTCTGGCCAACTAATCTTTATTAGGGAGGCTGGCCAGGCAATTCTGGTACAGGCATAGATCCATTATCTGCAAACCCGTTATCCAGAAAGCTCTAAATTTCATGAAAGGTATCGCCCATATAGAGTCTGTTTTAAGAAAGTAATTCTAATTTTTAAAAATGATTTCCTTTTTCTCTGTAATAGTAAAACAGTAGCTTGTACTCCAACAAAACAATTCTACTGTGTTTATTTAATCTTTAAACATTTTTTAGTTGACTTATGGAATGCAGAGTCAAATTACAGAAAGATCCATTATCCGAAACCCCCAGCATTCTGGATAACAGGTCCCTTACGTGTAGTGATAAATAAAACACTTAAATGGCTAAATGTGAATTTTTAAACTGTTAGAAGCCTAGAAGCCTGCATCCTTATTGATAGTTGACTATAGCTGTTTAAAAAAATTATACCCCGAACATTGTAGGTCTCTATAAAAATATACCGCATAAAACAGCTCGTATGTAAAACCCTGCTTCATGTAAATAAACCATTTTTATAATAATATACTTTTTTTTAGTAGTATGTGCCATTAGGTAATTATAAATCGAAAAATGCCAATTTAAAAAAATAAGGGCTGCTCCCTTGGATCCTAGGATTACGTTGCTACTTAAAGGACCAGTAAAATAAAAAAATTTTAAAAAAAAATTAGTTTCTTTTTAACGAAAAAAAAACCCACCAAGACAGTTTTGACTTTTAAATCGCAAAGCTTTTATTAAGAAATTACTTACAGATTCTCTGCATGCACTCCTCTTCAGAAGCGGCGACAGGGCCACGATCCATCATACGGCGCTCGATTTCTCCTCCCTTGCTATCTCCTATAGAAGGCAGGGAGGAGAAATCGAAATCTGAAGAGGAGTGCATGCAGAGAATCTGTAATTTCTTAACAAAAACTTTGCGATTTAAAAGTTAAAACTGTCTTGGTGGGTTTTTTTCCCTCTGTAACAGTAAAACAGTAGCTTGTAAGTAGCTTGTAGTAGCTTGTAAGTAATTTGTTAATAAAACTGTTTTGGAATTTTTTGTTTCGTTAAAAAGAAACAAATTTTTTTTTTACATTACTGGTCCTTTAATTTGATATAAACTATCTGTTGCTTAAGTATTGATTTTTTTCATTTTTCCTTAAATGTGTGGCTAGTGTAAGTCTTCAGCATCACTTGGTATTTTGCAATATTGTAGATAGCACATTTTTAGGTTTTTGTGCATGGGTATAAATTAAACATTGCAATATGGTTTGTTAAGCCAGAAGATTTTTCTCACTGCATGTAAAATGACTAGAAGCATACATTTGTGATTTTCAGCTGTTAAATAGTACTGTGATAGGGGCATAGCTGATTGGGGTGCTGGGTGTTGATGGGGCCATGTTACTGAGCCCTGTCTATCTGTGCAATATTTCATTCTTATTTTGTTGGAAAGGTTTTGAACCACGGAAAATTTTGAAAAAAGTTTGATGAAAACTCCCTTGTTAAATTCCGAGTAAAAATGCAAGAGAAAATGCATTTTCAACCAGCAGCTGAAAGTGAAAATTCAAGAGTTGTGAGTTTATTTTGGTGGTACAATATCACTGAAGGAGTTGCTGCATATAATAGAGAATTCTGCAGATCCTATACATTATAGTGTAGGTCCTTTCCTTGGAACAAGAACTTCTATATAAGGGTTGTTGTGGCTTTTATACTTTTTATAATGTTACGCAGACTGATGTTTTGGTGTGATAGTATAGGATAGGTAAAAGGAAAAAGATTGTTCTAAAAGCACCAGTATTAAATGAGCCATTAAATAAAGTATGTATAACCAGAAATAGATACAATATAGGGGTTATTTGACATAAAAGCATTTTAGTGGATAGAAGCAGTGGCAAATCCATCATACAGCAGACCAAGAGGAGGGAGAGCCTGGACTATTGCGAGGTCTGCTCTATTATACTCCCCCCATCCCAGCCCCTTCCACTGCACATGAGCGAGTGCAGGGGCGCTTCACCAATGAGGCAGACTGGGAATCTTACCTCAGGCGGCAGCTCCCCACTAGGTACCAATGGCAGCAAAAATGCAGCTCCTGGTACTTTAAGAGCCGAATTTCCGGTTTCAATCATGCAATTATGCTCTCTGCGCTAGCGTCTGGGCCCTCTATGCTGCCCTTGTGGGTGAGCTAGCTGCCCCCGGGAAATGCCCCTAACTCTTTACTTACCCCTCCATGCAGATTCTGTCCAGCGGAGAAGGCAGCCATCTTCTCTTCGGTAATCTTCGGAACGAGACCAGCGAGGGGGGGGGTTATTTGGGGTAGGGGGTAGGTTTGCATAGATTCTCACATTTGGGAATTCTCACATTTGGGAAGCAGTTCACACATTTTCAAGCTAATTTATCAACAGTGGGCAAATCTGTCTGTGGGCAGTAACCCATAGCAACACATTTTCAGCCAACTGGAAGAAGAAGAACATTGAATGTAACAATTTGATTGGTTTCCATGGGTTCCACAATATTAAAATGATATACCTTGTAGGAGTGTATTGGGGTAATCACCCTAGTTAGTATAACTACATGGCATGCGCTATACTTTGGGATGCTACGTGGTATTTATATGCTACATCTAATTGTTTTTGTTCTGTTAAATTATGGATTTATATTTTGCTTTATTCATGGCATTTTGGTGAGATTTTTGGCATTACTTTTTCCTTAAAAGAAGTCAAAAATGTACTTGGGGCAGGGCCAGGTCAAGTCGGTCAGGTACCCTAGACATGTGCACCTACGTACGAGAGCATGCATGGGAGCGCATTGACGGCAAGACCAGGGGACCTATAGGAAGAGCAGGAAAGTAGGAGGACCAGGGTCAGGAATAGGAGTAGAAGACAGAGGAAGTATGTGCCTAGCACCCCTAGTTCTGGCCCTGCCCAGGGACATCATTTTTCCCCTTCAAAACACTTCAGCATTAAATCACAGGAGACCCACAATCACTTTAAGTCGCCCACAAGGTGGCATGTAAGGTGCACAAAGGTGGCCAACTGCAGTTGTTTTTAACTTTGCCTTCACAAAAGTAAATAAGCACTATAGGCTTTATGTATGTACAGTGAGGGTGGCTCCTCAGAGGGCCAAGCCTAAAGCCCAAATATAACAAGATTTAGGTAACATATACCTTTGCTGCCCTGGATACCACTGTAACTATAACATCGAGATTCTGTTAAATCCTTAAGCCTTGTTTTGAGCTAAGGGTGGGGGCACATCTGTAAAACAATTATAGTGAGATTTGGGGTGAATGCTTCTCTTCCTGTCTTTAGCTATAAGTATCAATGCTAATGCATCCTAATCACTGCCGCCATTATTAAAATGCATTGTACCTGAAGCACACGAAGCACTGGCAGTCAGACCTCTATTCAGAAACACTCAAAGTGCCAGTTTTGGCAACAATGGTCAAACCGTGACCTCTGATATTAGCCAAATAATTCTCCTTATGGAAAGTATGGATCAGCGGAATTCATAGTGAAGAAGCACTGAATGTGTTTTCTACTGATGAGGAAAACAATGAGTGTTTTATCCAAATCTTGGCTAAGAAGTGCCCGATTGTAATGCTGGTATGCAACACACAATTAACCGGATGCCAAGAAATGCCCAGATAACAGGTTCTCACAGATTCACTCAACATTCACACTGCATGATACGTCTTATCAGAGGATCTCATGCTTCTTTATGGTTGTAAGTGCTATGGTACAAGTGGTGCTTGGCTAAACACTAGTTGCCACAATAAAAACACATGATTTACGTACAGAACTTCTCACGGTCAGCAATGGGGCTCTATCAATAAATATTTCCTGAAAACACCGCCACTTTTATTTGTAATACAGGTATTGGATCCCTTATCCGGAAACTCATTAGCTCTGAAGCGTGGGAAGGCCATCTCCCACAGACTCCATATAAAGCCTAACTTGGATATAATAAATCTCCATTGGAGACAAATGATTTGTTTAATGTTTAAATCATTTTTTAGTAGCGTTAAAAAGGGTTTTTCACTTTTAAATCGACTGTTAGTATGATGTAGCTTGTAGAGAATGATATTCTGAGACAATTTGCAATCGATGTTCATGTTTTATCATCTGTGAGTTATTTAGTCTTTAATCAGCAGCTTGCAATTTCCAGGCCCAGATTTGTGGAAAGGCCACCAAGGCCCGGGCCTAGGGCGGCAGGATTTTAGGGGGACGGCATGCTGTCCAACCACACCCACATTGGTTTAAAAACACTGGGGATGCGCTGGAGATACAATTATTTTTTAAATTTCCCATGCACCAATCCTCATTGCTCTGGTCCAGATGATGAAAATTTGCACGAATTAAGGAGGAGGGGACAGTAGCGAAGAACGGCAGTGGGCCTAGGGGCGCCCACTATGTAAATCCACCCCTGACAATTTCAAGGGTTATTTAAATAAGTGGCTGGGAATAATGAATAGGAGAGAGCCTGAATGGAAAGATGAGATAATAAAAAGAAGCAATAACAATACATTTATAGTCTTAAAGAGCATTTGTTTTTTTGATGGGGGTAAGTGAAAGCAGGAACAAGTCAAAATAAGAAAGAAAATTAACAAAAACTATAAAAAAAAAAAGACTGTCATTCTATAACATACTAAAAGATAACTTAAACGTGAACTACCACTTTAAGGTATAGTGATCCAAATTACTTATGCAGAAATCTGCAGGTCCCGAGCATTCCAGATAACAGGTCCCATACTTAAAATGATGATCAAAGTACCTGTGTACCACAGTCCCTTGGCAGATAATATACATAGGATACAAGAATATTCTTTGCCAAGACAACAGATCATCACTTGGCCAGGGCAGGACTGAGCAGGAAAATCTGATTTTCCACATATGTAAAAAGGGGAAATGACAAACATATTTCAGCAGGTGGAGAAACATCAATACCCCTCCATGTCTGCTGTAATTCACATCAACTTGAACCATATGTTCATTAATATTCATTAGGTGGAGAGATGCGGAGGAACTATAAGTGTGCCCTCAGCCTAAAAACAAATGCAAAGCCCATTATAGAGTCTCTACAGCAAAAAAATCAAAGTCATCCACATACAGGTATAGGATACGTTATCCGGAAACCCATAATCCAGAAAGCTCAGAATTACGGAAAAGCCATCTCCCATAGACTCCAATATAATAAAATAATCCAAAATTTTAAAAATGATTCCCTTTTTCTCTGCAATAATAAAACAGTACCTTGTACTTGATCAAAACTAAGATATACTGTAATTAATCCTTATTGGAAGCAAAATGTTTACATGATTTTCTAGTAGACTTAAGGTATGAAGATCCAAATTACGGAAAGATTCATTATCCGGAAAACCCCAGGCCCCGATCATTCTGGATAACAGGTCCTGTACTGCATTATGATATGGAGCTCATTTACTAATAAACTCAAAAAGCTGGTCTTGCTTCCAATAAGGATTAATCATATCTTCGTTTGGATCAAGTACAAGGTACTGATTTATTATTACAGAGAAAAAAAAACTTTTTTAAAGAGTTTGGATTCATTATGATGGAGTCTATGGGAGACGGCCATTCTGTAATTCGGAGCTTTGTGGATAATGAATTTCAGGATAACGCATCCCATACCTGTATTATCATTTTTATAACGTTACAATATAGTAGCTGTTAATTATTTATTTGGAAAGTAGATCATATTAATGTTACTTAGTATATGGATAAAACTCATGAAAACACTTTTAATCTTGTGAAAGATGGCTACGATTACATCTTTTAATTAACTTACATTTAGGAACATACAACACTTATAAAGGAGAGCACTCACTGGGTATGCCCTGCTAAAATATAAGCATTATCCATGATACTATGTAGTTTCATGCCCCTGGTCTAGGTGTCCTCATACATTGGTAATGTTTAGGGAGCACAGGAAATGATGTTTCTTCAGTTGAAAAAATCATCTTTATTATTTTCTTCATTAAAAACCTCCACAGCAGGAGAATTTATATTCCACCATATGCTTTCACATTTTATGTCTTGACGACACTTCCTCAGACGCTAGTATGGTGGACATCACCTAAATATAATAAACATACCTCATAAATAGCTTTATAATGGAAATAACAGACCATATCATATATACATCATTTAACACATCTCAAGCTAAGAATTACATAAATCAAAGATGGCTTCAAAGCACTAAATATTGGTCACTTAGTCATAATAAAACTAGTAATGATCAAGGAGTTCTACATTACACTTTATCAATTACAAGATATCTCCCATTCTTTATTAAGACCTCCATATGACTCCTTAGTTTTTAAGTATCCAAAACACTTAATTGTATCATAATCTTCAATCCATATCACCTTTCATAATATTCCATTGTGGTTTATCAATAATTTGAAAATTCACTTTCCCTATACTCCACTACATGTTTGGCAATTGCCATCTTAAAATCTCTTCAACAGCAGATAGATAATTTAGAATTCTGGCATCTGCTTTTTGTGTTGTTTTGTCCATGTACTGAGCCCCACATCCACAAGTGGCCAAATACATTATCTCTTAAGACTGACCATGACCGTACAGTGCCGACTGCTGTCTTCCAGTTTTATAGGTTCCTGACTACCCCGCACCACCCCTTTTGTGATGTCATCGGCGGGGCAGGTCTATAAATAGAGGGGGAAAGCCGGGTGCGGGTTTGGGTCGGATGCGGGTTCAGGTCGGATGCGGGTTGAGGTTTTCTCAACCCACACATCACTAGAATAGAGGCTTCTTGAAACCCAGGATGCCAAATTTCTCCACTGACTTACACAAAGTTTTTCTTTTGTCTGGGATTTTCCTTTGGATAATGTCCAGTAGTAACACTCCCCAATATCTATGATCACTTCTTTGTATCACATGTACATCACAGCCATATGTAGTACATCATCTCAAACTGGATTGGGAACCCTACCCCCACTCTTCTTGTTCACCTCTATTACTCAAAAGGTCCTGTCTACCTGAAGCAACGTCCCTAGCATAAGCCAGTTTAACACCTTCTGTTGCATATCCTCTATAATTAAACCTATGCCAGAGTTGCATGTCCTGATGCGTGTCCTGATTGCATGTCCACATCTGCCCGCAGGGATACCCCTCACACAGAAGGCTGGATGCTCACTCAGGGCATTAAAAAAGGTATTACGCATTATAGCTTTACAATAAAGACTCATATCTACCCTATTTTTCTAACAGAAACTCCTGGATCTGTCTCATGAATTAATCCAATGCCTTCAACCAGCCCATTACAGTATTTCACAAAGGATCGTAGTTAGAGAATCTTCATCTCCATCCCACACTCCAATACAATTGTCAATGTAGCGAAAAAATCTGATAATATGACTCTTAGGGGCATATTTATCAAGGGTCTAATTTCGAATTGAAAAAACTTTGAAATTCGAATTCAAAAAGACCAACTGAAATTAAGTCGAAGTTTTCTTTTGGTCGAATAGGTCAGTTTTTGATCGAGTGGGTTCCTATTCGGCCGAATTTGAATCATACGAATCTAAGGAATAGCGCATTTGATCAAATTCGTTTAGAAGTTTTCCCCAAAAAAACCTTCGATTTTTCAAAGTCCACCAATTGACTTCAAATAGGTCATAGGCGGTCCCCCATAGGCTAAAACAGCAATTCGGCAGTTTTTAGATGGCGAATGGTCGAAGTCAAATTTTTAAAGAGACAGCACATGATAAATTTCGATATTCGAATTTTTTAATCTTTTTCAAATTCATATGGAATTTGGACTATTCCCTAGTCGAAGTACACAAAAAATATCTTGAAATTTGATTTTTTTTTTCATTCGAAAATTCACCCCCACCTTTGATAAATCTGTCCTTTAAATGGATTCTCGTCTCCAAATAAGTAGAACCGCTCCTAACAACCCATAAAAAGGTTGGATGGTGTGGGCAAAGGAAAGCCCCATAGCAGCTCCACGTCTCTGGAGATAAAACTTCCCCCTGAACAGAAAGTAGATGAAGTGTAGTAAAAAACAAACCCACTGTAAAATAAATTCACACTGACTTTCAATCATTATTTTCTATCCCTATTCCAGAAGCACCTATGGACAATTTCTATTTTGTGTTTACTCATATGTGACTGCATAATTTACGCATTAGGTTGTAAATAGGGGTGCATCGTATATTCCCTATGTATTCTGACAAATCCCACAAATCTAAATCCTAATTTACATTTGTAGATTAGCCCCCAGTACCAGCAATTCATAAATTGAGATAAGTAACATAAAAGTAACATCCTTGTGGGATGGCAAGGCAAACTGTTTATAGAACAACATTATTGTAACTGTAATGTGTAATGGATACACATCATCTATTCAGCTTTTGTGGCGGCTTGCAAGTGTCTACTTAGGTGGATCACTAGTGTCTCACTCCAGTTCCTGCTGCTGTGTCAGCCTTCCAATCTCCTGTGATTGTTTCTCTCTATGTTCCTGTAACCCGATTTGGAGAATTGGGGGTTCTGCCTTTTCTTGAGCTATGGCCCATGGAGAGGAGCTTCTGCCTATGCCAGTTCTTATGTCGGCTGCCCAGTTCCCTCCTATTTCAGTCCCTGTGTCAGCTGCCCAGTGAAGATTTAAAAGAAAAGATTTATGATTAAAATATGTTTTATCCAGTTTTTAGGTTCCTGAGGCCCCCCGTCTGAGGGAAGGGGTTACTGTATCTTGCAGCCCGTTACTGGAAGTGAACCCAGGGCCTTGTTGCTACTGACTCAAAAAAGCTCCTTTATTAGAGCATGCAATTTTATGGATCACATAAAAGGGAAACTGTCATGGGAAATTTTTTTTTATTCAAAATGAATCAGTTAATAGTGCTGCTCCAGCAGAATTCTGCACTGAAATCCATTTCTCAAAAGAGCAAACTGATTTTTTTATATTCAATTTTGAAATCTGACATGGGGCTAGACATATTGTCAATTTGCCAGCTGCCCCAAGTCATGTGACTTGTGCTCTGATAAACTTCAATCACTCTTTACTGCTGTACTGCAAGTTGGAGTGATATCACCCCCCTCCCTTCCCCCCCAGCAGCCAAACAAAAGAACAATTGGAAGGTAACCAGATAACAGCTCCCTAACACAAGATATCAACTGCCTGGTAGATCTAAGAACAACACTCAATAGTAAAAACCCATGTTCCACGGAGACACATTCAGTTACATTGAGAAGGAAAAACAGCAGCCTGCCAGAAAGCATTTCTCTCCTAAAGTGCAGGCACAAGTCACATGACCAGGGGCAGCTGGGAAATTGCCAAAATGTCTAGCCCCATGTCAGATTTCAAAATTGAATATAAAAAAACCTGTTTGCTCTTTTGAGAAATGGATTTCAGTGCAGAATTCTGCTGGAGTAGCCCTATTAACTGATGCGTTTTGAAAAAAACATGTTTTCTGATGACAGGATCCCTTTAATGAAGACATCTTTACTTTCTTATATGAATGCTATACAGTTTGTCTGTGGTAAATGCAACACACAATAAACTCCCCAACAATCAATATGATCATCACAGATAATATTTGAAAAGTATTTAATAAGGGCAATAACAGACTGTGGTATTTGTAGCCAATGTTTTGTTGCTTTTACAAAACACTAAAAAAATTCCCTTCCATAGACCATAAAATTAATTTCCTCTGTCATAGCACTCAAGTAATGTAATAGCTCAAAAGGCCTTTTATTGAGCATTACATGATTTGAAGAACTTACTATTATTTACCCCCTTTACAGAATACTACTAGTCATTCTACTGTATCAGTGTCAGACTTGACCAGCGGGACACTGTGAAAAAAGCCAGCCCAGACCTTCCCCCTGTCGGAAACTGCTATTTCTTTTCCTGTGAGTCTGTTAAAGTCTCCAGCTACAGAAGGCACATCCTCAGCCACCTGTAGAGTGGCGCTCACAGATCCAGTAGACTGAGACATTTTATCTATGAAGACTTTCAAATGATTAGTCATTACCTGAGCAAGACAACATATAATTGTGCCAAAAACTTGTGCTGCCAAATTACCGCATACTTTGCATAGTTTCATTTTACTGGAAGCTCTCTCGTGTTGATATTTCCTTTATTATCTCCAGGTTACATTATAAAGGATGTAATTATATATGGCATTACTGTATAGTGCTACTAATTATACTCTAGTGCTCTGCAGTTTTCCCTCTCTCTCTCTTAAATTGAATGGTCTTGTCCTCTATCTTAAAGTAACAGTAACACCAAAAAATGAAAGTGTCCTAAACTAATTATAAATGCAATGTACTGTTGTGCTGCACGTGTATTTGATTCTGAAGCTTTACTATAGTTTATATCAGTGCTGTCCAACTTCTGTGGTACTGAGGGCCAAATTATTTTGGCCTACGTGGTGGAGGACCGGTGATGGAAGCCAGTGTAGACCACTCCTACTTTAAACAACACCCATGTTAGCACAAGAACTTTAAATACCATGTCCACATTAATGGTGATAGCACACCAAAAAAAACCCAAATGGTTCTTGCTCACTGCAGGGATATCACTCATACAGTATGTTATAAATGTAATTCATCTCAAAACATAACCTTAAATCCAAATGCCTCCTCCTCCCTGTGGATAGTACAGCAACCCCCTGCACATGATTAAACACTTTACGAGCCCCAGGTAGCATAGTTGAGGCACAGTATTGTGCACACATGAAGCATAGGGCAGGTAGAGTATGACACACACATGGAGTATAAGGCAGGCATTGTATGGTGCAAACACAGGGAGCATAGAACAGGCAGAGTATGGCACACAAAGGGAGCATAGGGCAGGCAGGGGGTGTGGCCGCCATTTGGACAGCACTGGTTTATATAAATAAACTGCTGTATAGCCATGGGGGTAGCCATCATTTTTAGGGGACCAGAAAAAATGGTGTAAAATCCAGGAAAATGTAAAATCAGGGAAATGTATTATGTATAATATAAAGGTGGGACCACACAACAACAATGTAAAATGAGTGTCTTTCCTTTAAAACACTTTAATTTTTTGGTGTTACTGTTTTTTAATGGACAAGGAAACCATGATTCAGAGGGGGTTGCTAATATGTTAGGCACCTCCCAGTGAATACAATAGGTATGCTTTTTCCCCTATGCTGAAGCACGAATGCAGCACCACATCATCATATGCTTTCCCTTTCCCAGAATTCCCTAGTGCAGATTCATTCATGCTCAGTAAAGACCAACATTTTACTCATATTACTGCATATGTGCCAGGCTGTGGGCCCACAGGCTGAAGGATTCAGCACCCTGCATAAATAGCTAAAACGTTGTGAAATTCCCCTTAGGTTATATTCCCCAGCAGTTTGCATAAACATGAGATAAACTGACATGCAGAACTTTTTTATCCTATGTTAAGTAGTAACTTGATTATGAATTTAATGGCAAAACTCCCTGACACATGTTGGGCAAAAGAATCTAAAGGATGCAGGTTAGCCAACAAACAGGGAGGTTTCCTATATTATTCTTGACTAAGGGATGCTGTGGGCAGGAAACCCTTTTAGTGCAATATGCTCTGCCACACTTACGGTACATACAATATTTGTGCAACCTGACAGTTATTATGACACATACAGAGGTGTAACTAGATATTACTGGGCCCACAGCAAATTATTTTTCAAGTATCTTAAACAAGAAAGGGGGAAGAAAATATTAATTCATACTTTATCACCAGACAAATAGATAAAGATGATAAATAGTTGGAAATTGCTAAGAATAGAATATTTGATGGAAAATTAATTTAAGGGTCAACTACTCCTTTAAGTTATAGTCTAGCTTTTCCCTCAGTGAGAAAATAACAATCCTCTGGTGAACTTCTCTACAGCCCTAACTGTCAAATTTTAATCATGGTTTCTCTGTATGGCCCCTTCTCTACCTAACCACCCACCACAGGACAGCCATGCTAAGGATCCTTCCTACTTCCCTGCTTCTCCATGCCTGTCAGGGACACTGCTTCTTGTTGCAGATTCAGCAGAGGGGTTTACCTTGAGTTCATAGCAGACTAGGCCCGATTTTTTTATATTTAACTTTGAAATCTGACATGGGGCTAGACATACTGTCAGTTTCCCAGGAGCCCCCAGCAGGGGCACGCCGCCAATGAGGCGAGTTGAGAAACTCGCCTCAGGCGGCAACGCAGGACAGGTTTCCAGGGGCGGCAAAAAGCCGCTCCTGGTACCTTTAAGAGCCGAATTTCCGTTTTTTAAACCGGAAATTCGGCTTTACTATTACGAGAGAGCGCAATTGCACTCTTCGCATTAGTGTTCCAGCCTGCAAGGGAGGGGCGGCATTGAAGGAGCCGCCTCAGGCGGCGCTGTAAGTAGAATCGGCGCTGGCCCCCAGTCATGTGACTGGGCTCTGATAAAATACAGTCACTCTTTACTGCTGTACTGCAAGTTTGAGTGGTATCACCCCTCCCTTTCTCCACAAGCAGCCTTACAACAGAACAATGGGAAAGTAACCAGATAACAGCTCCCTAACACAAGATAACAGCTCCCTGGTAGATCTAATAGGTTACCTTCCATTGTTCTGTGGTTATGCTGCTGGGGGTGAAAAGGAAAGTGATATCACTCAAACTTGCAGTACAGCAGTGACTAAAGTTTATCAGAGCACACAGGGTCGGACTGGGAGGTGTGGGGCCCACCGGGGCTACTGCCCCAGGGCCCCCCTCCGGCCGCCGCTACCGCTCCGGAGTGCTTTAGGGGACTAGTGCGCATGCGCGCGGTGCCGTGTTTGTGCGCAGGCGCGCGGCGCTACCTTTATGCGCATGCGCAGTTACTCTATTATACTGCGACCCCAAACAAAGTGGGGTCGCGCCGCCCCACTAAGTAGCGGATCTGGGCCGGCGGGGCCCACAAGAGCCCGTGGCCCACCGGGGTTTTTCCCGGTGTCCCGCCGGCCCAGTCCGACACTGAGAGCACAAGTCACATGACTGGGGGCTCCTGGGAAACTGACAATATGCCTAGCCCCATGTCAGATTTCAGTTAAATATAGAAAAATTTGTTTGCTCTTTTGAGAAATGGATTTCAGTGCAGAAGTCTGCTGGAGCAGCACTATTAACTGATGCGTTTTAAAAAAAAAACACGTTTTTCCATGACAGTATCCCTTTAAGGCAGGGGTCCCCAACCTTTTTTTTTACCTGTAAGCCACATTCAAATGTAAGAAGAGTTGGAGAGCAACACAAGCATGAAAAAATCCCTTGGGGTGCCAAATAAGGGCTGTGATTGGCTATTTGGTAGCCCCTATGTGGACTGGCAGCCTATACTAGGCTCTACGTGGCACTATACTTAGTTTTTAAGCAATTAAAACTTGCTTCCAAGCCCGGAATTCAAAAATAATCACCTGCTTTGAGGCCACTGAGAGCAACATTCAAGGGGTTGGAGAGCAACATGTTGCTCACGAGCTACTGGTTGGGGATCACTACTTTAAGCTATACTTTATTAATCAATGCTTTGATCCTATCACTGACAATCTCTCCATAAAGTATTCGTTTGTTCCATTCTTGCAATCTCATATCTGAATTCTGTCACCAAGGGCTTAATTCATACACAGATTCTGTGCAAGGAAGTGTTTTTCAAAACAGAGTAAGGCAATGACCTTCAGTTTTTATTTGAAGTTATCAAATATACAAACATCCCATTGACCTATCACATCAGATAACTGACAGGGTTAGTAGTAATTTCCTGTTTGAAACACCACATTTTCCAACCGAAAGTGAAGCGATGGCTGGCTTTATACACTTTTTATGCTGTGCTGTGATACTACTGGAAAAAGATGAAACATTTATGCACATGTAGGGGGCTATTTATTCATTTATTTTTCTGGTTGGACTTTTGAAGCGGAAAAACACAATTTTTTCATAGGAAAAAAAACAATAATTCTTTGAAACCCGATGGTGTTAAAAGTCAGAAAAAAAAGTATTTCAACTCAGACTTGCCAAGTCCATGTAGTAGTCAATTGCAGATGTTCTGTTGACATTTTGAAGATATCCTGATCTGCGCTGGGTTTCATTCAGTAATCCAAAGATTTTGTGGTTTTGGGTGCCAAATCCGAAAAAGTTGCAGTTTTCGGCAACAAATCTTATTATCAAGTCTTGTCCCGCAAAAGAAATGTTTGTGAGAATTTATTGATAAATAGAGGGGAAAAGTCAGTGTAGATTTGGTCAGAGTGGTTTTTAGAAAATAGTAAGAACATTTCAGATTTTGATAATTACCCCCCTTAGTATTTTGCTTTCCACTTGAGTTGAGTTGAGTATAAGTCATTTATCATTAATGTTTTGCCAAGGGTAGAAGAGCTGCTGCATTATTTTGAGGGAAAGAAGCAAAGCATTTTAAATTGTGTGCCAAGGCTTGATTACAACACACACACACACACACTAGGGCTATTAGACAATTGTATATAAATTAAAGTGATGGTGATGCCTGTCAAGTATCATGTAGCATGTATATTGCACCATGTATCATGTATATTGCACCATTGCTTTTGCTATTGCTAGGGCATGGCAGGCATGCTGCAGATTGTATGGGGGGGAGGGGGTTGCTGCTGGGCACCTAGGTACACATTCTGCACCCTGGCCCACCTTTGCCTAGTTGCACCACTGCCCATTAGTGTCCAGCTGCATTGTTACAGAATAGAGAAGACTTTTGAGATTAGATCAGTACATTCCGTGTAGTCACTTTGTAACTTTGAGAAATAGCAGGGAAAATGGCTTTCCTCATGGGTGTAATCAAAGGGGACTGGGCAAAAAAAAATTTCAGTCACTCCCCAATGGAAGCATGGGTGACCCACAACACACACAAAATCCCAGCACACCGGAAACGTCCAAGACAAACCAATACCTAACCAAATTTGTCATCAGAAGAGGCAGAAAAAAGCTCCAAACCCATTTGGAATCTTATAGATTCAATATCTTAAGCAGAAATATAATGAGTGATTGTTTGAAAGTGTAATATTGTGGCACACAAGCCATATGTTCCCCATATGTCCCTCTCCTAAATATAGTGGTCTTCCCAGTGTATACTGGGAGCAATAACTCATTACTACTGGAATACTACATTCTGGATATTTCTGTTCAAAGGGTTGTTCACTTTTAATTGAACTTTTAGTATGATGTAAAGAGTGATATTCTGAGACAATTTGCAATTGGTTTACATTTTTTTATTTGTGTTTTTTGAGCTATTTCGTTTTTTTATTTGGCAGCTCTCCAGTTTGCAATTTCACCAATCTGTTTGCTAGGGTCCAAATTACCCTAGAAACCCTGCATTCAGTGGCACAACTATAGAGGAAGCAGACCCCACAGTCACAGGGGAACCCAGGGAACAGGGGGTCCAGGACTGTGTGACACACACACGGTCCGAAAATTGTACGAATCCTCGATTCATACAATCAGATCTTTGTGTTTATGGCCAGTTTTAGCTGCATCGAGGAAGGGGGACACAAGTTGGGTGGGAGTGAGCAGGATCTGGGAGTGGGGGGCGGAGGCGGGACATGGGGGGGCAGAGGCAGAACAGTAAGTGGGTGGGCGGGTGGGCATCGGAGTGCACCAGAGGAAACTTTGGGGCGACTTCGGAAAATGAAGCGTCACCTGTGCTTTAGCGCAGGCGACTTTTCATTATAGCGGACGGGAAGACACACAAAGGCAGTTGTCGCCCCGAAGAAAAGGTGATTAGTCGCCAGGTGACTAAATCTCCCCGAATCTGCTTGTGTGGACTAACCCTTACAAAGTAAATATTCTTTTAAAACTGTAAAGCAGGGGTGCCCAAAAGATCTTCCAGTAGACCTGGTATCAGTAGATCTCAAGACACTGTCAGTTTGTCTAAATCACCCTCCTGTTTCATGAATTTAATTCAGATATTTATTACGTTAGGATTACAGAATAAATAGTTGTTTTTTTTTTAAATATAGCAATATACACTTTCTTATCAATCAATATTTAAGTCATATTTTCCATGGCACAGAATGCTAACAATGGATGTAGATCCTAATGGGACACATCACTAAGGGGCAGATTTATCAAGTGTCGAATTTCGAAGTACAAAAAACTTCCAAATTCGACCATCGAATTAAAAAACGTTGAATTCGAAGTTTTTTCAACAAATTTGGCAATCCTGTGGTCAAATAAAAATCGTTCGAATCTAACGATTTTTTAGCGACCGATCAAAGTATTTTTATTCGACGAAAAAAAACTTAGAAAAGAGCTCTGGAAGGTCCCCATAGGCTAAAATTGCACTTGGGTAGTTTTAATTTGGCGAAGTATGAAGTCGAAGTTTTTTTTAAAGAGACAGTACTTCGATTATCGAATGGTCGAATAGTCGAAAGATTTTTACTATAAATTGTTCGTATCGAAGTCGAATGGTCGAATATAGCCTATTCGATGGTCGAAGTACCCAAAAATGTACCCAAAAATACGAACTTTTTGAAATTAGAACCATCACTTGAGCTTAGTAAATCTGCCGCTAAAAGTAGACCCGGCATTAGTAAAATATGGCCACTCCTGCTGTGAAGAGTCAGAAGAAGAAGAAGGCAAATAAATAAAAAATATATATATAAAAAGAAAACGTGAAGGCCAAGTAAACAGTTGCTTAGAATAAGACAACCTATAACATATTAAAACTTAACTTAAAAATTAAGCACCCCTTTAATGCCTGTAATAAGCAAATATGAGCCTATTTTTTGTTTGCATCAGTGCATAACAGTAAGTACTTTCCTTATAGTCACCTTTTACTTGTCCCTTGCTCCTGTGCTCCTCACCTTCACCTGCCAGTCCCCAGTGGGAGAGAGTTGTTCTGCTCAGCAGAGGGTGTGGCATTGCCCAATAGGGTAAGGGGGGAGGCAGAGAATTTTGGAATTTCCAGATCTGAAATCACTATATATTCATCATCCTGTTACAGCAATCGCATTGCTTCTGTCGGTGCTGGGAAGATAGCGTCTCACTGAGCTGGGAACAGCAAGAGGGTAAGTTATGTGACTGTGAGGAGCGACTGAATGGGGCTTGAGCTGCCACAGGTTTATTTTTTATAGTTTTACTGCTCCTACTTGTAATACACGGATCAGCAGATACAACGTATCCCTGCCAGGCAGCAGTTGTGTTTATCTCTGGGGAGTTCTTTGGGTGTGACTTGTACAAATGAAATAGTAACAGTTTTTCTTTTGGTGTTTGTGTGTGAAAGAGCTGTAGTGTATTACATCTTGTATTACATTATTTATTCCTTTCCCTTCCCTGTGTCTGCTGCTTGAAACAGTGTAGCACAAAGAAGTTCTGCAGGTGGGTTACAGGCAGCTGGCTTCTGTGACTCTGTTTCAGGAGAGAGGACATTATAAGAGCCTGGCAGATTCTGTTTTCTAGAACAATTACATTCACACGTAATTTTAAAATAATTGAATATGTTTAATTAATGGATAGTGGAACAGTGTTTAGGGTCTGGCCACACAAACAGATTCATAGAGTTTAGTCGCCCTAGCGACAAATCTTGTCTTCTTTGGGGGGCGACAATCTCCCCAAACTGCCTTCCCCCTGCCCTCCCCCGGCTAAAATGAAAATCGCTTGGGGGAAAGCACACGCGGCGCTTCAAGGAAACTACAGAAAATGAAGCGCCACGTGTCCCTTCCCCCCCAGGCGATTTTCAGTTTAGCCGGCGGAGGTCAGGGGGAAGGCAGTTCGAAAAAATTGACGCTCCGAAGAAGAGGAGATTTGTCGCTGGGGCGACTAATCTCCCTGAATCTGTTCGTGTGGCCGACCCTAGGGTGGTGGCAGACGGCGAGATTAGTCACCCAGCAACAAATCTTCTCTACTGCGGGCAAACTAATTGCCCCCAAATGAAGCCATATAAGTACTGGTGAGTGGCTCCATTTCTTTGACGAAAGTATATATATAATGAAAAAGTACAAAGTCAAAAATACAAATGGTTTGCCAAATTTTTGGGAAAATACAAAGCATTCAGATGTAGTGAGAGGTCATCCAGCAGTAAAGCAGTAGCCAAAGTAATTTTATAAAATAGGTTTACTCATAGGCTAGCCTATAAGTAAGTGCCCACCTCAGGCACAAAACGCGTCAGGCCTACATATGTCCAAATAAAGATTTTTACTTTCTTTAGAAAAATACCTTGGCTACTGCTTTACTGCTGGATGACCTCTCACTACATCTGAATGCTTTGTAATCTCCCCAAATGCCTTCCTGCCTGCAAGAATACAAATTGCAGACGGGATGGCATTCGAATAGTTTTGGGTTGCTTGGATGACTTCGGAAATCCCAAACGATTCGTATGCCATCCCACCAGCGATTCGTATTCTTGCTGACGGGAAGGCATTTTGGGGAGATTTGTCACCCACAGTAGGGAAGATTTGTTGCTGTGCGACTAATCTCCCCGTCTGCCACCACCCTTAGGGGCAGATTTATCAAAGGTCGAAGTGAAAATTCGAATTTAAAAAATTCGAATTTTGAGCTAATTTGTGTACTTTGACTAGGGAATAGTCCAAATTCGATTAAAATTTGATAAAAATTTGAAGATTTGAATTTCGAGACTTATCATGTACTGTCTCTTTAAAAATTTGACTTCAACCATTCGCCATCTAAAACCTGCCAAATTGCTGTTTCAGCCTATGGGGGACCTCTTAAAACCCATTTGGAGTCAATTAGTGGACAAATCTAAGTATTTTTGGGGAAAAACATTGAATAGCATGAGCTATTACTTAGATTCGTACGATTCGAATTTGATTCGAAAACGGGCCTATTTGTTCGAAAATGGAAGTATTTGGCCAAAAAAACCTTTGATTCCTGATCTTCTAGAGGAAATGAAGTATTTAATCTAAGTATATGCATTTAGATAAAGCTGTTTAATCCTTTGTTTGTCTATGCTATTAGTCATGCCACACAATTTGGTAAATATAGTTCCAATCTTTAATCTAAAACTCCTGCTGGATGGCAGTCTCCTCCTCTCCCCTGTTATTGTGTTGTGCAATGTTAGCCAATGATTGTGTAAGCTTGGGATAACCAGAGGAAAGCGGCTGGCAGCTACTTACATGAGCAAGGGGAAACCCCCGCAGCTGATCATTTCACTTGAATAGAAACATGGACCAAATGGAATGCATTTTGCATAACTGCCTATTTGCACTGGCATGGCTAAACTGTTTGATGGTGATCTGACAATGCATGTCAGGCTTATAGGAACAGTAACACAGAAATGAAAGTGTTTTAAAGAAATTACAGTACTGTTGTGCTGCACTGGTAAAATTGGTGTGTTTGCTTCAGAAACACAACTATAGTTTATATAAACAAGCTGCTGCGTAGTTATGGGAACAGTCACATAACACTGAGTAGATAACAGATAAGCTTTATAGAATCCAGTTGTATACTACAGAGCTTATCTGTTATTTGCTGTGTAACCTGTGCCTTTTCTCCTTTTTAGCTTTAAATAGCTGCCCTCATGGCTACAGAGCAACTTGTTTACACAAACTATAGTAGAGTTTCTGAATCAAACACACTAGTCATATCAGTGCAGGGCAACAGTACATTATACTTTCATTTCTTTCAAATACTTACATTTTTTGGTGTTATTGTTCCTAAGGTCACACAGGAAAAGTAGTAGAAGCAAATTCATGGAGGCCATAGATGCACTGATAATATTGTTCAAAACAAAGTTTTGTATGATATTCAGTGCCAGTATGGCAGGAGACGAGTCGACCGATATCTGCAGAAGATTTGGAGGCCACTGTTAGTAGTGAATCATCACATACAGTTAGATTTCTATTTTTTCTACCTGTATATCTGACAATTCAGCTCGTCTGAAATCGAACAATCTTTGGGGCAGATTTACTCGAGGGCGAAGTGGCTTATGCTAGCGTCAATTCGCTAGCATTACCGTCCGCAGGGACATCACCAATTTACTAACGGGCTCAGACGTCACTTCGCTAGTGAAAGAGATACAGTAGACGCTAGTGGTCATTCGCACTCTATCGCCAGGTGACAATTCGCTGTGGCGAATGGACGTTACTCTGCAAATTCAATGAAATGCAGATTTTACTGAACGTCACCTCTTTCGACAGACTTGCCTTCGACAGCTCAGACCAGGTGAAGTGCATTGCAGTGCGTAGATCTTCCTCAATCTTCTGTTAATTACATCATATTTGTTAGTGGAAAAAGCTTCAAAGTCCATAAAGCACTGGCGTCTTTTCCTTTTTTCAGAGTGATAGCCTGCAAAAGTCCTTACTTCGGCAATACGAGCAATTGAAAGTGAAGATGAGCTAGCGTTCATTTCTGGCTAGCGCAAATTCGCTAAAGGTCTTGTGCTCAGGTTAATTTGCATACGGCAGGAAATTTAAAGTTGAATGGACGTATATGTTGCAGCAAATATTACACAACATTACACAAGTCCAGGGAACCTTAATAAAGAAAACATTAAACAGAAAGAAACAGAAGATTGAGGAAGATCTATGCACTCCAGTGCACTTCGTCTGGCAAAAGAGGTAAAGTAAAATCCGCATTTCATTGAATTTGTGGAGTAACATACATTCGCCACAGTGAATTGTCGCCTGGTGATAGAGTGCAAATGACCACTGGTGTCTATCTCTTTCACTAGTGAAGTGACGCCTTAGCCCATTAGTAAATTGGTGATGTCCCTGCAGCGACAACGCTAGCGAATTGACGCTAGCGTTAGCCACTTCACTCTCGAGTACATCTGCCCCTTAGATCGAATTCATGTAGAAAATGTAAGCCTCCAAAACTGAAAATTCATAGGAAAAGGTTGTTAAAGAAGTAGAATCTCTATAATGGTGTGCTACAAGTTATATGTATAATGTATGTACTGGTGCTATTCATTCTCACAGTTCATTCTCTATGGGTGCAGTTGCCCACAAAACCTATTTCCAGCCATTTACTTTTAGCAGCAACCTAATCTCTCTATGTGTCAAAAGCATATATGTATTTATCATTGTTTTTCTCTGCTACCTTTTGTGGGGCAAATATATGCTGAGACAAAATGCCACAGATCAGTCTTTACAGTAATTAAACACAGTAGCGCTGCTGAGTAACTAGACAAGCAGATATGTTAGTGTGGTGCCAGCGTTGGGCACTCCTGCTGAGAATATAACATTAGGAAAGGTGAGCAAGAATGCAAAGTGACAAAGTGCAGATTTTATCCAGTGCAAGAAAATGAAGAGACCAAATACCAGGAATTCTTTAAGGAAAAATATATGAGAGTGCAATGTTACCCCTAAGCTGTGAATACACAAGATATAATTCCAGCACACATAGCAAAAGTGGGACATATACATTAATTTGAATGCATACACATTAATCACTTTCTCAGGATTTGGGCATACATTTTTTTAAGAATAAGAAACTGCAACACCTAGCAATGGCCAGATTTAAAAATCCCCTCTTGCCAAGGACCACAGTTGTTTTGGAAGTTATTTTCACATATGTGAGGCCTGGGTGTTGAGAACTTGCAATAAAACATTTGATATTTCCTGTACCAAAGGGTTTATTATGATAGCAGTGGAACACCCATGCTTAGGGTTGCCACCTTTTGTGGAAAAAAATACCGGCCTTCCTATATATTTATCTTTTTTCCCTATTAATAACATTGGGATGAACCGGCATTTTTACCGTCCAGGTCGGTAAAATACCGGCCAGGTAGCAACCCTACCCATGCTACATCGGTAACATCAGGCCACTGCAACCTTCTGGAGATAGAAATGAGAGATCAGTCGTTAATTTTTATAAGCAATTACTTTTTGGACCTTGTGTGTTTCAGATAAATAACTGTATTACACAGCATGAAACACTTTATAAAGCATTTGGAGCAAATAGCCTCCCAATAGTGATGTACGGGCCGGTCTGATACCCGCAGTTTTACCCCCGCAGGCTGACCTCGGCACACCATCTGTAAATGTACGACGGGTAGGCCGATTGCGGGTTAGGGTCCGGTGTGGGTCAAGTTTTTCTCGACCCACACATCGCTGCCGCTCAGATGGTTGGGCAGTTTGGCCTATTCCAACCATATTGCATCTTGAGTAGCAGATTGTAGTTGAACAGGTCATCTACTAATGCCTCCTTAGGACATAGTTTCCATTTAATGTTTACCAAGGAAGTTTATTCCTATAAAGGAACCTTCCTCTTTTCCATATTTATCAATAAAATAAAACGGGCAGAATTCCTTATCAGATCTAATGAAATGCTTGAAGTGAAGTTTCCTGTGTAAAAGCTAATGCAAAATCATTGTAAATGTTATTTTTGTGCCCTGTTTCCAGGGAAATAGCAGTAAGCCAGACAAGGATAAGATACCAGAGGACAAATAGAAAAGCCACGAGCCTCTCCTGTAGGACACAGCCCACGGACAGGCTGCAGACTGGGCACTATGAGGCTATTACAAATTCTTGCACTGATTTCTGCTTTTCAGTCTGTACATTTAGCTATAAACTCACTGGTACAGCTGAAAAATAATGGATATGAAGATATTATTATAGCAGTTAATCCCCAAGTGCCTGAGGATGGGAAGATTATTGAGAAAATAAAGGTAAGAATATTGTAATTATTAAGTGTTGTGTTTTGGTAGCCGAGGATTAGTAGAGTATAACAGTGCTTTATTAGCAGACTTGTTCAGCCATTACACAACAGTAACTTCCAACTCTATGACTTAAGCAGTATTGATAGTACTATGTATACACAGTATAACTCATGTGCACAGTGACACCTGCAGGCCATTTGTATAAACACCACATATTTCCCCTATAGTAGGAAAGCATTTGGGCTGATATAATAAACAACAACAATTAAACAGTATGCATCTTAAAGCAATATTATGCATTATTCACATCACATAGTCCTGGGTCCATGCAGGTAGTTTTCTGATTCTCTCAGTATGCCTTATAGGTTTACTTTCTTCAGGCCCATTGCAGTTGGCATCAGGGGTAGGAAAATGTCCTTCATCAAATGGAGCTTCTCCAAAGTCATATCTAACAGGAGCAAGACGACTTGGATTCCATATGCGACCATAAGACAGTTCATATGTGTATGGTCCTCGCTGGCGTCTCACTTCAAGTGGTGTAGTAAATTTAGATTGTCCTTGTTTCAGTAGTCCTGGTTTCTTAATTCTGACTAAAGATCCAGGCTGAAAGTGCACTTCTCTTGCACCACATTTTCTGTCTGTATAAGCCTTGCATTTTGCTTGCTGACATTTAACAATGTCAGCAGTAGACGATTTCCGATGCACAATATTCCTCTCTCTCAGAAAGAATTCAAACTCACTCATTGTTATGTTTTGGTAGACGAAGTTTAGAAGAGCAAAATAGTGCTTTATTAGCGGACTCATGCTGCCATTACACAACAGTAACTTCCAACTCTATCACTCTTAAGCAGTATTGATAGTACTATGTATACACAGTATAACTCATATGCACAGCGACACCTGCAGGCCATTTGTATAAACACCACATTGAGCTATGGGGAATAGGGGAATATCCATGTATTTGTAATGAGAGCACTTTAGAAAGGAGGTTGTACCTCCAAAACGTTGTGTGGAGATCTCAAATAAACCACAAGAATTATTTAGCACATTTGCCAGAGTGTGTGTCATTTGATTTTCATTACAAATACATGGAGCAGAGTTTCCAGATAGAGCAACACATTGAATTGCCTAAAGAATCTTGTATTGTTTTGAATAGGATAATATAAATATTCATATTTGGAGAGGTGATTGCTTTTCATTGGAGAGCTTATAACTGTATGTATTAACATAGGAGGGGATAATATATATAAGTATATATGGCAGTTGGTCTCTTTTGGGAGAGGCCAAGCCTTCATAAACCTTCCATATCCTCCTCCGTTAATTATGTTTAAAACATGATCGAAATAAAAACGTAACTGATAACTCTTTACAGGATTACAAACTGAAAAGTAATGAAAAATATGACTAGGGTTGCCATCTGTTACTGGCCCCGTGGCACGCGATATGGGCAGGGGAGCAGGCCAGTGATGTCACAGGGCGGGCAAGTCCAATCGCAGGGCCGGGGTTATGATTTAGTGATCAGCAATTGACTGATGCCTGCAGGTTTTTCTTATTTGTAGATCCGGGCAGGCAGTCTTGACCCAGTCAGCCCTTCTGAAAATAAGGCTGTCCAGGTCTAAACCGAATGGGTGGCAACCCTAAATATGACATTTAATTCCAAGAAATAGTTGATTTGTAGATGCTGGATAATCAGATAAGTTATATAAATAAATATTTCCACTTTGTTACCAACTCTTTAACTTTGTAGCTGTATTTCAAATAATTTTCTATAATGAATTCAGTGAATTCAGTTTTTTGGTTTAGTTTAAAGCGATACTGTCATGGGAAAACATGTTTTTTTCAACATGTATCAGTTAATAGTGCTGCTCTAGCAGACTTCTGCACTGAAATCCATTTCTCAAAAGAGCAAACAGATTTTTTTATATTAAATTTTGAAATCTGACATGGGCCTAGACATATTTTCAGTTTTCCAGCTGCCCCAGTCATGTGACTTGTACAAGCACTTTAGGATGGAACTACTTTCTGGCAGGCTGTTTCTCCTACTTAATGCAAGTGAATCAGTCTCAGTGGGACTATTGAGTGCTGTTCTTATACAGCGCCGATTCTGACTAAGGAGCCGCCTGAGGCGGCTCCTGCAATGCCGCCCCCCTCACCAACTTACGTGTCGGGAGGGGAGGCAGAAACACTATTGCGGAGAGCGCAATTGTGCTCTCTCGCAATAGTACAGCTGAATTTCCAGTTCAAAAACCGGAAATTCGGCTCTTAAAGGTGCAGGAGCGGCTTTTTGCCGCCCCTGGAATCCTTTCAGGCGCTGCTGTCTGAGGCGAGCGGCTCAGCTCGCCTCATTGGCGGCGCACCCCTGTTCTTATATCTACCAGGGAGCTATTATCTTGTGTTAGGGGGCTGCTATCAGACTAAACCAGGGCTGTTGTTTGAAAGTTCTCAGTCTTATATACTGGTTACAGACAGCACCAGCAAAGAATCTTCTATTAAAAGCCTTTATTGAAATATGGGCTCTGAACTGCGAACTCAAGCTTGAAAAAGGACAGATGTTGTCTGAAACATTGCTTGGGTCAGAGCTCATATTTCAATAAACAGAAGATTCCTTGCCGGTGCTGTCTGTTACAAGTATATTGGATTGGCAGATGGATGTGGACATCATGTGATTTGCACCAAACCAAAGATTTGAGTTGGGAGTGTTCTCTCTGACGTTCTCAGTCTTAGCCTTAGCTTCATTTTCATTAATTATCTTTTATCTGTATCATCTTATTGTTTTTTTCTAGGAAATGCTGACCGATGCATCTTCTTACTTATTCCAAGCTACTAAAAAAAGACTTTATATAAGGAGTGCAAAAATTTTGATCCCCAATACTTGGGCATCCAATAGTTCATACGGAAGGCCGAAATTAGAATCATATGACAAGGTAAGGTTTTATTTTATAACTAGTGTGGTCATTTTAGAAATGCCCAAAATATGATTTAGATGTTTATAAATGCCACATTCTGATGTCCAAATATTTCTGTATAAAATAAAGATACAGGCACAGACAGCTTTTGCCACAGCCCCACCAAAGATTCTCTGCACTACCTCTATTAACAGTGTGCTCCCCCAAGTTCTTCCCCCTTATTCACATTTCACTTGCCCCTTACTCCACTTTCTCCTGTGCATTCACTATGGCCAGCAATAATATTACCTATGGGCATCTGGATTGAGGGGGGTGTACTGCAACAGTAGGTACTTGGAAACAAAGGGGGATGGATGGGGGGGAGGTTGTAAAGGGGGACAGACAACAGGGGGATACCAGAGGTGGATGAATGAAAAGAAGACAGAGAAAGAGAGACAGAGACAGGGAAAGCTGAATGAATGGTGGGAAACAGATTAGAAAAGGGGATTGTGTAAAACAATGCATCTGATGAGTGTCACTGTCGGCACCCAACACCAGAACAAACACCAGGCACCCTGGTCTCGGCTCGTGCTTCACCAGTAGTGTGACCGCCTTTGGGCCTCGGGAGGAGCCCTCGGCTTACTTGGATGCCACCTGGACTTAAACGAGAGGTGCAAGATGAGGGTTCTGGATAGGCAGAGGGGCACGACTGTAAAGCAAAGTCTTTGGACAAAAGATTGTAGTACAAGGCGTTAGGCAAAAGAGTAGTTAGATCAGGCCGGGTCGAGGCAGGCAGAGGATAAACGAAGTCAGGCAGGCAAGGGTCAAACCAGGAAGTCAATCAGAGGGTTAATCAGAAGAGTTAGTCAGTAATCAGGCAGGGGTCAGGATCCAGAAGTCAGAATAGTCAAAATAGCCAGGCAGGGGTCAAAACAGGAATCAAACAGGTTAAAGATATAGCAATGAATATCACAAGGTTCAGAAGCACCGGGAAACACAATCCTATCACGGGCAATGTCCAGAAAAAATTGAATTTATTGGGAGCACTTACCAGACACTGGACTCAAACGTGCTGCACACCCAGCCGCTATCCCATACGGTCAAGTAAATTCCAAGGAGAAGCAAAAAAAAGCGGAGCACCGAAGGAGTCCAGTAGAAGTATTAAAAAATGAAAATTTTATTTATGATACATATAAAAGCAGATTACAGCAGCAGTGAACCTTGGCTGCCCGCTAAACGCCTTTCGTGGCGTCCGGCCACTTCATCAGAAGCTGACGGCAGCCAACCTTCAACTCCCTTAAAAACCCACATGTAGACACAGACACAAAAACCCATTAACCCCATATAACCTAGATATGTTGTAACACTTAGGAAACTAGGGAGTGACATAGTGCAAACAAATACAGAGTAACCAATACCACGGGCAATGATATCCAAGCTGAAATCTCCTTTTAAGCATTTGAATTTCGCGCCAATGCGCGCCTCTGCGTGCTGACGTCATCACGCCAGCACATCCGCGTCTATAAAGAAGGCGAGACGCGGGCGCGCACGCCTTAAGGAGCAGGACAGGGAGAGGAGCGGCGCGGCAGGCGTCCCCGCCGCACCCCTAGACCACCAGGGTGAGTTTTTCCCCTTACAATGAGAAAGAGCTGGAGTCAGATCCTGATGGTACTTATACCAATGATGTATAATTAATAATGTAGTGTATTAATAATAAAAATTAATTTATACAGATATTAGTCACATGGGCTCAATGACTTGTACTATCTTTCTAAATTAAGTAAATTATCCATGATGTATTGCCAGTATATATATATATATATACACCATAGAAATGAATGAAGCAGCACTCAATTGATGCAAAAAGTGTATTAAAACTCAGTACATCACAAAGCGACCTTACTATTGCACACATATATATATATATATATATATATTTATATGCAGCTGTAACACTAAGGGCAATAGCACACAGGCACGTTTGTTAGCAAATGTTTTGGGGATAGAAAATTCTCAAATTTGCCCCCGAGTGCCATTGGCGTAAGGGTAGTGTGTGTCAAATGTCTTGCAGTGTTTTGCCTCCCTGGAATTATGTATCTTCATGGGCTGGAGACAAAATGCTCCAAATCTATTAACCCTTGCTATTTTTGGAAAGGTGATGATCACATAAATGTGCTGTGTTTAGAGCAGGAGTCGCCTGCTGCAAGTTAACGAACTGCAAGTTTGATTGTCTTTTGCCCACACAATGCCAGGCACATTTACTCTAAGGTTGCTGTTTATACAGGGATAACTTTTATTGCTTTCAATTTTCATTGATTGCTTTTAATTAGTTACAAAGCTTCAAAAAGTTTCCGTTAAAGATGGAGTGACATCAAATCACTGGAAAATCTCTGGCAAATGTGCTAATGGCTGCGTCCTACAGGCGTCTCAATTCCCAAACTTGTCCTAAGAACTAGGAAACATGTATTATTGTTCTCAGTTGCTTTTATGTGTGTTTGTGTGAGTTTTTAATTACTGCTGCTTCAGAGTTGGCCAGTTTTCCTTGGCAATTTTTCTAAAGTGAAATGGGCTGATTAACATAATTCTGCACCATTAGTGTGCCTTAGTTAATATGAATTAATATGAATTAATATTATCTGCAAGGATTATGGAGGCCTTTCTGTTCACTGCTTTGTCAATGAGTGAAAATCATGGATTAAGGTGATTCCCCCTTTTCCTTGACAGCGTCAGAAACAAGAATGATAAAACTGGCCATATGCAGCAGTTTGTAGCATTTAAAGAACACTTTCCCAGAACTGCTAAGCAGTTACTTCAGTTAACTTCTATTGTCTATCAGTTGCATCCAGTGTAGAAATAGCTCTCAGCATGTGAATTGTTTCTACATGAAAAGATATGTTGAAACAGTTTTAAAAAAAATCAGATCCTGTTGCTGGTCGCTTAAAGGGGAGGACAACATCATTGTGAAACACCCAGCTACCAACGGCAATACATTTTTATTTGGCATCTATTGTTCTATAGGTTGGACTAAGTTATGCTTTAAATGGGAACTTCGCCAAAAATGTTTTTTCTTTGCATAATGAAAGAGAATTTACTTTTATAAATATAATGAGTTTTGTTGGTCCTTTTCTATTTTCGCACTATAGGTTCTCACCCTTAGGGTAAGGACACACGAGCAGATTCGGGGAGATTAGTCGCCCCGGTGACAAATCGCCTCTTCTTTGGGGTGACAATCTCCCTGAACTGCCTTCCCCTACCTTCCTGCCGGCTATAATGAAAAATCATGAGTGAATGGCAGCGAAATGGCACTCATGGCTCTTTATTTTCCCAAGTCTCCCGACGTTTCCTCGTGAGGCTACTTTGGGCGACTTCGGAAAACTAAGTGCCTCGAGTGCCATCCTGCTCATGATTTTTCATTATAGCTGGCGGGAAGGTAGGGGAAGGCAGTTCAGGGAGATTGTCACCCCAAAGAAGAGGCGACTAATCTCCTCGAATCTGCCCGTGTGCCCTTACTTAAGGCAGCTTTTATATGAAGCCAATACAAATGACAGCTGTAGAGATAATGTGTATATTTACTGGTAATTCAGAATTTTGCTGACAAAGTTGGACAATTATCTAGATGCAGCTCCTTACAAGATAACTTTTTATTATGTTTTTAGGCAGATGTAATCGTTGCATCACCTTTTATCCATGGGGACGACCCCTATACTTTACAGTTTGGAGGTTGTGGAGAAAAGGGAAAATACATTCATTTTACTCCTAACTTCCTTGTAAATGATGAGAAAATGCTACCAATATATGGACCAAGAGGTAATTAGATACCTTTTAAAATGATATTTTCTGTTTGCTTGGCCAATTGGCCACCAATTTGACGAGCAATCCATGGCAATAAAAGTTATATATTAATGCAATTTGCTCATTGTCATACATTTATGCCTACCTAAATTTTGCGGACTCTTCTAATTTCGATTCCTACACGCAGGGAGAGTTTTCGTGCACGAGTGGGCTCACCTTCGTTGGGGCGTCTTTGACGAATACAACTATGATCACCCTTACTATCTTTCTGAAAAACAAGTAATTGAAGCAACAAGGTACAGTGGAAGATTGTGACATTCGCCTTAAAATAAATGTAACATTTTCTACACAAACATAATTGATCCCTCAGATTGAAAGGAAACCATCGTAGTGTCACTGTGTGCTCACTGGAAACCTTAGGCTCACGGTATACTGCAGCCCCTCCCTCACTTTGTTCAGTTTTGATGTCATCAATCCTGGGACTTGAGGTCTCTCTGTTTTTCGTAGTGAGTGGTGCACTGATTTGTTGAACAGCAGAAAAACTTTAAGTCCCAGAATCCATCACTTTACAGTGAGCATGGAGGAGGTGGGTGGGAAACAGGTCTAAAAGAGCCCAGACAGACTATCATGGTTTTTTTTTCATGCTGTAGAATTAAGTATGTCTGTGTAAAAAAAATACATGTATATTATTTCTGGAAGTTCAGATGTTTTTCTCCATAAGCTCAACTGAATGAGCAATTGTCTAAAAGGGTGGTATATGTTTCCCTCCAATTAGGAGTATCTATGTTAGTGCCTTCTAATATATCGTCAGAAACATAATTTCTTAGGGCAGCAGCATGTCTTAAATTGTGTCATCATTTACAGCTTTGATTGATTAACTGACAACCTTTACTCTAATAAACTCTAATAGGTTCTGCCAGTAGGAAAATGCTAAACCGTCTGTATCCTGTTTATCATCCTTCCCTACATATCGTGCTTAAAACTAGATATCCTGTAATTGTTACTGAAAATGTTGCCATTTTTCATCCCTTTTAAAGAATGCTACTCTGAAGGATTTGCAATTGTGTTCCCCATGTAGTTAGTGGCATAACTATAGATAAGGCAGACCCTAGTATTGCAGGGGGCCCAGAATGTGGGTCTGCTTCCTCTGCAGCTGTAAAATATCCCCCTTCCTGGGCGGGCACTTTCCTACCTGAGAATGAGTGGCAGGGAGGGAGCGAGGAAAAGAGTACACAACTGGCTTGGGATTGCAGTACATGCTTGGGCTCCTCCGAAGATTTCTTTGTAGGGGGCCCAGCAACCTGTAGGTATTCCATGCTTGCTTTCAGAGCCTTAAAGGAACAGTTCAGTATAAAAATAAAAACTGGGTAAATATATAGCCGGTGCAAAATAAAAAATGTTTCTAATATAGTTAGTTAGCCAAAAATGTGATTTGATGTATAACAAGTCAGTCAGGACACTACTTCCTGCTTTTCAGCTCTCTTGGTTTACACTGACTGGTTACCCTGGTTACCAGGCAGTAACCAATCAGAGACTTAAGTGGAGGCCACATGGGTCATATCTGTTGCTTTTGAATCTGAGCTGAATGCTGAGGATCAATTACAAACTCACTGAACAGAAATGTACCATGTGGCCCCCCTTCAAGTCGCTGACTAGCTCAGAGTTATAGAGCTGAAAAGCAGGAAGTTGGATTCTGGCTGTTTTATTAGACATCTGTTCACTCCAGCCTTTATACATTACATATTTGGCTAACTAACTATATTAGAAACATTTTATATTTTACACAGCCTATCCATTTACCTAGTTTTTATTTTCACACTGAACTATTCCTTTAAAGTGTCAGCACTTGTTCAACATGAGTGCAATGAATAGTGATCAATACAGCAAAAACATACTTTTTGCCTAGGTAGCAACCCTCCTCCTTTCTTCCCTTGTTGTACTGTCCCTTTAATGTAGCATTTCTACAGTTGTGCTTTGGAGAAGTGTAATTATCACATGTACATAAACGTAAAACCACGGACCTATCAAGTCCTTTATAGAAACTGTAGAGAACACTGTAATGCAATGTAATGTTCTCCTGTAAGGGAAATCATTTACTATTCACTAAATAGTTTTCTCCTTCTTATAAAAATATGTTTATAAAAAATTGCAAGGTACAGTCCATCTTTGTAAGCAAATGTTTATCTCATGCAGGATTTAATTTCTTATAATGACTACTGATAAATTGGTATAATGCACACCCAAATCCAATGATTGTACAGGTATGGGATCCTTTATATGGAAACCTGTTATCGAGAAAGCTCAGAAACATGGAAAGGCCATGTCTCATAGACTCCATTATAAGCACAGAATTTTAATTTTCAAAAATTATATTCTTTTGCACTGTAGCAATAAAACTGCACCTCCGGAAACATTAATGTGTGCTTGTTATTCTAGGTGCCCTTTGAAGATGAAAGGCTCAAATCTAATAGATGTATGCCAAAGGGGGGTTTGCCATTTGGAACCTTGTGGATATGACATCAATACTGGGCTCTATGAAGAGGACTGCAGATTTTATCCTGACATGGATAACTTTGTGGATGAATCTATTATGTATGGCCAAGTGCTGGAACCTGTGAGTCTGAAAGGGTTAATAGAACTTACACTTACTTTACACAAACGACTACTTGGATACATTTCTGCTTACACTGTACAAATAGGAGTTATAGGGGTAGTTCATCTTTAAATTAAGTTTTAAATGAAAGGTGAACTACCCCTTTAAGTAAGTTATAACCCAAATGTAAAATACCGTTATTTATATCAGACAACTCTGTAAATTTTGATAGATTTTTACATTAATTGGTTTTCCCAGATTTACAGAATGGTTGCTCTTCAGCAAGAATACTAGTACAGGTATAGGATGCTTTATCCAGAAACCTGTTATCCAGAAAGCTCAGAATTACAAAAAGGCCATCTCCCATAGACTCCATTTTCTCTGTAATAAAAAAGTGCCTTGTTCTTGAGCCAAACAAAAATATAATTAAAACCAACAAAACCACTTTAGTTACTGGCCACAAATGGGTATAAGACACATTGAGGATTTGATTGTAGGGGATAGCTTTGTCTCCCTGGAGCAATTGAACGCCAAACTGAATCGTCAAGATATACAATTCTTTCGATACTTTCAACTGAGACATGCATTTCAGGCACAGTTCAGTTCTTTTCAAATTACACTCAAATTGCTGGGGTGGGAAGCCAGACTTTGGACTCCAGACCCCAGCAAGCTGCTATCTCAGCTCTACAATATAATTCAATCCTCTCAATTTCCCCCATTCAACAAAGCCAAACAAAAATGGCAGTCACTTATTCCTTCTCTAGAGGAGGACCAATGGGAAGAGGCTATAGATAACCTATACCCCTGTTTAATTTCACTCAGAGACAGAATGATTCAATTTAAAATGATTCACCAAATTTATATTACCCCATTGAGACTCAAAGCCATGGGTAAACTAGACGGAGCCACCTGTGTAAAATGTGGCAGGGATGAAGCTGGTTTCCTCCATTTGATATGGGACTGTCCTCGAGTAGCAGAATACTGGGCAGAAGTCATACAATACGCCAATGTCTTCCTCTCCTTCCCAGGAATCAAGTCCCCGGAGTTTTGCCTATTAGGTGTCATAGATGAGGTAGTGCCCTTACAGAAATCCAGAGCACTTCTGAGGTCGATCCTTTTCTACGCGGAAAAAATAGTAATTATGAAATGGATGAGCCCTAACCCTCCCTCACTGCAGCAATGGATTGACTTGATCAATGGTACATTACCCTTAATTAAACTGACGTACAATGCTAGGGGAACACCTGGGAAATTTGGGAAAATATGGGACCCTTGGCTAAACGTCAACCCCCATGCATCCCTTCCGGATGATTGATTTATGAGAAGTACTCTGCCGTAATTATGGTTATTGGCTATTTATTTCTTCAAACCATCGCTATACATATAAGTACTTGTAAACGGAGCTGAATAAGTGTAAAGCATATATGTGCTGTTTATTGTTTGTTTTTTTGTTTAAAATGCAAAATAAAAACCTTTAAAAAAAAAACAAAAAAACAACAAAACCAGCCTGTTGGGTTTATTTAGGGTTTATTTACTAAAGTCCAGTCAGGCTTTTTAGTTCAAAACTCAAATTTTTCTGGATTTATTAAAGTCCGAAGCTGCAAAACGTCCAAATCCAAAAATCCGCCATCTCAGACCTGTCGAGGTTGTATATAAGTCAATGGGAGAGGTCCCTATCCTATTTGGAAGTTTCTGTGGTCTGTGCTGGAATTAGCCTGAAAATCTGAATATTTCGGGCATATCTAGCAAAAATTAAAAAAATTCGGAATTTAGAGAAAATAGGCGATTCAGGTTTTCGCTCGATTTTATCGAGTTTTTCCCCGATCCTATTGAATTGTGCTTTTTAAATAATAAATACGGTCAATTTGTGGATTCTAGTTTGATCGCACTTTTTAATTTTAAAAAATCAAAAAAATTCAGATTTTGAGAAATAAAACCCCTTAATGTTTACTTGATTATCTAACAGACGTAAGGTATGAAGATCCAAACCAGAAAGGCCCAGGTCCTGAGTTTTTTGGATAACAGGTTCCATACCTGTACAATACAAAGTGTGTCTTAAAGAAGAAAACAGGCCCGCTACCTATGTGAATAAAACTGCTGTCATGTACTCCAACCTAGTAAATAATTTGGGGTGGGCTGGTTGGTGAGTTTCCCAGAATTACTTAGAACATAACTAACTAGGAGAGAGTGGGAAGTTTACTATGGTATCTGTGTTTTTTCAAAGCACTGGCAAAAGAAGGATAGTCTGTATGCAACTATAAACTAGGATCTTAACCTCCTTTCAGACATTATCACTGTGTGCTGTACAGTGAATTTTTATTCTAAAAATACTTGTACCTTGTACCAACTATACAGTTTCAGGTGGTACCACGAGATTGCAGTTGATCTAAGTAGACACAGCCTTTCTGAGTGTAACACCAGAAGACATTTGCTTGGTCCCAGGCCTGGACTGAGAATGAAAATAGGCCCTGGCATTTCAGGTACACAGAGGCCCACTAAGCCCACACAGAAGCCCAAACAGCCCCCACCAGCCCACTAAATACTGACTTTCTATGGCACCTTATAACAGCCCCTCTGGCATTTGCCAGAACCCACAGATTGCCAGTCCGGGCCTGCTTGGTCCCTCTGGTTGGAGCAAAGTGAATCATGGAATACTTTCTCATGAATACAGGAGGAGAATTTTTAGAGCCTGAGACATTATCCCATAACTCGGTCTTTTGTGAAATTACTCAACAATTATTTGGGGTGATTTACATACATTTAATAAAACAGATATGGGGTTCCTAGTACAGCCTAAAAAAATATCTCTTGGGCATATTAGCTGTTGAGAAAATTGACACAATTTAGATGAACTGATAAAACTGCTAAGGAGAACCTGGTGTCAGTTTCTGGCTATAGACCAACTGGGAAACTGGGCGGATGGAGCAGTAAACTTGTAAGTAGCTACTATGGGGCCCAGCTAATTATAGTACAGATTATTATGATAGGAAACAGGCTTACTTATTTTAACCTGCAAAAAGTGGTCTGCCATTACTGTAGCCTTTGTATTACCCTCTGTGTTAATAAATGCTAAGCAGATAAATGTCCAAAGTACTTTTATATATTTATGCAACAGTGAAGGAAGGTCATATAAATAAGGACTAGTTAATATATAAAAAATAACAGGAGAGAACCTCTTTTTACAAGCACCAACGAGAAACCAGTCTCCTGCTACTGAAAAAAGATCTGGGCAAGTTCATTTAAATTGCTGCAGGCTAATATTTATCAGTGAGGTAACTTTGGAAAAACGAAGTGATCCGAGTGCCACCCCGCTGGCGATTTACATGCTCTTGATACAGTGTCGGACTGGCCCACTGGAATACCAGGAAAAGTTCTGGTGGGCCCAGGAGTCAGTGGGCCCTTGTGCTGCTAAACATTTAGCGTATTTCATGGTCATTCCCTATTTCTATGAGAAAAAGAAGCTAAATAGATGGAATAATCAATTATAGTATGTAAAGAAAAGAGACTAGGAGAATAGAGGTTGAGTGAGGAGAGGAAGAATAATAGTACTGAGAGTGGGCCCCTGGTCTAAGGTTTTTTCTGCAAGGCTGATTCGTACGTTTATGGAATGACACATATCTTTATGTGTATAAAATAGCATATAATATATCTATAGCTATATAATATATAATGTTATATATATAATTCAGTTGTCTAATGATAATTTACCATTTTTTCAAAGGTACATGCCTTCTGTGATAGCAGTAGCCATAACTCAGAGGCTCCCAACCAACAAAACCGCCTGTGCAGTCAACAAAGCACATGGGATGTCATCAGTAAGTCTTCTGACATACAATCCAGTCCTCCATTAATGGAATCAAACATTCCAGCTCCTATTATTTCTCTATTGCAATACAAGGACAGAGTGGTCACTTTGGTTCTGGATATATCTGGAAGCATGACAATTGTAAGTAACACGAAAGAAAGTGCTAATCCAGAAAAACACTTAGATAACTAGGCAGTATGTGGCTCTTAAGTGGAAAAGGTTATCCTGCTTATGTTAACAAACCCCTCCCTTGACCCTTTAGTTATGACAGTTTGGGCATACAGATAAGTAGAAGACCATTATATAAGAGGTTTATCTGAGCTGGTAATCGAATTATCTGCATCATAAGAACCAGAAAGTGGAAGCATTAAGTACCTTGAAGTTTTCTGCTTGTCCAGCTCAAGAAATAACACATAGATTTTTCTTAAACGTACAAACAATAAGCAGGAATACCCCAGGACCCCTCCATCAAGCCCACTCTCTCCACACACCACCCATTACTGTCAAAAGTTTTGCTACCTTTGTACCTGCTATAAAAATACAGAGTTTTTCAGTAGAATGCACAGTTGAAGTTGATTCTGGACCTATCAATTTTCAATTTAGAAAAAGATTTTTCCATAGGAAAAGAAAGACATTCAGAAAAATCGATAACTTAGATAAAATCAACTTAGATAAATCGCTATAACCCATTAGAGAATTTGGCACAGGTTTCTGGCTTAAGTTGACATTTGACACTTATTTAATTACATTTTTAATGTCCCAGTAACTTTACCTAATGGCTCTTTCTGTTTCCTGCAGGCTAACCGCATCACCCGGCTATATCAAGCATCAGAATTATACATCATGCAAATAGTGGAGCAGGGCGCTTACGTTGGTATTGTTGTGTTTAGCACTGTGGCTGAGACCAAATCCCAACTAGTTAAATTAACTGATACTTTCCAACGGGAAAGTCTGAAGTTAAAGCTTCCAACTGCAGCAACTGGTGGTACAAACATATGTGCTGGAGTTCGACGAGGTCTGGAGGTACATTTTTTGTTTGTGTTTTTTCCCTCTTTCTCATGAAAAATATATAAATACACATTTGGCCTTTTTCCTCCTACATACAGTAATATGCCAAATTAAATATAATTTATTTTTCTTGGAAAATAAGGGGGTTATTTGTTATGCTCTGAATATCCGAATTTCGAAAAATCGGACTAAAAAACAAAGAATTTTGAAATTAATGGTCTTAAACGTCAAAATCCGGCACTCAAAGCTCTCGAGGTCCTGTATAAGTCAGTGGGTAAGGTCCCAGTGTCTGCGCTGCTGTTTGTACGGATATCCAACTGTATATACTCGAGTATAAGCCGAGTTTTTCAGCCCCCAAAATATGCTGAAAAACTCTACCTCGGCTTATACTCGGGTCAAGTGCAAAAACGGTCGCCGGCATCTAAGAATAGTCTCCAAGAATATTCGCCGACGTCCAAGAATGGTCGCCGGCATCCAAAAACGAGACACCAGCACCTCCAATGGGAGCAGAAACTGGAGGTAAAATAAGGTACCTCGGCTTATACTCGGATGGCTTATACTCGAGTATATACAGTAATTCTGGGGATTTTGGACCAAAAAGTCTGAAACCTCAAAAAAATCGAAGTCAAAGAAATTTGTACTTTTTGGACAAAGCTCTGAAGTAATAGGATATTTGCCCGACCCAATTTTTTTGGACTTTTTTAATGATAAATAAAGTCCATTCGGGCAGTCGGAGTTGATTGGATTTTTATGTTAGAAATTCGGACCTTAATAAATAACCCCCTAAATGTATTGATAGAAAAAAAGCTATAAGACAGGGATTAAACTTTTGAACCTGCATAACCTTCATCAACCTTCTAAGTGATGGAGTTTCATCCTTCAAAACTTCAAAGAAAGAACAATCCTAAATGAACTGGTTAGAATAATTTAAGAGCATAAAGAATAAACATAAGGACAATCTTCCATGGACTGGATGCTCATTTACCTTTGCAAAAGAAGGAGGAACAGATTTGGAGAGTTGTATTGCAATGGAAATGCTACCTGCCTATTGAATAAATCCTTTGGCTGCAGAATCTAGGGGCTCATTTATAAAAACTGGGCAAATTTGCATCTGGGCAGTAACCCTTAGCAACCAATCAGTGTCTGACTTTATTCAGCCAGCTACAGGTTGAACAATGAAAGAAAACCTTTCATTGGCTGCCCAGGTGCAAATTTGAGTTTACAAATGAGTTCCAGTTGCCAAAAGCCTGAAGAAGCAGTATTAAACTGCTATTGTTTTTAAGGGGCACATTTACTAAGGGTCGAAGTGAATTTTCAAATTCAAAAACTTCGAATTTTGAAGTAAATTTGGGGTACTTCGACCATCGAATAGGCCAAAATTCGATTCGAATTGAAAAAACTTTGAATATTAGACCATTCGAAAATTTAAGTACTGTCTCTTTAAAAAACTTTGACTTCGACACTTCGCCAACTTAAACCTGCCGAATTGCTATGTTAGCCTATGGGGACCTCCTAGAACCTATAGTCAGTATTTGGCTAAGTTTTTAGAAGTCAAAGTTTTTTTTTTGAAAATCGTTCGATGGATCGATTAAATCGTTCGAAGCGTTCGCTTCGAACGTTTTCTATGTCCAATCAAACGATTTAAATTTGATCAAAAATGGCTAAATTGACTCAAAAAAAAACTTTGACTATCGAATTTCTACAATTCGACGGTCGAATTTCGAAGTTTTACCACTTTGAAATTCGACCCTTAGTAAATGTGCCCCTAAATGTCCACAATTGGAAAAAAACATTTTCCAAGCAAGGTATTTACAACAGTTATTAAGATATCCTTGTTTTTGAATACATGTATGGGACTTTTTATCCAGAATGCTCTGGACTTTTGGTCTTTCTGTAATATCGATATCCATTAAATACGTCAACTAAAAAATAGTTATTTTTTGTTTCAAGTATTGAACATGGATCAAGTATTGTTTCATCAATACAGTGAAAAAAAGAAACTGATTATTAAAAATTTGAATTATGTGATTAAAATGCAGCCTTTGGGAGATGGCCTTCCGTAATTCGGAGCATTCTGGATAATGGGTTTCCAGAAAGATCCCAGAACTGTGTACAAATATAGTATTTTGTTTACACACAAAGCCTTGTTGTCAGTGTATAATATTTGCTACTATTTTTGTACAATATTTAGGTAAATAGAAATCTTGATCAGAGCACACATGGCACAGAAATTGTGCTGCTAACAGATGGAGAAGATTCTGGAATTAGTGGTTGTTTTTCTGAAGTTACTAAGAGCGGAGCCATTATTCACACAATAGCTCTTGGAAACAAAGCAGACGCGGGTCTTGAAACGCTAGCAGAGCTCACGGGTAGGTTGTTCCCTTATTTATTCTCTGAAAGGACAAACTATTCGTCCCTTGGACACAGGGGGTTATTTACTACTGAATATTTCTCATTATATTATTAAAACAGCTTCAACCAAACTATCATCCACATTTTTAAATTATTTATCAGTAAATTAACTCAGAAAAATCTGGTGCCAGAAAAGACGCGATAAAATTGTGATAAAATCTGAATTGTACAATTTTTTTCTGATTTTACACCTGAAAACTCAGTTTTTACTGATTATCTCCCGAAAACAACAAATTATTCGTATTATTATTATTGTACGAAACCTAGAGCAGAGCATGATATCTTCCAATTGTAAAAGGGACATCTGCCATTGACTTTTGACATGACCTTGGCAGGTTTGAGATGGAGTACTTTTTTATTCAGACTTTTAGCAGCCTCTGCGTTTAATAAATGTGGAAAAAGTTGAGGGTTTTTTTTTCCTATGAAAAATTGTGTTTTCCCCTTTAAAAATTTGGACTAAATAAATAACCCCCTTAAATGGGCGTCAAAATAATTTTGACACACGTCAATTTTGACACAAGCGTAAATTTTTATACACACGATTATTTGGTTCAAATGCATTAAAGACAATGGGCGTCCAAATAATTTCGTTTTTATGCGGCGGATTTTTCATGGGCGAATTGACGCCACTGAGGTGAGGCGTAAGCTGAAGCTGCGATTGACACACATGGCAGATCTAAAACATTTACAGCTATAGTGAAATATATTGCACTGTGTTTGGTACATTCTGTGGCCACCAGTACAGGCAGGTACATCAGCATTTCCTCAGCACCAAGCAAATATTATCAAGAGAACTCTCTCTGCAGGGTTAAAGGGTAAGTGCCTCACTTAGTTCTCCTGTGGGACTACAGCTATTGTAGGACCTGCCAAGCAATGAAAATTCAGCAAAAAAAGTTACAGATGACCTAGGTTAGGTATAAGCAGAATCAGAATAACAGACTTCTAGGTCTCTCCAAAAGCCGTAGGTAGTATGAGCTAAAAAAACTGAAGAACGGATTTTTTTTAGCTTACTTGCGGCTGTAGCTGTGGAACTTCCAGCTTCCATTTGTTTAGCCAGAGCTAGATACAACAAAACCTTTTATAAAAACTTTAAGGGGCTCAAGAGATGTGCAATATATTCATATGGCCACTATTTGAAACTGTATAGTAAAAGGCTTGTGTTGATTCATTTTCTATGTATTATTTTGAATTATTTTGCTTACTGCTGATGTTACAGGTGGCCTAAAACTGTATGCGTCAGATGAAGTCGGTGAAAACGGCCTGATTGACGCTTTCAGTGGGATTGTGTCCAGCACTGGGAATGTAACTCAGCAGTCCCTGCAGGTAATACATTGCTTAGGAACAGTATATATATATATATATATATATATATATATATATATATATATATATATATATATATATATATATATTATTGATTGACAATGCTGAACCCACTAACTAAGGGGCACATTACCAACATTTATCAAAGCAGATGAATGTGTTTGTTTAGGATTCAGGCATCTTTCTGCTTGAAGCTGTAATACCTCACCAAATCATTAATCCCTGGTGCAAGTTTCAAGGCAGGACTAACAGTGTCGGACTGGGATGCCAGGGGTCCACAAGACAACCTCAGACTGAGGGCCCACTTTCCAAGATATTATTCCTCCTCTCCACACTCAACCTCTTTATTCCCCTTTTATATCTTCTTACGATATTCTTCCATTATTACACTTTTTGTTTTCCATAAATAGATAGGGAATGACCGTGAAATAGGCTAAATGGTTAGAAGCAAGAGGGCCCTCTGACACCTTGACCCACCGGGAGTTTTCCTGGTATCCTGGTGGGCCAGTCCCACACTGAGGACTAATGATTCCTGAAACCATCATGATCTGCTTCTGACTCTCGCATGATCATTTCCCCACCTCCTTAGGCTGGCAGTCATTCATCTTCTTTTTCACATTGTTTAATGCCTCCCTCACCTTGCTCAACCTTTTCCTTACCTTGTTCAACCCTCCCCTCATCTTGTTCAACCGTTCCCTCACCTTGTTCAACCCTTTCCTCACCTTGTTGCATGTGGAAGTGATGGATTCGGAAACTTGAAGTCTCTCTGCTTTTAAAATGAACAGCCTATTATCACCTCAAATTTACATTCCTCTCTGCAGGTCAGGGCTATGCATCTTGCAGCCCGCAACCACCAATACACACCCCTTGCCATAAAGTGTAATGTGGGAACTAAAATGTTAGGCACCCCCAAGTGATTGTATGTACTTACCTGAAACCTCGGGCCGGTGCTCCTATCAGCAGAAAACTGCAATGGCCTGGTGTTATACCAGCAAGCAACTCGCATGCGCAACCGGGGCAACTCGCATGCACAGTAGAACGACGGCTTTTCACTCTACTGCGCATGCACAGCCACGAGAAGAAAGAAGATGCCGGAAGAGGATTGTTCTGTGCCCATGGCCTGGCCAGTGCTGTTTTCTGCTGATAGGAGCACCGGCCTGGGGTTTCAGGTAAGTAAATACATTCACGTGGGGGTGCCTAACATTTGGCACTCCCAAGTGGGATATGACTTTCCTTCTCCTTTAAAGGAGAAGGAAAGCTATGGAGGCATTTTATTGGCAATAGATTAGCTGCAATAGTGCCAGCTAGAATGCTATATTTATTCTGTAGAATGTTTTACCATACCTGAGTAAAAAGCTCTAGAAACTCTCTGTTTGTTTAGGATAGGAGCTGCAGTATTAACTTGGTGTGACATCACTTCCTGCCTGAGTCTCTCCCTGCTCTGGGCTCAGATTACAGCAGAGAAGGGAGGGGGGGGGGGAAGTGGAGCAAACTGAGCAAGTGGAGCCCTGGGCAATGAGGTTTAAGCTGAAGGCAGGAAGTCTGATACAGAAGCCCATGTGTACACAATAGAAGGAAAGAAATGCAGTGTTTCTTTTGACAGGGGACTTTGGGGGTTTACTGGTATATTTAGATGGACCTTTCTGATAAGGCGTACTTAGTTTTAACCCTCCTTCTCCTTTAAGATTATTATAAAATCTACTAAAATCTAATAATAATGCAACTGATCTGGCCCATCCAGTCCTTATGAGGGACTGTGCCCTTAAAACTTAATATGCATTTCCAGACTGTGTTTAGTTTCTTGATAGGACTAAATATACTTATATTAACTACAATAAATGCTGATCACATGGGTTCGTTAGACCATTTATAGCCTATTAAGTCTCCCATTCATAGACTATTAAGCCTATTATAAAATGTACCATCATTTTTATTTACATAAAGGATTTCAAATGTTTTTTTATAATATTTAATGTGTTCACTTTTTTTCAATTACAGATTGAAAGTTCTGCTACACAAGTCAAACCAAACAGTTGTTTAGATGGCAGAGTAGATATTGACAAGACTGTGGGAAATGACACTTTCTTTTTGGTCACTTGGGATTCTGCAATCCCCAACATATCTCTGACTGATCCAAATGGAAAAGTTTATACAGAGGCTGGTTTTAAAAGTGATCAAGTTTCAAAATCAGCTCGCCTCCTTATTCCTGGCATGGCACAGGTAAATTGACTTCATATTAGAAGTTACTGGTTTAGGTTATTGGCACATGTGTAATTGGGTATCTGCAGTTTTCTTTTAGTGAACCTCTTATGGATTGAGAGGATGCTTATAGCACGAAATTGCAAAGGTAATGTTATTTGGATATAAGATGCAAGCTTCCCATTAACAACAATAGGAATCACTTCTTTTCCAGCAGTCCAACTGATCTCTGCCATAGAGGCACGCTAATAAATACATTTCTTCCAACTGTCCCATTTTAAGTGAGACAGTCCCACTTTTGACAGCGCAACCTGCAGTCCTGCATTTTTACTGAAGAGTCCCAACTTTCTATTTGATCTCCTGCGCTAAACAGTTATAAAAAGATAAAAAGTTTCTGCCTTAATTAGCTTTTGGCAGAGAGCCCAGAATAGATACTTAAATACTTTTTTAACAGTTTTAGATAATGAGGTCTCTTGGGAGAACTAAGACTCACATCTTAAAGGACAATTCACTTTTATTAGCAAAACTGTAATAACACATAAAAACCACAATAATGTGTTCAAACTTTCATAACCTGGCAAATTTTGTAAAATGGACATGGTAATTAGTCCCATTTGTCCCGTTTCATAAATATCGGGAGGTATGTAAATATACAGGTACAAGTATAGAATCTGTTATTCAGAAATCCATTCAGAAAGCTCTGAATTATGAGAAAGGCCTTCTCACATAGGGGTTTATGTAATAAAAGACACTTAAGTTTACCCAGGAGCAGTACCCAGTAGCAACCAATTAGCAGGTACCATTCACTAGTCACCTCTTTAAAAGCATGCATCTTATTGGTTGCAACTGAAACAGAAAGCTATGAACAATAAGGGGCAGATTTAGTGTCGAATATCGAGGGTTAATTAACCCTCGATATTTGACTGTCGAAGTTAAATCCTTCGACTTCGAATATCGCAATTCGTTCAATCAAATAATCGAAGGAAAAATTGTTCCATTTTAATCCATCGATCAAACAATTTTTCTTCGACCAAAAAAAGCTTAGAAAGCCTATGGGGACCTTCCCCATTGGCTAACATTGAGGTTCGGTAGGTTTTAGGTGGCGAAGTAGAGGGTCGAAGTTTTTTTAAAGAGACAGTACTTCGAATGGTCGAATGGTCGAATAGTCGAACGATTGAATCGTTCGATTCGAATTTGTAGTCGAAGGTCGAAGTAGCCAATTCGATGGTCGAAGTAGCCAAAAAAACATTCAAAATTCGAAGTTTTTTTATTCTATTCCTTCACTCGAGCTAAGTAAATGTGCTCCTAAATGTGTAGAATTATAGAGCATTTGTTCTTTAGGTGGGGTCAGTGGCCCCCATTTGAAGCTGGAAAGGGTCAGAACAAGATAATAAAATAATTAAAAAATTATACAAAAAGAAAAAATTAAATTTAAATTAGCTATTCTATAACATACTAAGAGTTAACTTAAAGGTGCACCAAATGTGTTAAATGATTTCTTTAGCAGAATGGGAATCCAAATTACACAAAGACTCCTTATCAGGAAAAACCCAGGTCCTGAGTATTTTGTGTAATAGGTCCCATGCCTTTATTTAATATAGGTATGACCACAATAAGTACGTACAGCTATGTTGTGTTGTGTAGCACCATGGTCCTAGAGGAAAGTTGTTTTGTTTCACTGTGTACTGTACAAACGTATATGGATGAAATAACAATAAACTCACTCTTGACTCTTGACGTAGTTGTGTATAGGGCTCATATACTAAGTGCAGGGCAGGATGCAAAACAGACACAATCTGCCATGTTTATTTCACTGTGTCTCTTGCCCTGCAGAAAGAAAAATTGTCACAGGTCTCTTCACTCAAAAACAGAACACAGATTTTTGTTGCCCAGTAAATAACAATGCGGCCTGCATTTTCTATTGGACTTGCATCTGGGGTGTCAGTAAATGACCCCCAATATTTTCTATAAAACATGACAACTTCTGCCTGCCTGCACATGAATAACTTCTATTGCAAATAGGACTCTCTGAAAAACTAGTATGCACCTTTGGAAGCAATGTCATCAGATCATAAATGCTTTTTAAATGAAACTAAAGCAAATATATAATTCATGTGCTGTATTATATCTGCCCTTTAACATATGCTATTACTATTCTCTTATGTGTGTAACTTTTGAACCATGCCCTATATTTAATATTGTTCAATTATTTTTTTGTTATAGATTGGAACATGGCATTACAGACTTTGTAGCACTGTTGTAACTGATCAAGTAATTGGCATAACGGTCAATTCCCGAGCATCAAATGAAGATGTGCCACCCATAGTTGCAGAGGCTTACATGAGTGATGATTCCAGCACATACCCTAAGCCAATGATTGTGTATGCAATAGTTACTCAGGGACTTTCACCTGTTTTGGGGGCAAAAGTTACTGCTGTTATTGAGCCACAGAATGGAAACATTCAAACGTTGCAGCTTTTGGATAATGGAGCAGGTATAGTATTTTCTTGACAATGGGGAGGGTTGGGAGAGAGACGAAGGGGAGAGCGACAGAGGGGAGGGAGGGGAGAGGGACAGAGGGGAGGGTGGGGGACAGAGGGGAGGGTGGGGGACAGAGGGGAGGGTGGGGGACAGAGGGCAGTAAACACAGACCAGGAGTAGGCAGAAGACACTTTAACAGGTACCTTCCCAGAGCCCCCCTATCGTTGTGCCCTACAATGGCAAATAGTCCCTTTAACAATTGGGACATGTTTTTTACCCTCAGTGTTCTCAATATTTTTAGGCTGTTTGCGCTGGTTTTAGTTTGATAATCTCATAAATTCAATTTTGTTATAACTTTTCCTTGAACCAATTTTATCAAGGATAATTATTTTAAGGCCCATTTGGGAGTTTGGTCGAATTTCTTTTTATAAAAAAATTAGAAAAAGTCGAGTTTTAGTAGAGACTTCACATTAGTAAACCCCATGCCTTTGTACCTTTACATATTATATTTTATATATTTTAATATTATATATATATATATATACATATATATATATATATATATATATATATATATATATATATATATATATATACTGTATATAATATTAATATATATTAATATATAATATATAGACAGTATATTCACTTTTAAGGTAAGAGTAAAGGGAAGGAACTGCAATCTACAATGTATTTGCTGACATATTTTATCATTATAACAATTTAATCTTCTTTCAAAGGTGCGGATATTATCAAGAATGATGGTATCTATTCCAAATATTTTGTTCAGTTCTCTGGGAATGGTAGATACAACTTAAAAGTTCGTGTAGAAAGCAAAGATCAAAACTCAAACCTTGCAGCATCAGCAAGTCGTGCCCTTTACCTGCCTGGCTACATTGTGAATGGTAAGGCAATGCCTACAATTAGCAGTAAATTGCAGATGTTAGCCCTCTAAGAATATTTTTCCTTTTAATGCAACAAATTCTTTATTTGTATAAAAGCACCACATCAGCAATGTTTCATACATGGAGAATAAAATTAACAGGTATGACCAAGATTCACTTAATGGGTTTCATTCATTGTGCTTGTATATAAGTGAATATTAAAACATTGGCATAGTGGTCATTTTCCACAGTGGACTTTATTTATTGGTATATTTCTGTTCAGTTATGCCTTATCCATAGAATAACAAAGCAGACCTTTATGAAAAATGCTGGACTGCGTACCTTTTTGTGATGCTTGGGATGCTCTTGTTTTGCTGAATATGTTTGTACCATATTTGCCCGTTCAAGTAATTTATCTGTACAATCTGAAGTTTCATACAGACAATGTTTTGAACAATATAAACTATCAGTATTTGTTTTTTGTTTTTGTTCTTTTTTTCTGTAGGCACTGTATTCCGTAACCCTCCAAGGCCCAAAGATACTGTTATTGAAGACCAGAGTTTAGGGAACTTCACCAGGACGGTTTCAGGTGGTGCCTTTACTGTAACCAATGTGCCATCAGGGCCTCTACCAGACATGTTTAAACCTGAGAGAATTACTGATCTGGATGCAAAAATTAAGGGGAAAGAAGTCGAAGTAACTTGGACAGCCACTGGTGACGACCTGGACCAAGGAAATGGTAAATAGCATTATTCACACTTCAATTGATCCCAGGGCTAGCCACACAATGACTAACTAGAATGAGGGCTTCAATATGTGATTTTGGATGGTTATGATATATCAGTGACATTATTCATAATTTTATTTTGTGTAAGTGTCTAGATAATCAGGGCATAATTGATTCATTGCCAGCAATTCCCCCTTAATTATCATTAGTTGATTGAACCTACCCTCTACCACCTATCTTCTGTTTCACTCCCCATAAAATAGAGCCCTGTACAACCTATTTCCATCTACATGCTCCACATAATACATACCTCTTTTGATTCTTACTGAATCTTACTCTGTGTGACTTAAAACTGCACCATAATCTATATCTGGTTAACTGATACAGCCACATCGGATGTGCTTAAAACTAAATGTCATTGGGATTTCTACATGCCTGAGGTGAAGACTACTGAAGATCAAATACAGTATGCCATGGAAGTATGTCACCAAATTGTACATGTCCAGTTGGATGGTCTGCGAACATCTCTATCTACCACCTGTCTAGTTTTGAACTGGACAGTCTGGATTTTGCACAGACTGTCCAGTTCAAAACTGCTTGGATGTACACCTTGTTATTATGCAACTAAAACTTGCCTCCAAGCCAGAAATTTCAAAATAATCACCTGATTTGAAGGCACTGGAAGCAACATCCAAGAGGTTGATGAGCAATTTGTTCTTGTCGAGCCTGTAGTTGGGGATCACTGCTTTAGATGATTTTTCTGATCTAAGGAAACCTAAGTATACTCATCTTCTTAATTCAATAAATTTAATTTTAATTTACATAGCAACATAACATAGTAAGTTAAATTGGAAAAAGACACATGTTCATCAAGTTCAACCTTTTATATGCTTTTTTTTACTTCCAAAGGACCCGCTACTCGATAATTAATGAATCAATATTCTTTATTCATAATTATGTATCCAACATTTTGGCCCAGATTAGGCCCTAATCTGGGTTCCCACATGTCATCTGGAAGACTATTTACCTACTGGTAAATAAAGCTTTAGATAGATTATTATATGATCCCCTTATATATTTATGCATAGTCATCATATCACCCCTTAAGTGCCTCTTCTCCAGTATGAACAACCCCGACTTGGCCAGTCTTTCCTCATAGCTAAGATTTTCCATACCTTTACCAGCTTAGTTGCCCATCTCTGTACCCTCTCTAATTAAATAATGTCTTGTTTCAGCACTGAAAACTGTAGGGCATATTCTAGATGGGGCTGTACCAGCGATCTGGACAGTGGAAAAATTACCCCTCCTCCTGCGAATCTATGCCCCTTTTTCTATGCTCCTTTTTGTCTTGTTTGCCCTTGTGGCTGCTGACGCATTGCTTGCTACAGCCAGTTTTATTATCTACAATTATCTTCAGCCATTAAGGGTATAAGTGGCTTGCATTTTTTTACAACCCAAGTGCATAACTTTACATTTATCGACATTAAATCTCACCTGCCACTTAGCCGCCCAGATTGCGAGCTTGTCAAGATCCTGCTGCAAGGATGCTGCATCCTGAATGGAATTAATTGGGCTGCATAGTTTTATGTCATCTGCAAACTGATACATTACTTACAATACCCTCCCCTAAGCCATTAATGAACAAGTTAAATAAATGTGGACCCAATACAGAACCCTGAGGGACCCCGCTAAGAACTTTAGTACAAGTAAAGAATGTTCCATTCGCAACCAACCTCTGTACCCAATCCTGTAGCCAGTTTCTTATCTATGTGCAGACGACATAATTTAGCCCAACAGACCTTAGTTTACAAAGCAATCATTGCACGGTATCAAACGCTTTGGCAAAATGGATCACATCCACTGCTCCCCCACTATCCAGCATCCTACTTAATACTATTTGACATGAACTATCCTTCATAATGCAATGCTGATTACTTCTCGTAATGCCATTCACTATGACAAAATTTGGAATGTGATCCCTTAACAAGCCTTCAAATAATTTGCCCACCATGGATGTCAAACTGGCCTATAATTGGCAGACTGAGATCGTAATCCCTTTTTAAATATAGAAATGACATCAGCTTTCCTCCAATCCAAATGTATCTTGCAAGATGAAAATGAGATAATCAGAAATAGAGGCCGATTTAAAACTGAACTAAGCTCTCTTAGTACCCAAGGGTATATTCCATCTGGCCCTGGTGCCTTGTTCACCTTAATTTTTAATAAAACGTTATGAACCATATCCTGAGTCAGCCACTGACTAGTTTGACTTAATGGCGTTACTTATGGTTGTGATTTGCTGCAACTACTGTATATAAGCATACTCACACAGGTCAGTGACACACTGAATCATTTTTCGTGCACACCAGCATTGCTCTATAGAGTACATAGAGGACATTATTACATTAGATATCATATACTGTAAGTATGCACCATCCTTAGCAAACAGATATATGTTACCACCCTAACAGCTATGACACAGTGATGTAATTATAGCAGTATAAAAAGAACATTTTTTACTTTTGGCCACTGTACAATAGACTGTGTGATTTAGTCTGCGACAAGAAGCGAGCTGCTTGACATGACTGATGCTGATTTATTCCTGGTTCCCAGCCTTAGCAATCATTCTAATAGCATAAAGATGAACTCTGTGTGTACTTAATAATTGGTTTATATCCATGTAGAAGTCTAACTTATTTAACTGATATACTATGTTCCAATTTCAGCTTCAATGTATGATTTAAGAATGAGCCTCAATTCTAAGGATCTTTTAGAAAACTTTGAGAATGCGACCAACGTAAATGTCACCCATCTCACTCCACAGGAGGCTGGTGCCAGAGAAACCTTTACATTCACACCAGAGAATATTGTCATAAAAAATGGCACCATCATTTTTTTTGCACTGATTGCCTTTGATGAAGCTGGACTGAAATCAGACACCTCTAACTTAGCAAGGGCAACTTTCTTTGTACCACAGACTAACCCAGGCAATGGCTCAAATCACAGCAATTTTAATACACTGACCATTATATTGGTGGGACTGATGGTTATGTTAACACTGGTGATTAATTCGGCAGTTTTAGATATTGCTTGCTAAACTGGAACCAAGACTGCAAGAAGAACACTAAGCACAGAGATCAACATTAATGCCTTTCTTCTGGTGGTATAAGAAATGTACAGTCAGATCAGTGACTAAAAAGCACCAGCTGCAATGGATATGTCTCTTCCATTGAAGAGACGAAATACACTGTGAGCAACATGAGCCCAATGAATAGGTCTTGCACTGGATAATGCATTCTACCTATTGTTTTAATGTAAGCTCCATAGGATTTATTATTTTTACACTATATAATGCAACTTAACAGAAACTAAAAAAAACACTTTTACACTGGATTCCACTTTTAAGCTCATCATTGCAGTTGTGGACTGAAGAGCAAGGACTTTATACCGCCCCCCTCACTTTGAAATGAGCCTATTCAGTAGGGCTTATGTAGGAACGTTGCATAAGCACTATCTGAACTTTCAGAAATTGTTTTAGACAGACATACCTCATTTCACAGATTGCCTGTTTCTGCTGGATGTGATTATTTCCTTAAACCCTTTAAACACACGGTGTATAGCAACCCCTCCTTCACATTGCTCCATTATGAAATCTAGGACTTGAAGTCCCTCTGCTTTTCAAAGAACATGTGCACCACCCACTATGGAAAGCAGAGGGACTCCAAGTTCCAGAATCCATTGCGTCAAAATGGAACAACTTGAGGTAGGGGATCAATTACACCGTAAACCTAAGGGATGTTGGTATGGTTTGTCAGAATGTCATGGTTTCCCTCTATCTATAGAATCAGGTATGTTTGTGTACAAACAAATACAATACAATTTATTTTTGAAAGTTTTATGGAATGTTTCTATGTTAGCCCATCCAGTGTGCCTGAGCCGGCGGGGCCCACAAGGACTGGGGCCTACTGGGTTTTTTCCTGGTGCCCCGCTGGCTCAGTCCGACACTGGATGGGCCCAGACCATATCCTTGCATGGAAGCCGGGCTTCCGACCTCCCTCCCTGCCCCTGGCGCTACTGAAAGAAAAAGAAGGTAGGCGTGGGGGGGTGGCGGAGGGGGTTTGCGGCTCGGAGAGGGGGGCCAGAGGGCACGTTGCATCTGGGGTGGGGGGCCCAGGGGTGGGCCCGAGGCAGCAGTCCCGGTGGTCCCCAGGCCAACGCTGAGCCCATCTGATTGAGATCATATCAAATCCCTCCCAGGACCGCCATCAGAAATCGCAGGGCCCCATACGACAAAATTTCCTGGGCCCCCTGGGCTGCGCCCACCGCAAGCCCCACCTACAGGTTCGCCCTCCCCACCCCACAGTAAAAAAACAAAAAAAATATTGGTGGCTAGGGTTCCCACATGTTAATAAAAAATAAAAAGATATTGGTGGTCAGGGCCCCCCATAAAAAACATTTGTGGCCAAGGCCCCCCCATTAAAAAATATTGGTGGCTAGGACCCCACATGAGAAAAAAAATTGGTGGCCAGGGCCCCCCCCCACATTGTAAGAAAATTGGTGGCCAGGGCCCTTTAAACGTTCATGCCTTCCTGAAGTCAGCAGCTCTCAGAAAGATGGGGGGCCCGGCTAATCAAGTAAGTGTGGCGTGGCCGGGGCCCCCCTTACTCTCAGGGCCCCCTACAACTCTCCCCCGTGGCCCCCCCGATGGCTGCCCTGATCCCCCCTATATAATACACTCCTGTTATCTATAAACCTGAGACACTGGCAGCAGTGAGGGTAAAGTTGCTCCTTTTACAGAGCTCCAGAACAAATATACATATTGCACTCTAAAAAATAGTATATATTTTTACACTTTGTGGAAGTGAATCAGTATATGAGAAGTTTGTATGTAGTATATCTTATAAAATATCAGGCTGTGTTTTTGTTTTTAGCTATTCTACCGATGCTACATGCCTCCAAACTGTAGAAAGGAGGAGTATATTGTTTTGGGGTGGCCAGCATGCAAAGTTATCCATATCTTTTTATAATCGGATACACAAATGTCCTGTTTTTTTTTTTTCGTGATAAAAAGGGCCTGCCACACAGGGAATGACACTAAAAAATTATCATTGTCACCACCATTTGGGCAATAAATGGATAATAAAAGTCACCTAGAAGTTCCATCACAAATATAAAACTCTTTGACTTGGCCTTGCAAGTAAGCTATAATGGAAGTGTGACTGATGGAGCCAAAATTGCTTTAAACACAAAGGAAAATGAGAATTGATCCCTAAACAGTAATAATTTATTTGCAATTGCATATATTTTCAAAAACATGGTTTATTTGTTACAAAGTTTTTATGATGAGTTTGCTTAGCCACTAAACTATACTGGTATACTGCTTGTTACACCCCAAACTTATCCTTTTAATGGTTGTCCTAGGCCTTTAAAAGTAATGTGTTGGTTTTGGCAATCTCTTTTATTAAGCTACGGCGGGGGATGATCATTCTGGGGAATCAACACTTTGGTCAGGAGACACTTTTCCAGAGAAATGTAGGGCTCTCGGAAAAATTAATTGATCAATCCTTTTTTGTGTTTGCCCCTTCGTTTACATCATTATTTTCTACACAATTGTTTGATTTGGATATGTCATTGAATTGTAAAATTTTATTTTACAACTATTCTTGCATTAATAAAGGATTTTTTTTTTCATTTGTGTTCTTGGGTTTCATTTTTGTTAATGTTTTTTCTACTCTGCTAAGTAATGCCAGCTGTCTTCTTAAGAATTAGAAGACCAGAAACATTTAAAAACGTCAATTATTTATATGAGTCTATCAGTAGCTTCTATTTTATGCCTGTAAAATTTTCTATTTGAAGCTTTTTTGCAATATGTTTGCTCTCAGCTATGCTGATCTCAGCCTTCTTTTTTGCCGCTGTTCACCTTTATATTTAATGAAACCTTGAATTAAACATGCATAAACTACACCAAAAAGCCATGCAAAACAAAAATACATATAGTGTTAATTAAAAATATGTGTATTAACAAGTAATACAGAATTTTCAAAGGTGCAGACTTTTAAAGGGGATCCCCCCCAAACTTAAAAAATTTCAAAGCAACTTTCCAATATACATTTATTACAAATTTTAATTGGTTTTGATGTTTGCCGCAATTTATAAGTGCTTTCAAAATCACTATCTGTCCCTTTATATTCTAGGCATTGCTGAAAAAAATTCTGAAATATGTATAAACATTAAACTTACAACCATCCAGCCATTATAAAATTTGCCTGCTTTAAATTTTTTTTAATGAAGCTGAAAAAATCGAAACAGTTATGTGAAGTAAGTGTTTGTACTTGCGCATACACCGATTCCTGACTTGGCCAAACTGCACATGCTTCTGCAGGCTTTGTGCCGCCGAAGACATATTCTTTGCGCTGGTTGTTGATACTTCTGGTATTACTTCAGAGCTGGTTCTAATGACGCCCTCCGTTGCCCCTCAGCGCTTACCTTTTCCTGCTCTGGAGGGGATCTGTGGGGTGGGGGCATATAGATACCACAGAGAGCGCATCTGCACTCTCTCGTGCACTAGAAAGCTGATTTTAAAAACGGGAAATTCGGCTCTTAAAGGAGAATTCAACCATTTAAGAAAAAAACCCGTACCCCCCCACCCTACGGAGACGCCCTACCCCCAGCCCAGCTGCCCCTCCAGAGAAATGCCCCATACTTTATACTTACCCCTCGGCACAGATGCTGGCATCGGAGTTCCACGCAGCCATCTTCCGGGTCCACGGCAAGCTGAGTGGGAGCAGTTGGAGCAATTTGCCAGTTTGTGACAACTGTGCATGCACCGAAACTCACGAAAATTGCCGAAGCGTCGGAAGAAGACACGAAGACCCGGAAGATGGCTGCGTAGAACTCTGATGCCAGAATCTGTGCCAAGGGATTTAAGTATAAAGTATGGGTCATTTCCCTGGGGGGGGGATTAGACTGGGGGGAGGAGGGTCTACGTGGGGTGGGGGGTATGGGTTTTTTTCTTAAAGGGTTGAATTCTCCTTTAAAGGCAGGGCCAGAACTAGGCACATGCCTAGGGCTCAATAATGTGGGGGCACGGACACATATCTCATTTGAAGCCTGCCCCTAGTCCGGGCTCTTTGCGCCCTCAAGTTTTTCTCTCCCACTTCCTATCTGCGTGACAAGTGGACATTTGTTCTATCATGCCCACGGGTGAGGGGGGAGATGTGGCCAGCCATGTATCTTAGGGCTTTTTTGCCACCCCTGGTAACCTGCTCAGCGCTGCAACCTGAAGAGAGTTTAAAGTGGACCTGTCAGCCAGACACAAAAATCTGTATAATAAAAGTCCTTTTCAAATTAAACATGAAATCCAATTTCTATTTTTTTATTAAAGCATTCATAGCTGTTGTAAGCTCATTTAAAAATCTCAGCTGTCAATCATATATTGTCTGCCCCATATCTATGCTTTAGGCATAGAGGCAGGGCAAACAATTTCTTTCACTTTCCATTCAGCACTTCCTACATGTCACTGCTCTCCACATTCCCCGTTCTCTTAAATATTTAATTGTGTAGCCAGTGCATGGGGATGGACATCAGGTCCCCCATCCTGGTGTACAAACAAGATTCTGAGATGATACAAGGCTTGCCTTAATAACAGTGTCCACAAAATGGCTCCTGCCTGCTTGCTATAATTATACATTTCCAGACTGAAAGAAACAAGATTAAAATAATTTATATAGTGTAATTCAAGTTAATTTTGATTGACTTTGATTTTGAATAATTTCTTTGGGTGTCAGGTCCCCTTTAATTCACTTTATTGGCATGGCGTCCCTGTACTACCGAGAGTAAAAAAGAAACAGGGATGTAAACAGTAGTGTCCGCAGGCCCAACATCTATCAGAGAAAGTATAAAGGGTCTTGTGGGAGCTCTAAGGCAGAGTCCTCATGTGTGTATGTGTGAAAAACATAAACATCAAAGTTTGGGGAGGTCTAAAATGATTTTTGCTGTTATGTCTTGAAAAGTTTAGTTACAGTGCTTTCAGACTAATTACCAGAGAGATAATAAAGTGAGAGGTAAGGGAAGTATTTGTATAGTACTTTTCTTCAATGCGATTTGTAACAAAGTACTTTATTACAACAATCACAGCAAGTGAAGATGGAGTGATTTTTCCAGGGTCACAGGGATTCAAAGCAGGGATCTCTAGATTTAGCCAAAAGCAGATCACTTGAGCTTTATCTTAACAATTACTTCTATTAAGAATACAGTTAACCCACAGGGACACATAAAATACATTCAATTATACTATATATATATAGATATGCATTGTTTGCATATAACCACTAGATGGCAGTCAAATGTAATATCAACTGAGTGTCTATCTTGCATAAAGTAGCAATAAATACAGTTACATATGCTTTTGAAACAGTTCCATTATAAAACTTAGGATATTTCTGTCAATTGCACTAAAAAGGGGATAAATATAATATGGGCTGGAAAGAGAGACTGGGGTGGTATTGGCTGGAAAATGCTATGGGTTGGGGATTTATTATGCTAATTGAGTGGAGAGGATAGGAATGGGACTATATGGGGTGTCCAAAACAAAACCACTGGTCAATCTGATGTAGGCAAGCTCCTGATAACAGATCAAATACAAATATGTCAAGGAAAATAGTGGAAAGTTTCAGGATACCTACAATATGCTCCCACTCGGGAAATATCATCAAGCAACATGGTCTTAGTTACCATTGCTATGCAGATGATCCCCATTGGTACCTGTCTGTTAAACCAGACAATAGAGATCCAGTATCCACAATCACTCGGTGCTGAGCTGATTTGCAAGTGTGGATGAACCGGAACTGGCTTCAAGTAAACCTAGACAAATCAGAGGTACTTGTAATCGCACGGCAGAGGCTAATAACAAGATGGCAGAGAACACAGCCAGTAGATTTAGAACTTGGGAGTGTAAAATTATATTTCTCAGAACAGGTGTGCAGCCTGGGTGTGACTCCATATCAGGGATCCCCAAACCTTTTTATCCACATTAATATGTAAAAAAAGTTGGGAGAGCAACACTAACATACCTGTATAAAAATTTCCTGGGGTGCCAGATATGGCCTGTGAGTAGTTATTGGTAGACCCTATGTAGAACTTGCAGCCTACGAGAGGCTCTGTTTGGCAATAAACATGGTTTTTATTAACTAAAGCTTGGCTTCAAGCCAGGAATTCAGAAATAAACAGCTGCTTTGATGCCACTGAGAGCAACATCCAATGGGTTGGTGAGCAACATGTTGCTTGAGAGCCACTGTTTAGGGATCACTGCTCTACATAGTGATTTCTCCCTCAAACATCAGATGTCAGCTACCACCAGATCAGCATTCTTCCATCTCAGAAACATTACAAGAATAAAACATCTGATTCCAATGGAAGGCATGCCAAAATGAATGCATACTTTTGTATCCTGACTGGATTACTGCAATGCCTTGTTTTATGGTCTCCAAGAGAACCAAAATGCAGGCTCCTTACCCATCACCACCATCTATATCACATAACACCAGTTCTACTCTCCCTACCCTGGCTTACAATTAAATGAAGAATTGTCTTCAAAATTAGTCTTCTTACCATCACTTCATAATCAAGGCCTTGTGTATCTGGAAGAGCTTCTGATTTATCATGCACCCACCTCATGCAACCCCTTTTAACTATAACTAAAATATAAATATAATATAACTAAAATAACTTTTAGTATTGTATAGAATGACCAATTCTAAGCAACTCTTTTAATTGGTTTTGATTATTTTTTATATTAGAGAGTTAGTGATTGGGGAGCACCGCCCATCAAACACAGAGGATGGTGTGCAGGGTCAAATAGTAATTATAATTGAAGAAAGAAAACAGAACTGACCCACATAACTGCACCTTCCCATCCATAAATTCCAAGACTCCAATGAAGCAAAATTAAATTAAAACTTAACCTTTAATAAATCGTTAAAACCAAAGTCTAGAGAGCAACATTAAAATTGAGGTTAGGTATAGGAGGCTGATTGACACAGTAACACCGGGTTCGAGGGGAAATGTGCTAATTGCATTTGAGTCAATACAAAGTTGCGGTTGGAACACAGATGGTAGTTATTTGGCACATAGGCCAAGCTACACGTCTAGCTGGTACAGCCAAGATTGCCCGACACCAAACCAACCCCTTCACCCACTTGAGGATCCCTCCCTTGTGGTATTAGGTTAGATGAGTGAGAACCAAGGTAACATCAGCCTTAAGGTGCTTAAGTACGTTAGAAGCTCAAATGTACCAAAGGTACACGTATCAAATAGTATCAGACCCACGGATCATTCAATTGTCCAACCCCTTCACCCACAGAGGTCCCTTCCCGATCCGATCACCCAGTTAGCCAATTCTATGTCCCTATCAGACGCCTGCCTAACCAGAAACTAAAAATGCGCCTGACGCGCGTTTCACCCGCCAAGTTGCAGGCTTTGTCAAAGGCAAAAGAAAAACCGGTATTGCACTCCTATTTAACACCACGGAAAAAACAGTAACAGTTTGAATCAGCCAATCGGAGCGCTCCACCTCATGCTCTGCGTCACAATGGAGTAGGAGCCAATCACCGCACTATTCGTTACAGTGGGGCAGGGCGCTGTCAGAATGTGAAACCTGCCTGCGATAACAGATCGGCTATTGCTAACACTGTACGGTTACAGCAGCCCAATGTGCAACATTGTATCGCGTCTGATTACATCCTTTCCCCAAGGACAGTAACAGATTCATTGTTGCAAAATACATTGGCCAAAGTAGCGATATATGCGGGATACAAATAATGGCATTTTGCTAATTGTGCAAGACAATACAGATATATTTGGGAAAACCGTAAGTGCTCAACATCCAAGGGATATGTATATATCTCCCTCTATCCCCCCATTAACCCTGTGTAGTAAAGCACCAGGATTATGGGACAGCAAGAGTGCCAAAAAGGCATGTATTCTTGGGGCTAAATGGTGAGTGTCCATTCTCCCAAATCTAGTGAGTATAAAAAAACACATATAGGTCATGTCACCCACTTGCCTAATAGAACCAGTGTTTAGTCACCAAAGCGCATTGGTTATGCAAGCATGAAATGGCATAAGGAGAGACCACAGTATATGTAATTGATCGTCACAAATTGAAACGACAGGTGTTTCGATTATAGCATAATTATAGCATAGTAGAAGAGCTGTTATATGTTTGTGGTCATACAGTGTCAACAGCACAATATATTGTCGGTCCTAACTGTTATATCGAACGCTGCTAAATGAATATATTCATTGTGATGCTCTCATTGAGGCCATTAGGGCTCAATGCATTCATCAAGAATATCCACTCACTCTCTCTGGATAAAAGAGCTGTTTCCAGGTCTCCCCCTCTTATGCCAAGGGAGACTTTCGAGAGACCCATTGCTTTCAGACCAGAGCTCAAGTGATTATGGACTTCAAAAAAATGTCGACTGACCGGTGGTAATTTTTTATGTGCTTTTAATAAATCCAGTGCATTATTGATACTGTGGATATGCTCCATCAATCTTTTCTTGAAAGCACGTTTGGTTTTACCAATATATATTTTCTTACAGGGACAAGTCAGCATGTAGACAATATTATTGGTATTGCATGTAAAATTATGTGTGATCTTATGCCTTCTGCCAAATCTATCAACCACCTGATTTTGATTATGCATATATTTGCAAACTTTACATTTGCCACATGCTGAAGTCCCATTCGCATATATCTGTGGTTGTTTGGAAAAATGACTCTTAACCAACCGATCTCTAAGATTCGGTGCCCGCCGACAACAAGTTAGAGGTCGTGGTCCCACCATTGTAGAGAGTACTGGATCCGTATGTAGGATATGCCAGTGTTTCTTCAGAACTGAATCTATAATTGGCCATTGTTTGCAGTAGGTGCCAATAAATCTAATGGGCTGTCCAGTATTCTGTGGGTTACGTTTGCTTGATTCCAATAGAGAGTCTCTAGGGGTCTTGATCGCTCTGGTGTAAGCTTGATGGATCACGTTCTGTGAATACCCCCTATGTTTTAGACGTTCAGTCAATTCACTTGCCCTCTTGCGAAACAGTCCTGAATCAGAGCAATTACGTAGTAACCTCAAGAATTCACCTACAGGGATACCTTTTTTAGTAGACATTGGGTGATGGCTTCGAAAGTGAAGGATAGAATTAGTCGCAGTGGCTTTGCAATACAAGTCGTGCCAATGGTACCATCCTCCCTGATCATAATAGTGATGTCAAGGAAGTCAATGCTCTCCTTACTAATGGTGTGTGTGAGTTTGATATTAAGATGATTAGTGTTTAAGCATTGCAGGAATTCGCTTAAACCCTCACTAGTGCCAGTCCAAAAAAACATCAGGTCGTCAATATAGCGAAACCAATAAGATATGTGTTTGGTATATTGCGCCATATGATCACCAAAGACACTATTAGCCTCCCACCAGCCCATAAACAAATTGGCATATGTGGAGGCGAAGGCTGCACCCATAGCGACACCCCTGACTTGTAAATAGAATTTTTCATTGAACACGAAAAAATTGTGATTCAGGCAGAAATCAGTGAGATCTGCCATAAAATCTATGAATTGGCCATCCCAGTCAGATTCTGTCTCCATGAAGTATCGTATCGCTTGCAAGCCTTGTTTATGGGAGATGGAGGAGTAAAGGGATTATGATTATTTTTTATAGTTTAATATGTTTGCCTTTTTCTTCTGACTCTTCCAGCTTTCAAATGGGCGTCACTGACCCCTTTTAAAAAGCAAATGCTCTGTAAGGCTACAAATGTATTGTTATTGCTACATTTTATTCCTCATCTTTCTTTTCAGGCCTCTCCTATTCTTATTTCAGTCTCTTATTCAAATCAATGCATGGTTGCTAGGGTAATTTGAACCCTGGCAACCACATGAAATTGCTGAAATTGCAAACTGGAGAGCTGCTGAATAAACAGCTAAATAATTTAAAAAGCACAAATAAAAAAATGAAAACCAATGGCAAATTGTCTCAGAATATCACTGTCAACATCATACTAAAAGTTATTTCAAAGGTGAACTAGTTCTGATAGGCTGGTGAATCAACTTTTATTACATTGTATAGATCACTTAATTTCTTATATCCAGCTTTCGTCTAACCTAAGAAAATGAACCTCGCAGGACAACGCCCTTTACTTTTAAGCCCTCAATGCTATAGCAGCACTTCCACAACAAATACAGTAATTGACAAGCACAAACACTTCCTTTCAGCGAATATTCACGTGACATCCTGCTGCCGGAAGTGGGGCAGGGATAAGCGGGAAGACTTCACATCTCTATGGTGACGTTAGGATTCTACTGTTTCCGGTCCCTGACTGAGAACTTGGGTTTTGGAGCCGCCCCTGGAAGTGTGACAGACTGAAGTACCGGGAGGGGGAGTTTTCCTTTTGTCGCTTGTGTGTTTAGGTTCATCAGCCGCTGTGCCCTGCGGAGGGTTTTATCGCTATGGAGTTTAGTGTGATGAAATTAGCAGCGGACGCCGGCACTTTCCTGAGTCGCGCAGTACAGGTGTGGTCTTGTCAGTGTAAAGATGTTCGCTAGGACTGTGAATGGATGGGGGTGGCAGGGGCTGATGGACTATGGGAAGTGTATCATATGTAATGGTCTCTGTGAGTCATTGTGTAGCCGCTGTCTGCAAGTTGCGCTTCTTCTTATTCATTAACGCCAGTTCTTCTATTCGGCTTCCGTCAGGGGCTTTTGGCTTGGACCTCCCTCTACTGGAACGTGAGCACCTTTGCTCAGACTCTCAGGCTCACTTTATGACTTCCACGAGTTACGTCAGATTCAGATAAACAGACATTACTTTCTCTTCTTCCTATTGGCACTTGCCCAGTGAGATTGAAGGCAACTAGTTGCAAGGAGTGTAAGAACTGGATGGACTAAACTCCACTGAGGGCCTGAGCTGTACATAAGGCTTTAGGGGTGTCCCACAGTGTAATGGCCAGTGGTGGACCTAGAAAAGACTGGGCCCCATAGCAATACATTTTATATCAGTCGGTGCTTCCCTGGGCCCCTATACCTTCTGCCCCACCTCTCACACACACACATTGACAGGATCTGCTTCCTGTATTCTTACCCCCCCTCCCCTCCTTCTGTGTTTAGATCCGTCTGTTTTCTCCCTTCCTATGTTGTATCTTCAGCTGTTGGTGGCTACCAGGGTCGTACAAACAACAGCCGTGTCGCTGATCTGCAAAAACAGAAGCTGGGTTGAATGATGACACAAAATCACATGTACGCCATACGAGCAACAGTCAGGGACTTCACTTCTATATACAGTAGTTACTATCTTTTTTTTTTTTCTGATGGTACCTAGTACATAATGTTTTCTAGGGTAGGCTTAGATTGACTAGTTGTTGTGTCATTCACTTGGATCATTGCAATTTGCACCATGCCAAACCAGTGCCCCACTTTAAATATTGATGAGATTGCTGGATATTTTGTTGGAACACTTGCCAAACAGTGGTGCTCGCACTATTTAGGTGGCTTAACTCTTACTCAGGAAAACACAGTAAATTACTTTATTTTTAGTTTTTTTTTGTGCTGGTTTCTGGGCACGCTACTTGTTGTAGTGTATTGTTCTTAAAGGAGAACTTGTGTAAAAAAATAAGTGTACCAGTGCGTTATACTCATTTAGATATAGAAGAATTGTGCTTTAAAAATAGTGTTTTAGGCTGATTTATTGAATATTTCTACAAAAACACAGATAATACCTCCCTTCCACTTCCTGCTCCCTAAATTCCCAGGCTGTGCAGGGGAGCTGGCGGCTCTCAGCTCTCTGCACTGTAGGACAGGAACAAATCAGCAGCTAGCAGGACCTGATAGGGAACTGAAGCCTGTCTGTGCTTGAGTAACTGCAGGGCTGTAATTGGCTGTCCCGCTCCTACTGTGCTTCTGGCAGGGACCGTTGGGACACGCCCACCCCTCATTTGAAACACAGACAGGGACCAGAGAACATCTATAGTGAGCTCCAATAAAGGGGCTATTTTTAAAGATATTAATTTTTAGCACCATGTAAAAGTAACACAATATATGACTTATAATTGCCTACAAAATTATGTTTTTTTTAATTTATCCTATATGTCTGCTTAAAGTTTTTATAGGCAATTAATGATTCCCATTGGTGGAAACATATCTCTATTACATGCTATGGCTTAAGCTGGCCATAGATGCAAAGATCCGATCGTTCGAATCCTCGAACGATCGGACTTCCCCATCTCCCGACCTGCCATTAACCATTGAGATCAAATAAAGTAGAAACGAATAGATCAGCCAATGTTCTGCCCCTGACAGCAATCGTACGAAAGTTATGTCTGACAAAGCTGGTGACAGTCTCCCTCTGAAAATCGTACGATCAGCAATACATGCAGAGATATCGGCAGCCGACAGAAATCTTTTAACCTGTCCGATTGACCAAACGACCGATCTCCGACGGACAAAAAATGTCGGGCAGGGCCGGAACTAGGGGTAGGCAGAAGAGGCAGCTGCCTAGGGCACAATGATTGGGGGGCGCTGGGCAGCTACCTCTTCTGCCTACCCCTAGACCGAACCCACCTGTAAATCTCTTTACAATGAGCGCCGCACGCTCGAGTGGCGTTTCTGCGCATGCGCGCCGGGAACATCTTTACTACGCAAGCGCTCCGGAACGCCTTTACTGCGCATGCGCGCCGGGAATGTCGTTACTGAGCATGCGCGAGTGACGTGGGTAAAGGAAGGGGCGAGCAGGCTGGCTGGGCTGCCTAGGGCGCTCAGCCTGCTTGGCCTGCCTCTGATGTCGGGACTCTCCACACATGGTCCGAAAATAATTTGAATCCTCGATCGGATCTTTGTGTCTATGGCCAGCTTAAGCCCCTGGTGCATAACTATGATCCATGCAATTGTAATTAGTGATATCATCTGTCAGTCAGTATTTCAAGCATCAATTGAACTATAGGAATAATGTTAGTACTCTTAGAAGGTTTATGTGATGATGTGCTTCTAAGTTGAAACAATGACATTCTGATCTATAGATTGTGTGTTTTGAAGACCAAGCAATTGTGCCTTTTGCTTGCGTTTAGGCATGCTTCCTATAAGCATCTTTAAAATGTTACCCTGTGACAGTAGATGCCATATTATCTCGCTGTCCAAGTCATGATTTGCAATGCTTAATATTGCATAACAGGCATAGTATACTCAATTGCATACAGAAACCCATAGATGAATCTTGAATGACGCTTTGGACTGCACGCACTGTAATATATTATGGGCAGACAAAAGCTACTTGTAACTGGTTACACATAGCTTTATTTGTTTTCTTTATGAGCAAAAGAATAGGATATTCTATAACACACTAAAAGGCAAACTACTACTGCTGTAGAATTGCATTGATATCGCTGGGGAAAAAATGTTTCATGGTTTGTGATTAGATGCATTTGTAATAATATTGCTTGTTAATTTAAGGGCCACAGCTTGATGGTAAGAGCTAAGATAGGCCACGTTGAGAGATATCCTCCACTGGTTGCAGCTGGTTACAGCTTTAAAATTGTCCTCCCATTTTTTGTGTATTATATTGTAGGTTTAAGTTTTATATATGTATATAGTTTATAATTGTGGTGCATAAATTTACTTTGCTTTAACCAAAGCTGGCCATACACGTTAAGATAAATGAGTTTATCAAATTAATGAAGTTTTGGTTCTAGTTGCCAATATGGTCCTAACTCTGGAGATTTTCAGATCTACTTGTAAGAGATCAGAGCCAGTTTTCAGACAGATATTTGGGAGGATCCCATATACAGGCCAGTAAGCTGCTGCCATTGTCTGGTGGGGTGGAGTCCTCATTCCTATAACACACTGTGTATATTCTTTGCAGCCCTTTTTCTCACCAATAGCCAATTTAAGTAAATGACACAAGTGTTTTACAGTGAGCTGAAAAAACTGCCATGTACTATGCTTGGAAAGCCTGCTTCCCTAGCCGTAAAGTTGCAGTAAATGTTTATAAATCAGTCCGATCAAGCTTATTTGATCATGCTTTGTCTTGTGGGACAGAGGCTGCAATCCTGGGATTGTATCTAAAATCTTTTTCATAAAACAAGATAGACTTCTGTGCTTTTCAGAAGAAAATCGCAATAGCCAGGTGAATACCAGGAATTTGATTTTTTTCTTGATTTGAAGCAAGAATATTATTTTATTTTTTACGTAATATACACTTTTTGTATTCTGGCTACAGTATCCTTCTTGGCTGCCACAGTTACATTTTGGGTACTAATTAAATTTTTACATTTTTACTACATCAGGTAAAGCCATTTTCCTGAGTTATCTCGCTGACAATTTTTTACAGAGAAAGACTGGTGTGAGTTCTATCATATATAATGCACACATAGTTACATAGTTAATTTGCATTGAAGAAAAAGTCCATCAATTTTCACACCCCTAAATGAATCCTAGTGCGTATGTAGCTCATGCATAAACAGAGCTATCTCTACACTCATATATATAAACATATATATGTTTGTTTGTTTTTTCTCCTGACGAAGATCCCTGTGGGGGATCGAAACGTTGAGGCTTAATAATAAAACATTTTTTGTTTTTTCACTAAAACCCTGTGAGTGCCGCAATCCTTTTTCACTGCTTATTTCCCATGCTGGCACCCAGGTATTAATTTTGTCTACGAAGTGCACCATTCCTTTGGTTATACATATACATATATATATATATATATATATATATATATATATATATATATATATATATATATATATATAATATGTGAGTGATACCTATACTTTACTGTAGATCTTAAGATTATCATAGTTTGGGATAAAATGCTTGTTCATGATGACCACCTGGCAGTGCATTCCACAACTTTACTAACCTCATCATGAAGAACCACCTACATTGCTTCAAATGAAATTATGTTCCTCAGATCTATAAGTGTGGCTTCTGGTTCTTTGATCTTTTCAAAGGGGGACACGCCCCCTCCCCATTTTCTGTCTATAATGTGCTCTAATGTACTGGTAAAGAGCAATCATTTCCTCCAGAAACAACCCCAGCCTTGACAGTCTTCCCTTGTATTATAATTCTTCCATTCATAGGGAGCAATCATTCAAATGTCACATTGTCCATTACTTTATCAACTTCAGTTTGTTTACCGAATACAAGTTCCTTTTGATATGATAGTTGAGACCAACACATGAAGCACTGGTCAGATTGTATGCTTGAAAAAGTAACTTGGAGTTGCTACCTCTGAGTTAGAACAGAGCTATCCTAATTTTTGTTTTGGCCCATTCCATTGGTTGGCTAAATTAGCATTCTGAAGCCTGCAGTCTTTGAATCTATGATCATCTGTTTTCCATGTTGATTATTTTGCACAGAAAGACTCTGTCTCAGGGTAATCTTAACAAGGGTATTTTTTTACCTTTGTGAAATAATTTCAAATGTGATTAATTGCTTCTGCTTGATTGTCAGGATGGAAAACTTTGTGCTATTAAGAAACATACTTGCTTTTTAAATAGCCACTGCTAGTCCCTGTAATTGTAATGTAAGCAATGGTGATACAGTAATACAGATGTTATGTGTACACTTTAAATCCTTAAGACAGATACACTAAAATAATCCAGGTGTATATTTCTTCTGCCTTGTAACCAATGATCATGTATTTTATTGTGTTGCTTGTAAAGTGCGTATGTCGTTAACTTTTTTCATATTGTTTTCTGTTGAATAGTTTACAGAAGAAAAATTTGGCCAGGCAGAGAAGACTGAACTTGATGCTCACCTGGAAAATCTTCTTGCCAAAGCCGAATGCACAAAGGTTTGGACTGAAAAGATCATGAAGCAGACAGAGGTGCTGTTGCAACCAAATCCAAGTAAGATTACCCCCCCCACACACATCTTAGTGATCCCCTAAGGAGAATGAAAGAGAGAGAAAGGTGCTGTTAAAAACAGTCATGCAAGACTTCAGCCAACAAATTGTGTACCTGCAATAGGGCTGCTGGGAGAATGGTTTATATTTGGAATGCTTGGTAAGTGCATATGGGCTATTTAAAATGTATCCTAACACATGGTCAAATGTTTGCTTGTCCTTGTAAATTAGAGCAGTTGTGTGCTGTATTTAGCAGGCTATAATCGACAGTTATTTCCTAAAACGGTTGACCAAAAAAATGTCAGCAGGTAGTTCCTAAAACAAGGGTTAGAGCTGACCTAAAGAAATAAATAAATGTTTTTTCCCTTCTGTATCAAACATAAAAATCCCCTTACTGGAAACAGCCAATGGCTGTAGCATTGTGGGAAATAGATAAGTATAACCAAGACATTGGGGAAGTGGCTGAACAAAAAGTGTCGGGTCTTGCCAGATACCACACATGCAATAACAGGAACAGGCTCTTCAAGGACAACTAAAGATGAACTAAAGTATGGCAGAAATTTTGAACATTATGTTTTGGGCTTAAATACCTGCCCAAGGCAACCACAGCCAGTTAAGGTCTTTGCCTCCTAAGATGCCCCAGTAGCTCCCATTCTTCTTTTCTGCAGAATTACTGCACATACCCTGTGCTACTACAGTTACTGATCTTAGGGACCAACACGCAATATATTGAATATATATCATATAAATATCACAACATAAAGCTGATTAGTAATTAATTCAGATTATTGGTACATGGCAGCTCATACACCAGCACAATTAGCATCAGAATTGTATCAGCCCTGTAGCATCAGCTTATACGACGGGCAAAAGTCATTTTCTGCCTGATGATTTACGACGACCCCTAAGCTTAGCTTCTCAAAAATGGCTCAAAGCACACTGAGCATGTGCGTGTCACAGACACTCTTAACTAAATCCAAGATGGGAAACTCCTGGGACAACTTTAAAGGCCTGGATCATTACTAATATTGAGATGCTGAATCTTCAGGTTGGCTCAATAAGTTCAACATATAAAATGTGACATTTCTAGCCATATTCATTTTTGGGGTATTTTTTTTTTAAGTGTAATAAGAAAAAGTGTGGGAGTAAAAGATATAGCACTGCCCATTCATTGACTGTAGTTACCTAGCATGTGTGTTTTAACTTGGTTTGTATGTGAACTATGTTCTCCATTCTAAGCGCAATTCCGTAAGTACGTTACAAATTATTGACTTGAATTGTTTATTTCGCCCATATCTGGTTATATTACCTATAATTGTGTTGAGCAGTCTAAAGGTGGCCATACACGGATAGATCCGCTCGTTTGGCGATGTCGCCAAACGAGCGGATCTCCCTCCGATATGCCCACCTTGAGGTGGGCAATATCGGGCTGATCCGATCGTGGGCCCTAGGGCCCAACGATCGGATCCTAGCGTTCGCCAAACGGGCGGTCGGATCGCGGGACCGCATCAACGAACAGATGCGGCCGCGATCCGACGGGATTTTTAACCCCATCCGATCGAGATCTGGCCGACTTTCGGCCAGATCTCGATCGGGGAAGCCCGTCGGGGGCCCCCATACACGGGCCAATAAGCTGCCGACTTGGTCTGTCGGCAGCTTTTATCGGCCCGTGTATGGCCACCTTTAAAGTGGCCATACAACTTAAGAGCTTCATTCCAATATGGCCACCTGATTGTGGTCAATATCGGGCTGGTCACCTGTATAGGCCATTGCGAGAAGACAACATCAATTGGCCAATCTGGTCCTTGTATAGGCTGTTGGATTGGGACCATACATGGGACCAACTTGGTCTGAAGGGGCCAAATTGGCAGCTAAAATCTGCCTGGGTATGGTCAGCTTTATTTTATAGCTGTTTGTATTTAGGGGGAATTCAATAGAGGAAAATGTATTGTTCTGCTTTCTTCTACATCAGCAGCCTGATTTCTTAGAATAGGCTGGTTGGTTGTTTGCTTGTCATCATTTTAATATGACATTGGGCGGTGAATTCATTTTTTGCACAAAACTTCCATTTTTCAGTAGAACTCCTCTGGCTTCTTATAAACAGTTGCTTGTCAAACTAGGTCTTATATTTATCTGATAACAGTCACCATCCTGTGACTTAATCCCTTTTCCTTCCTCTCCTTGTCCAGCCAGACTCCATTGGGGTTTCAGTGTTTTATATAGGAAAGTTTTTTTGTTTTTTTGTTTTTTTTTAAACATCTAGCATACTGCAACCTCTTCTTGCTTAATTAGGGAAATTCACTGCAGCCTCTTTTTTGATAAATTAGGGAAAATAACTTTAACAACTTTTCAACAAAGCTTTGTCAGGATATGATTCTAAAAAACAATGATTTTTTTATTACTTCTAGCAAAGACAACACAGAGGTGACAATTTGTTAGGTACCCTAGTGACGAAAGGAGAACTAAGCCCTAAAAATGAATATGGCTAAAATGCCATATTTTATATACTGAATTTATTGCACCGGCCTAAAGTTTCAGCTTCTCAATAGCAGCAATTTTCCAGGACTTCAAATTTGTCACAGGGGGTCACCATGTTGGAAAGTGTCTGCGACACTCACATGCTCAGTGGGCTCTGAGTAGCTGTTGAGAAGCTAAATTTAGGGGTTATCGCAAATTATCAAGCAGAAAATTAGGTTGGCCTGTAATATAAGCTGATGCTACAAGGCTGATTATTAAATTCTGATGCTAGGTTTCTGTGCTGCCATGTAGTAATTATCTGTATTAATTACTAATCAGCCTTATATTGTGACATTTATATTCTATGTGTATAGTATACTGTGAGTGGGTCCCTAAGCTCAGTAAGTGTAAGCAGCACAGAGCATGTGCATTGAATCAGCAGAAAAGATGGGAAGCTACTGGGGCATCTTTGGGGCACAGATCTTCCCTGCTGAAGGGCTGTGGTTGCCTTGGGCTGGTACAGAAGCCCAAAACATAATGTACAACATTTCTAGCCTACTTCTTTAGTTATGCTTTAGTTCTCCTTTGAAATAGCTTAACTTTTAAAGCAGGCTGATGCATTTGTTCTTTAGAAAATGGTCTGACATGGGCTACATTCCTGCTGAACATGGCTTGGCCATGTTTTCTTTGCTCCCAGGTAACCTTTGCACAATTAAACCAAGGCATATGCACAGTACAGAATCTCAGTCGCACATGCTAGTCTAGCAAGACATACTTGGGAGGGGTGGAATAACATGGTGACATGGAGCTCAGCAGGAAAGTAATTCTCAAAAGACGCTCTATGAATCTCCACACTAGAAGCATGGCATGGAAGTATATGGTAAAAACGAAAGAAAAAATTGTGTCCGCTAATAATGGGCTGTTAATACTGCTGTAATGCACCCTCTTATGCCCATTCAATGACAAATCACTTTAGCTAACTCGGGATAACTTAGCCTTTAGCTTTACTGAGTTTTCAACGTTAACAGAAATAGGATAATGAAGCTCTTTAAGATTAGATCTTGCAAGAAAAAGTATTTTAAAGTTAATTGCATTAGTGTTAATAAGCGGCCAGCTGTATTGCTTTCAACCCTTCTGTTACAAGAGTGGATTTGTTTCTAAGAATTAAATAATTTAAATTTGCCTTGTGACTGCTGATTTCTTTCCTGATTGCCTCTTTCTAAAGATGCCCGGATAGAAGAATTTGTGTACGAAAAACTTGACCGGAAAGCACCAAGCCGTTTGAATTCTGAAGAGCAATTGGCTCAGTATATGTCTGATGCTGGTAATGAGTTTGGCCCTGGAACAGCATATGGTAAGTACAGATGTAGTACTGTGAGAAGTTATGTAATTTTATCAGCAATATTTATTTGGAAAATAAAACCTGTATATTACTGCCTTGTTTGACCAGACAGAACCTGCAGGCAGTGTGTTCCAAGCATGATGAATAGTGCTATCCCATTCATAAAAGCTTGGCAGCAGCATGGGTTCTCAGTGCTATAGTATTTACATCCATAATACTTTATAGAAATTAATTAGGGAAATGGACCTGGTTGCAGACATAAAGCTGTCAAATGCACAGAATTGATCAAATATTTCAATCTTGCAAAAAAAAAAAGTGATGTTCTGGTGCCTGAAGGGGCCTGTTCTAAATCACGTAAATAAAGTATTTTATTCTAAATCACATAAATAAAGTATTTTTTTGTATGTCTGTGATGTGACAGCAATTCTATCTATAGTTTGCATTTCTGGTAAGCTTTTTTAAAGGACCAGTAATGTCAAAATTTTTAAAAAATATTTGTTTGTATATAACTGGAAAAAGACCACCAAGACATATTTAACTTTAAAATCGCAACATCTTTATTAAAAAATAACTTACCGAAACTCCACTTGCACTCTTCTTCAGAAAAGGCGACAGGGAGACAATCCATCGTGCGATTTCTTCTCCCTACCTTCTATAGGAGATAGCCAGGGAGGAGAAATCGAGTGCTGCACGATGGATCGTCGTCCTGTCGCCTTTTCTGAAGAGGAGCACAAGCGGAGTTTCGCTTGGTTATTTTTTAATAAAGACTTTGAGATTTTAAAGTTAAATATGTCTTGGTTTTTTTTCATTATAAACAAACACATTTTTTTTTTTTTTTTTTTTTAAACTTGACGTTACTGGTCCTTTAAGCTCCCACTAATGTCAACAATGGAGGCACAGGGCTTGCTTTCCCTGCCCATCAACAGCAAAAGAGATGAGCATCTATGTAGAGCTGAACCAGATTAGGCTGTATTTGGCATCTATTCATACACTTTGTTCTAACTGGAAGCTTCAGAAGTTTGGAAAGAAAAACTAAAAGGACTCTTGGAGGCAGTTTTGGGCAGTTTTCTCAATTTTTTTTTATCATGGAAAAGCATGGAGGATTTAGTGGAAACCTTGATAACATATTCCCAAAATTGCAAAAAGGGCAACTTCACTCCAAATAATGGGGGGAAAAAGGAAAATTTGCATAATTAAAAGAATATTTAAATGTAATTGCTGAGTACAGGTATGGGATCCCTTATCAGGAAACTCATTATTCAGAAAGCTCCAAATTACGGAACGGTTATGGATAACCGGTCCTATACCTGTTTTAACTGCCTAGAGAATAGAAATAGACAGAAAGATCATGATTTTACTAAGAATAATACAATATTTGTTACCTGCAAATATTTTATTTTGTAGGTTTGCTGTAAGTTATTCTAAATTTATCAATATAAATTTGCCATGTTTTATTCCATATCCTTTTTTGCGAGGGAGATGAAAAGGAAAATCACGTGGTGTAGGCTACACCTTGTTCCTGATGCTCTTATGTTTCTGCTTTTAATATACTGTATGTTTTCTTACTAGTTGATATGCTCTCTTATTATTGTAGCTACTAAGAGCTCACCTTATTTTAAAAGTCTCTTGTGTTTAGTTGAACTTAATAGAGGTGCCCTTTTCATGAAATAAAAATGGAAACAACGTGTCAGAGCTTCTCTCAGCAAATGTGCTCTAGGAATAGAGGTTTGATGTGGGGTAGGAAGTGCAACTACAGACGCCACTTTCACTGTTCAGTGGTTTGGTGTTAGCCAGCATTAAATATCAGGCATGGCAGTATCTTTTTTTTTCTTAGCTTAGGATTTCAGTTATGTTTCCATAGAAGAAGCAATATCTGGGATCTACTGTGTGCGAGGAGTAGTGCCAGGGTTAAACAGGATTATCAAAGATGGCCTCCCAGGACTGATGACTTGATTTCTAACAAAGCTTTTTCTGTATGTTTATTATGTATATGTCCTACTCCTATTAAATATGTTGATTGACAGCTTTCCCTCTTTGCCTGTGAATTTGTGTAAGTGTTCATATTCAGTGTTTACCAGTCACTGGTAGAATTTCAATTAAGTTGATAGTATTATATTATCACTTAAAATTATTATAATACTTACAGCACTGTTGCAGAAAGCACAAACAGTACTACAATAAACACTAAGCAATTATAAATAATCCAACAATCAAAATTCCAGACATGAAGTCGAAGGTCCTGCCTGTAAGATGTTTTTGGACCTCAAAAATAGGTATAGAACGTGCTATTTTTTATGCTTGAGAAGAGTAAAAAAAGATACTGGAAGATTGATTCCCACCTTGTGAAGGCTCAAAAAAGATAAAGACCTTTATATTGGAAGTGTTTGCTGTCAACTCAACTGAAATTATACACCATGGAATAAGTTGGAGTGCTAGAAATAATTTTTATTAATAACAGCCAGTTAATATAGTAGTCCTTCCCTGAGGGGCCCACTTTTTATAAACTAAAAAAGATGTAAAAATCTGTAGCTGACTCAGCCAATGAAAGGTACCACTTAAAGGCAATAAATCCTTTCTCTATTGTGGCTTATGAATAACACCTGATTATAGCATTAACCTGTGTTCACTGTTCTATTTATGGGAAAATGCATTTCGTTTCAAATTCTTCATATAAACATATCAAAATGAAAATTGTGTTTGGGCCTCTGTTATATTGCGAAGTAAAGCAGAGTTGGGAACAATGGGATCCATTCCCTGGAAACCCGTTATCCAGAAATCTTAGAATTACGGAAAGGCCATCTCCCATAGACTCCATTTTAGCCAAATAATCCAATTTTTTTTAAATTATTTCTTTTTTTTCTGGAATAATAAAACAGTAGAATAATAAAACAGTACCTTGTACTTGATCCCAATTAAGATATAATTAATGCTTATTGGAAACAAAACCAGCCTATTGGGTTTATTTAATGTTTATGTGATTTTCTAGTAGACTTAAGATATGAAGATCCAAATTATGGAAAGATCCGTTATCCAGAAAGCCCCAGGTCCCATGCATTCTGGATAACAGGTCCCATACCTGTAGTAGAAGCTGCGCTGCCTATGCCTCTTTATGAGTATTTTCCGATTATCGAATGTGCAACTTTTTTTTTCCTTCATTAAAGGGAACTCCATAAAAACATAACAATAAAAAATATGCAGACTTTTCATGATTTTTAATGGTTTGGAACTGTTACCCTAAGCTCTCCTGCTGATCTGTCCGACAACCGAAGATGGCTGACTACATTGTATCAGCAGCCAGCTGTTTTCAATGTTCTGTTCTGTTTCAATAAGGAACAGAACATCACAGTGCAATGCATTGTGGGTTATGTAGTTCCTGCATGCTGTCTGTAAGCTGTGGAGTAGTTGTTACAATTTGTAACATCAGTGTTTAGTCCCTCCTTCCCTGACAGAATTTCAAATGATGCAGAAAGAAAATAACTGTTAAACAGCTGGATTTCAGCATAGAAAATGGCATTTATTCATACTTTTTGAAGAAAACGATAACGGTGATAGGTATATTGGGGTCTTCTGTGGGCCTCTATCAAATTTTGGTTTGGAAGCTGGAGTTCCCCTTTAAATTTGTTATCCTTCTGTTTTTTATATATGTATGTTTTGTATGCAAATTGCCCAAACCAGGCAAAAGTCAAGATTTCTGTGATACAATTTTTGTGAAAAATTTGTCTGTATGCAGCTGGAACACAATATTAGTATCCTCAATAAAATTGTACACTGGCACAAGTATTATTTTGGCATGAAGATGGTTAAAATCTGTTCTATGATTATAGAGGTTAACATTAGGCAATGTGAGCAACCAAGAAGGAAGTTACTGATTGGAAATCTCTGAACAATACAACTTGAAATCAGAGGTTTTTTGTTTTTCTTCATCGCTTGTCAATTCGAGTGTTTGTATCTCTTTAAAATTTAAATGTTGTAAAGAGACTGCTGACGCAATATAACTCTAGTTAATATGTTTATAGATGTGTACCCTGAAGGAAGAGACTGTTTGTAAGCTTTTTATAATGGTGTTCAAAAAATTAATTTGCTATTTTTGCAGGAAATGCTCTCATTAAATGTGGAGAAACTCAAAAAAGAATAGGAGTGGCTCACAGAGAACTTATTCAGACCGCAGCTATAAACTTCCTCACTCCATTGAGAAATTTTATTGAAGGAGATTATAAAACAATGACTGTAAGTAATACACATTCTTATACTGTTATTGGTCAGTCTGTAGCCTTTGAGCAATATAAGAAATATTCTTTTGGCATTAGCCCAACTACTCACTGAGGCAAAGGAGGCCTGAAAGTATAAAAACCAGAAGCAAAAGACTATTTAATAGCTTCTTTCCAAGAGCTGTCAGACTAACTGCAAATGAGTCCTACGGATAAGAAAGAAGAAACCTTCAGGAATCATCTATCCCAACCAATCATCTAGTCTCTAACAAACTAAATGGTCAAGCAGATGCCAAACAGATAATGCATGAACTACTGCAAGTCGCAATTCCTATTCGAATTACACTGCACTTTGTTACTCTATTAATCTTATACTGTATCTATGTATCCCACATATATTGTAATAATCAGTAGGTGTCTCACTGTACTGTACCATGCTGCAAAAGAAATTCCTATGTACTCCTGATGCAAATGGCAATAAATAACTACTTGACTTGACTAATATAAGGGAGACCTCTGTAAAAGACATAAAACCACCACTGAAGCTGTGGTTGTTGCAACATTATAGACATATACCTACATTAAAGCTACAATTATAAACTACAAAGGGTTTATAGGGGTACTCCAAAGCTAACCTTCTAAAACACCCTAAAATAGCAAATATTGAGAGTAGAAAATGCTTATTGTACAGTATTGTGTTACTATAAGATAAATATCTCGGCCTTCCCAAGAGTTAATGCTTGGAGTGAAGGCTGAAAATCAACCCACTGAATCTCTAGATAACCACTATCATGAGCCATTTACCCTTAACCCAGGGGTCCTCAAACTTTTTTAACCGTGAGCCACATTCAAATAGTTTGGGAGTAGCACAGGCATGAAAAATGTCCCGGGGTGCCCAATAAGGGCTATTATAGGCGATTTGGTAGAACCTCTGAACTGGCATCCTACAGGAGGCTCTGCATGACAGTACACCTAGTTTTTATGCAAACAAAAAGTTGCCTCCAAGCCAAGAATTCAAAAATAAGCACCTTTGAGGCTACTAAGCGCAACATCTAAGGGGTTGGAGAGCAACACGTTACTTGTGAGCCACTGGTTGGGGATAACTGGTCTAAGCGACTTGTTTCCCAGTAAAAAAATGGAATTGATCAAATGGCCATCTACTACGCTGTTATGATGGTCTTTTTATGTGGCATTATATGTAGAATCTACTGTGCTGTTACTATGGTCTTTTTTTATGTAGCTACTGTTTAACTTAAAGGGGTTGTTCACCTTTAAACTAACTTTTAGCATGATGTAGAGAGTGATGACTGAGAAAATTCGTTATTGGTTTTCACTTTTTATTATTTATGGTTTTTGCGCTACATAGCTTTTTATTCAGCAGCTCTCCAGTTTGCAAATTCAGCAATCTAAGGTCTAAATTACTTTAGTGACCATTCATTGATTTGAATAAGAGACTGAAATATGTACAGTGCACATAAGAGGGCCCGAATAGAAAGATGAGTAATAAAAAGTAGCAATAACAATATATTTGTTGCTTTACACACAATCTGTTTTTGGATAGGGTCATTCACACCCATTTGAATGCTGTAAAAAGCCATAAGAAAAAAATCAAATAATTTAAAAATTAAAAGGCCAATTGAAAAGGTGCTTAGAATTAGAAATTCTATAACATACTAAAAGTTAATTTAAAAGGGAAAAATATAAATGAAAAATGCACCTTGCCACAGTAACAGTTGTCCAGAGACTGTTCTACTTGCTTTGTTTGGTGCAAGCTATTGATGGCATGAAGTATGCAAATATACATATTTTGTAGGAGCAGCCTAGAAATTATGTGTTGTGATATTGTCCCGTCAAAGGGGTGGTTCACCTTCAAACAACTAGTTGTTTTCAGATAGATCACCAGAAATAATTACTTTTTCCAATGACTTTCTATTTTCTATGTGTGACCGGTTTTCTAATATTGAAGTGTCAAGTGTAATTTTTCACCTTCTGAAGCAGCCCTGGGAGGGGGTCGCCGACCCTGTAAACTGTTCTAAATGGATACATTTAGTTGATACATTTCTTATTTTTTGTCCCTGCTGAGCAGAATCTCTGGGTTTCATTACAGGCAGCTGTTAGAATTGATAAATAATTGCTATTACTCCAGAGATGCTGCTGAGAAATGTATCAACTAAATGCTGTAAACTTTTAACTGTTTAGAGTCTGCGCCTGAATTACTGAGCTGCCAGACTCAAACATCAGAGACAGGGATATTCAACTTTAAACTAAGATTTTGGAAAAACAGTAAAAAATAAATAAAGGAAAGTAATTGGAAAAAGTCTTTATTTCTGGGGAACAATCTAAAAACAACTGAATTCAAAAGGTGTTTGGAAGGTGAACAACCCCTTTAAAGGGGTTTACCGGATTAATATTTTATAATATAAACTCCAGTGAAGCATCGATTTTAAGTACCCTGGTTTTAATTATTGCAGCATTTTACGTGTTTTCTTTTATATGCATTTCAGTGGGTGCATTTCCCTGGTATTAATTAATGTTTTCCCGGATTTTACAACTAAATTTTTTTCCTGCTTTTTTTCCTCTATGAATGTTATTATTTGTGCAATAAAGAGGTTTAAAATACTAACCAGATGTATATTTTGCCATGGTTTTGCCTGTAAATGGTCAATTCCAATTAGTCTACCCCTTATACAGTCCTGCACCAATCACTAATTGCTTTAGGTTGTGTATGTGACCCATGTTATTAACACACTAAATATTGTATCTCAAAGTAAAATGGACTCCTGTACTTATATCCTTTCAGTTCTTGAAGAAAAGGTTACTTTAACACATTTCCCTGATTTTACTTAATTTTTTCATGGTCCCTATAACATGTAAAATGGGGTTCTACTGTATTAAGTAGGAAGATATCTTATGGTCCCATTTGTTGCTAAGATGAAGCACCTGGTGTAGAAAACGCTAAAATTTGGTTATCCTTATAGACCAAACTAATAATAATTTTGTTTGTTAGATCTTTGTGCTGAAATGAAAATATATTTGTACTTTATTCTTACTTTTTCCTCTTTAGAAAGAAAAGAAACTCTTGCAGAATAAAAGGTTGGATTTGGATGCAGCAAAGACTCGACTGAAAAAAGCCAGAGTAACAGAAGCCAGAGCCGCAGTAAGTAGATTCTTGACAAATGAGTGGAAAAATACCACGTTGCTCTTTCCTTGTACACCGAAAAGATGAAAAAATATGTACTTTTGTGGTAAACAACTGGAATATCCTGGATTATAGCCCCAACTCTTCAGTGAGTTTTGAACAAGAATAATGGGAAGGGTAAACATTTAGGTCAACAATGCCTAAATATATTTATATTGTATTTTAACTATTTGTTATCCATATCGCCTTTTATATTCTATAAGCACTCTAATCCTTTGTTTGCCTTTTATATTTGTCTAGTGGTAAAAAAAAAAGTAATGTTGTTGCGTTGCTTTCCATAACTCTACATATAGATTAAGGGGGTTATTTATCAAAGTCCGAATTTATCTCAATATTTTCTGAAAAAAATTTAGACCAAATCCGCAGGGTTTTTTTGGGCTTATTTATTAATACACTTTCCCGAAAATTTTGTTTGCGGGGAAAAAATCGTGAAAAATCAGATTTTCACAATTTTTTTCGTATTTTTTACCCGAAAACTTCGGGGTATTGCCAAAGACCCAGCGCACATCAAAAAATCATTGGGACTTCTCCCATTGACTTATATGCAACCTCGACAGGTCTGAGATGCCTGATTTTCAGATTCGGACTTTTCCCATCCTCTGGGTTTAATAAATTCCAAGGAAATACAGAAAATTGTGTGACTGTTAGGGGGTTATTTACTAAACTCCAAATGCAAAAATCACCAAAAATTCGTTATTTTTTTTTTATAAAATCAGACTTTTAGATTTTTATCGTGATTTTTGCATTCGGAGTTTAGTAAATAACGCCCTAACCATCTCACAATTTTCCTTATTTCCTCCAAAAGGAATATAACACAAAAGGACTTACTTTGTTATTACAGAAGCAGTTATCTCTATTGGGGACTCTGATAGCGATGCTTAGTTGAATGAAACATTTTTTTTTTAAAACAAAGGGGAAGGCATTTATTGATAGGGTACTTTTTCCATTGATTATTATTCTTTCTTTTTAAAGTTGCTTTAAATCATTATTATTTTATGAACCCAAACTATACAGATTCATATTTTTAATCAATGCTGCATTTTGCCACAAGGTGGAGCATACAAAGAAAAGAACCACAAACTCTGCTACAAATCTGTTTTCATCTCTCCACTTTCAAGATAAAACTATAATACAACACACAAAACAGGTTGCCACTTCTACTTCTTATGGTCTGGATCTAATAGAGATTATTGCAGTACAGCTCAGTACGCTGTATTTACTTCTAGACTACTGCTTAGCCACAACCCTAAACCCCAGAAGCAAAGGTCTCTTTATTTTTAGATTGGGTGACAAGGTACCAAAAGGGTGATTAGATGGATGCCTGTATCATGTTTAGGTGGGGTGGACATCTGGTCATGAACCAATGGTTCCTACAGGTCATCTCTTAGGGTCGGGGCACACGCTCCAATTCGGGGAGATTAGTCGCCAGGCAGCAAATCTCCTCTTCTTCAGGGCGACTAATCTCCCCGAACTGCCTTGCGCCAGCTAAAATGTAAATTGCCGGCGGGGTGGCACTTGGAGCAATTTGTTTTCTGAAGTCGCCCGAAGTTTCAACGAGATTAGCCGGGCGACTAATCTCCCCGAATCTGAGCGTGTGCCCTGATCCTAAGGGCTACAAGATTGATATATTTTTCCCCATTTTCCTTTGTGTCCTTGCTTCATCAAACATCGTCTAAACCTTTCCTCCCTTCAAAAAAACATAGAGTTGTTTGTCTGTTTACTGTCCCCCAAAAGTGACAGCTCCTTCTGACTTGTAGGCTTGAGTCTTGATCCACTTAGTCCTGATATCAATGGCAGAACACATTTGTCTCTAGTAGATAGACACACAGTATGAGATATCTTCTTCTAAAACACGGTTAGAATAGGTAGCCAAAATAGATAACGGTGCACACTGAGACTTTCCTTCGAATTTATCCTTCCAAGTTATCTGTATGAAGTATTTATAAAGGTGAGATAGGACATAACTTTCAGCATTTTGTTAAAATGTATGGGGCTTTCAAATAGTTTTACTTGATGTAGTCTAACAGTATCATCTACCTTCAAATCAGTCTATATGTTTAAGGCTAAATGCTCTGCATATTCACAGATCATTTTTCTCTTTGTTGTATGTATGTGATTAAGCAACTAAATGCAACCGAGCCTGAAGGAGACAACTTTATGGTAAATTGGTCTTACATGATCAGCGCATTGCACATAAAATGGTTGAAGGTCTGTTGGCCTATATTGTAACTGCATTTTACAGTTTGTGTTTTCTCTTGCTTTGTGGGCCTATAAGCATCAGAAGTGTAACTGAGCAATTACATGATGTAGATAAGATAGCCGCAATTTTGTTTTTCTGTCAAAGTATTAAAGGGGCTGTTTACTTTAAGTTGGCTTTAAATATTTTATAGAATGGCTAATTCTAAGCAAATTTTAATTTTAATTTTTTTTTTATAGTTTTTGAATTATTTGCCTTCTTCTGACTATCCAGCGTTCAGATATTAGCATTGACCCCCATCTAAAAAAAACAAATGCTCTATAAGGCTATGGGCTAGTCCACACGAGGAGAGTTGGGGAGATTTTGTCGCCTGGCGACTAATCGCCTCGTCTTTTGCGCGACTATCTACCCGAATCTCCTCGTGTGGCCTTACCCTAAATGTTTATTGTTATTGCTACTTTTTATTATTGTTAGGGCCTTTCCTATTCATATTTCAGTCTCCTATTCAAATCATTGCATGGTTGCTGGAGTAATTTGGACCCTAGCAACCAGATTGCTGAAATTGCAAACTGGAGAGCTGCTGAATAAAAAGCTAAATAACTCAAAAAACACAAATAATAGAAAATGAAAACCAGTTGCAAATTGTCTCAGAATATCACTCTCTACGTCATGCCAAAAGTTAAAAAGGAAAACAAGCCACTTCAGTGATGGCATATATATTATGTAATATGAATTTATAAAGGAAAACGACAGCTGGAATATATTCCTTGCAATGGAGAGCTTTTTCATCATACACAGCAAGAGAACTCACTGACTAGGTGTCAAGATAAAATATTATGTGCTTAGTTACCATTGTATTTGTCATTGTTTGGTAGAAGTGTATTTGTTGGTTCAGTGCTGAACATTACCCAAACTCTCCCCATTTTTCATTTATTTCAGGTTAGTGAAGTAAAATTAAGGGGCAGATTTGCTTACGTTTGGAAAGAATGCTTGACCGATTCTTCGTTTTTTTTTTCCCCCTGAAATTTAGTATTACTGACGACGATTTTATCTACTTTAACATGAAAAATATTCTCGCCCAAGTGAAACTTTCCCATAGATATCGACTATAAGAAAAAGAAAATTCTCATTGGGGCAGGATATATTTTTGCACATTTAATACATGGGAAATAAATGTAATAATGGTAAATTAAAAAAAAAAAAAAGTTTTATTACAAATTTTGGCAAATCTGTTTCTTAGAGAACCATTACAGGTTCACACATTCACATGTGAAACTGCATAAGCAATTCAAAATATGCTTCATGATAAACATAACATATACGGTTGGTGTGTAATTGTCATAAAGAATTTATCAGTAAATTAGATCTGCATGGGTGTTCCGTTTACTCCCCTCCAGAAAATGGCAACACAGTTTGCATTGATAGTGTGAACAGTAGTATAGGTATGGGATCCGTTATCCGGAAACAGGTTATCCAGAAAGCTCCGAATTACGGAAAGGCTGTCTCCCATAGACTCGATTTTATCCAAATAATCCAAATTTTAAAAAGTGATTTCCATTTTCTCTGTAATAATAAAACGGTACCTTGTACTTGATCCAAACTAAGAAATAATTAATACTTTTTAAAAGCGAAATCGGCTTATTGGATTATAATGTTTACATGATTTTTTAGTAGACTTAAAGTACAAAGATCCAAATTATGGAATGATCCGTTATCCGGAAAACCCCAGGTCCCGAGCATTCTGGATAATAGGTTCCATACCTTTGCATTACTTATCTTCTGAAACTGGTTAGAACAACTAATCATCTTTATTCAATGTATGTATTTTCTTTTGATGCAAATCAGATGTGGACTGAGGAAGTTACAAAAGTGAGTAGTATTAATCTGAAGTGAAAAATATGTTAGTAGACATTTTATCCAAATGTAAAGCAAAATATTTAATATCAAGTGGTTTACTTTGATCAACTGGACACCACAGTGCCCCTCAAAAAGATGTTATAAAATATATAGTGACATTTCTGGGGCTGCTGCCTACTTGTTTTTACTGGAGCCATGCAGTCATTGCCTTTAGTCATACTGATGCTACAGTACATATTGCATTCGCCTGATGCCCTAATTTCTTATGAAAAGTAGGTGTTTGCATATTGTGATACTTGGTCTCGTGTGTCTCATATGGGAGTAACTGTCAGAACAACCAGAAATCAGTGTTTATGGTTAATTACTGTGAGTAAATATTCTATTTAACTTGCACTTAATTTACCTACACTATTTCTCAGGAGTCTACTACAGATGCGATGCATGATTTGGAACAGAATGACAGCTTTCACTAAACACTGAATACAGAAAAAAATGCAAATAATGAAGTATCCTAGAACAGAATAACTTTTAGTTGTGATTTATTATTATTTAAGTAAAATGAATGTAACCCATACTTGAAAAGAGGATACATATTTTATATCCCCTCCTTCAGTATTTGATGCTTTCTCATTTGCTTTGTCAGCCACTCTCTTCCTATGCTCTTACATAATTAATAACTGTTGTTAGAGGAAGCACATTGCCTGTGAAAACACCCTGCACATTTATTTATTAGTATAGAATATGATGCATAAGCCTCTTGACTAATGTACCAGGCACATGTCAACTTTTTTTTTCTTCATTCCGTAGCTTTCCAAAGCCTAAAAAGTGATTGCCAGTCATTTTCATAATTTTTTTCATGCTTTATTATAAGCCAAAGATAAAAAGCTAATGGGCCGATTCATAAAAGTTTGTTATTCCTTAACGCAAAGCTTTGCGCATTAAAAAACAATGTTTATTTAAGAAACGATCCATCAAAGTATTTTCTCATGCGCTAATAGTCACATCACAAGTGTTAAATCTAAATGACTGCAAAACGGTATTCTATTCGCATTGCCATACTTATAGAGTAGAACATCTTTTAAGAGATAAAAACATAAATAGTTCGATAATTACTTTGAAATTTAACACCTCCCAGAAGTAGGCTTTACTAAACAACATCAGATGGATTAATAGAGGAGGATGTAGTGAGGAGCTGTAGGGCAGCAATTCTAGGCCTTTATGAGGAGCTGGAGCCTTATCTATAGCCACTAACACATTTTCATGGTGCCTTGGGCAGGTCCAGAATGCACTACGTTCTGTGTCGTGGAATTTGTATCAATTTTCCCAGGAAAAGGAATGACTGGAATACTGTAAAAGAAATTTCTATTGTCAGTGGAATCACAAATGTTATCTATAGATTGCACTAATAACATGCAACAATATCAAATGGCTTAAAATAACTGAAAATTAACAAAAAAAAATCGCTTCTTAAGTCATACAAGTGAACTTTTAATGAATTGATCATTAATTCTAAAAAAATATGATACGTGATGCCATTTTCAAGACATGCTATAAATAACACTCACTTTTTCGACCTTTTGTGAATCGGCTCCTAGAATTGATGTGTCCCGGCACCTGGAATAAAGGGCTGATCTTCCCATTGTTGTCATTGGGTAGCAGTGATCCTCCATCATTTTCATTACTACAGCCTGTATCAGGAACCAGAAGGCATTGCTTCCCATAGCCTTAATTAATCCAAACGAGACACTCGCCGACAGAGAGACGCTGACCGACAGAGAGGCGCTGACCAGAGCAATGCCATTCTCCCTTTTAGGTTATTAGTCACAGAAGTGTCTCATAGGCAGTAAGATTACCTTTTATTAAGCTTGAACTCTGTTTTTTTCTCCCCCAAGAGGATTGTTGGAGTTACATCTCATTGCTTTGAGACCGAAAGCTGGTTGGTCATATATTTCTCTTTTCTGATTTTAACGCTTGTTATATTATTTGTGTGTATAAATTTTGTTTATATTGATGCATATGTACTATTTATGTTTTCTGGCTGTGCCAGAGTCAGCAAGCAGTATTTATAATAGACAAACATATATGATAAGGATGAGATGTATCACTTTATGTAGAAAATCTGTATATTTTTGGCAGAGTGTTTGCAGAACACTGTGCTGATCATTCAGGGATTGACTGAGAATGTCAGGAGGTGACTTCATGGTGTAGTTGTATTATTCACTGCCCTGTGCCATAAAACCAGAATTTGCAATAGGAAAACCCCTGTTTCGCAAGCTCCTTCATATTAACTGCCAGTGAAAATGATGTGGACACATTAAAAGACATCCAGGGAAGCAAAGTCATGTAAAGCAGTCTGCATGGGTCATTGGTTTTTAAAGAGGCTTCCTGCTGATTTAGATAGTGGAACTGTGTAATCATGAAGCAATGCCAGTAGCTAAATGTCTTTTCAAGTGCACACATTAAAACTGATTTTTTTTTTTTGTTTCCCCAAGGCTGAACAGGAACTTCGAATAACACAAAGCGAGTTTGACCGTCAGGCCGAGATTACCCGACTTCTGCTTGAAGGAATCAGCAGTACTCATGTAAGAATGTTTGCATATCTAAGAGGAAGTCTTAACGTAATATTTATTTTGTTCCAAATCAGATTGCTCCATCTGATCTATTACTTCAATTAAATGGGTTTGCAGAGATGCAATCTCATGTTATGTGAAATTGATTTTATTCTGTTTATTCTTGGGTAACAACAAAACAAATAAAATGTCACTTTTCAGAAGTTTGAAAGATACCACAAAATTGGGCGTTAGAAATAATGTAATGAAATGGATTAATCTCATTGATTTTTAATTTCAGATGTCATTCAATAATCATCTCTCATTTAAAATGTCCCTAAAATGTTCTAAATGCAAAATGGAAAAACGGATGGGAATCTTATTCAGTGAAAGCATTTCCTCAACTGTGTGGTTTCTGTCTATGCAGGATTTGTTTTTCATACTTTTCTACAGCTACATCTTTATGGTTTGTAGGAAGTAATAGTACTAAAAATCCCAGCCATAATGCAGTTATAAACAAGGGGGAACATTTTTTTTCTTTCAAAGATCAAAGCTCATCTCCATTAAAGGGAAAACATACCCCCCTTTAACATGTGCTTCTTCATTTTAACACGAAAATAAATATAAATACATATATGGGGCCTGTTATTCAGAATATTCGGAACTTGGGGTTTTCTGGATAAGAGATCTTTCCATACCGTAGTCTACTAAGGAATTATTTACACTTGAATTAAACCCAATAGGACAGTTTTGTGTTCAATAAGGATTAATTATATTTTTGTCGGGATCAAGTACAAGGTATTGTTTTGTTATACTAGGGAAAAGGCAAATTATTTTTTAAAATTATCTTTTAGACTGAAATCTATGGGTGATGGCCTTCCGTTAACTCAGAGCTTTCTGGATAACAGGTTTCTGAGTAACGGATCCTATACCTGTAATTTCTTTTTTTGTTTATTTTAAATACACAAACCTTGATTCCACAGAGTGAAAGAAAACCATAATAATGTGAAAAATATCAGAAGATGTCCCATGTGCCTCCCTTAAAGTCTCTGACTAGAGAGCTGAAAAGCAAGTAGTGTTCTGTTCTGTTAGACATCCAGTCACTCCAGCCTTTATACATTACATTTTTGGCTAACTAACTATATTAGAAACATTTTTATTTTTTTGCACAGCCTATCTATTTACCCAGTTTTTATTTTTACACTTAAGTGCTTTTATTGGCTGTATTACAAGGCTCCATTGGACGAAAGCAGTGGATTATGTCTCAGACTACAGTATTAAACCCATTTGTATGAATATATTTATTTTTTTACTGGCTGCTATGTGGCCTTTTACAAATATCAAACTTTTAACTGTAAAATAAATTACTATACAAATGATCCCAACGCCAAACTATTCTACTTCCCTGACCTAATCCACATTGCTTGATTAGTGGCTCATTGTAATAGGATATCTGGACTTCTTGTGTTAAACTGCAATTCTGTGTAGGCATTTATGCTATAGTTTGTTTTTATGCTGATCTGGATATGAAAACATTTCTGTAATTATCCTTTCTATTTAGGTTTAATAGTCCCTGGGGACTTTCTTGACAAAAAACAGTACTACACTTCTATTACGTGTGCCAACATGACTTGAGTACCAAGATCAGGTTCTAGTGATTGTAGATCTGCAGTTTTTTTTACAGTGAAATGTTATGTTTCATTCAAGTTCTAGATTAGATATAGGGTGGCTCTGTACAGTGCTTTGTTTTCTCTTTGGAATAAATTAATCCAATGTTTCCATGCAGGCACACCATCTTCGCTGTTTGAATGACTTTGTGGAAGCCCAGATGACCTATTTTGCACAATCGTATCAGTACATGCTGGATCTCCAGAAGCAACTTGGCAGGTAATAAAAGTATGAGAGGTGGAAAAAAGTATTTTTCTGAATTACTGATATATGTATGGATTGTAGAGTAACTAGATTATACCTAATAAAGCTAAGTGCAATCATGCATAGAGTCTTTTTTGTGGCATAGTGTGTTGCTGTTTTGCACAGTTGTTCAGAATACTTATTTCAGTCTCTTAGACTGGAATCTCCATAGTGGCATTTGACCGAATCAAAGACATAGTTACTGCATGTGTGGCCTGCACAAGTATGTTTAGCTAAGAAGTTATTATGTGTCCTCTAACAAGGGAGTGCCAGAAAGGCAGATCGTCACTCTCACTGCAGAGCCATTCATATCCTTTACACACTGACACTTGGGGGGAAAGGGTATTATCGGCTATTATGAATGTCACGGGTCATTTGACAAGTTTATGCAAAGTAGCCCTACTGGTTATAGATTACCTTAAGCGTAGACATTAATTGCGTTTGTGTCAACAATAGTAGTTAGTCTTGTTCTCCGCTGTATAAACAGCTCAGATTGAGGGTGCACCAAATACTAGCCTTTTTTGACAGGATTCTGATTCAGCAAAGTCTTAAGTGCCTGGCCACATCCATTCGGAACCCTTTAAATTGTGTGACTTTAGATAATGTGATGAAAATGTCAGTTTCTTTGTGCAATCTTAGAGCATGCATTATCTTTCCCTTGAATTATCTATATTTGCACATATGGAATTAGTTTTGGATTGAATTGGGTATTTGGTCGAATTTGAAAAAGATGGATTTGGTGCGTCCCTGTCTCAGACAACTGAACATAACTACTGGAATGAGTGGTCCTAGTTTGCATTGCTGATGAGAAAGAGAATAGTTGCTGGAACAGTAGTTTGTGTACAGACTATAACTTTGTGGATGGTAATCAGGTCTGGACTGAGAATTTAAATAGGCCCTGGCATTTCAGGTACACAGAGGCGCAAAAAGGCCCCCACCAGCCCACTAAATACTGACTTTCTATGGGACCTTATAGCAGCCCCTATGGCATTTGCCAGAACCCACAGATTGCCAGTCCGGGCCTGTTGGTAATAGCCAGTTTTTTTCAAGAGGAAATAAATATCGCTTTAGATGGGCTATGTGCCCAATCCCATGAGAACACAAATATAGTTAGTGATACATTTTAAAGATCAGCTCGACACAGCATTTTCTACAGAACTGATTAGCAATATTAAATTATATCTGAGACACAGTATTTATGGCACACCGTGAATCTAATACACAAAGACGAAAGGGCAATTGGCACTTATCTTTACCACAGTTACAAGTTTTTAACCCCACAGTGTGCAGGTACAAACAATTGTTTTCTGAATGATGTAGCTTGTGATAATCAATCACTTCTTATATGCGTTCTGGTGATAAAGCCAAATACCCCTGATCACTAAGGGCTTTTACACAGAGGAAGTTGATGGCATTACATTTGTCACATTCAATTGGTCAGTAACTACAACTGATTCTTTTTACAGTTTTCCTTCAACGTTTGTGTCCAACAATAATCAGTCAACCCCTATGCAAAGTGTTCCGGTACCTTCAGTCTCTGCCTCGGCTCAGGCACCTTCTGCAAAAAGTTCTTTGGTTACATCTGGCTTCACTGAACTGAAAGCATCGAATGGCAGCAGGAAGGCCAGAGTTCTGTATGATTATGATGCTGCAAATAGCAGTGAATTGTCGCTTCTTGCAGATGAGGTAGGAATACCTAGTCAGAGATAAGAATAAGTTTGTCTGATCAGAGCACTGAAACCGATCTTATTTCTGCAGAGTGGTTCTTTAAGCATGCTATGGGTTTTTGTATTAGTGCATCAAGTGCACCAATGATATGTGTTTGCCAACTCAAACCCAGGGCTGCCATCAGAAATCACGGGGCCCCTGCACAGCACCATTTTCTGGGCCCCCCTCGCCACCCCTCCTTTACCCATCAGTATGAAGGCCACACAAGACACAAGCGTTAAAACATTAAGTGCCTCCCTACAAGTTAAAAAAAGAACTTTGGTTCCCAGGGCCCTACCTACAAGTTTTGGTGGTCAGGGCCCCCTACAAATTAAAGAGAAAAAAATTGGTGGCCAAGGACCCCCTACAAGTTTAAAAAAAAAAACATTGGTGGCCAGGGCCCCTACAAGTTATTAAAAAAGAAAAAAAAGCATTAGTGGCCAGGGCCCCTACAAGCTATAAAAAAAACACTTTTGGCCAGGGCCCCTACAAGCTATTAAAAAAAAAAAACTGCACTTACTTGTCCCCCCTGATGGTGGCCCTGCTCAAACCTGCCCTTTGCTCTGACTCGCACATCACAAGTGGTTTAGTTCACCTTCAAGTTGACATTTAGCATGACAGAGACATTCTGAGAAAATTTGCATTTGGTCTTCATTTTTTTATTTTTTTGCAACAATTTACCCTAGCAACCAGGCAGTGGGTGAAATGAATCATGGATAGTGGGTTAAATGGAATACGAATAGGAACGTCTCTGAAGAAAAAGATAAGTAATAATAATAAAAAAGTAACAAAAATGAAATTGTAGCAACACAATAGTTTGAGTGCCAAGGTCACCAACCCCCTATTTGAAGGCTAGAAAGGCAGAAGAAGTAGTCAAGTTATTAAAAATCTATAAAAATTACCTATTGAAAAGTTGCTAAGGACATTCTGTAACATACAAGAAGTGGCCACACACATGCAAATGTATACAATACTCAGGCCATTCAGGGCCATATTTTTATTTTTTTATTTCCCTGCACAGTTCAAAAAACAAACTAACAAGAAAAAAAGTTAAAAATATAACTAATCCCATATATTTAATACATTTAACTACAGCAGCCATGTCCTTTTCAGAACATTCCAATACATTTATTATGCCATACACTTGTGCAAGAAAATGTCTTTACCCAGGAAGAAAAGGAGCCCCCCCCCCCCAAAAAAAAAACCAAAAGCTTAAAGTAGTAAAACTTAAAATCAGTTTGATTATACTCCACGCTAGTTATGCAACCAGCAATGTTCCCTCAAATTCTTTCTCTGCAATGGAGGGGGGGATCAGTTCTTCTGTGCACACATTTTAAACTCGTGTGCACATTTTTAAAAACTATGTGGTCAGGTCAAAATAAACGCAAAATTGTGTGTTTTCACACAAAATTCTTTGTGCTCACCACAATTGTTTTGTGCACTGGCCTCAAAATATGTGTGGGTTGCACAGCTTAGAGAGAAATATTGGCAACCAGTAGCTGTGAATGATATTTGCTTCATATGGAGATTTATACAATAGGATCATCCCTTCAACCAGGATCTAGGGATAGTAGTTAAGGGTGATTCAATTCATAGCCAAGTTCTTTCAATTATAAACCAGAACTAATTAAAAAAAAAATCCCTTTTATCTAGGTTGGGTATCGTTTTCAACTGCTCTTAAGAAACTTCATGAGCTATTCCTACTGGGACTATCCTACCTTTGAGAAATAACACATTATCTCCTGCCATTATAGCTGCACTTCCAAACCAAATTTAAAAAAAATCTGCTCTATTAGAGCTACACCTGGCTAGATATCCATGTGAGACTAATACATCTTGTCTGGCATATATTGTGAATAGTAATAGTTGTAAAGCTAATTAACTCATCTCGAAATCAATCCATATATATATAGTAGTAGTCAGTTTAGTCTATTTTAGCAATATTCTTTCAAAATGAGCATGTTGTACATCAAGAGCTGAATTAAAACCTTGATAAAGGAATCCAAGTTGCAAATGGTATTCTATGAATTACATGTCATGTGCAGTGGCCCTAACACACCACAGAATGACTACCAGGGGTCACAGAGACCACTGATCTACTATTTGCAGTATAGACTGGGAGGGTGAATACTGGCAACAAAGCAGATTGGATGCTTGCACATAAAACAGTTGTAAGCACAGGCAAGGAAAACAAATGACAGCAGGCTTACTGACTTGTTTGGACCTTGTTCCCACTTTTGAGTCCTGAGACATGCACGAAAATAGGGATTGAGAAACTCAAGGCAAACTGGCTCAGTTTCCAGGTTCAGGTAACCGGGGAGCCTGCCCTGCTGTGTGACCAGTAGATATAGAGACCTCTGTAGGAACTGGCCAACTAGGTAGCTAGGACAGGGTTTATATAAGTGCTTTCTACTGGGAGTTCACTAGGGATTGGCTGCACCTGCCAATTAACATAGAACAGCCTAGTATAATTGACCACACTAAGGATAGACACAGTAACCCCAGAAGGGTAAACCTATACCACTTGCCTGCCTAAATAGTTTAGATTTAATGCTAAAGGATCCATATAGCAGGTAACCGGTTTGAACCCACCAGATTGCAAGACATGGGAATTCGTTAAACTAAGTCAGGGATCCCCAACCTTGTGAACCCGTGAGCAACATTCAGAAGTAAAAGTGGTTGGGGAGCAACACTAGCATGAAAAATGTTCTTGGGTGCCAAATAAGTGCTGTGATTGGCCATTTGGTAGCCCCATATGTGGATTGTCAACCTACATTGAGACTCTGTTTGGCAGTGCACCTGGTTTTTATACAACCAAAACGTGTCTCCAAGCCTGGAATTTAAAAATAATCACCTGCTTTGAGGCCACTGAGAGCAACAGCCTAGGGGTTGGGGTTGATTCTTTACATGCCCACAATGTAGATTGCATTATTGTAGGCAAGGGCTGGACACAAGACATATACTTCCTATATGATCTTGCTCCTGCAAGCCTGCCAATTCACTCTGGCCAGTGATCTGAGTCCAGAGTGAAAACAATGATGCAAGTAGAACAGTTAGGAGGCGATGTAGTATATTCACATAACAAACACTAAACCTTCCTCAACCAATTCGGCCATAAGGGTTTTATATGGAAGCCTTGGATGAATTTCAGCCAACATTAGATTTCTGTAATTTTTTTTAACCTTTTCAGGTGCATTTATTAGGAAGTATGACAATTTTGGTTAATAAATCATTTCAAATAAATATACATTTCTTCCTGCTATATTAATTTTAATTAACATTTGGTGCAATTTATGTTCCACATAGTTTCTGCTATGCCCAGCAGTTATCTCCCCTAATTACCTGAAACAGTCCACCACGGTAAAGATGCTACATTATACTCATTACTGAGTTTGCCATCATCGCAGATTTTCCCAGTTAACTTTCAAACCACTGAGAAAACCACCAACCAGATTTTACTATTTGCATAGGCTCTTTAAATGACTCATCAGGGTCCCCAAAGAATAATAATCTTTTGTCTGCATAAAGCTTTTTTTTTTCTTCCTCTCACAATGACTGAAAACAAAACCTGGTAATGGCCCTGGCCATCTATATTCCCTGAACCAAAGGCCAGTGCAGATAATAGTGGGGAAAAGGACACACCTGCCTAGTACCACACTCTTAGTTAAAACACCAGGACAAGCTCTTATTGACTCCTCTTATTCATATAGACCAACTAAACCCAGGTGATGCAATTTGGCTCAAAACCAAATGCCCTGAGCACAGCAAAACTATGGAGTGGCATTATTAGTCTAAACAACTCCCTTACTGGCTATATATGTCTACATGGTTGAGCAGTATGACCAGAATTGGCCAAATGTTGCATCTTTTCTTACATAACCCTGTTGGTGTATTTACTTTCCTCTCACTGAATGATCAGGCTTGTATTATCCAATTACTCTTCTTGTATGTGTTAAGTAGAAATATTATCTACCTAAGGACTGTACCTGACTATGCATACAGTTTCTGTTACTAAAGACCATATATTCGTTTTTATTCTAGGTTATAACTGTATACAGCATGCCTGGAATGGATTCCGACTGGCTGATGGGTGAAAGAGGACATCAAAAAGGCAAAGTGCCAATTACATACCTAGAGCTGCTAAACTGATTGACTGAAATTTCTAAAGTGCCGAATACAGTTAAAAACGAGAAATCCATATTTATATGCAATTAACATGATATAAAGCAGATGTGTCTTCCATGTAAAGTGCAAATTTCAACCTTATGCAAGTGGTCACTGCCTTTACTGCAAGTTTTCATGCAAGGAGTCCACAGCTTCATCACTTATCATTAGGAGCTTTTACTTTCTCTATCAAGGATGTGTTTTTAAATATTTTTGCTATTTACCTATGGTCATGACTAACGAACTTGAGTGTTAAAGTGCACTTAGGAATTAATTCTTGTCTCATGGTTCATCCTGGGCTAAAAGGAGGGCACAATTTTCTACTTTGTATGGTTGGTGATGAATATTTTATCCAGTAGCTTTTCCTATCAAAGAATGTACTGGTTGGTGCCAAACAATGTGGCTATGAACAATGTACCATATACAGAGGGCTTACAGTATTGCCCAAATGTATGGCAGCCTGAAGTTAGAAATGATTCAGGCCTTCAAATTTGTCATAGAGCTCCCATCCTTTTATTCTCCTTAAATTGTCATTGTATAGCTAAACTGCCAACATACTCCTTCATTCTTGCAGCATTTAAAGATATTAGCACCAGTGATGTGTAACTCGTACAGCAGACCCCACGACCACGGAGGGCTGTAAAGTGGTTACAGGGTTGGCTATATGGTTTAGTTACCATTTGCTGTCTGCCAGAAGAGGGAATAGGGGACCGTTTTTGTAACTAAAGACATATATGTTTTTATAGGGTGGCTGTTTAGGTGCAGTGGCACACCTGGCACTTTGGGATTGGCCCCTGCAATTTTAGTAGCCCAAACTTTCAATTGAATTGTCCTGTGGTGCAAAGACACACCCAAAAGCATTGGAACAAGTGCATTCAAACAGTAGAGGGAAAAACAGGACAAATAAGGGTGTATTAGTTCATGTTTATGGCTACTAAAGAAAAGCAGTAGGGGAAATACCCAAAATAACTGGGCCTAAGGTTTTGGCCATTATATATTGCACATCCCAGCTCTTCGATTGCTGTGCCGTTATCTTCGACTCTAAGGAACATATTTAGAAAGGGTATAAAAAAGCAGTGTACTCCAGGTATCTCTATTTTATTGCCAAGGTACGCCCTGTAAAATGACGCTTAGATATAAAGCTGTATAATGATTTTTTTTCATTATTTATAGCCCTTTGTTATATTCAAGTCTCAATGTAAGTGTGAGCTAGAAAACAAGCCGTGTAATTACAGTGCGCAACATCCCCACTTGTTTTTAGTGACTTTTCACCCTAGATTTTCTCTGGCACCTGAAATTGTCCATTAACTTTAATGGATTTCAACAGGTTTAAGATTATTGGTGTAAAAAATGTAGACTACGTGCATTCAGCTCTTTGTAATGCACGATTATTTTAATGCACTGCGTATGTTACAGCGTATTTTGGCATAAAATCATTTATATGGCTTTACAAATATGTTCATAAGAGAGCTGGTTGGCTCACTGAAGTGGTGGGTCAAGTAGGACTGTCATTAACAAATGTAAAGAATTTTTATTTTTCCCTGTTTTTTTTTTTTTTTTCAGATTTGAATATGCACATTATGTTTTGGTTCAGCTAAATCTTTTGTGGAGGATTTGGTGCCACCCTACTTTCTTATGCTAATATAGTTGATTTTTTTTGTTGCCCCCCCCCATATACCCTGCTTCTCCACGATTTTGGCAAATAACTGATAACTGCCAAACCTGTGATATTTCCATTGACCTAGGTAGTGATTATTGCAGCAGTCATAAAGCTCTATGTGTGTCACTTGCCTTACCGGAATCATTATGCTGTAGTGTAAACAATGTGCTGTTGAAAGTAGTGGGCAAATTATCCACTATACCGCAATTATAGCCACACATATAACCACCTACATGCTGGGCCAAATTGGACTGATCCACCTATGCATGGGTCATACAGCTGGCCTATGGGAACCCTGTTGGGTGAGGGCTTCATTGACGTGGTGACAGTGCTAGCTGACAAAGTTTCGAAATTTGAGTTGGGCAGGCTTTCCCAGGGCCCCATACATGGGTCAATATGTTGCCAGCTTGTTCTAAAGGGGGATGGGGGGAAGTTGGAATATATGAGCCCATGTATGGGCAGTTTATATTAGTGTTGGTCCTGTGCAGGCCATGGCTGTAAAAGTCTCTTTCTTTGTAGCCCTCTGGCTTCTTGTACAACAGCCCTCTGTATTCTCCTCCATCCCCACTGTCTTTTAAAGCTTTCAGGTTTAAAATATCTTTGCACAAGATGACTGGAATGTAAGGCAAGAATGTGTTTTTGTATAGTTATAAAGTATATAGTCTATTCAGGGCATGGTCACCCAGCCGACACTCTTTTCTATTGGTTTATAAATGTATTTAACACTTCTATAGGCTGAGCTGAAATGTAGGGGTTCAAGAGTATTAGATCTGCAAGTAATATGAGACCATGTATACTCCGGACTGTATAATAAAAAGCCTGGCTTCCTGCTTGTCTGATTGTGTTCATCAAGAGGCCTGATCCATTATTCTGTAGTATGGATTGCTGTCAATCAAGTCACGTAAGTCATATGAGAGCTTCACATTCCATGGTTTATATGTTGCTTTAACAGTACAATGTCCCGTAATTATGTATATTTGAGTTCATTTAAGTTCTGATGTACAGGAACGGCTCATATACAGTTGTGTTCAGAATAGTAGCAGTCCAACATCACTAACTTGATCAATCACTTTTAGAAACTATATTTCTGCATGGCAAATAATTTATTGTAGGTGTAGTAGAGTAATAGAAATCAACAGACCCAACAGTCATGACATACATGCTACTGATTCTGTGTTATTGAATCATTAATTGATGCTTGTTCCAAATAATAGCAGTGTGGAGATCAATTAGTGAGTTCATTCATTCTGTGAAATAACAGGTGTCAAATACGGCCCTTATTTAAGGAAGGAAGGAGCAAATATGAATGCTGGTTATAGTGCATTTCTCTCTGAGTAAAATGGATTGTTACAGACATTGTTCAAATGAACAGCTTACTTTGATTAAAAAGTTGATTGAAGAGGGGAAAACAACTAAGTAGGTGCAGAAAATGATAGGCTGCTCAGTTTAAAATTATCTTAAATGTTTTAAAATGGCAACTAAAACCTGAAACACAGGGAAGGAAACAGAAAACTACCATTTGAATGGATAAAAGATTTGCCAAAATGGCAAAGACTCAGCCAATGACCAGCTCCAGGAAGATCATAGAAGGTGTAAAGTTACCTGTGAGTGATGTTACAAGTAGAAGATGCTTATGTGAAGCCAAGCTATTGGCAAATAGCCCCTGCAAAGCTCCATTGTTGAAAAAAAGACACGCTAAAAAATGTTACAATTTGCCAAAGAACACATTGACTGGCCTAAAGAGAAAGGGCTCAACATTTTGTGGGCTGATAAAAGAAAGATTGTTCTTTTTGGGTCTAGGGGGCTGCAGACAGTTTTTTCAGAGGACCCCCAAACACTGAATTCAAGTCACAGTACAGAGTGAAGACATGGTGGCACAAGCATCATGATATGGGGATGTTTCTCATACTACAGTGTTGGGCCTATTTATCTCATACCAGGGATCATGGATCAGTTTCAATACATCAAAATACTTGGGAGGTCATGTTGCCTTATGCTGAATGGGAAATGTTCTTGAAATGGGAGTTTTAACAAGACAATGACCCAAACACACCAGTAAACATCTTGGTTCCAGACCAACAAGACTGACATTATGGAGTGGCCAGCCCAATCCCCGGACCTTAATCCAATAGAAAACTTGTGGGTGACATCAAAAATGCTGTTTCTTGTAAGCCTATGGGGACCTTCTACAAACTTTTTCCAAGTCTTTACACATCGAATTAAAATCCTTTCGATCGATCGCTGAAATCCTTCGAATCGTTCTATTTTAATTTGATCGATCGATTGCCAAATTTGCTGAAAAAACTTTGAATTCGATATTCAAAGTATTTCAATTCCATGGTCGAATTTCGAAGTATTTTCAACTTCGAAAATCGACCCTTGATAAATCTGCCCCTGAATGTTTGAGTCTGTAAAGAAGAATGCAGACACGGGAGAGCAGTGGCATGCTCCTTGCTATCCTGCCATACACACTATTGCTGTTCATTGTTTTCTTAATGGTGAATTCATTAACATTCACTGATGTGACACAGGCCTTCAGTTGCTTAGAAGTTACCCTGGGTTCCCATGTAACCTCTGGGACTATTAGACGCCTTACAGTTGGAGTTATCTATGATGGTCGACCACTTCTGGGTAGGGTAGCAACGATCTTGAATTTCCTCCATTTGTACACAATCTGGTGGGTGGAGCCCAAACTCTTTATAGTAACTTGTGTGTACCAACAACTGTTTTTCTGAGGTCCTCAGACTCCTCCTTTGTTCAAGCCATGATATACACCCACACATGTGTTGTGTACGTGTAATCTGGCTTTGCTGGATCCTTGTTCTTTATATAAAACAGGGTCTCACTCACACCAGACTGATTCAACCATCAAATGAAATGATAATCCTAAGGATTCATTTACCTTTGCCTCACGCAGATATGTTATTGGATCATTTTTTTCAATACCTGACCAAATATAATCATTTTTGTTTCATTTGTTTAACTAGGTTTTCTTCATGTACTGTTAGGACTTGCTTGAAAATCAGATGATGTTTTCGGTCACATTCATATAAAAATGTAGACATTGTTAAAGGGTTCACAAACCTTCAAGCAACACTGTACATGATTAAGAGAAACAATCGCTTCTGCAAGCAGATCCATTGTGAAGCAGTGGCTCTTTCTGAGCTGGCTGCTAATACACTAATATTACAACTAAATAAATGTGCTGGTTCAAGAATAACATCTCAAGTGAATTATTTGTAATGTAAACGGCTTAATTTAGAAATAAACATTACACCATAAAAATCATGACAGTATATCTTTGAACATTCAAAAAACTAGGATTGCTTTGCCACCCACACGCATGTATGCTAGTTCACTTCCCAAGCCCCAGATACTCTCTGATGTATTTACAAACCTTTGTTCAATAAGTCCCTTTTAATTGGCAGTTTCACTTAAATGTCTGTATTTGCTATTAGGTTACCGGGATTGTTCAGTGGCTGTTGTAAATGATATTTTAGATACATTTCTAAAATATGTCTAATAAGTCTTAGAAAAATATGTGAGCTGCAGTTATGTTAATGGATTCCAAATCAGCATGCTTAGAATTTAACAGCTTCCATGTGCAAGACAGAAAAATAACTGCAAACGTATTTTACATACAAATTAAGATCTATAATCGGGGCTTTGCTGTTTGCGTTATAGGAAATGTAACAGCAATTCAGAAACAAGTAGCTTATAAAGGAACATTCAGGGGCTGATTTACCTAGGGTCGAATATCGAGGGTTAATTAACCCTCGATATTCGACTGCCGAATGTAAATCCTTCGACATCGAAGTCGAAGGATTTAGCGATATTCCTACGATCAAACGATCGAAGGAATAATCGTTCGATCGAATGATTAAATCCTTCGAATCGAACGATTCGAAGGATTTTAATCAATCGAAGGATATTCCTTCGATAAGAAAATTGTTAGGAAGCCTATGGGGACCTTCCCCATAGGCTAACATTGGCCTTGGTAGGTTTTAGTTGGTGAACTAGGGGGTTGAAGAAATTTTTAAAGAGACAGTACTTCGACTATTCAATGGTCAAATAGTCGAACGATTTTTACTTTGAATCATTCGATTTGAAGTTGTAGTAGTAGTCGAAGTAGCCAATTCAACTATTCAAGTATTTTTTCTTCTATTCCTTCACTCGAACTAAGTAAATGGGCCCCTCAATGTCAAGTGCAGTAGGTAAAGGGGTTTATTGACCCAGAAAAAAGGGGGGTCCAGGTGTTCAAGCCCCAGACCTTCAGTTCAGGGAGGCAAATAATATGCAAATAGATAATGAAGGACTGGCACATACCGGACCACACCATGTAAGTTGATGTAGTTAAAAAGTATTTATTTAGCAAAAAACATCACAGCAAAGCCTTAGGCGTTTCTTGCCTTAGGGTCACTTAGTCATAGGCTGACAAGCATCAAACCATGTAGTCCTATTTAAATGAAAAAGGACCAATCACAAACATGTACCATACAGCCAATCCAAAAAGACAGTGGTTGGAAATGGACCAATTGGTCTTTGCTTTGTATTTATATTTGGTCAGATCGTTTGGTCCATTCTTGTGGTATATCAATGTCTGCTCACAAAGGAAATATTGCTCTTATTCTCATCTCCTTTCCTGGCTGAGATAATGATAATAAGATCATGATAATCACATGTAAATAAAGGTGATGTGGTGTTAAACAGGATAATGAAGTTGGTTGCATTGTGATGCTTGAGGGATGTTTTGCAGCCACAGGAAACAGTATTACTGCAGGAACCATGAATGCCCTTTTACATCAGAGAATGCTAAAGGAGTGTGGTCTCTAACATGCAATCAAGTCTATAGCTGAAAGTCACATTGATTTCTGCTTACTAGGGTTATGGCTCATGAAACATCGGTCCAATCAAAATCAGCGTTACATGGAAACAACATCAATGGAGGTGCAGTGCATGACAAATCTATGACACAGAGTAATGTGGCATCTACTATAAAGTAACTAAAAAAACCTTTCTTGCCAGAGACCCAAACAGCTCCCAACAAATAGGCTTTTGAGTTTCTGATGAATTTTAAGGGGATTTCTGTCTACACAGAATGTCAAGATGCCATGTTCCTGCTGCAGACAAGTCTCTTTGTTTCTCAGAGTAGTAGCACCTTTCTTGCTCCCTCTGTAGATTTCTCACAATCCTTTAGGCCAGCAGGATACGTGCTGTTTCTTTGCCACTTTGTTTCCCTCAATCCTTGCTGTTTCTGTTTGTAGTGTTTGCAGAGCATTTCCACATTGGATTATTTTTGCGGCAAGTGCAGTAGTTCATTCTGTTGGATATGTTCCTTGCTCATTGCATGGTCTCATGCAGGTGTCATCCTAGTAATGGCTCACTGCAAGTTTTTTCTCTCTCCCCAGTAGGTGCTTCTCGTCTGCTATTTTATGTGAAGATACCCGTAGCTGGCCATACACATACTATTAATTGTAATTGTTGTGCTGCCCCACCTACAGCCATGTTGTCCTCTAATTAATCTAAAACCCTGTTATCTACACATGTACATGTATTATGGATATCATTACGTTCTGGAATAAGGTAGGTTTGAAGATTTTGGGGCAGATTTACTAAAGGGCGAAGTGAGTAACGCTGGCGAACGATTTCACAGCATTACTGCTTTCAGGCACTTTGCTGATTTATGAACAGGCGCAGGCATAACTTCACTAGCGAAAGAGACAGACGCTAGCGGTCATTCACACTCTATCACCAGACGAATTTTCACTAAAATGTGGATTTTACCAAACGTTACCTCTTTCACCAGGCTTGCCTTCGCCGGCTCAGACCAGGTGAAGTGCATAGATCCTCATTCTTCTGTTACTTACATCATATTTTTAGTGGGAAAAGGTCCCAAAAAACACTGGCGTCTTGTCTTTTTTCAGAGTGATTGCCTGCAAAAGTCCTTCAATTTTTTTTAATAACATTAACTATACAGTAGGCTCATGTGTAGGGCATTATAACACCTTTTCTTTATTAAGGTTCCCTGGACTTGTGTAATGTAATGTATTTGCTGCAACATTTACATCCATTCAACATTAATTTCCCACCGTATGCAAATTAGCCTGAGCGAAGATCTCAAACGAAGTTGCGCAAGGCAGAATTGAACGCTAGTGCATCTTCGCTTTGAGTGCCAAAGTAACGCTAGCGAAAATTCCCCAGTGTTCGGCACCCTGGCCGAACTTCGCATTTTAGTCAATTAGCGTTTTCTGAGCGAATTTTTTCCTGGCAAAGTGTATTGATGACTGCGAAAGTCGTCACTGCCAAATTTTCGCCGCTTAGTAAATTTACCCCAAATTTGTGTGCTGATTTACTATGTTGGCTATTTCCTGGTGCATCAGCAGATGGAATGCTGCAGCTCCTAAACGTAGGTGCTTGTTACACACACACAAAAGAAATTGTGCCCATGCCATTTGTGACCCCCACGTACAATCTTAGTGCAGAGAAGGTACCAGGGCTTTAGTGTATGCTCCGTGGCAGTTACCGAGTATAACACCTCATTCTCTGGCCTTTACTGTCAAGTTTTCTCCGTGCTGTTTTTGGATCTAATCCTTTTTCTTAAAGCATTCCCTGTACATTACTAGGAGTTGATTGCTTTAGTCTCCTATGATGGGTTTGTGCTGTGGTGGGGGGGGGGGGTTCTTCAATTTTAACCCAGAGTCTATTTAGACCAAAGTTACCATTCCAATGTGGACAGAGTAGCTTGCTAGATCTTGGACTGTGCGGACATGGAGTGATCCAAGGAAAATTATTTTATTTGATTTTTCTGCCCCTTCTTAAAAGTTTTTTTTTTTTTTTAAAGATGGGATAGGGCTGGCTTTTAAAGCTTTCTGGGGGATCCTCCAGATGGAACAGGGGAAGGGGCTATGTTGGGAGTGTGGCTCCAGGAAATGGGTTATTTATCAAAATTTGAGTTTGTGTAAAATAACATTTTCCCCCCACTTCAAATGAACTTTAAAAAATGTAATGCTTATTAATAACAACTCCAAACAAAAAATTAAATATAATTTGGTGAGAAAAATCATTTTCAGTGGGTTAAAACATTTGAAAAACTTGCATTGTAAAAAAAAAAAAAAAATGCTTTAAAATTGCCATAGATGGCTCCCATTGACCTCTACACAAACTTAGCTCTATTTGGATGGTGACTTTTTATATATTTTTTTGCACTTATTCATTATAGTACATATGAGTTTTGCAAGGCATAATTTGAATGCATGATAAATAACCTCCAAATCTCTGGTATTCTAGGCGGATCACTTCAACTTTCTGAAGTTGCCTGAAGTTTCCTCGTAAGGCAGCTTCGGAAAAACAATGAACTCTACTTCTACTATGTTCCCTCTCTCTGTCGGAGTTCCACAAGGCTCTGTTCTAGGCCCTCTGCTGTTCTCGCTCTATACAACTTCGCTAGGAAAACTTATTCAGTCGTTTGGACTTCAGTATCACCTTTATGCTGATGACACCCAACTCTACTTGTCTACTACCGATCTTTCTAATTCTGTCCTTTCCCAAGTTACAGACTGTCTCTCTGCTGTCTCCTCCTGGATGTCACAGCGCCACCTGAAACTGAACCTTTCTAAAACAGAACTCATTATATTTCCTCCAAGATCTTCCCCTGTCCCTCAGATATCACTCACAGTAAACAACACCACCTTTCATTCCACCACACAAGCACGCTGCCCAGGAGTTATCCTAGACTCACATCTGTCTTTTTCACCACACATTCAAACACTTGCAAAATCTTGTCGCATTCAACTGCGCAACATTGCCCGAATACGACCCTCTCTCAGTTCAGAATCAACTAAAACACTGATTCTCTCATCATCTCCCGCCTTGATAACTGCAACTTACTCCTCACAGGTATTCCAACAGTCACCTTTCACAACTCCAATCTGTTCTAAATGCGGCCGCTAGACTCATTCATCTATCTCACCGCTCAACATCAGCTGCTCCCAATGTCCCTTCACTGGCCCCAATTTCCTCTAGAATCAAATTCAAATCACTAACGCTCACATTCAAGGCCCTCAATAATGAAGCCCCTCCCTATATTTCATCTCTGATCTCCAAAAACACTCCTTCACGCAACCTTCGCTCTACTTCTGATCTTCGCCTCACTTCTCCTCTCATCACTTCTGCCCATTCTCATCTACAAGACTTCTCTCAGGCTTCTTCTTTTCTCTGGAACTCTCTGCCTCGAGCTGTCAGACTTTCTCCATCTTTCCAAACTTTCAAGCGCTCCTTTAAGACCCACTGTTTAAAGAAGCTTATTCAATGTACCTTAATTAATCAATCATTGCTGATCAAAAATCACAAATTGTTTCTAAAATCCTAATGTCTCAATTGTACCCTAACCTAGTTTGTAAACTAAGGCATTTCAGGGAGATTAGTCACCCGAAGAAGAGGCAAATTTGGTCACTGGGCGACTAATCTCCCCAAGTAGCAGCGTGTGCCACCCACCACCCTTAAAATCACTGATGAGAAGCAAGAGAGCTGTGCAGAGAAGCATCTAGGGGTGTTTCCTGCATATGAGGGAGCACTTGAGAGATTTTATACATTGGATAATGGTATTTGCTGCAGTAGATTAAATGGATTCTAATTTATGTGACAGAGCTTTGGCACAGCAAATTGTCCCACAAAACTAACCCATTAAAAAAAAGTCAAAGAAAATTCAGCATTTGAGAAACTTGTTTTTATTACTTCTTTCAGCAACAAATCAGCTATTCTAACTCAGATTTGCTGCAATAGAGCAAGACATCCAGGAACATTACACAAAACATCAGACATCCACAAGCCCACGAAAGGTTTTCTGTGTAGTCTTCACAAATGTGTATGGCCTGAATGAGTTACACCTAATGCAACAAACAGGAGTTCTTTCTTTATAACAAATCTGCACATCCACTGTGGGTCCTGCATTTGCAAGACACCAAAATTTAGAAAAATCCAGAAATACAAAAATGCACATGGAAGCATTAACAGCACCAAAAGGACAGGGTGAAATTCATATAAAAGTATTTGCCTTTAGCCCAAGTTCACAGTCATTCTGTCCCGTCTCAAAGTTTCAGTCACAGTGATAGTTCTATAATCCAACCCCTCTTACTCAAAAGAGCAGCCACCATCTTTGGCAGCGTCACTTTCCCAGCCTTTCCCTCAGTGAGTGGTGCAGACCTGGCACATACTCCTGTCATGGAGCCCAAGGCTGGAACAGTGATGCAGCCAAAAATGGTGTCTGTCAAGCAGCTCTGAACATGCAACAATGAAAGAGGCGACACCTGTGGCTCATGGAAGTAGAAGGGGAATCATCCATCCAAATTTGTGTCCATGGCAGAAAGGAAATTAGAAGAAACATTAATCAGGGTAATGTGCCCTAGGGCTAGAGGCAAAAATCTGATACGTTTGCTTCCCCTTTAACACTAAATATTATCCAGCTTTAAGGCTTGTATAATTGTAACAAGACAAGTGTGTTTAGAAAGAGAGCTGTGCTGGAATAACTGTTACTGTATCCCACCCTGTGTTTATGTCATGGTGCAAATACAATGACTTCCTCTCATCGTTGAAAAGCACGATACAAAAAAAAGGAAAAAAAATGATAATGGTGCAAGCTCAGACTAGCTTTGGCAACTTTATCCTAAATTTGTCCAATCATAGAAATAGGTAAACAGGTCAAAAAGTTTCATTACAGTTTGCAGACGATGATCTTGGAAAATCTGCTAGTTGTGCACTTTGCATTCTATTTTTCTCAGCTTAACATTTATAACATTCCTTTAGAATTCTTTATAAAGGGTATTTTAATATCCAAAGCAGAAGTATGCTGGAATCTATTTACTATATCTAAAGTATGAAGTGAGAAAACTGTTTAGTCTACTAAGAATTTGCTGTATAATGAGCTTCTCTTTATCAAAAGCCTATTATCAGGCTTCTAATGCGGAAAGGGAGGTTGTAAACCAAGAAGTGGAATGAGACTTTCTATTTTAGATTTTTGCCTATTCAGCGGCAGAAAAAAAAATCCCTATTAAAAAAAGGCTTTGAACCAAAGTTGAAAAAGGGCTGTATGTGGTCTCTTTAAAGGAGAATTCAACCCGTAATAAAAAAAAAAAACCCTCCCCCTGGTTAGACCCCACTCCCTCCTCCCCCCAGGCAAATGCCCCTCATTTTTTACTCACCCCTCCGTGCAGATTCTGGCCACGGGAGCCATCTTCTTTCTTCGGTCTTTTTTGGAAGTTTCGGCGCATGCGCAGCTGGAGTGAATTTCCGGTCCCGAACCACTGAGCATGCGCCGAAAGTCACAAAAATTTCAGAAAGTTTTTTCAAAATTTTCGTGACTTTCGGCGCATATGCAGTGGTTCGGGGTTGGAAATTTACTCCAACTGTGCATGCACCGAAAATGGCGTCAATACGCGATGGTTACCGGAGAAGAAGATGGCTGTTATGAACTCAGAGGCCAGGGAGGAGGTAGGGGTGGTCTACCCGGGGGGGGGGGAGGGTTTTTTAAACTATGGGTTGAATTCTCCTTTAATAAACAGTCTTGGATGATGTCATGTGGTTCTTTATCTTGTGCTTTTAATACCCATATTTATAAAGCCAAAAAAAGTGGTGTTAAAGTGCCTGTAATAGATCCTGAAAGCCCCGGATATGCACTCATGCAAGTGATGGTTATGTGATAGTTGGCTGGAAAAGCGTATGGAGGCTCATCTTACAACTATCACCTACCAAGTAGCGCTACAGAGTAGAGTGGGGGGTGTCCGTTTCTCAGCACATTAACGCTACATATTTTGGCTACTTAAAAATGTTATTTGATATAATAAGAATTATGCAAGAAGGCTTCCAGAGGAAAGAGTCGTATCCTACTAATCACTAGCAAACTTCCAATACATAGACAGCTGCAATTGTAAATCTTAACTGGCAGAGTCTTAATCATTTAAAAATAGAACGTCGCCAGTTAATATTAGAATTGCAAAACAAAATGATGCTAAATTTTGTGAGCACAAAAGTTGAAATTGTAGATGAAACTTTTTAAACTTAAGACCTAAAAAATTATACTCGGTCTAGTTTTTCACTTAAAAATTCTTCCACACTATCGGTATTCCATTTCAGAATGCTCAGTTCTTCAGATATGTTCCCGTTGTCATCCAGAAGCTTTAGAACAGGATCGGAGCCACGTACATACTGTAGAAAAAGATTGGGTGCAAACTATTAATAAGCCCACAATCAACAGAAATTTGCCATTTTGCTCCACTTAATTGAACATTTTCAAGGCAGCATCGTACTGGCAAGTGTTGGTGGCACTGCTTTTCTGAAAATCAGAATGCTGCCCCTTTAATCTCTTGGTGACTTATTTAATCCTGTTGCTAGTAAACATGGAGCATGAAAGCGGGTAACAGAATCTACAGTGTCAGCACTATGGTACTTTTATACCGGCACTGTAGATTCTTCCATGTATGGTACTGAAATGGTCACATTGTAGAAGTAAAACATCCTGTTTTAAAATTTACAAAGAGGAAATGCTAAGAATAATCACCTTAATCTGCAGACCCTTAAAAAGTTTCGGTTTCTCGCTCCTGACAAAAGCTGCAAAACAAAGGGATTTCACATTCAAAAGGATTACATTTAAAAAAAAAAAAAAAAAAGACATATGCATCCAGTGACTTATATTTCAGGTATACAATGGGTAATTATTACCCACTGACGGCTTTCACTGCAAACTCTTTAAAATTTGAGCACCAAATTACCCCAGATCATTTGTGGTGTCCAGAAGTACAATTTATAGTCAAAGTTTACAGTAATCCAATTATAATTCCAATATTCTTAACAAAAACAAACACCTACATTTGTATTAAAGAGTAACTAAATTTTTTTATCCAACAAACACAAAGTAATGCTACACACACACTCTCACCGCTCTTTGCAGTGTCGGGTGCCGTCTGTGACCCTGACTGCCCAGGTCTGATTCACATACAAGAAAATACTTCAGCAGCACTCCGATTATGGTGAAAAAATTGTTGCTTTATTCGTGCCTCAAGCTAAGCGACGTTTCGAGCTTGATAATGGGCTGGAAAAGCTCGAAACGTCGCTTAGCTTGAGGCACAAATAAAGCAACTATTTTTTCACCATAATCGGAGTGCTGCTGATGTATTTTCAACTACATTTTTTATGTCACCTTGACAATTTTCCATCTTAAAGTTTTTAAAATCAATATTCTTTTTTTAATTACAAAGTTATTTTGGTAGTCCGACCACAGTTTTAAGTTCTGCAACAATGCTTGAAGAGATACGGACACCAGAAAATGACCTTTTCTTTTTATATCTATCATAACATTATCTTCCAATGCGATTTATAATTTGCCATAAAAGTATTTGTCCAATGCTTTTACATTTCATTTTTTTTACCCCGTGTTCCTCTATGAGGGAGCTGCCATATTTGTGCAGCAGGAGTCCGTTAGTATTAGAAGCGCTAACTGACCGATTAAGAAGGGACAGTCAGGTTGGCAAAACAGTCAGGTTTAGGAAATTCAAGTGACAATTACTTACAAAAGCAGAACAATCAGCAAAAAAGGATCAACGTGACCTATAGGTAACTTTTACTGTAGATTAATATTTGAAACAAAAATTGTTTTGGTGTCAGTATCACTTTAATAATCTATTAACACAAACTATCCATTTACAAGCCTGAATCTGAAGCCCATCCTCTCCTGTTACTGGTTTTGACTAACTGCCACCGACTAGCCCTTCCCTTTAAGGGAAATCAAATACACCATTTCCATTCAAGCTACACAAATATTTCATCTGTACATACCCTGGACTTGCGGAAACCGTCCCAATTTTCATCCACAGACTTCAAGTACAGCACCTGGATATCTCTAGAGAATAAAAATAAAACAACAAGCTTAAGAAAGGATGTATACATTGTGACAGAGTAAATATTAACAGACAAGGCCACATCCGTTTAGTTCCAGTGTCTCCAGTGAGGTGGCTGCTGGAAACTAAATTGCATGCAACTGGTAGCTAATGACTATTTACTTAGCGAAAAAAAAATCTCTACCCAATGAATGCCAGCTCCAGCTGAGACAAGGAAGTCATACACACACACACATCACAAGGGTTAAACCATGGGTGAAGATGCATTTAAGCAATATCAGGTCTGAATTCTGCAAAACCGATTGGCAAACTTTATCCTATCTCTCCTGCACTAGAAGGCCCCTTAAAGGGGTTGCTCACCTTTAAGTTAACTTTTAGTATGATGTAGAGAGTGATATTCTGAGACAATTTGCAATTGGTTTTCATTTTGTATTATGTGTGATTTTTGAGTTATTTAGCAGCTCTCCAGTTAGCAATTTCAGCAATCTGGTTCCTAGGAACAAAAATCAAACACAGTGTAGCCAATCAGGGAACCTTTTATAAATATAGATCAATGCATGAGTGACCTCTAGTGACCTATGATTTAAGTGTTGGGTAGGCATGAAATGTGTTGTTTTTTTTGTGGGGTCTAATGGATTTTAATATGTGCCAATAAATTCAGTTTTTTTTTATTTAAAGGGATACTGTTATGGGAAAAATAATTTTCCCCAAAATTAACCAGTTAATAGTGCTGCTCCAGCAGAATTCTGCACTGAAATCCATTTCTCAAAAGAGCAAACAGATTTTTTTATATTAAATTTTGAAATCTGACACGGGGCTAGACATATTGTCAATTTCCCAGCTGCCCCAAGTCATGTGACTTGTGCTCTGATAAACTTCAATCACTCTTTACTGCTGTACTGCAAGTCAGAGTGATATCACCCCCCCTCCCCTTTTCCCCTCAGCAGCCAAACAAAAGAACAATGGGAAGGTAACCAGATAGCAGTTCCCTAACACAAGATAACAGCTGCCTGGTAGATCTAAGAACAACACTCAATAGTAAAAACCCATGTCCCACTGAGACACATGCAGTTACATTGAGAAGGAAAAACAGCAGCCTGCCAGAAAGCATTTCTCTCCTAAAGTGCAGGCACAAGTCACATGACTGGGGGCAGCTGGGAAATTGACAAAATGTCTAGCCCCATGTCAGATTTCAAAATTGAATATAAAAAAATCTGTTTGCTCTTTTGAGAAATGGATTTCAGTGCAGAATTCTGCTGGAGTAGCACTATTAACTGATGTGTTTTGAAAAAAACACGTTTTCCAATGACAGGATCCCTTTAAATGCATGAGTACATTAATTTTGTTTTTCTATAATCCGGTTCCTATGGCCCAACTTATCCTAGCAACCATGCACTGATGTGAATAAGAGACTGTAATATAATTAGGGGAGAGTCTGAATATTAATATGAACAATAAAAAAGTGCAATAACAATGCAATTGTAGCCTTAAAGGGGTTGTTCACCTTTGAGATAACTTTTAGTATGATGTAGAGAGCGATATTCTGAGATAATTTGCAATTGGTTTTCATTTTTTATTATTGAAGGTTTTTGCGTTATTCAGCTTTTTATTCAGCAGCTCTTCAATTTGCATCTTAACCAATCTGGTAACTAGGGTCCAAATTCCCCTAGCTACCATGCATTGATTTGAATAAGAGACTGGAATATGAATAGGAGAGGCCTGACTAGAAGGATCATTAATAAAAAGTAACAATAACAATACATTTGTAGCCTTACAGAGCATTTGTTTTTTAGAAGGGGGTCAGCGACACCCATTTGAAAGCTGCAAAGAGTCAGAAGAAAAAGGCAAATAACTATAAAACTATAAAAAATAAATAATGAAAACCAAATGAAAAGTTACTTAGAATTGGCTGTTCTATAACATAATAAAAGTTACCTGAAAGGTGAACCACCCCTTTAAAGAGCACTTGTTTTTTAAATGGGGTTTGAGAGTTGGAAAGAATCAGAAGTAAAACGTTAAAAAGTTAACTTAAAGGTGAACCACCCCTTTAACACAAAAAAATCCTCCAATAGGGACTTGTTCTTCAATAAGACAACCAGTGATTAATTAAAAATCAATATACTTGAACATCTAACCAGCAGTATATTTCCATTTCCGATGCATAGTTGTATTGTGAATAAAAACTGCATTATGATAAATCTAAGCAACATTTTACACTTGCTTGGCAAGACACTCAAATGCTCAGACAACCAGATAAAACACATGTGCTAAGAGTGTTGTGTTTAAAATGTGTTCAGTGCTTTGTGTGTCACAGGAGAGAGTCTCAAATGTGAAAAATAATTCTGTGGTTCTTTTCTCCTTCTGTCCCTGGTATTTATAGATAATCAAGTGTACTTGTGCCATAACAAGAATGGCAGAGATTCATACAACTAGCAGCTGCGCTTTTTACACTCAATATAATTGGATTCAATCAGCTTTATTTAGAACTGTGAATGGCTGACTGTTACTAGATGAAATGTAATTATATTACTAGTTCCACAGACAATAGTGCACTTGTGAATGCCCATTTCTGTTGCCACCACATCATCACATAACAATGACAAAAATGTGCAGAATAAACCATCCTGTCTGCTAAGAAGGCACAGACGTGCTCAAGCAGCAATGTTACAATAGCATGTATATGCTGCAAATGAAACAGATGGCTGTGTGTGTGGCTATTAAGGAATTCTTAGATCTCTAGCTAAAAACAAGCTTGGATACAATAATGAACTAATGGATCATACCAGACAAATTAGGGATATTATTTTAATTAGCCCTAAAATAAAACGTTTGTTATAAAATTCTAGTATGTGAAATGTATTGATTACCAACTCAGAGCTCTGCACCTGTGGTTCAACTGCAACTTTTAAAGGAACAGTTCAGTATAAAAATAAAAACTGGATAAATAGATAGGCTGTGCAAAATAACAAATATTTCTAATATAATTAGTTTGCCAAAAATGTAATGTATAAAGGCTGGAGTGAACAGATGTATAACATAAGAGAACCCAACTTCCTGCTTTTGAGCGCTCAAACTCTGAGTTAGTCAGCGACTTTAAAGGAGAATTCAACCCTTTAATAAAAAAATAAAAACCCTACCCCCCCTCCCCAGGTAGACCTCCCTCCTCCTCCCCCCAGCCTAACTGCCCCCCTGGGGAAATGCCCCATACTTTATACTAACCCCTCGGCGCAGATTCAGGCATCAGAGTTCCACCCAGCCATCTTACGGGTCTTCGGTAAACTGATTGGGAGTTGGAGCAATTTGCCCGTTTGCGACAACTGCGCATTCTCACGAAAATCGCCAAAGTACGGGAAGAAGACATGAAGACCCGGAAGATGGCTGCGTGGAACTCAGATGCCTGAATCTGCGCCGAGGGGTAAGTATAAGGTATGGGGCTTTCCCCGGAGGGACAGTAGGGCTGGGGGGGGGAGGTCTACGTGGGGTGGATGTAAGGGTTGAATTCTCCTTTAAGGGGGCCCAATTGGGACATAACTGTTCAGTGAGTTTGCAATTGATCCCCAGCATGCAGCTCAGATTCAAAATCAAACAGTTATGGCCCATTTGGCCTTCCCTTAAGTCACTGATTGGATACTGCCTGATAACCAATCAGTGGAAACCAAGAGAGCTGCAAAACAGGAAGTAGTGTTCTGGCTATTATGTTAGACATCCAGTCACTCCAGCCTTTATACATTACATGTTTGGCTAACTATATTGAAAACATTTTTTACTCTGCAAATCCTATTTACTTACCCAGTTTTTACTTTTATACTGAACAATTCATTTAAGCTACTGAGTGGCAATTTTGACCACTGCTATCATCAGGCAGAATACAGTGGAGTTCAAACCACCACAACAGGGTTGGACTGGGCAGGCTGGACACCAGGAAATAAAAACTGCCTTTGTGGGCCCCATTGACCCAGTACCAGTGGATGCTGTGAACACTCCCTCAGTCCATTAGCAGCTGTTAAGGAGGAAGGCAGTATAATGTTTGCAGCACTAAGGGCGTGGGCCCCAGAGACGTCAGTCCGATGCTGCACCACAAATATGCAGATCTCTGCACATTTTCTTTATTTAATTTGGCCACTAGAAGCAGCGTTGTCTAGTTTTTTTTTTTTTTTTTTAAAAGAGATCCCGATACCAAAAGTTTATTTTACAACTATCGTATCATGCTATTTATCGCAAAGTTGCTTATATTTGGCCATGGGGGTGGGCAAAACAGAACAGCCCAGAGTTTCCTTCAGCATGCAATATAAACATATTTAATAGGGTACACAAAGGGTTTTAATAATACCTTTTTAGACTCTAGGTGTACTTCTTCCTGGCAGCACTGCCTGCAGAATGAGTTGACCTCATTTAGACCAAACTGTCCCAGCAAGTCACAGGAACTGCACAATAAATTGCTGGAGAAGCCAAGATCTCGGCATGCTTCTGAAGAGAGCTCTGCACCATAAGAGGCCAGCTAAAAAAAAAATATTAAGTAGATTTAATATTTAAAGGAATTAAAGCGTTTTCAGGTCAAGTTTTTTTCCTCTCTCTCATAAAAATAATTAAAGAGATGCCAACATGTTCCTAAAACTATAAAGAATGGGTCAGAATTACTAATCACACAGCAGAACACACAGTCTATAATGCCCCTAAGCCACCACCAGCCCAGCAGAACCTATACCATCCCCATAGTTTGCAGGCAATGTAGTTCTTCCTTCATTCAAACTTTGCTGGAAGGATCTTGCTATATGTTAGAATATAAATATAAACAGTACTCTAGCCTATGGAAAGATAACACTGCCACCTGCCCAGTGTGACTTGCAACCATAATAATAATGTTGGGACTGGCTGAGTACTGCTGGGATCAAGGTGGCTTCAGACATGTTCCTTAAAGGAATACATATGGTCATGGGAAAACATGTTTTTTTCAAAATGAATCAGTTAATAATGCTGCTCCAGCAGAATTCTGCACTGAAATCCATTTTTCAAAAGAGCAAACAGATTTTGTTATATTCAATTTTGAAATCTGACATGGGGCTAGATATATTGGCAGTTTCCTAGCTTCCCCCAGTCATGTGACTTCTGCTCTGATAAACTTCAGTCACCAACTGCAAGTTGGAGTGATATAACCCCTCAACTCCCCCAGCAGCCTTAAAACAGAACAATGGGAAGGTAACGAGATAGCAGCTTCCTAACACAAGATAACTGCCTAAAAGATCTAAAAACAACACTCAATAGTAAAGCCAAGTCAGACTGATTCAGTTACATTAAGTAGGAGAAATAACAGCCAGCCAGAAAGTAGTTCCATCCTAAAGTACAGGTACAAGTCACATAACTGGGGGCAGCTGGGAAATTGACAAAATTTCAGATTTCAAAATTGAATATAAAAAAATCTGTTTGCCCTTTTGAGAAATGGATTTCAGTGCAGAATTCTGCTGGAGCAGCACCATTAACTGATGCGTTTTGAAAAAAAAAAAACATGTTTTCCCATGACAGTATCCTTTTAAAGCGATTCGGACACGTTCCTATAAAAATCATAGGAACGTCTCAGTATCAAGTAAATGCTGCACCCAGAATAGTTTACCTCAAAGCCGCCCCAGCCCCACGAACCTGTGTGCAGACGACTCGCTGACACTACTAACAGATCTTCCGTATTGCTTCAGTGACACTGGGCTGGGGGCGGAGCAATCCTTCCATAGGCTGAATTCCTGTTGTAATTCGTAATCATCCTATGGAAGGATCACCCCCAGCCCAGCGTCACTGAAACGGTACATAAGATCATTTAGCAGTGTCGGAGGGTCGGGTGAACGCAGGTTTACGGGGGGCTTTGAGGTAAACTATTCCGGATGCATCATTTACTTGATTTTCATAGGAACGTGTCAGTATCGCTTTAAGGGACATTGGAATGTCATTTTTATTGTTACTTTTTTTATTACGATTTTTATTTGGACCACTGCCTGGTTGCTAGGGTAGATTTGACCTTAGCAACTAGATAGTTGCTTAAATACCGAACTGGAGAGCTGGCTTAAGAAAAAAAGCTAAAGAACTTTTAAAAAAGGATAAATGATGACCAACTGCAAACTGTTAAACAACTTCTGCCATCTTCCCAACATCCGGTCAGTCAAATGTTGTGCAATATAAGTAACTGTATGTTACAATATAACACCAAAGAGAATATCTTTTTTAAACGTTTGTGTCTGTTGATACAGCACCTAATACATATTTATATTATATGAATATGAATGAGGGTTCTCTTTATATATATATATATATATATATATATATATATATATATATATATATAGTCAACTTGTATGGCTGCCCCAATAGTTACACCCCATCTTATTTGTATAAACTAAAGCTGCAGTTCTGAAGTAACACATACTTTGCCAGTGCAGGGCAACATTATCCTAAGGTGCATAGAAAACGATGTCATTGTTGGGGTGTTACTGGTTCTTTCATATACGTGTTTATGGCTGGTAGAACACCTAACTTTGTCCCTGCTCCGAAAGAAAGTAGAGCCCCTTTCTCTGCTCGCGCTGCGCACACACAATATAAAGCAGCGTGTGAGAATGGAGACCCGTGGTCAGCCGGTACATACAGGAAGCAGCTCTGGGCCACGTCACCTCACGAAGTTCCCTCAATGGTGTGGCTCCGCGCCCACTAACGTGCCTCAGCACCGCGGAGACTGCAGCTCTACACCCAAATGCGTAAACCCTTCAGCCGCAAAGAAAGAAATCGGCCAAACACTGCAGCACTTACCGCCTGCAGAACAGCCACCAGCCACAGCAGCATCCTCTCCGCCGCCATCTTCCCAGCAGGCACTGCTAAGCCCCTCCCACAAGTTGCAGCTTTTATAAGCGCCTGTTCAGCAGGAACTACTACTTGACCTCAACCCTGGCACGACTCATGTTTATTTAACACAGCAGGGAAAGGTATAGAACGTGGCCACAAAGTCGACACACCAGTTGTAGTAAAACTACAGCTTTCAGTAGCAGATAATACGAGCGGAAGATGTGTATGTGGAGTAATAGAGCAGTCAGAACGTCTAAATACGCTGACAGTACTGCTACACTGCATCGCTCTCTGGCTGGGACAAGACATTTGCAGGCATACTCTGGACAGCTCTACCTCAGTCCGGGTCCTAAGCTTTAGGCAACCATTACCAATCCTATCATTGATCTGTCTGAGAACAACTTGAATTCCGGCAGTCGGCTATTGCCCAGCTACAACCAATGAAAAACTAGAAGGGTGCTGTTGTTTGTTGCTTAGCAACAACCACCTGGAAGGACTACTAACTGGGTGGACTGTGCGTTTCAAACGTAAAACGTTGTGGGCGGGGCTTGGTGACGTGCAACGCAATGGGCTGGCGCAGCTTGTGCTGCAGTTTAGCGCCGGAGTAGCGGCGGGTGTTGACTGTAGGTTGGGAGCGGGGATGCTTGAAGCTGATGGTGACTGAGGCACACGCTGCTCTTTGTCATTGCCTCGGTATCAAGTCTGTGTGAATATCGGCGCAGCGCTCTTGCCTCACTCCTGATGCCCACGTTATGGTGCCATAGATCAATTTGATGGGGCTCTTACGGATTATGATGCCGCCCAAGTTGCAGCTGCTGGCAGTGCTGACCTTTGGGGTCTTAATGTTCTTCCTGGAGAACCAAATCCAGAAGCTGGAGGACTCCAGGGTGAAGCTTGGTAAGAGCACACGCGATGATTGGAATGCATCTTCCCTGTTTCATTTATTCGGGGTGTCCAACCTGCAGCCCTCCAGCTGTAAAGTGGCAATTGCACCCCGACTGCCTAAAGTCGCGAGACTTGTAATTGAGCGACAGCTGGAGGGCCGTATGGGGGCAGCATTGTTACTGACACACATGGCACCATCACAATACCCCAAAAATAAAATGTTGCCTCATTAAAGAAAAGGAAATTATTCAAGTTATGTGTAATGTATGTGCTACTGAAATTAGTATCCGTCTGTCCCTGGGGTTCTGACTCTTGAAAGAATGTAGCAGAAGACACCAGACCTATGAAGAAGCATGGAAGGCTTCCTTCTGCTAACATTGTTTCAAGCGCCAGAGCCAGCAGTGCAGAAAAATACTGTTTTCAATGCATGAATAACGTAAAGCCTTTAATTAAATTAAATTTATATGGAATAGTTGCTCAGAACTGTTTGTTTTAAACCAGGCAACCTTTTATTTATTTGTTAAACAAACCTTATAAGTACCACAGAAAAACTAGTATGGACTATGAAAATATACCTGTGTTCATATTGTTATATGGAAAACCCCTTCTGATTCTTACCTCAACAAATTGTGTGGATAAGTAAAATGAACCTCCGGAGAGACACTTTTTTTTCAGTTCAGTTTACAGATTTTTCTCCACAAACAAATACTTTTTTCAATTGCTTTCCATCTATTATTTTTTACCATTTTTTCAAAATGTAAGTTTAAAGTTTAATGATCATGTCGCTGGCATTTCAGTCTGGCAGCTCAGTGATCCAGGAGCATCTGAACTGTTACAATTTGCTACATTTTGTTGATACAATTAGTTGATACATTTCTCAGCAGTATCTGCGCAATATTAGCAACTATTGTATCATTGCATCAATGCCTTTAGGGTCTGGCCAAACGAGCAGATTCGGGGAGATTAGTTGCCCCATCGACAAATTGCCTCTTCTTCGGGGTGACAATCTCCCCGAACTGCCTTCCCTCTGCCCTCCGCCGGCTTAAATGAAAATCACCTGGGGGAAGGCAGACACAGCACTTCGTTTTCCGAAGCCGCCCGAAGTTGCCTCACGAGAAAACTTCGGGCGACTTTGGAAGAAGAAGCACACGATTTTCATTTTAGCCAGCGGAGGGCAGAGGGAAGGCAGTTCGGGGAGATTGTCGCCCCAAAGAAGAGGAGATTTGTCGCTGGGGCAACTAATCTGCTCGTTTGGCCAGACCCTTAATATAACTCAGGGACAAAGATAACAAATGTATCAACTGAATGTATCAAGTTATAGCTAAAGAATCGGCGACCCCCCCCCCCCTTCCTAGATTCCTAAAGCTTCAGAAGGTGAAAAATGAAACTTTATACTTCAATATTAGAAAAAAGTTCACAGATAAAAAATACAAAGTAATTAGAAAAGATCTTTATTTCTGATGAACAAGTACATGGTAACCTGTGGGTGGTGCCGTATTGTTATGTTTTAAATGTTTTTATATTTTGTATTTTTTGGTCTATTTATTGGCTATGGCTATATTTGTGAAAATAAAGAATGCCTATTTATACTTACCTTTGTTTTGACCCTGTTGAATGGAAGGGGTTTCTAAAGAAAAATATGTGGTTTGGTTATATTCTGTTCCTTCCTGGGTCCCCCACCCGCTATAGTTTTGTATATACTGAAAAGCACTGTGTTATACGGGTGATGGTCGTCGCCGCTTATAGTTCATAAAATATTTTTTGTATTGGCTAATTTATAACCAACCTACACCCCATACATCCTGATGCACATGTGCACGGAGTATGATGATATTGACTCGCACAGCACATGTCCTAGGCTTTGAGTCTGAGAGTTGCAAAAGGTGTTCATTGTGGCATTTGTAAGGGGACAAGATTACTCTTTAGTGCATTAGAGGATATTCTAGACACACTAATATCGAAAAGAACAGAACACAAAGAGGACACCCCTTTAGACTTAATGAACTAAACTTTCACTTGAAGTAATACAAATGGATCTTCACAGCGAGGCTGCAGAATGCTCTGTCGAGTGATAATGTGATGACAGATTCCATTAATTCCAAATATTTGGATGAGTGTATGTGTGTGTACTTTTACATTATATGTTGTGAATGCTGTGAATCATTTGAAGGGGTTGAATTGATGGACAGTTGTCTTTTTTTCAATTGAAATTAATCCTAATAAGAATAATGTCTTATAAAGGGTGATTGGAGAAACATTTTTTTCAAATAGATTATTTTTTTAAAATACAGGCAAAGAGCACAATATGGAGTGAGTCCAGAGAAAAGTTACTCTGTAAGGCAATGGAGGATCTTGCCTATGATAATGGGATGGCCAATTTGGGATTGCTTCCCCCAGATAACAGGTTTTTAAAGAGAATTCTATCAGTGTTAAACTATTTAAGGGCTTTATTCATAAATCACTTCAGTTGTTATACATCAGTGCATCTTACTAGAGGAAAAGAGGCATACATTGAGACGAAGGGAAGTTTCATATTCAGCCAGTCAGTGTAAGAACAACGAAGCTGTGGAAATAACCATCAAAAGGAGTTTTTTTTCCGTCCGGTATTTTGAATTGTTTCAAGAAAAGGCTAGATGCATTAACTGTATGATCAAAGCCCTGAATCTGATGGTCATAAGGTTTTTTTAAACTTTGCTTATAATATTATATTGTTGAATATTAATTAATTCAGTTTGATTACATATGTGTGTTCAGCTACAACAGCCCTACTAATGGCATGTTTCTAATTGTGAGTTTAATAATCAAGTGATGTGATAACCCTTCTATGTCCAGTTTCAAATGATTTAGCTGGAAGCTCCCTTTGTTAGATCAAAATGTTGTAATCTATTTGTTAAAGTTGTGCAATGTATACCTAGTCTTGTATTTCTTAGCTGTGGCTACACTGCACCTTTAACACTAGAGAATACTGTTAATTTATATTACTTTATGTTTAACGGATTCAGTATTTTTGTTATATTGGTCATTGTTTGGGACCTGTGTCAAGGGTTTAGCTGCCTTTGCATCCAAGGCATAGTGTTTTGTTGGTTGGTTACCGCTGTTGAATATAGAATATTTAGTTTTTCTTCTCTGACAAAATGATAGGCAAAGGGTTAAAGGGATATAGAGAGTGATATTCTGAGACAATTTGCAACTGGTTTTAATTTATTTATTATTTGTGTTTTTTGAGTTATGTAGTATTTTGTTAAGCAGCTCTCCAGTTTGCAGTTTCAGCAATCTGGACGCTAGGGTTGAAATTACCCTAGCAACCATACTTTGATTTGAATAAGAGACTGTAATATGAATACGAGAAGGCCAGAATAGAAAGATGAGTAATAAAAAGTAGTAATAACTATACATTTTGTAGCCTTACAGCGCATTTGTTTTTAGATGGGATCGGTGACGTGACCCCCATTTGAAAGCTGGAAAATAATTCAAAAACAATAAAAAAAGAAATAATGAAGACCAACTGAAAATTGCTTAGAATTAACCATTATATAACATACTAAAAGTCAACTTAAAGGTGAACCACCACTTTATGCTCAGTGAACTTTTAAATTCAATTTGGCAGAAAAATGTTAAGATTTCTATTTTTTTTAGAGTCTGTCTCCAGGTTATCCTGTGTGGAATGTTTTGTCATGTTTACAAAATAGGCTCCTGCATGGGTGACAAATACCTATGCATAACAGGTCACTGAAACAGCTGTGTGTAAATCATTTGTATCATACTATCACACTAAAATGCAGAAGGAGGCAGTGATTGAGCAATTCACTTGACTAGCAAACTGTAATTTCAGTGACCTGCATTGAACAGTGTTTTCTGGTATTTTGATACCTGCGTTGGAGCCAGTGTTGTTCTGGGTGACAAAATTGCAACAACTGTCCATGTTCCTGTGATTTCATACTTCACACTCCCCAGATTATTTTAACGCTTTTATAACCCAAAAAATGGACTATGGCGAGTGGTTACAAGGGCTTTAACCAGACAGAACGAGACAACAGCAGTTTTATACATCATTCAAACCGCAAGCTGACAAAAACTTTCTAGGGTTGAAATTGCTAACTGTCAATTACACATTTGCCTTGTAATATCTTCATTAGAAAGCTATGCAAGTGTAAACAGACCCACCTTTTACAGAAAAAAATATTCTGTCCCTTTGCAATGTGTTACATTGTGCAGGAAAAAAATGCACCATTGAAGCCTGCTCGATTTATATTGTCGCCTTTCAGTCCACATGAGTTTAGTGCCGGACACTCGCTTTGCATGGTTGATTTATAAATATAGGTGCTAAATTACACAAGTGCAGTTGCCAATAGCAGTTTACTACTTAGAAAATTAAAGCAACGTCTTGTCTGAGTGGTTGCTATTGGCAGCTACACTTGAGCTTTTTAACATCTATATTTGCATTTTCTTGCTGAAGCAGCTGTTTAATTTCATTAGTACAGAAATATATTAAGATCTTGAGATAGATTTAAAAGTCAGTTTAGGTTGATCAGTATTGAACCATTTCTTCCTGATGAATTTCTTTGCCCCATGGAGTCTAGTTTTTCTGAATACCACACTACTTCATTATTTTAATGGATGTGCTTAAATCTGTAGTTTCAATAAAAATTAAAAAAAAAACAAAAACAGACAATCCTACTAGACACAGTACACTGCTATCTTACCTGGGCAGCAAGAATGTATTTCTTAAAGGGATACTGTCATGGGAAAAATTTTTTTTTTCAAAATGAATCATTTAATAGTGCTGCTCCAGCAGAATTCTGCACTGAAATCCATTTCTCAAAAGAGCAAACAGATTTTTTTTATATTCAATTTTGAAATCTGACATGGGGCTAGACATATTGTCAATTTCCCAGCTGCCCCAAGTCATGTGACTTGTGCTCTGATAAACTTCAATCACTCTTTACTGCTGTACTGCAAATTGGAGTGATATCACCCCCTCCCTTTCCCTCCCCCCCCAGCAGCCAGACATATGAACAATGGGAAGGTAACCAGATAGCAGCTCCCTAACACAAGATAACAGCTGCCTGGTAGATCTAAGAACAACACTCAATAGTAAAAACCCATGTCCCACTGAGACACATTGAGTTAAGGTGGCCATACACGGGCCGATAAAAGCTGCCGACAGACCGAGTGGGCAGCTTATTGGCCCGTGTATGGGGGCCCCCGACGGGCTTCCCCGATCGACATCTGGCCGAAAGTCGGCCAGATCTCGATCGGATGGGGTTAAAAATCCCGTTGGATCGCGGCCGCATCTGTTCGTTGATGCGGTCCCGCGATCTGACCGCCCGTTTGCGAACGTGAAGGATCCGATCGTTGGGCCCTAGGGCCCACGATCGGATCAGCCCGATATTGCCCACCTCAAGGTGGGCATATCGGAGGGAGATCCGCTCGTTTGGCGACATCGCCAAACGAGCGGATCTATCCGTGTATGGCCACCTTTACATTGAGAAGGAAAAACAGCAGCCTGCCAGAAAGCATTTCTCTCCTAAAGTGCAGGCACAAGTCACATGACCAGGGGCAGCTGGGAAATTGACAAAATGTCTAGCCCAATGTCAGATTTCAAAATTGAATATAAAAAAATCTGTTTGCTCTTTTGAGAAATGGTTTTCAGTGCAGAAGTCTGCTGGAGTAGCACTATTAACTGATGCGTTTTGAAAAAAACATGTTTTCTGATGACAGTATCCCTTTAATAATATAGGTGTGATTTGACATTGTTCACCAATTGTGCCTTGTGCATGATCTTATATAGTGACAAGACTAAATCAGTAAGAGTCCAGCAGCTACTTATCATGACTAAAAAATAGACAATAGTTATACTTGGCTTTATTAAGGCACTGCATGTGTTTTAGCAAAGGCACTTCTCAGGATTGTCTTATGGCTAATTTTTTTTGCAGTTTGTAGCAACAAGAAGTAGCTGCTACTAGTAGCTCTGTGATTTCTCACCCTTATAGTGACTTCAGGGTAATAAGAAGTGTGAACATGGTACGATCGTACAAAAAAAAATTTTGACTTTATCTTTGCGTCTTAAGTGGCATTCCAGGAGCCTCTGGGAATTCATGCATTATATTTACAGCAATTTCATTTTAGACTATTTGAATGTTATGTGAGCAGCACAGTATATACTAACCTTAGTGCAAAAAAGTCCAGAAAACTATACATATACATACTTACTTTTGTTGTGATTTAAAATGTATGTTATCGCACAATATGCCTTTCAAAAGCTAATGGAGCTAAGCCCAGCCCAGACCCACTCCTCTGATCTGCCGGCCCCCAAAACCAAACAATAATCTGTGGGGGCGTGCCAGCATTTGTGCAGGCGCCTGCTTTCGTGCATGGTGTTCACACATTCGCATGGGGGCCCCCGAAGTTTGGAACCTTGTGGGTCCCCAATTGAATGGGTTGTTGGGTGTGGGTTTGTTCTGAGCAAGGATTAGCCAAATGTCTTTCCATGCATCATAGTTGTACAGGTATTTACTGAATTTGCCTTAGAGTAAAGTCATGGCGCAATTTTAAAGCTTTCTGTCCTATAGTTAATGTTAAGCCCCAGAATTGTTTTTAGGCCTGTCCATTTGTTTGACTTTCCTGTGCATGTGCCAGTTGGCAAAAATGTAGGCCCCCCACATACACTAATTTTATTTACAATATAGGCATCTGAAGGCAGTTTCACTAAAGCTGCCACCTCAGTCACAAGCTGTCCTGAGCCCTTTTGGCAAATACCGCCCTGATGACACCAGTGTGCATTTGTTTGTACGGCAGTTGTCATTTGGCCACCCTGGCTGTTGCTTTTGAAAGCAATAACCAAAAACAAGGATAATATGAGGAGGATTATTTTAAAACATTTATCTGAAAGTCTATGTATATTTTATCTTGTTCATTAACTGACTATAAAAGACCTACCAGACAAAATATCAGTATTTCAAAACAAACATATTATGTCATGAGTTTTATAGAACTCATACTAAAGGACATTAAATGTAAATGCTTTTGGGGCACTTTTATTTCTTATTGACCCTTAATTTGATAGGGCCTGTGGCAAATATATTTTTTACCTATTGTTTTAATCATGAAAAATCTTTTTTGTCATTTCCTGCACTAAAAATGGCAAACATGGAGTTAAAACTACACCATATTAGGTCCTTGTGCAGTAGATAATTCGACTGCCAGTTCACTACCCACTCCCTTAACCATCTCTTGTAAGTTTGTCTGTACACAGGTAATATCATTATTTTCCTTACAAGGACTAAAAGCAAAATAGCTTCAGTTTGTCCATGTTTAACTCCATAAATAAAAAATAGATATTTCATAATTAAAACAATAGGCAAATATTGTATGCTTGCCACAAACCTTATTCGTTGAACTAATGTTGAAAAGGTGAATACTTCCCCTTGAAATTCTAAATGAAATGAATTATCTGTTCCTATAGAGGCACATTACATCTTTGACTCTAGCATGGAAAGAGGTGGATGCATTGCGTTCCTTTCTGTTTGCAGCTGTTGATTTATCTCCGTGCATTAGCAGTTCAGAAGGCTCTGTCATATGTGCATTAGGCATAGCGAGGAATGTTCATTTGGTGTAATTGAGGCTTTCATAACTTTGCACAAGTGCAGTTGAGTGCTGTTGAACATCACAGGTGCATATTCTATATTGAGGTCACTATTAAACAAACAAATTGCAGAGACATCATCTCACTTTTATGATGATTTCACTGAAAAATGTGTACAAATTAAATGCGTGTAATGTATGTCTGTATGTATAACTTTATTCATAAGCCGCTGTTAAGGTGCCACAGCACCATACAATGCTTAAAAGTACAGTATAATGAATAAGTATTTAGGTATGGGATCCATTAACCAGAAACCCGTAATCCAAAAAGCTCTGAATTACAGAAAGGCCGTCTCCCATGGACCCCATTTTATGCAAATAATCCAAATTTTTAAAAAATTTTCTCTGTAATAATAAAACAGTACTGTGTGTACTTGATCCAAACAGAGATATAATTAATCCTTATTGGAAGCAAAACCAGCCTGTTGGGTTTATTTAATGTTTAAATGATTTTCTAGTAGACTTAAGGTATGAATATCCAAATTATGGAAAGATCCATTATCTGGAAAGCCCCAGGTCCCAAGCATTCTGAATAATACCTCCCATACCTGTACAATAAATATACACATAGCTCATATAAGGACATTGAGTGCTATGTGGTAAGGGACACAGTGGGAAGGAGGTCCCTACCCTGTAGAGCTATTACAGTTTAAGTAATAGTTATTACATAGAGTTCATCTAAAGGTAACATTTCGGGCCCATTTACTTAGTTCAAGTGAAGGAATAGAGGAAAAAAAGTTTGAATTTCGAATGGTCGAATATGGCTACTTCGACCATCGAATGGGCTACTTCGACCTTCGACTTCGAATCGAACGATTCGAACTAAAAATTGTTAGACTATTCGACCATTCTATAATCGAAGTACTGTCTCTTTAAAAAATTCTTCGACCCCCTAGTTCGCCACCTAAAACCTACCGAGGCCAATGTTAGCCTATGGGGGAGGTCCCCATAGGCTTCCAGATCTAAGGAATATCCTTCGATCAATGCATTAAAATCCTTTGAATCGTTCGATCCAAAGGATTTAAGAACGATTATTCCTTCGATCGTTCGATCGTAGGAATAACGGAAAATCCTTCGACTTCGATATTCGAAGTCGAAGGATTTTACTTAGATGTGCCCCTTCATGCTTATACCTGCCAAACTGCATTAAAGTAACATTGATACTTTGGTAATTTCTACTCCCTTGGATTCCATATATTCCAATCTGCATTATAGGAAAACTTCTGTGCTGCTTAATTAAATATATTTAATTATATGCTGGAAACTGACTACATCACAGTTGCATACAGTGCCGAACAACTTCAACCCATGCTCAGGAACTTACACTTATTCTAAATGTAAGGGTGACACATGATGTGCCTTTTACTCTAAAAGCAACAAAACTGTGGGAATGTATTGGGATCTCACACCATCATAGTCACCATAATCTGAAGTGGCCCTTCATTTATGTGATAATTTTGATCAGTTGTTTCAAATTTTATTGCATCTTGAGATATTGCAGATTTTTGTATCATTTTTTAGATACTTAAAGACAAACGAATAAAAACAGACGGGCCTTATGAAGTCTGTAAATCATAGGTTTAGAAAATATTTAGTAGAAAGTATCAAATATATGGGCTGTTGAAATTTTTTTCTATTTTAATTTTATCTTCTAGTGATAAGGATCAAACTTTATAAAAGAAATTAATGAATCCAATAAAATGCTCTACTCTGAATTACATAAAATATTCAAGCATTTATATATTTAAAATGGTGCCATCACATTTAGGCCCTAGCTGAATGGAAAGTGTGCTGGACTGATCCAATGTCCCTATTAATGAGTGCTTATTTATAAGCTGTATACGCTCCGTCCTAGTGCAAGAATAAAAAGTGAGCTCCGTATAGCAAGCTCCTTCCTACCGCTCTGCATAGTTAGTAGAATTGTTTCTGTAAGTTGTAACAAATGGCTCATTCTAATCTGATTTGGATAACTACAACAATCTAATTGTACAATATTTTATAACAAAAGCTGAGCCTGTGGAAGTGTTTAGGAACATTTGAATGCAAGATGAAGATCCCAAGTGGCATCAATTTTAGGAGTTAGGGCTTGATTGCCTCCAAAACCGATTCTAACTTGTCTGGCTTGCATTGTGAATGTGAACATATTCTATATTTTAATGTTAGTCTAATTAATACAGTAATAGGATCTATTAAGCAAAATGCTTGAGACCTGGGGACCTTCTGCATAAGGGATCTTTCCATAATATGCATTTCTATACCATGTTTGCTTAAAATCACTTAAGCATGAATTAAACTAGTAGGATTGTTGCCAGCAATATGGATTGTTTCCGCATACTTACCATAACATAAAGTATAAAGTACTGTTTAATTTTTACAGAGAAAAATGAAATACTTTTTACAAATTAGAAATGGATTCTATGGGAGACGGACTTCCCTCATTTCTCTGCTGTTATTTGGCTTTAGCTCCAACCGTCTCTTCTTATTGGCACTGCCTTTCATCATTGTGAATTATTTTTATTATGCTGTGCTTATTATTCCCAGTGCTGTAAACACAGTTATCCGGCACACAATGTCCCAGGTAGTTTGCTGTATTTTCCTGAATCTCTTGCATTTTTTCTTTTGTACACTGTGCACTGAAAATTTGCCGGGCAATGTGTTTTTTAAAAGTAGTGAGTACTATTGCTGGCCATAGAAACAAAGATCTGATCGTTCGAATCATCGAACGATCGGACGTCCCCATCTCCCAACCTGCCACTAACCTTCAGTTAAAAAAGAACAGATCAGACGATGTTAGAACATGACAAGTTACCGGCCGCTCAATCTCCCTGCTGACGGCTTCTAATCTGAAACACTTGATAAAGGGCATATAGGCCCGAAACATGTCGTGTACAAGTAGTCGACTAATAAAAGGATAACCACAGCATTAATTGCTTGCAGAGTGCTCTCCTCATTTCTTTATAAATCGAGTTATAGATATCAGGATACCGGTGACCTGATTGAGGAAAGTTGCACCCTTTTCCTGAACCAAGCGGGCAGAGCGTTTTGGGATAATATACTTCCTGGCTTCTAATCTGACTGGCACCGGGGAGACTTTCTCCGTGTACTGGGATGCGTGTCTTCTACCAGAGGCCTAGTGAGGGGATTTGTTAGAGGTCAGGATGGAGGATCACCCAGAGGGGAGCCCTCCACCGTCCCTTCTATAAAATGAGAACAAGCGCAGTCCTGGTATTCCCGATTTTTTTATTTTAGCTTTTCCATGGCGCTGCAGGTAGGGTCGCGGGGAACAATAGTGGACGGGGAGAGACGGGGGACCCCACGGGAATGAAAGTGCGCCGCCCCCTAGAGACTTGCACCTAATTCAGCCTTCACCTCATTCACTGCACTTCAACTACAGCTCTCCGTTTCCACCGGCAGTCTCCCACTGGAGAGCGTCAGATCGGTAATACACGCAGAGATATTATCGGTAGCTCACAGAAATTTTCTAACCTGTCTGATCGCATGGCACGACAGATGTCGGGACACTCCACACACAATCCGAAAATCTTATCCGTATCGGATCTTTGTGTCTATTGGCAGCTTAAGTATGCAGTAAAGTTGGTCTAAGTAAACCATAAAGAATATACTTCGGACCAGCATCAGACTGGCGGTGTCTGGGCTCTCCGGACCTAACACACCATGGGCCGCACTCCTCCCATCTGTGATTTAGTAGCCTAGTCATGACACAGGCTCATTTTGGAAGATATGTATTTGTTTCACAGTACCTGCCTTATGTCATATTTAATTCAATACCTTTTGTAGTATTCTTCCCACAATACTTGTGGTTCACAACGTGAATTCATGTTTGAAACGTGCTGCTTCTTTGCAGAGTGACCAGATGCAGAATAACCTTTGCAATCTGTTTGCTTGACATGTGTTTTTTGCCAGTTTGTGTCCAGCAAGCCCCCTTTGGAGTATATTTAACTTTGCACAAACAGAGACCTTGATTAAAATAATTGATTTCACAAAGAGACATTCTGCTTGTCTCTAGAAAGCAGCCTGACGTAAATCAATCTTTGAGGAGAAAACAGCCTTGCCTGGTTAGAATGCAATCCCGTGAATCTTGTCAGATATGGCATATTGATTATCAGCTGTTACGGGAAATGCTAATAATGTAATGTGTTTTCTGACTTGGACTGGTAACAATTTAAAAATGACTGGATAGGAAGAAAGATGTCACCACAGCAGAGAATCTGTGAGGATAGGTAAAGCAAATACTGAATAAAGTGCATTGAGAGCTTCCCAAGGTTACTGAAATGCCTTTATCTGCTATGCAAAGGGTATTTCTTTAATTTAGATATGGTCTCATTTTGGAAGCTTTTGTATTACTCTTTTTCCCTTGAATTTGAGGTTAATGACTTTACTACCACATTCAACTAAATTACACTTAATACACTTGAACATACTGCATTTACATTAGCATCTGTAACATTATTTGTTGTGCATATAATATATGAATTCTTAACCAATATGCCAAGTACATTTAACACCCATTTACTTGATTGTAATTAGTGTATCAAATGCAGCTTTGTTATCTAAAGTATAAATGCTGCAAGATGACAGCTGGAAAGTACCTCCATTACAGTTGATTGCTCTTTTCAAGCCTGCACGAATGGGTATGGAAGCTATTCCACATAGCACAGTGGCATACTATAACAAGTGTGGGCAAGTCTACGGCCCGAATGTAGGAATTCACCTCAATCATTTAAACATTTTTAGGCATACTGAGCTTATGATCAATTTTATAGAGCTAATTTGTCTCCTGACATTGGAAAAGCTGTTATATTCATGGAATAATTTTAATTGTGGCTTTACTGTTAATTCTCATTTTATATTTCATATTCTAATACACAGATGAGATTAAGTATTGAAGAATGGGTTGAGATAAAAGGTGTGGCACCTGTGGGTTGGGTGGGTTCATGCCCCAGGTGTGAGTTTGGCTAGGTAGTAGGACAGACTTCAGACAGTTGTGGATATACTTCATCATAATTTAATGTGATTCTGTAAAATATTTTCTGTATTTTAATAATGATAATGTATACTTGAAATGGCTATTTATTTGGTGAGAAGAAAACTCCTTAATGGTGTTGTGAGGACTGACGTGCATACATCTGGAGTGCAGTAATACTGTGCTATTTGGTCCAGACCACAGTAAGCTGGTGCTGTGGAAAAGGAAAAAAAAAAAAAAAAAGATGCTGTCTGGATGTGCACATGGCAGTGTAAGGCAGCTGGAAAGAATATTTACTACTACAGCTCCCAATGCACAAGCCTCTGCTTCTCTCTGCCCTCTTTCCATTGTGCAGCCTAAGGCAACTTTTGTCCTTATCCTACAATATATCATCCTCTTCATCTCCCTTCCTATTTAATAGCTTTAGCACAGATGCTTGCTTTTTGCTTGCTTTGTACTTGCTTACCATCCAACTTCTTACACCTAGTACTCTTTTTTTTTCTCTCTCCTCCAATCAGTGTAGCTTTTCTGTTGTCTTCATGTAGTAACTCTGTCCCCTTTAAGCTGGCCGTACATGGGCAGATTTAAACTGCCAATTGAGCTCTTTCAGACAGAGTTGGCAGTTTCAGGCAATAAATAAATTAATGCTTTTACGTGGTGATTCAAGTCCTTTAAGTGAATTAGTATTAGCAGCTTCCTTGCTATCCTCCTTTCTGAATGGGCTCCAAAATAAAATTGTGAACACTAAAACGCAAGTGCACCCGCAGGGTACCTCAGATTTTTGTGGGTAACTCGCGGGTACCTGACCCACTGCAGGACTCTAGCTGGAATCCTCTGCTACATTGGAAATGTTGTTACGTTCATGGAATAATTTTATTGTGGCTCTACTGTTCTTATTTTATATTTCTTATTCTAATACACAGAATTGACAAAAAAGGTGTGGTACCTGCGAGTTGGATGTGTTCAAGCCAAGGCGTTGCGCCCCAGGTGTGAGTTTGGCCAGGTAGTAGGACAGACTTCAGACAGTGGTGGATATATTTTGTCATAATTTTAATGTGATTCTGATGTGTAATATTTTCTGTTTAACAGATAACCTAACCTAAACTCAACTAACCTGCTGGTTAGAAATTCAAGGGGAAAGCATTCCTTGCATATATACAGCACTGTGTTCCACTGGCTCATTTAGATGAAATGCAGGGTTTGTGAACTGCACATGAATTAACAAGTCAGGACTTGAGCTGAGGAATTTGATTCTGCATGAAGCAGATTTGTTTTATTACTAGAGTAAATTACATAAGTGAGGATACCACTTCTGCATTTCATATAGGTAACCAGTGAGTTATTTCTGTTGTCTGCATGATGTTCTTCATAATTCAGTCTGGCAGATTCTGAACTGTTACAATTTGCTACATTAGTTGATACATTTCCCAGCAGCATTATAACCATTATTTAATATAACCATTGATTTTAATTATACTCAGAGATTATATCCAGCAGGGTCAAACATAAGAAATGTATGAACTAATGTAGAAAATTAGAACAGTTTACAGAGTAACGTCCACTGAAAAATGTTTTTAAAAAAAAAAGTTTGGAAGGTGAACAGCACCTTTAAGTCTATACAAAACATGCCAGCAGGGCTGGCATCCGTTAATTATAACAATCCTCTTTCAGACAGATTCGAGCACACAGATATTCAAATCATGTTCATCTATAGAGACCGTCAATATTCACACAGACCCATACTCAATTAGCAGCATCAGTATTCCTTCAGATGTGAGCAGAGCTGTTACCTTCAATTCTTTCTTTGACTGTATTTCATAAGCACTGTAAGGACTGCCAGGGGTGAATTATTTCAAGCTTGTGACTGTGGAGCCAAGGGCTGCTATTCTTTTAGCTAGTATAAATAACTGCTTAAAATGGCATTCATATGAACACCAAGAACCTATTCTAGCATCTCCCAGTTATGTTTGAATAAAGGTGTTAATTGGCCCAAGTAAAAAGCTTTTTAAAAATGTGGGACTTTGGATTTTAATTAAAATGTAAAACTTTTACCTGCAGGACTAATGAATACTGCTGGTTATTTTAAGTTTCCAGAGTAATTAATTTGAGCAAATGCATGCCTTCCTATGGAGGACATATGGCTCCATACATACCTTACTGTCTCATTGTGACTCAAAAAGGGTTGTTGTGTGCAGCATTTTGGTTTAATCCAGCGAGAGTTTCATTCATTTTCTCTTATAGAGGTAAACCCAGCAACTAGGCAATGTGTTTAATGAGTTTAACAGAATGTTAGGATAATGCCACACCGGCTAAATTAATCCCTACTCTTGCAATGGGCTTCATCCTTGCCTGCACCCAAAACCATTGCATCACCCTTACACATTGGGGGTTTTGTTACCAAAATGCATATTCGCAGTTTCCACATTAAAATTTGCCATGTGTGCCTGAGCCAATGCATTGGTTCCAGGCAAGGAAGAAAGCAGATCCCTGCATTTTTCTGTAGGCTGTGCATCAGCTCTATGGGGCATTACCTAAATATCAGTGGCTTTTTTTTTTTTACACCTATAAATACAATAGAACCTGCCCCAGAATTTAACTGTTTCCCAGAGTTGATGCAGTTTTGAAGCGATCCCCACGGGAAACATAAAATTAGTGTTCAACCGTATGTCAATTGCTATGTTAGCCCTGAACACTCCTCTTATTAATCAAAATCATTTATATGTCAGAACATTCAGTCAAATCCACGCCAAAACCCACTAACACATAAAGGAGTCTTTAGGTGCATTGTTAATGCAGGATACATGTAGTGTAGTGTAGTGTTTATGAAACGGTGAGGTCTGCCTCGCTTGCATGATTGTTAAGGCATTGGTTGATTTTTGTGCATCGTTATACAGACTTACTAAAGGCTATGGCCTCACAGGGCCAAAATCAGCCTGCTGAAATCCGCAGGTCAATTTCAGCCCCTACAACAGGCAGTACCCTCCTTCTTTTGCGTCCAGACCCACTGTGTCTTCTCCGGCACCAACAGCGTTTCAGGTGTCCTTTCTGCTCTGAAGTAGCCTTTCTTGCACTTGGTGGCAGAGTGGCCCAAAGGTAGACCTTATTGCACTTGCCTCTTGGCAGGAACCCCCCCCCCTTTTTGGTGAGAACACACTTGGCTGTTTTTGGCACAAAATGCAAAGTATGGGGTTTCTTTGCTGAAGTTTTATTAACATGTATTTATATAGCGCCAACATATTGCCAAACTGGAATATATATTTAAGTAAATATTGCCCTTTTACATCTCTTGCCTTGAATCACCATTTCGTGATGGTCTCTGTGCTGCCTCTGAGATCACCTGACCAGAATTACTACAACTTTAACTGTAACAGGAAGAAATGTGGAAGCAAAAGGCAGAACTCTGTCTTTTAATTGGCTCATGTGACCTAACATGTATGGTTTGGTTGGTTTGTTTGTGTGCACTGTGAATCCTATGATCCCAGAGGGCAGCCCTTATTTTTTAAAATGGCAATTTTCTATTTAGGATTACCCAATAGCACATGCTACTAAAAAAGTACATTATGTTATATTGCGTTTATTTACATGATGCAGGGTTTTACACATGAGCTGTTTTATGCAATATCTTTTTATAGAGACCTACATTGTTCAGGGGGTTCGTTTTCCTTTAAATGCGACTCACAGCATATATGTGTCTGTATTAAAAATATAAAGCCTATGTAACCCTTTTGACACCCCTTTGTCGGTGTTACACTCCATTTGTGGAGCTTACCTCATGGCACGGGACAAGCCTGAGCCACTCTGCAGTGGTATGGGAAGAGAATGGATACCTGGTACTTACTAGCGCATTGCACCTATGGGTGGCCCCACTAGGAATACAGTAATAACACACACACCTTATTGGTTAAACTGAATAACTGTTTATCTAAAATAAATGGGCACCTAATACATGCAGCACTCCTAACCACTGGCAATAGGGCCTAACTAACTAACTAACTTTGCTAGCGCAATCTGTCTAACTAAAAAGATACAGTCCTTTAATGTCCTTTCAATAACAGTGTCTTTATCTTCAAGGGCTTCTTTAGGTTACTGTCCCTTTAAACAGGATACTCATTCCAAATCCTCTTTGGATACTTTAGAGCTCTCTTCAGGCGAATCCAGCATACAGTGCAACTACCAGCCCCTTTGGATGCTCGGATAGGAATCTCCTGCTGGTTGTTCCTCCAGTCTGTATTCCTTTCACACTCTGTCTTTCCAGACAAAGTATGTGGCTTCCCTGTGCCAACCATATGCAAACGAATGCTTTTGGTGCAGCCTCTCAGCTCTCTGGGCCCACCAGCAGCTCTCTGGACTCTTTCTCTGTACACCATGCGGCTCTCTATGCCAGGCTCTCTTCTTTTGCCAGTATCTGTGACTTCCTCTTCCTGCCTGCCACTCACTGGCTGCTGTCACTTCATACTGCACTGAATCGCTGGTTGCTAGGTAACAGCTTACAGCACACAGACACAGGCTCTGTGCTTCTGCCCTTACAGGGATAAGAGCAAGGAGTTTGCACAAATTCCCTACACCTATGTGTGATTTATAAAGTATTGACTACAATTTAGTGAAATCTAAATAATAACATTGGTTTTGTTATAACGCATTAAAGGAACAGTAACACCAAAAAAATTAAGTGTTTTAAAGTAATGAAAATAACATGTAGTGTTGCACTGCACTGGTAAAACTGATGTGTTTGCTACAGAAACACTACTATAGTTCATATAAGCAAGCTGCTGTGGAGGTTAACTAATGGATAACAGATAACACCATTAGACAGACAGAGCTTATCTGCTATCTGCTGTGTAACTTGATCTTTTTCTCCTTTGAATGGCTGCCCCCATTGCTACACAGCAGCTTATTTATATAAACAATAGTAGTGTTTCTTAAGCAAACACAGCAGTTTTACTAGTGCAGGGCAACACTGCATTATATTTTCATTACTTTAAAACACTTTTATTTTTTGACGTTACTGTTCCTTTAAGTGCTTGTACATCATAAAATTATTGGTACTGACTCTAAAGTACCATAATGCTGTGGTTTCAGTTTGCTGTGGTATATTGACCTACATATAAACTGCCAACATGTAGTGCAGCAGAATCAAACAGTCCCAGAATATGTTTTTTCCTAAGAAAATAGTTACTGCAACATTTTTAATGCTAATTTCCTTATTTAATAAATAAAATGAAAGCTAATCAAGGGAGATGGAATATGGCCTATTTGACTTGAGTCAGATTTCTTCTGTGGTTTCATTCCAAAAGCAGCTTAAATAACACTTTGTCAGCATTCAAACACAATCTGCAGTGAGTTTTGTCCCGGCAGTGCTTAGTGAATAGAAAATGCATGTAAAAGTGCTTGTTTGAATGGTCACATTTGGAATAGCTATGAAGAGAAGAGGTGTATTGATCCTATTTTTGTCTGTTGAAAAAAAGGTATTTTCTTTCAAGCAACATTCTTTTTTGTCTCTGTATTGATCGCTAACCACATTACTGTATACTTTTTTTGTAGAGCATACTCTGTCGTCCACCAAACACTCGCTTTCATGTTTTTTAAATGGATTTTAAAAAAAATCAAAACAAACGTGAATAAAAAATCATCACCATCAAAATCACCACCATCAGGAGTTAATATTTAACCTGTGTAAAAGTTCGTAACTTAAGTGGTGCTAGAGGTATTTCGGCTATTTATATATCTAAGCTTCCACACTCTCGTTCTATCTCTGACGCGTTTCGCCGAATGGCTTCATCCAAATGAGCGCTTTTTATCCACTAAAGTTTTAAGAAGAATGAAAGCGGACTAAGACGCTCAAATTTCATATGCCTGTATCAACTTACTTCTTGTAAGTATAAACACCTGCCAGACACACTAGGATCAGCGTGTGGGCTTCTATGCAACTAGAACTCTAAAACATCACGGGCGTCAAAACTTGGATATATAAATAAGGACTATAGCCGATATACCTCTAGCACCACTAAAGTTACGAACTTTTACACAAGTTAAATATTATCGAACATAGCAAATTCACTAAAAATATCATCATTTATTTTGAAATACTGCACTATATATTATTTTATCTGTTTTATTCCCCCTCAAAACCTTGAGGTTTTTGAGGAATACAGCAATCTCTTTTGGATATTGTCATTTTTTGAGGGTGGAGGAGAGCCCTGCTGATTGCCTGATTGGGGAAACCCCTTTCATTCCAGAGGATCTGTAAAGTAGCGTGCATTTTTAAGATGCTTGTGCCTCTTTTAATGTCACTATTTGACCTCAATTACCCAATTAAAACAAGTGGGAATATTTGCTTAAAATGTGGCATTTTCGGGCACAAGTGTGCTGACTTTTTACTGTTCCTTTAACCCTTTCAACAAACATATAAATTGAGGTCAGCTACCAGAGATGGCTAATATCATATAAATAATTGTCACTAACAGAAGTATAGTGGTATTTGTTACATATATACAGGTTAGAAACTTTGTATCTTTTTCTGGCTGGCAGTGCAAAGAAAGTTGGGACTTTTTAGTACAAATGTGGGACTGCGGTTTGAGCTGTCAAAAGCGGGATTGTCCTGCTGAAAACGGGACAGTTGGGAGGTATGTAAACCTAATAGAACTTGCTACTGATATGGATTCATGCAGCTTAAAGGAACAATAACTCAAAAAATGTAAGTGTTTTAAAGTAATAAAAATATAATGCAGAGTTACCCTGCACTGGTAAAACTGCTGTGTTTGTTACAGAAACACTACTATTGTTTATTCAGTATAAATAAGATGCTATGTAGCAATGGGGGCCGCCATTCAAAAGAGAAAGGGCTCGGGTTACACAGCAGATAGCAGATAAGCTCTGTAGAACATAATGGTGTTATCTGTTATCCAATATTTAACCTGTGCCATATAGCCTTTTTCAATTTCCGCCATTGCTACACAACAACTTGTTTAAATGAACTATAGTAGTGAACCAAACAATTTTACCAGTGCATCGCAACAGTACATGATATTTCCATTATTTTAAAACATTTTAGTTTTTTGGTGTTACTGTTCCTTTAAGTACCATTAAGTGCAAGTTACTGTTTTATTACAGCGAAAAGGAAATTATTTTTTAAAAATGAATTGCTTTAAATGGTTTCTAGAAGGCCTTGAAAATTTTGAAATTTTACACAATACACTATCATCATTGACTATCATAAACTATATATATCTATCTTTGTAAGTTTTTTTTATTCATGGTTGTTTTTACGATGATAATTTCAGCTGTAAGGGGTAAAATATAAGATCTTTCTTCATTGATTAAATTGTTGATTCCCACCCCCAGCTGTCCTGTTTTAAAGAGTCCCAATGTTTAGTTTAGTTATTTAGTACAGACTACATTTGTCTTTCAGGAAATGTTCCCTGTAGAACTGGAGTTAGCAGCTGACATTTTGCCAGTAATCTGCCTCTTTCCTGCTAATAATACCCAGTTGGCCTTAGCTACTGCATTACTTGGAAATCTAAAGGCAGTGGGATCACATTCATTTTTCCTGTATCCAATTTTTTTCTGGGCCATTGCCATAATGTTTGCATTCTTTTATATTTTTTCAAAATATTACTTTAATAAGAGTAATTTCATGAAATCATTCTAATGGAACAATTGCAATTGGTTATTTGCAATTCAGAATGCTACAAGAAAAGTTCTTTTGCATGTTAAATGTTCACATTTAGCCTACAGGATCCTTTTTATAATTTTCCATCTTTTAGATAAAGATAAAGCTTGGCTTTGCCACTATTTGCTTCTATTATTTTTAATTGGCACAGGGGAATACCTATTGAGCCTATTCCGAAGAAAATCTTAGTCTTTTAGCTACTTTCTTAACTTGTCCTTAAAATGTATCTGAATTGTGGGATGAGCCTTTTTTTCAGCAGTTACATCTTTATACTTTTAGGGGTAAACATGTACCAACTGAACAATGTAGGTTTCTATAAAAAATATATTGCAAATGTCAACCTATGCTTCATGTAAACAAACCATTTTTATAATAAAATATTTTTTAGTAGTATGTGCTGACTAATCCTGAATATAAATTTGCCATTTAAAAACTAAGGGCCACTCCCTGGGATCCTACAATTCACGGTACACACAAACAAGCCATACATGTTGGATCATATAAGCCAATTAACAGACAGAATTCTGTCTTTTGTTTCCACACTTCTTCCTGTTACATAGTTAAATTGGGTTGAAAAAAGACAAAGTTACAGTTAGAGCTGCAGTATTTCTGGTCAGGTGTTCTTTGGGTAAGCACACAGGCCATCACAACTCTGGGGGTTCCACGTAAGCGATGTAAAAGGGCAATATTTGCCTATAGGTTGTGTTGATTTGTTTTTCTTTGATAGTTCTGCTTTTGTAAGTAATTGTTACGGTACTTGAAGTTCCTAAACCTGACTGTTTTGCCAACCAGACTGTTCCTTCTTTCTAATCCCTAAAAATGAATATGGCTAAAAATGCCTTATTTAATATACTGAACCTATTGCTCCAGCCTAAAGTTTCAGCATCTCAATAGCAGCAATGATCCAGGACTTCAAACTTTTCACAGGGGGTCACCATCTTGGAAAGTGTCTGCGACACTCACATGCTCGGTGAGTGTAATCTATGGACTGCTTATTAAAGTCCGATGGTTTCTGGGCTGTCATGTAGTAATTATCTGAATTAATTACTGATTTGCCTTATATTGCAACATTTGTATTCTATGTGTACTGTATAGTCGGTCGGTCCCTGAGCTCAGTAACTGACATCAGTCTGAGCTCAGTAACTGACATTAGTACAGACCATGTGCAGTGAATCAGCAGAAAAGAAGATGGAGGTACAGGCCTTCACTGCTAAGGGTCAGTCCACATGAGCAGATTCAGGGAGATTTGGTCACCTGGCGACTAATCGCCTCGTCTTCTGGGCGACAATCTCCCCGAACTGCCTTTGCGTGTCTTCCCATCCGCTATAATGAAAAGTGGTCTGCGCTAAAGCACATGTGGCGCTTCGTTTTCTGAAGTTGCCCGAAGTTTCCTAGTGAGTCAACAGTTTCTACTGCTGCACAAATATGGCAGCACACTCGTAGAGGAACATGAGGTTAAGAAAGTTAATGTAAAAGCATCAGGCAAATACTTTTATGGCACAATTATAAATAGCATTCAAAGACAATGTTATGATAGGTATAAAAAAAGGTTATATTCTGGTGTCAGTATCTCTTTAAATATATATATTTAGTTTATTTATTTAGGGGGTAAAGTTTTCATTTCGGCAACTCCCACTGTTTGGCTGTGTTTTTGGGATTATTGCCCTGTTGAAAGATGAATTTTGGCCCAGGCTTCAGTATATGAGTAGACTGAAACAGGTTCTCTTGCAAACAGGAAGCTTGCAGTGTATGGTCACCGACTGGAGAGCAGGCAGAAGAGCTCAACCTGAGCAAATGGTGCATCAAGGTTGGCCCAAACTCACCTGACCCATGGGTATAGGCCCGGCAAGCAGATCACTATCCGGCATTGTCCATATGTTTAGGACTTTAGGGACAAAATTACTGCCATCAGTTCTGATATTTTAAACGGGAATATCAAAAGTAGCCCCTCAAATACATAACAAGCATTAATGGATGTAAACTGCCATCTTCATAACAATGCCTTTTATTTATTGTCCAAATATTCTATGCTGGGAGCTAGGCAAAATGACTTGGGTATGTTTGCTAAGATACTTTTAAAAGTAGTTCTCAGAAACCATTTAATAGAAATGCATTGGCCTGTAAAACTGTAATGCTAAGAGGTCTGCACCATCTCCTATGAATATTGAGCCTAGGATGGCTGTTCTTGAGGATGGCAAGTGATCCAGAAGATGTTTTAATGCATGTATCACTCAAATGGATCCATTCATTTTTTTAACAACATTATGACATGCAGAGTACATAGAAATGGATGAAAATGGGTGAGTTTGGCTATTTCACTGGAACAGACCTTACAGCAATTCTTTTGATTAGCTTCCAGCAGAAGCACTGTAAAAAGCAGAATAAAACAGCTGCATTTATACTTACACAGGAAAAATCCCTTTGGCCTCTGTCATAGCAATTAGAATCTTGCTTTTCAAGGCAGAAATTGAATTTGAGTCTTTACATAAAAAGGCTACACTTGTTAAGTACAGAATTATCTCTGATAACCCCAAGTCAGACTTGTTTAGAGCTTGAGTGCTTTCTGTGATGACACTACAGTGTGCATTTTGGTGAGGTGTTTGAGCATTCTGTCTAATCACAGCTTTACAATGTGCCAGTAGTGTTCATTAGTATCATGATGGACATGAAAGTCCTACTTTTGTAGAACAAATATTCATCCAGCTGTTACCAGAAAGCATAATTGTGTAATAAAAGTATATCGTAGTCTTTATTCCTCTTTAAGATTCCCTTTATTTTATAAGCAAATTTGTATTTTATGTTTTACATCACATTATAGCCAGAAATGTTTTCTATGTAATCATATTTTTCATCTGGTAAACCTTAGTTGAAATATGCATGATATGTCAAAGGGTACCCTAAAGAAAGGTCATTTTGTATAAAACAAAGGCCAAAGAAGTAGGTGCAACACAAAAATGCAAAAGCAGCAATTGCAGATACGATATACAGTAAAAGTTTTAAATAGTTATTATTTAACAACAATTTTTTGAGCCTCCTGTTTTGTGAAAAATCCACAGTTCTTTCTTGCTTCATGGAAGGGAGTGTACATATATGGTCATTGTAGCAGATAGATGTCATATAATATGAAGCAGGTTCTGTCACCCTTTATCTGAAAGGCTCTTTTATATTTACTGCTCTGTTACCTCCAGATCATTTTGCACTGATTACTCTAGTGTAACAAACGGTATTATAAAATAATGCAATGAATGCAGTAATAGCATTTCCTCAAAACCAAATATGAAATGTTTTACTTTGGCTCAAAGAATAATGGAGACATGCAAATTAAAATGGCCACTGGTTTATTAGACATGTGAAGGGCTTCCTCACCTTAACCTCTCTGTTTGACATTTAAAATAAGGTGTCCCTTTAACTGAAAAACTTGGAAACACATTCCCTGATTTGCAAATGCCCTGATATTTTTGTATGTGTGTTTTTGTAGGAGATGCAGGTCTTTATCAATTTCTCTTCATGGTCATACTCATTCAGCATGGGCCCTCGCTGTATTAGTAGAGAAAGGGTAGCGTACTCGAAAGTGTCCAAACTCTGAGTACAAGGCCTCCAAGTGTAATCCTTTGTGTTGTAACTCTGCCCCTAAGTCTGTACACTTGAGTCTCTACTCTGCCAGGTTGTACTCAGGACTTCCTAATCCTTCTACTTTAATTGTTGGAGCATCAGGCTTTTCACTAGCTAACCTTATCATAACTCTGCTACAGCAAGATAAAATAAGGTCTAGTTGCTCCTACTGAGGCCTACCTCCACCTCAGACTCCGTTCCAGACTCCTACTTCAAAAGTCGGATCCAAAGAGGCCAAGCACATGGTGACTCGCCCTTTTAGGAGAACTAAAGGTATAATATCTGGGGGTACCAAAATGTTAGGCATGTCATTTATAATTGCTTACCTTAACCATTTGAGCATAGCCCATAGTTCCAAACCTTGATAAACCCTAGAGGAATCCAAGGACATATATTTGGTTAGTGGTGTGAAGCCTGCAATGCTTGGACAATTGTAGTAGACAGACAACAAATTGTCTTACATGGGTAATTGCAGCATTATATTATAATAAATATATATATATATATATATATATATATATTATACAAATTTAATAATTGTCCATTTTGTTCTGTCAAAATATAGATTGACAGGGAGTATGATATGCTTTCTTGTCCTTGTAATTACAGTGTGACAGAAGCCCAAACTTCTAAATAGAATGTGATGTTGCTCTTTAAGTTGTCAAACCTCTATTAGATATACACATGAAGAAACCGATAAATCATACCAGCCTCTTTCCCCTGGGAGTGATGCATAATAATAGGAATATTTTAGCACTTACTGCTTTCAGGGAAAAACACGTGCAGGCTGCAATAGATGCATCAAGTATTTGATTTACTCTCATTTCCTGAAAGTATCAAGTTATGAATAATAAAGTGGTAATGTAGATTAAACGTGTATATTTTCATTACAACAACCAATCAGATATTTGCCATGAAAGAAGCCATTAAATGCTACCTGCTGATTGGTTGCATTTCGAGAACTGCAGCAAGCTTTGTGCATTTATTAATCCCTTTATCTTCTTGCAGGATGGAAAACACAAAATAGCTTGTTTATACATATCTAGTACATTTATTTTGCCCTTTAAACCTCTGTATACATGAGGTTCAATTTAGTCATGTGCAGGCCAGCGGGTCGGGCTGGTTTGGACCAACCTCGCTGCTCCTCTTGTGGGTCGCGGGCTGTTTTGGTTTGAGTTCTTCTGCCTGCTCTCCCTGCTCATTACTTCTGGCTTCCTGTTTTATAGACTTGCGCCTGGCACACCCCTTTTGTGACATCATTGGGGAAGTCTGGGTTGGGTGTGGGTCTAGAAAAACTTGACTTACACATAACTAGTTCAATTATTTAGCAGTCTGGTCAAATAGAGAGATTATTGCAATAGTACATAGCATTTGTTCCTTAACATCTGAATCACACAGGATAATTCCGTGCAAATATAAAATTTCAATGGTTTTACTGGCATTGGTTCAGATTGACTCCAAAGCAAAGGTATGTTCAGGCATTTGACTGCGCTGGTGGCAATTTATAGGCAAGGGCAATCCTGGGGTTGCAGACCAGATGCCATCTCTCCGCTCCGCGCTTAAAACGTCCACGTTGGAGTGGGTCAAAGGGGGCAGCATCACTAGTGCAATGAGTGCAATAGTGCTCTTTGCACTAGCAGAGCCGATTCTCCAGGTTAAAGCCAGAAATTCAGCTCCTAAAGTTAAACGAAGTTAAACGGTGCCCCCCCCCCCCATATTGTAACTGGCTGCTGCCTGAGGCAAGTTTCATACCTTGCCTCATGGCAGGAGTGGCCCTGTTTATAGCCCTGTTATATTTGGAGTATGTGTCAAAAGTTAAAGAATAAAAAAGTAAACGTCCAGCTTGCTACACCATTTCTCTTTTGACCAATGAGTAGGTTTTCTACTATAGTTATCCCTCTAGAATTCTTTGTCCGTAGTGCAAGAAAGATTTTTTTTTTTTTCTGATGCTTCAGGCCACCCTTCATGGACACGTTGGTACTTTTGCTTTTACAGTAGATATAATTGTACAAAATCTGTAAAGACAATGTTATTTTATTAACAACATTTGAAAGAATATTACACATTTTAAGCACAGAAATTAATCGGTAATGAGTTACAAAGTTAGTATGTTTTGTTATTTCACATACTGTTGGCTGAATCTTTCCTTTGTCAGCTGGCAGAGTTCTTATTTGTAAATGTGAAATGGTCACAACATTTTTTCTCTTGTACCAGTTCATATAAAAATGCAATAGAAATGCCAAAGCCATCAAATCGCCCCTACTCATTCGTCTAACATAGCCGCAGCCCTATTTGTCATCCAGTTAAGTGTGTCATCTCTATTTGCAGTTTTTTTCCTCCATCAGTAAAAGCAATCTTCATTTTAAGAATAATGTCATTTTATTTTAAGCCCACTTTATTACCTCTGCTGTAAAACCGAAAAAATGGTCACGCAAGCAAATCTTCAGCTCGGCAAGATAATATTTTTTTCTCATTTAGAGCTCTGAGCCCTTACAGGCTTTATCTTGTAAAATGTCTTAATCCAGTTTTTTTTTCTTTTTCCAATTCCACTTGGTAAAGTCATGAATGTATGAAAGAGAGTTTATCAAGTGTTCATTATTTTCTTCAAATTGATAATGGCTTGTCAAGGTGTTCAGCAAGATTCAGTGTTATGTAAAACAATTATGTCTCTGTTGACAAGCGTGTCTTCATGTTGAATTACAGTTATCTAAAAGTGGTTTTAGGTAAGAACTGTTATGTTTTTCTTTAAATGCCTAATTGGTTTTGTAATAGTTGCAAATAATGCATTAAGGACCTAGTTTGTTTAGAAATCAATCATTTGCATTGTGCCTGATTTTGCAAAACCAAAGGCAATCCTTATTCGAACCCTAATTGGGTTTATTTAATGTTTACATGACTTTCTAGCAGACTTAGGGTACGAGGATCCAAATTACAGAAAGCCCCCAGGTCCCAAACATTCTGGATAACACGTCCAACACCTAATGATTGTGTTTAGAGGACATAGTAGTGTTCTCTTTCATAGTGTAGCTCATTAAAATTAATGTAACAAATCTGATTCATTTATATATGTTCTTTGTACAGTTACTTCTAGTTGCCTTGTTGGAGAAGCATGCCCCTAGTATTTATTGGCTTCATCAATGGGACAGGAGGATATAATGCTAAATTTTACAGAGATGGCAGAGTATTATCGCTATTAATTGACATAAATGTACAGTATATCATTTTTACATTTTGCATCTAGGCTTGTTGAGCTGGAATTAGGAAACGGTGGGTGGGTAGTGGTGGGGGTTTTAAAAATTGTTTAAACAAAAGAACTGTGAACTGAAAAAGTGAACTGCCTTTGCCTGTGCAGCCAAAGTAGAACAGCCATCCACATTGTCAGAAAAAAATGTTTGACTACTTCTCAATAAACACAGCCATGAGTTATTTGCTATTGATTAAGTGCTAAACAACAAATTAAATGTTGCGTTTTGAAAACTGTTCATGGTTTAATACCGACATTTATCTTTAGATAGATGCTTCACCATTTTATTAGATAATAAGTTGTCTTAGATCAGCAAATACTTAAATCATTTATATCAATACAAAGGAGGGGGTGGGAGGAAAAGGTCATTCTTGGCAGTAGGGCCCAGACTTAAGCAGATTCTCCTACTATACCTAATGAAATCATCACTCAGTAATATTCAATAATAGACTGATTTACTCAAAATGCCACTTTGCCTCGTTTCCTTTTCCCTTTGGAGCTGTCCGAAACATTAAATTGATACTGACATAGTACAGATTTTTACAGGAGAACGTCAATATCCATTTTAAAGGCTTCCTTACACTTATCAAGAAACTAATTATATATCTACCTGCCCTGACCTACCTGTTTCTTGCTTGGGGCAGACAAGTACCCAACCCTCTGGGCAATGTTTACATGCTTAACCCTCAAGGACACTGCTGCAGCATTTGTAGATGAATAGGGGTGTTTGGCTGACACAGATAATTAATGGAGGGCTAAGGACAGACAAGGTGTTAGTCTGAACACATTAAAGGGGAACTAAAGTCTAAAATAGAATAATGTATAAATGCTGTATTTTGTTTACTAAACATAAACATTAACATTAAGAAGCGTAATAAAACAAATGATTTATGCTTTCAAAGTTGGCCGCAGGGGGGTGTCATCTTGTAACTGTCTTGCAAGACCAAGACTACGCACATGCTCAGTGTGGTCTGGGCTTCTGTTTGGAAGGGTTAAGCCTAGGGATCAAAACAGCACAAATCAAATAATTTCTGCCATAGAAGCCTATGCAGCAAGACTGCAGAAAGAATCTGCAGACTGCACTGGGTCTGTGGATACAAATCTACATGGTCACTGGCTGCTGTACAGGGAAACAAACAAAACTGCTTGAGTTTTGGGAATTAAGGTGGGGGCTCCAGCTTTTCCATGGTACATAACCCTGTGTTTGTTCAATTTCTGCTGCTAGCTGGAGGCATATAAATAAGCTTCTGCTGTTACTGATCTTGAGAGCTGCTAAAAAGCCTGAGGAGAAAAGATACAATAAATATGCAGTACAAGTTTTTTTTAACATTTTAATTCAATTAAGTAATTCAATCAAAAACCAAGTTATTAAAGGAGAAGGAAAGGCTAGGAGCTTATATTTACTTACCTGTAACCCTAGGCTGGTGCTCCTAACGGCAGAAAACTATAAAGATGCAATTTGGCAGTTTTTATATAGATATAAAAGGTTGAAGTTGATTGACATGTTTTTTTTTTTTTTTAAACCGAACATACTATGTAACCATGTAAATTGTGATATGATTTCATATGGTAAAGGCTACCACCATTAAAGTGGGCCGGTTCCCTTAAGAAATAATTCCAAATCCTTTTTTATGATGCTAGTAAAGCAAAATACATTTCAGTTACACTATAACAATTACTGAAATCTTGTGTTTTTAGTCTTTGAATTCAGTCACAGCAGACAGGCAGGTGCCATTTTGAAGACGCTGTTAAGAAGGCAAGCTTTGCATCATCCCAAAAGAATGAGAAACCTGATATTAGAGATGCACTGAATCCACTTTTTCAGAATCGGCCGAACCCCCGAATCCTTTGTAAAAGAGTTGGCCGAATCGGAACCCTAATTTGCATATGCAAATTAGTGAGGGGGAGGGAAAAAGAGAAGTGTGCGGCTAAAAATGTTTTACTTCCTTGTTCTGTGACAAAAAGTCACATGATTTTAAGGACTCGGATTTGGTTCGGCCAGGCACAAGGATTCGGCCAAATCCGAATCCTGCTGAAAATGCCTGAATCCTGGCTGAATACCGAACCGAATCCTGGATTCGGTGCATTCCTACCTGATACCCATGTCCATGCACTGGCTACACAATTAGTTGGAAAAGGGGGGAGGCGGGATGTGAGTGCAGTGACATCTAGGAAGTGCAGAATAGAAATTGAGAGTAATTGCTTGCCCCGCCTCTCTGCATAAGACATGGAGGATCGGCAGGTAATATATGATTGACAGCTGAGACTTTAAGACAAGTTTATAACGGGTATGGATGTTTTAATAAAAAAAAGTATTTGGGTTTCATGTTTAATTTGAAAAGGACTTTTATTATACAGTTTTTTTATGTCTAGGTGTCAGGTCCCCTTTAAATAAACCTCATGTAATCCACAATGAATTACCACTAAGAGCAATGACACTTGTTGTTTTGTCTCAACCACAAAATAGCATAAAATTCCCTGCCTTTACAGACGGTGAGAGTTGCTGTAGGTAAAACAAATTGCCGAATTATCTTCAGAAAAATGTTTTATGATATTTTTATACTAATCCGAAGTTTGAGTGCTATATCTTATCTGATATATCTTAGCATCCGCAATGGCAAAGAACTTTATGCAGTTTTGTTGACATGATAAAATGCTATGTGTGTCTTTGTCCTGAAACTCATTATAGTCTAGTTGTGCTGTATGTACTTTTTAGGGTTGCCCCCTTTTGGCCCAGTTGAATACAGGCAGGGGGCAGGGACGTACACAAGGGGGTGGGGCTGTGACATCAGGGGCAGAGCTATTGCGTCAATCATAGGGAATCCTGCCCGTTTTTACTAATTTGGAAAACTGGGCAGGCAGTTTTGACCAGGCCAGCCCTTCAAAAAACCGGGTCAGGTGGCAACTTTAATACTTTTAGATACAACCCTTTTGATAAAAGCTTTACAGCAGAAAGTCATACTGAATATTTAGTATTGGGATGACCAACCTACAATACTTTTATAATTCTTTAAAATTACTTTAAAATAAAAAAGACTTCTTTTATCAGAATGTGTCAGCTGGTATAGATTCTCTACATTAGCCCAAATGACCAGAAAGAGAAGAGGGAGAACTCCCGTGGGAAAGAAATCTATTCATTCACCTGCAGTAAGCAATAGCGATTTATTGGATTATGTGTGCCCTGCTAAGTGGTGCAGCTTGTGCAGGTTAAGATGCACTTGGCTTTGCATATGCATCACTACCAGAGTTTCTAATCGCTGATGACTTATAACTGACATGCTGCTTATTCCTTAACCTATTAGTGTTAAGTTCATTTCCTAGCGGGCCATGATTTAAAGTGAAGCAGTAACTGTTCAACATACTCTGGATGAATCGCTTCTTGGCTAGGAAATAACCCAATACAGAATCTGCAAGGGTTTATAAAACCTGAGATACAACATTGTCTACTATATTCATTTAAAAGTAAATCCAGGAGACATCTTATTGATTTGCTTTCCCTATTTTATAAAAATTGCAGATTTATTTTTACAGTGAACAATCCTATTATGTGGCTATTGCAAAATAATAATAATATTAATTATCTTTATAACCGAAGGCTTGGTTTATGTTTATGTCCTGGAAATAGCCCTGGCTACTGCAGAACATGACAACAAATATAATGTTAGTGTGGACTGATCCTTAGGGAAATGCCAGAAGAGGCCAACATAAATACGAATGATATTACCTGAAATGTGACAGCTGATGTTTTCTCTCTATTATGTAAGAATGCTACTTACTAGACATAGACCTGCAAATCTGCATATATTTTTTTTGCTGATTTCTATAGAATATGAATAATATGAAACCCACTGCAACATGCAATTAGTCCTACGTGGTTAACTTACTTGGATCAGTAGTAAAAATAGGACATGCAGTTGGAACAAGCAGAGAACTTGCTTTGGAGATAAAACGTCTTATCTGTTCTTCTGCTATGGATTGTGAAATGCAAAATCACGACTGTAATTAGATTGTACCTCACAAAGTGCCCCTTATATTAACATATATATTTTGCATTTGCCAAAATAGCAAGCTGTTAAATGTGTGCAGCTAGCTGCTGCTCTTTTTTTTATATATGTTATGTTTTTCACTAATAGTACTTAAAGGGGACCTCTTTCCCTAAGAAATAATTACAATTTATTTTTTTGTCATGTTAGTCAAGTGAAATAAACTTTACTTACACTATATAAATGTATTAAAATCTTATACCATTCAGTCTGGGAATTTCCAGTCATGGCAAACAGACAGGAGCCCAACTCTGTTGTTAAGGCAAGATTTGTATCATGCAAAATATGTTCTTTTTGTGCCAGAATGGAGGACTAGATGCTCATGTCCATGCACAAGCTACACATTTACATGGTGAGGAGGGTGGGGAAATGTGAGAAGTGCAGTAACACCTAGGAAGTGCACTATAGAAATGAATTGCCTGCCCCAGCATTGAGTAGAGCAATTTATGATTGACAGCTGTAATGTTTATAACAGGTATGGATGTTTTAATTAAAAAGAAAAAAAAAAAAAAGATTTTGAGTTTCATGTTTAATTTGCAAAGGACTTTTATTATACAGCTTTGTATGTCGCAGTGACCGGCCCCCTTTAAGGATTATTCTTGATATTGTCATTTTATTTTAATAATAGTGGCTGCTGGTGAAATGGATTGTAGCACATCTGTACATTGAATGGATCTGATATTTTAAGATTTACCAGGGCTGATGAATAATCTAATAACTTTCTAGATCTATATAAATATGTATTATATGTTTGTTATGGTTGCCACCTTTTCCCTGATCTGATTCCAGGCAGGGGGGCGGAGTGACGTGCCGGGGGCAGGTTGTGATCTTGGGGATGGGCTATGACATGGCAATTGGCCGATCGCTGATTCAGTCATTAGGAATCCTGACAGTTTTCCTAATTTGGAAAACCAGGCAGGCAGTTTTGACCCGGGCAGCTCTTCAAATAACCAGGCTGTCTGGATCAGACCGGACACGTGGCAACCCTAGTGTTCACATGCCTTTATAATCCATGTGCTGTAGCTGTACTATAATAAAGTAATCAATGTAAATGGCGTTAAAGCATCTCCTCTCGTGTTTCCATTTCCTATCACTGTAGCACACACCAATTGAATAGTCAAGCAGCAAACCTGGCATTCAGAGTTTTTCTAGGCTTAATCCTGGCAACGCTTTGCTAGAAGTGATGATTATTTAGCATATATCACATTTTGTGCTGAATCTAAAAGGTGAATGAATCAGTGGCAGCATTTCAGCAGTACTAGATAAACATTTTTCAGCCAGCTGCTGCATTAGATTCTGGTTAATGATCTCTTGCCCAGCTGGAATTCAATCCTGCCCGCTGCTCATTTTTCTCACACACCAGTAGCGCAGATCACCAGGTGTGTCTTTTGGCTGGTGAAGATTATTTACTGTGTGCAGAATGATGTTATAAATGCAACACTTTCTTTTCCTACCTAAAATCTTTGGAATTATTCTGTTGGAGATGGCATATCTAAAAAAGGTTATTCAACGTATTTGACATTCATTTGTATGTTACATGATAACCCCACATTTTCTGCACAGGCTTTCTTTACCATTTGCAATTTACTCTTACAATCATATCATGGACTTCCGATAATTTTGGTAATGTGACTGGCCTTGAGGGGTACAATGAAATATCTGTGAGCTTTTGCACTTCTACCTCCCCTGCTGCTACCCACCTCACATTTATTACTATCCCTGAGTAAATGTCAGTGATAACTATACAGAGAACCCCAACTGGAATTCTTTCAGTTTTGGGTGCATCTTAGCCATGCTGCTCCACTGGGCAGGATGATAAAATATATTGATCAGTATTTAACCATAAGGCAATTGGAAAGCAAGCTGTTTTGTTTGTAATTGTTTTGTATTCCTGGGACTTTGGGCAACTTTTAAGAAACTATACAGGCCACAGTTGGCCATTTTGTTGCACTTTGCATGCTGTGTTTGGCTGTCTGAAAATGGCCATAGGCCTATGCACTCTATTTTGGACGGCTGAGACCTGCAACATGGTATTTGGATCTAAGGGGCAGATTTATCAAAGGTCGAAGTGAAGGTTCGAAGTTAAAAACTTCGAATTTAGAAGTCATTTTTGGGTACTTTGACTATCGAATAGTCCAACTTCGATTCGAAGTTGAAAAAAAACTTTGAAATTCGAAGGTCGAATTTTTTTTAAGTACTTTCTTAGTGCTGTTTTAGCCTAGCCTACGGGGGACCTCCTAGAACCTGTAACGAGGCAATTGGGGGAGTTTGGGAGATCGAAGGTCGAAGTTAAAAAAAACTTCGAATCGAAGTAGCGCTACTTCAAATCGTATGATTCTAATTAGGCCCACTTCGACCCCAAAAAACTTCGACCATTCGGTTGGTCTTTTTGAATTCGAAGTTCGACATTTTTTTAACTTTGACCTTTGATAAATATTGCCCCTAGAGAAAGAAGGCGGCAAATAGACATTTTCTCACCCACCCCCTACTTGCCCTAACCTTGTGTGTCATTCAGAGGTGCAGCGAAAGGATTCCTGCAAGGGGGCTTCCACTTAAAGCGGAACTATTGTGAGAATGAAAATTTTATATAAGATTCATCATACTAAAATAGGATTTTTCTAAATATAATTAGTTACTAATTCTGGCCCATTTCTGAAATCATTGCGTTAATCTTCGCTCTCCCCATTTAAGCATCTGTCTCTCTTCATTCTCTCTTCATGCCGGAGTTGGGAGTCTGATTTTGAATGACAATTGGGTCCAATGCAGCCTCTTTTTGCCTAGAAGATGTATTTGAGCTCATTCTTTTGAAATCACCAGGAATACATCCTCTCTACATGCAGCATTTGTGCCAAAGTCAGTTATTTTGGTAGATTTTGAGTGAGCTCTAACACATCTACCAGAAAAGGGAGTCCTCCCTAAAAATGATATTGGATTTAACTGTCAATGAAATCAGACACCCAACTTCTGTAAGAAAACAGAAGAATAGAGACCGATGCTTTAAATGAAGATGTGAATATAAACTTGATTCAGAAACGGTACCGAATTTCTAATTGATTATATTTAGAAAGTTTCTTATATTAAATTTTCATTTTTGCGATGGTTCCCCTTTAAGGGAAAACAATACCCTTCACACAACGTAGGTCTCTATAAAAAGATATAAAACAGCTCATGTGTAAAACCCTGCTTCATGTACATAAACCATTTTCATAATAATATACTTGTTTATTAGTGCCATTGGGTAATCATAAATAGAAAATTGCCATTTTAAAAAATAAGGTCAGCCCCCTGGGATCGTATGATTCACTGTGCACACAAACATACCTAACAAACTAGACTTGTTAAGTCACATGAGCCAATTAACAGACAGAGTTCTGTCTTTTGCTTCCACACTTCTTCCTGTTACAGTTAGAGCTGCAGTATTTCTGGTCAGGTGATCTCTGAGGCAGATCTCTGTCGCTACACTGGGGTACGCTGGGGGTAAGGTTTTCCTTTAAGGACAGGGCTGAGCTGCATGTACTAGTGCTGCTCTCTGGTTTCTCTCTCTGAGTATCAGATTTTTCATTGACGCTCAGTGCAGTGTGCCGAAGGCAGAGAGGGTGCAAGTGCTTAGCAAATGAGCACTAAGGGGCGTGCTCTCCCACTTTTGCCCACGCTCCTAAATTACCCCAGTTATTTAGAAAATGCATAAATACAGCAAATTCCTATTAATACAATCTTCAATTTTCTTTCCTGTAATAATGAAATAGTACTTGTACTTCTTCACAGTAGCTTAGCTAGCATAAATTAATTTCATAGCAGACCAACCCTGAAATGTTTTTGAGGAGTATAAAATAATGGTGATCCAAATTATGTAGAGACAAAAAAGGTCTTGCTAGTGATTTTATTGATTTGCTTAATGGAACCAGAGTAAAATAGCAGTCTTTCTTTTTAGTTGTTTGTGAATGAAATATTTTTTGATCCACAAGACTATAATAGAAATTTTAACTTGGTCTGGTTAGTGGTGATTTGAATTTGAAATAAAAAGGAATAGGAAATCGCATGAACAGAAACATTCTAATAAATCCTAATAATGCAAAAGGACTAAATGTACCAGGTTTTTACTGAGCCCCTGTAGTTTTAACAAGGAGAGACAAAAGAGAAAGCAAAGCGGTAGGTATAGCGGAAGACCCTTTAGTTTGCACCATTGTACCAGACGCATACCTGCTATAGCTCCATACTTCTTGGCCATCTTCTCCATAAGGCAAGTTACTAATGTCATAGTTTAATAGTCTACCATGGGTGCCATCTTTGCACATGTGGCTTGGGTGAACAAAAAAGTATGCATAATTATATATCCTACCTCCCAACATTTTGGAATTAAAAAGAGGGACAAAAAATTTTTTTCCGCACGTAGCGCACCCCTTTTTGAGCACACCCCTTTCTGTGGCCACACCCCCTAATTACCTTGTTTGTTTTACAAAATTTGGCAGGTTATGAAAGTTTGAAAATATTTCTCCTTATCTAAACTGTGTTTTTGTGTCTCAAAATTGTTACAAAGTATCTTATTTGCACCTGTTAGTTGTTCTGGGCTCTCTGCTAAAAGCCAATTGAGTGAGAAACTTTGTTTATTTTTCTGGCTGTTCAGTGCAGAGAAAAGAGGGACTTTCCAGTACAAATGAGGGACTTCGGGTTGAGCTGTCAAAAGAGGGACTGTCCCTCCGAAAAAGGGACAGTTGGGAGGTATGATATATATATATATATATATATATATATATATATATATATATATATATATATATATATATATATATATATATATATATATATATATATATAAAAAAATAAGGATGCTTCTCAATTTGCAGACCCTTGAATGGTGTGGCTTGGCTGAGACTGTTTGGTGAGTTAGAGGGTGTGTCTCAGTGTAACTTTACTTTCCTAGGGCAGGTTGGAACGGTTAGGTTGTATGTTACATCCATGGATATTTGAAGTATCCCGATACATGTAGTAAACATTACAAAGAAATGTGAGGGTTTGATTATCCATTTAAATATATTGATGTATGAAACAGTGATAGGCAATTTGCAACCCTTGAGATGGCGATCTAGAACTACAGGTATGGTGCTCCGAATTATGCAAAGGCTGTCTCCCATATATATCCAAATAATACAATTTTTAAAAATGATTTTCTTTTTCCTCTGTGATAATAAATCAGTATCTTGTACATGATCCAAAATAAGATATAATGAATCCTTATTGGAACATGATTTTAGTCCAAATTATGGAAAGATCTGTTATCAGCAATGACCCGGTCCCAGGCACTCTCTCTTTAAAAGGTCCCATATCTGTATAACATTTGAGATTCTCTTAGAGTTGCAGGCTTTGTAAACGTGGCTCATTAACTGAACATACAAAAATGGAATGTAGAAATTAAAAATGCCACCAAACTAGTAGATCTTTGTCCAATCTGGCCATCTAAATGGATAGACAAACCAGACTAAGCCAGTTACTTACTCCTCCCCATCTAAATGGATATCCATCTAAATGGATAGACAAACCAGACTAAGCCAGTTACTTACTCCTCCCCAAACCAGTTATCATAACTGGTATGGTTTAGTGTGATAAGGCATTTTGCTTCCTATGAAATAATTTTTCTTTAATAATTCCTCTCTCACATGCAGTTCTTGGTCAGCTGATGTACCAGATTTACTTTCTGGCCAATCAACTATGATGCAATTTCACCGGAATGTATCTGTTTATACAGTAATTTAATTGTTTAAAAAAAAAATGCCAGCTTTGCATATTTCTAATACTCCTGTTCCTGCTGTGGAGCTTGTGTGCCTCATTTCTTCACAGGCCTGTTTCTTAGTGACTTTTATGCTCCATGTATCTTCAGTTTGTGCGAAACCTCTTCCTTTTCTACCTTTGTATGAATTATATTTTAACATTTTTTCCTGTTACATTACGCCAATCAAAATATATGAAAAACTGTTTTTTTAAAGGACATCAAGCTACACATAAAAGCAATCTGCAATCCTGTGGGATACAAATTACTGGGTAAAATGTCACCATGTTCTTGCTCTCTTTGTTAAAAAAGTTGATGTTTAATGTCCTATTTCCATATCCCCTGAATCATAATTTCCCCTTCAAGGTTTGACATTTTCTCCATTGTGGCATTCTACGTCCTATGAAATAATTGTTGTTACAGAATTTATTTGACACTGTTTTTAAACTTGAACTTTGAGAGAAAACTCTTTAATGGGTACAAAATCAGGAAAACCACAGTGAGATGCTATATTGCTGACAAACTTACCCAATCTTATGTCACCATCTTTCTCTGGAGTAGTAATACGCCTGACTATAACAATTGAATTATTTTTCCTGTAGAGTCACTAACAATAACAAACATCTTTTCACTATCATTAAAGGAGAATATGTGCTGTTAGTTTGCTTGATGTGACCGCTTTCATGTTATTCATGTGCATTGCGAAAGATTTGTACAGTGTTTCTTTCTGTGACTATTCTGTAGTATCAACCTAACTTCTGTTGAATCTTTTTATACCTTGGTAAATAAATGAAAACATGGCAGTGTTCAGACTGCATGACCAAAACATGATTTGGTCTAGCTGGGCAAACAATAAAATTGCTAGCTGCCAAAGAGTAAGTAGTGTTCAGACTAGTATGTTAGACATCCTTTCACTCCAGTTTTGGCTAACTAACTATATTAAAAACATTTTTATTTTGCACAGCCTATCTATTTACCCAATTCTTATTTTTACATGGAACTGTCCCTTTAAAGGAAAAGTAACACCAAAAAATGAAATCAGTGTATTTGCTTCAGAAAAAATACTATAGTTTATATAACCAAGCTGCTGTTTAGCCATGGGGGCAGCCATTCAAGCACAGGATACACAATAGATAGATAAGTTCTGATGAATCTCACTGCATACTACAGAGCTTATCGGTTGTCTGTTCTGTACCCTGTACCGTTGCTCCTTTTTTCCAACTTAAATAGCTACCCCCATGGCTACACAGCAGCTTGTTTATATAAATTACTGTAGTCTTTCTAAAGCAAATGCACCAGTTTTTCCAGTGCAGGGCAAAAGTACATTACAATGTCATTCCTTTATAACAATTTAATTTTTTGGTGTTACGGTTCCTTTAAGGTGGCCATACAAAGGGTGACCTGAACAGTACTCTGATCCACTGGCCCTGTGTGTTACTTTCAGACCAACTGCTGCAAAGCTGAGGCTGGTTTATAAAAGTTTTTCATCAGGCTTGATAATCCTTGATCCACAAGGATTGCTGGATTATAGGTCTCTTGACTGGTAATACATGCCCTGATGGTAAAGCAGCATAGTCTAAATCGGCCAAACTTCCCATCCAAATCTGGACACATATGGTCAGCCATAGAGGCATGTGTGGTTATTCACTTATACCAGCCTTCCTGTCTTTGACATCTTTCCTCTTTATTAATAGCGATGTTGGTACCAGATATTGAGCCAGATTCAGTTGCACAAGAAAACATTATTTTTTGATTGCAAAAAAATATGTATATGCAAAATACTATTTAAGGAGACAAAACTGTTCTAATTCAGTTCCGGTTTTCTCCCCATAGACATAATAGAGTTTTCATGATATAGACAAGGGCTGTCAAACTGGCGGCCCGCGACCCCCCCTTCTGTGGCCCCCCACATGCTGTGTCTGTTTACCATATGTAAAATTTAAAAGGTATCACTACAGAGATTAACTGCCCCCTGCATTGTTTAAACCTCAAATTCAGACTCTAATCCCCTGTATTGTTTACACTTGTGATCCCCCTGTATTGTTCACATTTGTGACACCTCTATTGTTTATATCCTAAAGGCCTGTACTGTTCACACCTGAGACCCAAAATGGACTGTGTTTGATGCACTGTTAGTGGATTTTCATGTATGTCATTTAATCTTCAATAAATGGAAATATTTTAATCTCCGACCTGGTCTAGTGCTCCGTGGATCAAAGACTTTTTCACACCTGAGACCCAGACTGAAACTGCCCACATTGTTCACCTGTTCACACTTTATTCAAAATGCTAATGGGGCACCAGCATTGTGTCACTGTATGTAGTACATATTAGAATGATAGCTTTCCCTGTTTCCCAATCTGTTCTGCCTTCCCACCCTGTGTGTGCCATTCTCTGCTTACCCAGTGCTGCTTGTGTGTGCCAGTCTCTGCTTGCCCAGTGCTGCTTGTGTGTGCCATTCTCTGCTTACTCAGTGCTGCTTGTGTGTACCATTCTCTGCTTGCCCAATGCTGCTTGGGTGTGCCATTCTCTGCCCAATGCTGCTTGGGTGTTACATTCTCTGCTTGCCCAGTGCTGCTTGGGTGTGCCATTCTCTGCTTGCCCAGTGCTGCTTGGGTGTGCCATTCTCTGCTTGCCCTATGCTACCTGTGGGATGTAAGCCTGTTAGGGGTTTGTTCTTGGGGTTATTAGACAGTATCCCTTTAAGAATCATCTATAACATCTTCAAACTTGACCTGAGACAACCGAGTGATAGCTTGTGTGTCTGACACCATAGGCAGAATTATGCACATTCCATGTCCTCGTTTTCTGTAAACAGTTACACTTCATTGTTCTTATCAGATTTTAAAAAATAAAAGATAATTCATGCTTTGAACACTGTCCCCTAAAGATGTCTTACAGCCCACATTACAGTTCTTGGCTCAGAAATCAAGGAGTTTGTTTTTACGATTTGTTTTGTTTTAATGACCAGAAAAAAATACTTGTAGCTCAGCTGGGTGCAATTTAGAAAACTTCAACTGACTTTTTAGTAACAAAAAAAATGAATGCATTACAGCAAAATGTAGGTAGCTGCCTGAAATAACTGCCAGGGCTTGTGCCAAGTGTTGCCAAATAAAGCTAATTATCCACTTCTCCCGCGCTGACTTATGCTTTGTCTCAATATTGTGTTGCTTTATGCAAAGCAGAAATTTAATTGAGCGCTATACTGTCAAAAGCTTATTAACTATATACAGTCTTTAGAGTAAAAATAAATTCTCTTAACACTGAATTTAAAAACGCTCTTTTGTAATGTAATGTTGTAACTTAATTATGCCAAGAAATGTTTTCCCAAGCTCCCTATTTAATTCAATTATAATCTGTTTAGGATTATAACTTTAATGATTTAAAATGGATTATAGTTTGTCTGCATTTACTTAAAATAAATAAAAGAAAATATTTGAAAAATGTACATGTCTAATAAAGTTTTGCAAACCATGTACAAAGATGTAATTGCAATACTGAATGTATTTTATCATGTTGAACGCTTACATACAGTCTAGTGATGGGCGAATTGCTCCCATTTTGCTTCTCCAGAAAATGCCAAAAAATTTGACAAAAGCATTGAAGTCAATGGGCGCTTTTTTTCCACGTCAATTTTTGTGCAACATTTTTTTTTACTATCCATTAAAGTATATGGGCATTTTTTCACTTGTCCCTAGTGCTGTCGGTTAAGATGGCCATAATAAAAGCTGCATCTAAGTCTCCCCAATTAATTTCAGCACATTATTGGGTTGTAAAAGGGGCCCTCTGTAGAACCTACCCAACTAGTATAGGCTAAAACAAGGACCCCATTGGTGCGGTTCTTGTTCGGCAGGTGTCCTAGGGGCAACAATATGATCCAAAAGTCTACCCAGGCCAGCAATCGGACCAGCCTGATGTGACCCATCAAATGAATGGCCAAACAAGGCCATGATGTTGCCTCATAAAGTTAATAGCCATCTTAAAAAAATTACAAAATACAGTTGTAAAATTTCTCATTTAAACCATTATCACACTAGATTTGTAATTTCTCTGGTTTCATTTCAGAAAGGGCGATCGCACGTCATGAAGTACGAGAAATAGAGCAGCGGCATTCAATGGATGGCACCCGACAAGAAATTGTGCTTGATGATGATGAAGATTTTTTAATAATTTACAACAGAGTTCCAAAGACTGCCAGCACTTCCTTTACAAATATTGCCTATGATCTGTGTGCAAAAAATAAATACCATGTGCTTCACATAAACACTACGAAAAATAATCCAGTCATGTCTCTTCAAGATCAGGTAAGATGAATATGTAATATTGTTGGGGATGTCACACAAAGTGGATTCTCCTTTCTGCCGGTGAAAAACGTCTGTATGGGTATGGGATCCATTTTCCGGAAACCCGTTAACCAGAAAGTTTCGAATTACAGAAAGGCCACCTCCCATAGACTCCATTATAATCAAATAATCCAAATTTTTAAAAATAATTTGTTTTCTCTGTAATAATAAAACAGTAGCTTGTACTTGATCCCAACAAAGATATAATTAATCTGTATTGGAAGCAAAACCAGCCTTGGTTAACCATGGGGGGTGGTGTGGGCAGTTCACCGTTGGTAACTATTTTAAATTGGTCAAATTCTTAATTTTTATGTATAAATGAATGTGTTTTCTGTGTTTCCTTTGCACACATTTTGCACACATTCAACTGCTACATTATTCACCTCCCTGTTGTGTTCTTGCAGTATGTAATAATCCAGCAACCCAAAGAACACTAACCACAAGGATGACACAATATAGCAAATCCAGTGTTCTGATTTAACTGATGTCTTTGCATAATCTTTTCCCCATCTCCTGAAGTAATACGAATAAACCATTTATCTACAGTTCACTCCCCACAGATCTCAGGCACATATTTCTTACATCAGCAATTTATAAAATACCAGTTTCAGTCCAAATATAGCTAATGTACATATTGATCTTGTGGGAAATTGCTTTTTAAAGTTCATAAATATGTATTTAAAATGTTCATGCCTTTGTAGAACTTAAGCTATTGTCAGTGGATTTGCTGATTTATCAGTGTTCAAGTGTGTTTGTGTATCTAAGAAAAACACTATTTAACTGTTCAGAGGGACACCCCATTGCCCTTAAAGGAGACCTATAGCATAAGTAAAAAAAAAACCTTATATTGTAGGTAATGAATAATATATGGTGCTGGTTTTACTTTGAGCTAAAAAGTTAATATTATCTTCAAAATGTTTTAAATGAGGGGTTGGTATTTCCTAACAGACCCTCCCAGAAGCATAATAGGAAGGGAAAAGCCAATCACAGCCCTGCATTTACACAAGCAAAAACAGACTTCAGTTCCCAAACCAGGTCAGTCTAGTTTCTGTTTGGTTCCTATGCTCAGTGCAGAGTGCCACCAGCTCCCTGCATAGCCTGGAAAAGGAGGCTGCAAGAGGCTGAATAGATGGGCAGGACTAGAAGGGGTTTTGCAGTAATTTTTAATAAATCTACCCAAACACCACTTTTTAAACCACTTTCCTCCTAGATTTAAACAAATATAATGCACTGGCTTATTCTTGTTTTTTACACAATATGTCTCCTTTTAACCAGGTCTTATGTACCACTTAAAGGAGAAGGAAAGCTACGGAGGCAGTTTATTGCCAATAGACTGTAACACTATAATTATTCTGCAGAATGCTTTACCATACCTGAGTAAAAAGCTCTACAAGTTATATCTGTTTGTTTAGGATAGCAGCTGCCATATTACCTTGTAGTGACATCACTTCCTGCCCGAGTCTCTCCCTGCTCACTCATAGCACTGGGCTCAGATTACAGCAGGGAGATGAGGAGGGAGGGGGAGAGAGGAGCAAACTAAACATGTTCAAGCCCTAGCCCTGGAGGTTTAAGCTGAAAACAGGACATCTGATACAGAAGCCCATGTGTAAACAACAGAAGGAAAGAAAAGCTGTATTTCTTTTGACAGAGGACTCAGAGCAGCATTGCTTTGAGGGTTTACTGGTGTATTTATATAGACCTTTCTGAAAAAAGCTTACTTACTTTTAGCCTTTCCTTCCTAAAAAAACAAACTATCTGCTGGACCTTGAAGAGAAAATATACCACATTTATGACATGAGATCATTCATTTGGGGTTATGTAGAAAATGTGTAGAAACACGATTTTCTAAAAAACATCAAACACACCTGATTCCTCAGATTGGCTTGTATAAATGCCAAAAACTGAAAGTGTATCAAAGTAATTATAATATACCATACTGTTTCTCTGCATTAGGAAAACTGTAGTGTTTGCTTCAGAAAGACTATTATAGTTGAGTAGCCATGGGGCAGCCAATCAAGCTGGAAAAAGGGACAAAAGGCACAGGTTACATAACAGATAGATAAAACTGTATTCCACATGTCTTATCTGCTATGTTCTATGTAACCAGTGCCTTTTTTTCCAGCTTGAATTACTGCCCCCATGGCTACACAGCAGCTTGTTTATATCAATTATAGAAGTCTTTCTGAAGCAAACACAAAGCTTTTACCAGTGCATGCTAACGGTATATTATATGTTATTTACTTTAAAATACTTACATTTTTTTGGTGTTACTGATCCTTTAACCTGTCCCCCTTAGACAGTATTACAACTACTCCATCACCTTCTTTCACTGTGAAGTGATAAATTCTGGGATTTCAAGTCTCTCTGCTTTCCAGAATATTTGTGCACCACCTATAGAAAGCAGTAGTACATTAATTCCTGCCAGAATCCATCATGTTACATATGGCTATAGACGTAAAAATTACGATCTTTCCTGGAATAGATCTTTCCAAGAAAGATTGTTCATTTCAATACACACGTGTAGAGCTGAATGGTCAGATGTAGAGGTAGACATAATAGAATTTCTACCTGTATCTGACGATTCAAAGCTAACAGTGGCCGATGTTCAAGTGCCTTTAAAGGATCCCAATCAAAATTTTCCGCCTTGGGCGACCGCCAAGCCGACCGATATACCAGCTTTCTGATGATTTTGGTCGGCATTTCTCCTGCCATACAAATCCCAAATATCGTATGAAAATTAGTTTTGTACAATAATATCGGTGCATGTATGCACATAGGAACAAGGTGGTGGAGTGGTTGTGTAAAGGTGGCCATAGATGTTACAATTACCTTTGCAAGAAAGATCGTTCATTTTAATACACACATGTAGAGCTGAATCGTCCGATATATAGGTAGAAACAGTAGAATTCTACCTCTACTTGATGATTCAGCACTAACAATGGCCAATGTTCAGGTGCCTTCAGATCCAAATTTTCTGGCCAGTCCAATCGACAAGCCAGCCGATATCCAAGCAGGGCCGAATTTACATAGTGGGCGCCCCTAGGCCCACTACCGTTCGTTGCCCCTTTCCCCTCTAGGAGGACAGGAGCAATGGGGATTGGTGCAAAGGAAATTTTAAAAATGATTGTATCTCCAGCGCATTCCCAGTGTTTTTGAACCAATGTGGTGTGGTTGGACAGCATGCCACCCCCTAAATTCCTGCCGCCCTAGGCCCGGGCCTAGGTGGCCTTTCCACAAATCCGGGCCTGTATCCAAGTCTTTTGTTGATAATGCCCGGCTTGTCACACACTGAATATCGTATGAAAATAAGTTTTGTACAATATTATCTGTAGCCACCTGAGCCCGAGGGAGGTTGTGAAATGGTTCGTAAAATAGTCATGGTTTCCTCAATACAGTTGATACAGTGGTCCAGTGTGAAGCGCAACGGAAATGTAAAATGTTTGGACTGGAACAAGCCAGTACTTCTGTGTTGGCAATACCCTTTTTTGACATAGTGTTAGCAGAATGTGGATAATATGTAGGTGCCATTACAGACATGGTCCATCAGGATGATGCTGCAAGCATGGCTCATATTTTATTTTCCTTACAACAAACAAATGAAAAAGGGTATATATATCTGGACCTATAATCTGTTAGCAGAGTGTGGGGGTAAATTAAAGGTTCGAGGATAGTCAGGAGCAATGAGATGCTGCTGCAAGCATGGCTGATACTTTATTCTCTTTACAACAAGCAGAGGAAAGGATATCACATTTTGGAGACTTTCCAGGAACACAGAATACAAGTGAGAAGGTTTTTGTTGCTAACTGACAATATACACACACTAGTCTAACACCCAATTTCAACAAATTCTCTCACGTGTGTCCCACCATTGTTTTGACCTTTTTTCAGTTTTAGATATTGGTAGTGACTTTGTCCCAACATCTGCTATCATATTGTCAGTCTCACAATAAAAAAAGCTCAGTCACATTGTGTTCTAGTACGTGACATAAATAAGGATGTCTTACTTCAGAGTGCTTGGTCTTCTCACAGTTTGCAAGCTTTATACAATTACATGTTTGCCTTGTGGTAATTCAGTAGGTTCTAAAGTCTGGAGCTGACTGAGTGATGCCATTTCTTCACTGGCTGCTTTAATTCACATTTGCTTCTCACGGATTTTTGCAATTTTTCCATGGTACTGGCCATATGCATATTTCCTATTGCATTTGTAGATTGTTCACTTTCCTTCCTCTTATTTACTAAATCACGTATATTGACTTGCAGTGCTCAGTAGTTCTGGTCGGGGGTCTTCTTAAGAATGGGCAGGTGATGTTACAACATAAAGATTTATATATAGTGGGGTTTCATCAATAATCACAATCCCTATTTATTTTTTGTTGATGTTTAGAATATTTCCCATTTCTGGTAGTCCTGCTTATTGTACTGGACTTTTCTGTTTGGTAGAATATTGCAGGCAATTATCTTTCTTAGGTTCTCCTGCTGTGACTTTTACCTAATAATTTATGAGAAAACGTCATCTGGTGTAGATAATTTTATAGGAAACATACAAAATTAAATGTTCAGAAAACAGGAAAAGAGAAATATCCGGCACAACCTCTGCCTTGCCACTCTACTTGCCTCAAGTTACAGTTTCATAGTTTTCAAAGAGGTAACAAATGTCCAGTTGTCCTGTTGGGCCAAAATGTACTCCTCCCTCATGCTTCTGTTCAGCTGCAATTTCTGATATGCTTTCAATGCTAAGAATTGCAGTTGAGCAACAGGCTGCAAGTTGGCAATTGCTAAGTTTAAGAAACTCATGAGGAACTTTGTTGACAGAGGGAGGGTTTGGGAGGGATGATTTGCATCTCTTCATTGCATAAATGTGAGATCTGAAATAACATCGAAAATAGATTATTAAACACATTTACCTTATTTGATGTACTGATATCCTTGGGGTGACTCCTATTGCTCTAAGCTTATCCATTAAAGAACAGCGACATCTAAATCTACAAGTGTTTTAGAGTAATTAAAATATAATGTAGTGTTGCCCTGTACTGGTAAAAGTGATTTCTTCAGAAATACTACTATAGTTCATATAAACAAACTGCTGTGTAGCCATGGGGCAGTCATTCAAAGCAGAAAATCTCATGTTTCATAGTAGATAAGCTCTGTAGAATATAACGGGATTTTATAGAGTTTCTCCTCTGTATGCTGTGCAGTTTAACCTGTGCGTACACGTATGTGCTTTACAGCTCATAAACAAATGACAGCTCCCATAAAGGGCATGTAAAACCTTGATTAAAGGTAAACTAAAGTCTAAAATAGAATAATGCTAGAAATGCTGTATTTTGCATACTAAACATAAATATGAACTTTCTGCACCAGATGCCTCATTAAACAAATTATTTATGCTTTCAAAGTTGGCAACAGGGGGGTCACCATCTTGTAACTTTGTTAAACATCTTTGCAAGACCAAGACCATGCACATGCTCAGTGTGGTCTGGGCTGCTTAGGGATCGTCATAAATTATCAAAACAGCACAAATCAAATTATATCTGCCATAGAAGCAGTTACAGCAAAACTGATTAATCAGAATATGCAGACTGCACTGGGTCCTGTGTTGGCATGTAATCTAATGTGGTTTTTGTATTGTTTGATACAAACTTTCTCCAACTCTCCAGAACCAGTGGCTGCAGCAAAAATCCTCCAAATCCCAGTTTATCTGTTTAAATCTGACTCCATGATCTTTGTCCCTGCAGCTGGAATTGGAAACATTAAAGATAATGTAAAGGCAAAAATAAAATTCCATTTTTACTTTATTAACTAAAACAGAAACCTTTCCCCAATATACTTCAATTAAAAAATCTGTACAGTTTTTTTTTTTTATAAGAAACCTGTCTGTATGCAGTGAAATTGCCCTTCATTTACTTCCTTCATGTATAGATTTTTTTATTGAAGTTTATTGGCGATAGGTAAAAAAAACAAAAAAACAAAAGAAGTTGTGTGGATTGGAAAAAGCGTTGCATGAATTTTCACCATTTCGCAAATTTTTCAATGAAGCAAAACAGGGATAGATTCACCCATATACATGATCACTCAGCCTCAGAGTGAGATTTGGAGTGAATATGTATTTGCTGTCCTAGATATCCTTGGGACAATGGCTGAATCATTGATATACCAGTACTTTCTTATGTTTGTATTCAGGATGCACTGAATCCACTATTTTGGATTCGGCCGAACCCCCGAATCCTTTGTGAAGGATTTGGCCGAATACCAAACTGAATCTGAACCCTAATTTGCATATGCAAATTAGGGGTGGGAAGGGGGAAACATTTTCTGCTTCCTTGTTTTCTGACAAAAAGTCACGTGATTTCCTTCCCACTCCTAATTTGCATATGCAAATTAGGGGTTGGATTCGGTTCAGTCTGGCAGAAGGATTCGGCCAATTACGAATCCTGCTGAAAAAGGCCGAATCCCGAACCAAATCCAGGATTCGGTGCATCCCTACCTTGTATCAATTTCTTTAGCTAAGGGGTTGGATCTTCAAGGGGGACTCTGGCTAAAGACTGAACATTCAAGTGGGACTTGAGCTGTGAAGTGGCTTGACAACCACTGTGTTACAGCAACCTGCCTTTCACATTACTCTAGTGTGGCCCTCTGTTTCCAGGGCTATAGCGCACCTGAAGAATGTTGTTTTAAAATGTTGTACTATATAAAAGATATGCCAGGTTGGTGAGTGCACTTGGACAGGAAGGCTGTGCTGGAAGACCAAGGCGTGTTAATGAGAGCCTGAGCCTGCTATTGGAAATTTGGACATTTGTATAAGAGAGGAACCGTTATAATCGCAGAGACTGGAAATTATGAATTACTAATTCATAATTCATTTTGATGTCTAAAATAAAATTGGAATGTCTTTTAGGAGGAAGGATTAAATGTAAGATTTTTTTTTTCAAAACCCCAAATGAAGCTCAATTCATATGGGATTATTCCAACATTTTTCCTTTTAAAAATATTCCTATATTTCTTTCACAGAGACATATTACTGTGTTAAAATCTCAATAAATAAATTGCAAATGTTGAGATAACTGTCCAAGTTCATTGAAAACAGTGGTGGCCATTAGGGTTGCCACCCACAGGTTTTTCACTGTATTTCAATTTACTGGCAATGTACTTTGTATTGAACTGTCCTCTGCCGCTGGCCGGCTTCCAATGTACCCTGGCCCTTAACTTGTCCCCCTCTCCCAGCAACCCCTCTAGCTCGCCTTAAGGTGGCCATACAAAAGATTTAAGCTGCTGATCAGGTCCTTTAAACTGATTTGGCAGCTTATCTACCCATGTATGGTGGACTCTGGCAGGCCTCCCCGATTGATATCTGGCCAAATATTGGTCAGATATTGATCGGGAAGGTTGGACTTTCCTGTCCAATTGAGGACCACATCGACTAGTGCTTGTTTCACTGGTGCTTATTTCCTTCTTTGTAATCCGATTGGCCCTAGGGCCCGCCTTTGGTGGGCATATCGGGCATATGATTACTTGGCGACCTCACCAAACAAGCTTCCAATGTATCCCAAAACAAATCATTGACTTCAGCCCTCTTCAGTACTTGTAGGCTTTTGAAGTGAAGTCACATTATTACTCTGTTGCACATTTAACCGCTGTGCATTAAGGTAATGGCTTATCCACAGGTTCAGGACAGTCCTTGGAAGTTGGGGGTCCCGAGGGAACATACCTACTGCTGTGCTTTCTTATCAATTGACTCAATATGAAGGCAGTTCTACACTCGGTACATACCCCAGTTGGGTATACTGGAATCAGATTCATAATATACACTAAGACCAACTGCATTTCACCCCATAATATCTCTTTCCCCATTAATATTGTAATCCTAATATAAACCTAGAAGTACAGCCATGAGTTTGCATATGTTCAGGTAAGCATTTAATGCAGTATTACATCCAAGGAATTAAAACAATTCTTGCCTCTTCTAGATGCGCTTTGTGAAGAATGTCAGTTCTTGGAGAGAGATGAAACCAGGCTTCTATCATGGACACATTTCCTTTTTGGATTTTACAAAGTATGTAACTATGTCTTGTAAGAGATTGCTGGATACTTGCTTGCAAGACTTTAGCTAATATTTTGTTACTTTGGGGAGTTGCTACACTCAGTTTAATGGCCATTGATGTTGCACCCCAGTGCCCTCTAGTGTTCAGCTTCTGAAAATGAGATACTGAATACAGTATAATAAATTATTTTCTAAAACAAGGATGCGTATATCCTGGTGCTCTTGATCTGCTGAACTTCAATACTCCATTTTCCCCTACAGCCGAAGGCCTCCATAGACTTCCATGAGATGTAGTTTAGCAATAATTGTCACATCACATTTTTAGCATTCTAGCTTCAAGCCACCTACAGTATACCTGTTAATGTCATTGTTGTGCAGCAGTGTCCAAGTAATCTATAGCTAAAGGTTGCTTCTCACAGTGAAGCCAAGGTTTTAGATACCTCATGTCTTGGCATTGTTTATTCTTGTCCTATTGCCTGCAAAAAGGTTTGTTTTATTTTATTGTAGTGTCTGTACTTCTCTCCTAATCCATTGTACAGTGATGCAGAATAAGCTGGTGCTTTGTATAGAAGTTAAAATAATAACAACCTAGTAGGAACCTAATAGTCTTCTGCTTTCTCAACCTTAACTGACCTGTCTTGTTGTGCTTTTTAGATTTGGCGTTAAAAAGAAACCTATTTACATAAATGTGATTAGAGATCCTATCGAAAGACTTGTCTCCTATTACTATTTCCTGCGCTTTGGTGATGACTATCGACCAGGTTTACGGAGGCGTAAGCAGGGAGATAAAAAGGTATTTAATGAGCCTTGTACAATAAAGTCTAACCACTTGATATTTGTGCCTGTCGGCTTTCTATGTAGCCTCTATTTTCTGCTTACAGTCCTTCTTTTTGGAAAGAAAGCATCAATGAAAAACCAATGTTTCTCACCTGGCAATGTCCATCTGATATGTGAAATTGTTACCTTATAAGATGTTAGTGGAAACAAGCAAAATAGAGGGGTCCCATGACCTTCCAGGATTGGTTAAACTACAACTCCCAGCATTCCCCAAAAGTCTTCAGCTAGAAAGAGACTTGTAGTTGTATTTTAATAGCTGCTGGTATCTTGAGGTTAGATAGATCACTAAGCTGAATGAGTGCAAGCAAAGAGGCAGGCAATGCTGAAGAGCTATAGGATCTTACCCATAACCGAGTGTTTGAATTATGAGTTTTTTTGGGTTTTTTTGGTGTAAAGCTGGGCAGTTGATTCCTCATTTTTCATTAGGGCTCAGAGCAGAATCTCTGCACCTACTTTTCAGGTACAGAGGGCTAAATATTACAAAGACCCCCCCCCCCACACTGCACTTTATATAGTAGGATCATTTATTACTGACAAGATGATGATGGCTCACACCATTAAAAGTAAACAATAGTCTTCTTGTAAGTAGAGTTTACATTTAGGGAAACCTAAGGCTAATGCCAGAAGTGACGATTGTTGGCTTGTATAAACGCCGCAAAGCAGCCCCTTCCCCAGTAGAATTCAAAGTGGGGTGAGGTCCATTTGCTAGTAAATCAGTAGCTCAGGTTTAATCAAATAAAAAGACTTTATCAGGGCATACAAGAAGCCTAATGTGTTTCGTGCCTAAATGGGCACGTACTCATAGGCTACAGGTCTCCCCTTGGTACAATCCTTATAAAGGGGTGTCGACCAATTAAAATACATAAAATACATCACATTTAGTTTTAGCCAATGAATGAAAAGCTCAATACAAAAGTGACAAACCAAATGGGAAAACAAATTCAAACCAATGAACATAAATCATATAGTGTTTTTTCCCTATAGAAATGGAGATATGTCACGACTATCACAAGGTTAAGTGGGTATGTTGACATATTTTCTTCCTGTAATATGCCAACACAGGAAGTTCATTCTAATAGTCTACTAGCTGTTGTGATTACAGATTCCCAACATCCCTAGCCATTAGTTGCCAGGGAGCGCAGAGAGCTGCAGTGTAGTTGTGTTGTCTCGGTAGCTGTGACCTAATGTCTGCTACAGAAACTCACCCACCCTTGGGTGAACTTTGAGAAACACTTGTCTTTCTGATACTGTCTTTCCTGGGAGCTGCATTTATGCTTGTAAACATTTTTATCTGGAGAGGGTTAAATGTGTGTCAGGCTTGAATATCTATCTCACGGTACATCTTTATCTTTCTTCCAGACCTTTGATGAATGCGTAGCAGCTGGAGGCTCTGACTGCGCTCCAGAGAAACTTTGGCTTCAGATCCCGTTCTTCTGTGGCCACAGCTCAGAATGCTGGTAGGAAGATAAAGCTGGCTTACCTTGTTAATTAAGCACCTTATCACAATCATCTGGATTTAACAAGTCTCCATTTGTTCTGAGGATTAGCATTACTGCTAGGGAGTGCTACATCAAGCAGTAGGCTCTGTAAATTCAAGCGCGTAGACATGCGTTTGCTGTGATGTGTTTTTGTTCCACAGTATGGCCATGAGTTCCCGCAGAAGCGGAGACCATGCTTGATGCAGGAAAAAAATTGATCAAGATGACTTGTTTTTCCCGTGTTCAGGATTTTTCTCCACTTGTCGTGATATAGGCATACGGGGTAGAATGTGGGCAACATACATTGTCATGCAGTGCAATGTCTAGCCTTACATCACCGAGCAAAAGCATGTGTAACCTCTTGTGGGAACCGTGTTCTTGCTTTTTCAAACAAGTGCAGTTTCAGGCAAGAAAATGATATGTATTTATATTCTTTCATGTAAGAGTTCTAACCACTTTTTGTGCTTGTATGAAGAAGCAAGTATCTTTCCTTGCAATACATAAATCATGTATATAGGACTTGTGCTGATAAAGGATCAATAATCCTGCTATATTTTCTGGATTCCATTGCTAACATTTAAAGCACTATAACCTAGTGAGGCCTTAATAGATTTATTCTATGTGACTGTATAGTTGCTTGCTGGGGCTAAAACAACATTGATAAAATGTTGCACCGTTATTAGGTAAATGAATGCTATTTACAACTGTGATTTCCTATATGGGGACGATTCCAGGCACTTTAGGATAAGGGCACATTCTAAGATTCGTGGAGATTTAATCGCCCCGGCTACAAAGCACCTCTTCTTCAGACGACTAATCTCCCCAAAAAGTCTTCCCGCTGGCTAGAATTTAAACCACCGGTGGGATGGCACTCTGAGCGCTTCGTTTTCCGAAGGCACACAAAGTTTCCTCGTGGGGCAACTTCAGGCGACTTTGGAAAACGAATCGTTTAGAGTGCCATCCCGCCAGCGATTTTGATTCTAGCCGGCAGGAAGGGGAGATTAGGCGCTTTGTCGCCGGGCAACTAAATCTCCCCGAATCTTAACGTGTGCCCTAATCAGGAGGCTAATCAGGGGCTCTATTGGCAGATTCACGAACCACTAGTATACTATATATTTGATTCCCTTTAGGAAATAAACATACATTGCCAATTTAACAATTAAACTTGCCTTAGACTAGAGTATCTGTTATACATAATAATTTATGTGAAGAGAAAGGAACATTTCTTTACTGAGAACACCACTCTGCTACAGTTGGACTCAGCAGCAGCTTATTTAGAGTAATCAATTCAAAATATATAATAATTGCATACATAAATAATATACAGATAAAAACATGTCTTATTTTAGTAACCTAAATTATTGAGGCTGTATGGATCTAGGTCCAGGGCTATTAAGTGCTCAGTTTTGGCCTCAGAGCACAGTCCCATGGGCTAAGTCATTCTTAAGCCATTCTTTTTCAACATGACAGCTTTTAGGGAAATTACACCCGGTGATTCCCAGTATAATAACTGTCTGACTCATGAGTTCACTGGCAATGTCCAGGCAATAACCATTGAAGCCATTGGAAGGGCTATTCCCAGTGTCTTGCTGGCCACCCTCTGGCTGGGAATCATACTGCATGGAATTGTCTTGTGTGCCTTTGCACTTAGAGTAGAAACCGCTGATCTTGGAAGAGAGAGAAAATAACTGTCTCTGCAGGCTAAGTTGAATCTTTAAAGGGGTTGTTCACCTTTGAGATAACTTTTGGTATGACATAGAGAGGGATATTCTGAGACAATTTACAATTAGTTTTAATTTTTTTATTATTTTATGGTTTTTGAGTTTTTTAGCTTTTTGTTCAGCAGCTCTCCAGTTTGCAATTTCAGCGTTCTGGATGCTAGGGTCCTAATTACCCTAGCAACCATGCATTGATTTGTATAAAAGACTGGAATACGAATAGGAGAGGCCTGAATAGAAAGAAGAGTAATAAAAAGTAGCAATAATAATAAATGTGTAGCCTTACATTTCTCTTTTGAGATGGGTCAGTGACCCATATTTGAAAGCTAGAAAGAGTTAGAAGAAAAAGGCAAATTAAAAAAAACTATAACACAATTAAATAAACAATGATAATAGACCAATTTAAAAGTTGCTTACAATTGGCCATTCTATAAAACACTAAAAGTTATCTTAAAGGTGAACCAACCCTTTAAGTTGAGTTATAACACCTCTATAGCATTAAAGAAAATCTAATCATTTTGACTTAATATTTCAAATTAGGCAAAATAATTAAATTAAAACAGTAATTAACTTTACGTAATTAACTTTACATAATTAACGTCTCAGGAATACATTTACATTAATTTCCCTAAGGTTTATCATTATTAGCATTCTTTAAGGTTTCCAAAACCAAAATTGTGTTGAATTGTGTTTTGTTTTGTTTTTTACTTATATGTCACATGGGTGGGTGCAACAAATTGCTGCACATTTAAAGGGTTAGTTCACCTTCACTAAACAGATGTCATTAATGCTCACTTGCAGCCAGGATGGCAACACCAATAATACCAGATGACCCATGCCAAAGGTACTGCAGTTGGCATAAAAGAGGATTCTGAGCTACTTAGAGTTATCATTCCCCAGAAATTCTTAGGGTCCTGTCTCAGTATTTTTTATGGATTGGATTATTGTCCTCTGCTTTGCCCTATGATGTGATCCTAACATGCCTTGTTGGTGTTTGTATTGCTAAAGTTCTGTGGGCAAAGCAGATTCAATCGATCAACAGGGGGCGGCAGATAAGCTGCTTCTATCTCCCCCTTATATTTAGACTTGTGATTGGAAGAATAATACATATTTCATGCATTTCTTTCCACATGCTGCCATGGTTGAGTTCTGAACACAGAAAGCAAACTGTTGATTTTAGTGACTCGCTTGTTCAAAACGAACAAGCTGCTTAGAAAATAAAATATCACCTAGCCCCTTTTCAAACAGAATGTAGGCCCTTAAGTAAATGCTTGAGACAGGATTGAATCGAATCTTTTTTTGTGAGCTGGAAATGTACTAATTAGCCAAACTCTCTGTAAACAGACAGCAGGATATTAATGAATTTTTAACACTTTCATTTAAATATTTATGAAAGATCAGGAGCTCATTAGACTCCCAATAAGTGGGAAGGTTTTACTGCTTAGTATCCAGCTGTGTGCAGACTATTCCAATGCGGAGGCTGAATTAATAACGGCACTCTCGTGGCTGTGTGTCACTCTTCCATAGCATGGAAATTACACTTGTCTTGGTTGTTTGCATCTGCTAATAGATAAATTAGTACTGATCTACCTGAAACAGAAGTAGAATAGTCTGTTAATATGGGGTTGCTCTTGGAGCCGCATGGAACTCCCTGTCAGACACAGGAGGGTTCTCTGTGACCCTTCAGCCGCCCACCATCTAAAACAGTGGTGTTCTGTGAACAACGGTTTAATTATGCAGCTGTCTATGGGATCTTACACAGAGAAACAAATAATTGTTATTTAGTTCTCCCCAACTATGTCTGTATGGTGGGGGCAGTCAATAGTAACAACCATAAAGCAGTGGGATTTGTCATGCCATGAAAAAAGTAGAACAAAGGCTGGTATGGCTAGGTCTAGCCTGAGTATCTGGGGCATCTAATATAATGGCTAATTGGGAATGCTGATTGCAATTTATAAAGTCACAAACTGGTATCCTATAGACAAAAGAATACATTGTCAATATTGCATATGAGTATTGTTTGCATGTTTGTTTCACATGGGTTCCTGCATGACATCTGGAGGCAACTGTTTTAAAGCTAGCAAGGCAAAGCTAGCCTGTTTTTATCAGATCAGTTCATTTGAACCCATAAGTGCTGAGTTCAGGGAGCAGTCCCCTTCTCAATCAATCTTAAAGGAACAGTAACACTAGAAAATGAAAGTGTTTAAAAGTAACTGAAATATAATGTAGTGTTAAGGTGGCCACCAAACGAGATCCGCTAAACGAGCAGATCTTTTCCCCAATATGCCACTAACGGCAGGGCTGTATCGGTGGTAATGTGAACGTTCGGCCCCATGGCCGAACGATCGGGTTACGACGAGCGCAATGGGCTCCAATGGGTCGGTCAGGAGAAAAATCAAACCTTCCCGATCAATATCATGTCCAGATATCGAGTGGAAAGACCTGTCGGAAGCCTCAATACACGGCAGATTAGCTGTCAAATTGGTCTAAACGACCGATTTTGGCATTATCTGCCTGTGTATGGCCACCTTAACCCTGCACTGGTAAAAGTTTTGTGTTTCCTTCAGAAATACTGCTACATTTTATATAGATATGCTTATGTGTAGCCACTGGGGTTTCCATTTTATCTAGAAAAAAGGCACAGGTTACATAGCAGATAACAGATAAGCTTTGTAGAGCACAATTGTATCCTACTGAACTTATCTGGTATCTGCTATGTATCCTGTGCCTTTTGAATGTCTGCCCCTTAGCTACACATTAGCTTATTTATATAAACTTTAAAAGTATTTCTGAAGCAAACACACCAGTTTTACCAGTGCAGAGCAATAGTACCTTATATTTTACTTGCTTTCTTGTTTTTTTTGTAGACCAATACCACCATCCAATAAGGCCTTGTAATTTTACTCAAAAAATGTGGCATGCATGCGCAGATGTCTATCTGATTTTGACACCATTGTCCAACCATCTGTTTATACATGGACAGATAATATTGTGATCCTGGGGGTTAGAGCTTGTCTCTACTTCCTGTTATTCTGATGGTGGGGCCCATATTTAGGAATTCAATAAATAAGAACTATAGATGCTAATTTACCCCGTTGTATAATAGGGTTTACAATATGTCATATGAACACGGTCCTCATTCACCAGATAGAGAGAAAGAGACACATCTGCATCATTTAGCCATTTAATCACATCCCACAATTATGTACATGTGTGTGTAAAATAAAAGTAATAAAAAAAAATATTCCTTGGATAGATAGTTATATAGATTTCATTATTGCAACATTGATAAGAAATGTATTTTATTTTTATACTTTTGCGTGCCATATTAAGAATACTAATTTTGAATGTCAGATTGGAATGGTAGCTTCTCAGTCTTTCTGGTGGAAGGTTAATCAAAGCATTAGTAAAATAAATAAATAAAAAGCTGCTTTCATACCTAAAAAAAGCTATTTCAGCTGCTTATTATAAGCGTGTTGTTCCAATCCATGCAATGCTAGCATGATAATGGAAATGAAATTGTGTCCGCTTCCCTTGTGCTGAAATATTTTGTGCCACAACAAACCCAACAAGAGAGCAGGCGTATAAAATAATATTACCAGCTATTCTTCTGATTCTGTTTTTATCACTGGAAAAAAAATCTGTCCTAGCAGTTGTATTATTTTAGTACAACAGTTACCATAGTAACAGTTATGGAGATGCAAAATAATGGAGAAAAATAGGTTCTTCTGTTGCACCGACTGCCCAGCATATTAAATTGTCGATTTATAAATCCATTTTCCCTATGTTTGAACAGATCTCTATAAACTGTCATTTCAGGAATGTGGGGAGCAGATGGGCTTTGGAGCAAGCCAAGTACAACCTTGTAAATGAATACTTTTTAGTAGGAGTCACAGAGGAACTTGAAGACTTCATCATGTTATTAGAAGCAGCATTACCCAGATTCTTCAGGGGTGCAACAGAGCTTTATCGTTCAGGTACACATGGAACAATACTTTTACATACATTTGTCATTTTAATGTTTTTAACAAGGCACTTCTTGGATTTATGATAGGGTACTGTTCAGCTGTTCAATGTATGCTAATTGCAGTCTTAGGGAAAAACAAATTCTCTGTTCTGACCACACAGCAGATATAAAAGGTAGTGGTAATGTAACAATTGGTCTTGTGTTTTACTGTTTGTGTAGTAACCCATAGCAGCCAATTAACAGGCAGCATTTACTGATCAGCTGTTACTATTGGTTACTAGTTGCAGGCAAACTTAAGACTTTTTGTTGCATATTACCCAGTTTTTCTCTTGTACTATTTTTGTTTTGGCCTGAGGTGTTTTGTCCTTGCATCCATGATGTTATCATTCTCCTTTTCAAAGCCTTGGTCTCGGACAGACAAGACCCCTTCATACTCCCTTTTGTGTTTTTAAGTCATGGCAATGTCTTGGACTAGGGCATTTTGCCAACAATACTGGAGCGTATCCCTGTTCACTCACAGGAGAGCCATAATTCAGTTAAAACATTTGGAAGAAAAATCCCATTTTAAAAATGTTTTAATGTCTCTGATCCTTTTTTATTCATGGCCTTTTCTTTATTTACATTGCTTTTGCCTGTGTTTTTATGCCTGTATCACTCGTTTCCATTAATGTCTCTAATTTATTCCACTGACATTTCATAGATATCTGTCTGTGTAATAAAAGTGCATTAATCCTAATTTTATTTTTAAGGAACAATTCATAATGGTTTTCTGCTATAATGTTACCAGCAAAAACAACCCATTTTCTCTGCATTATTACCCAGCATAAAGGATTGCATGTGCTACTTATAGTTGAATGCAAATTTTTGGGCACGTTTGGACAAATAACATATTTAGTTAATTTTGTCAGTGAAAAGTAGACTCCCAAGATATGCTTAACCAACAACATATTTGCAAATGTTAATTATAGTTACATTTTATTTCCTAGACTTTAAAACACAGGAACAAAGATAGTACAGGTATGGGATCTGTTATCCGGAAACCCTTATTCAAATATTTGGACACCCTTTCACATGTCCAATGTTTTTGTGTCTCTAATTATCTCATTAGGCCTAAAAACCAAATAGGAGTGGTCATCTGTTGGCCATTACCAAGCTTAATAACATCTCTTAACACTCAACACCCATGGGCTCCTCTAAGCAACTGAGTGAGGACCTGTTTACTCAACTATATATATTTTGGTCTACTTCTGCTCAGACTGACTACTGTATTTACAGATAGCAGATTCCTAACTTCTTGAGTTTTATTGGATTAAAAATGTGAACATTATTCATAAGGAAATCCTGGTATTTCCATTCAGACAAATGAAAATGACAATAAAAGCTATAGACTAGAACTATGATACCCCACGAATGAAATACTTTTGAATGTCTAGATCAGAGGTCCCCAACCTTTTTTTACCCATGAGCCACATTCAAATGCAAAAAGAGTTGGGGAGCAACACAAGCATGAAAAAAATCCCATGGCATGCTAAATTAGGGCTTTGATTGACTTTTTGGTAGCCCCTATGAGGACTTGCAGGCTAAAGGAGGCTCTACTTGGCAGTACACATGTTTTTATGCAATTAAGACTTACTTCCAAGCCAAGAATTGAAAAATTAGCACCTGCTTTGAGGCCACTGAGAGCAACATCCAAGAGGTTGGTGAGCAACATGTTGCTCACAAGCCACTGGTTGGGGATCACTGGCCTAGATGTTCAGCCAGGATATGTCTCCACTTTTCTAACTATTTCTTCTGTTCTCTCATGTCCTCAAGGGAAGAAATCCCATCTCCGAAAAACAACAGAAAAGAAGGCCCCTTCGAAAGAGACAACTGCAAAGCTGCAGCAGTCCGACATATGGAAGATGGAGAATGAGTTCTATGAATTTGCTCTAGAGCAATTCCAGTTTGTCAGAGCACATGCAGTACGAGAAAAAGACGGAGAACTGTATGTTCTAGCACAGAACTTTTTTTATGAAAAGATTTACCCAAAGTCGAACTAAGGAAGACACTGCACAGTATATGTTTAATCGACTACACCATTTGTTCTTAGGACTTAATTTCATGCCTACAGACGTGGCAATTGTGCCGCTGAGACGGTTCATTGGTAGCTTGGTATGGTTGTCATCAAATGAGCCATATCAAATATTCACCACTAAGGAACTGTGACCTTCACGGGATATCCAGCTAAACAACTCTGCCAAGAGATCACATCCATGAGCAGAAACAAACGTGGACTTGCTTTAGCAAATGAACACTGGAAAATGCCAGATATACACTGTACAGACAAAGTCACTTTTTATTTTCATTTAAAGAGAGACTGGTTTAGGATTGAATGATGTGCTGGTGGTGTTCTCATTTCTGGGGATCATGTCCTCTACCTGCTTCAGAACAACCCTTTGGTGGTTCTGTCATTAAGACTGGTCGTATCTGTAGCGGGTTTTCAAAACACCTTACAGGGTTAGGCCAATCAGAGACTGTCTCTGCAATTGAAGGGAAATATACCCCATTACAATTTTTATCTTCTAGTTTATTTTCCATAAACAGACCCCAATTGTAGTGGCATATATTACTGTGTACATGGGACACTCCTGGAAATGTTAACACTTATACACACAGTGTGGGGATTGCTGGGTTGCTTGCCTGGGTTTTAGCACTGTGTACATTTACAGGTCAATACAATGGCACCGTCTCTACAGTTTTTTGCTCTACCATTGTTTGCATTCTGATAAAGGGTTGCTGTTGAGAAATTATTAATATCACAAATAAATACTACCATCATACTGTAAGCAAAACACTAGGGGCAATAGCAAACTGAATGTTTTGATCTCTGCAATTTATTATTATTTTTCCTTCTCAATGGGCTGATTTGATTGTAACTAATTGAATAAACTAAAGCAGACCAGGTGAGTATTAAAAGGCCAGAAATGCCAAATGAAAGGGGTTCATATAGTGAACTGTACCTTGAAAAAAAATGTTGCTTCACAATCGCTATCATTTCTATAAAAGAGCACCCATTGGGCTGATGGGCCCACTTTGAGTAGTAGTTTTTCTTTAACCTTTACTACTGGTACCCAGGTTGAATGTGTAGTTCATCTTTGTGACCAAATAATTATGTGCCTAATTTTAACTACCATTTTCTATATTAGGAGGAAACTTTACTAGTTAAAAGGGGTCCTGGAGACCAATGCCAGACCACACGGGGATTAGTTACATGTATAAAACCTTACTTGCACCAAAAAGCACTGTTGTATTTTTAGGTGTTGATATTACCGACACTTAGGTTAATTGAATACAGTTCTATTGCATATGTTTTGTTGCCTGAGTTTTTTTCCCCCCTCTGGGCAGGCACTGAGAATCTCCCCCATTCCAGGATGTATTTCAGGCCACTTCTGCTTTAGGGACTGGAATGCTGAATGCTCCCCATTTACCAATAAATACATGCACAATACAGGCCCCTCCTACTCAAATCTGCCATCGGATTAAAGGACATGCCAACCCTAACAAAGATAACATTTTATAAGAGGAGCCTACTTTTACTGAAGTCAAGAATGCTCAAGGTTCCTCATAATGTAACTTTCCCACTATGAGTCTGCACACAAAACCAGCATCTAGTGTCATGATCCTTTCACTTGGGTTGTGGTTGCAGATAAAGTTTGCACATGCACTGAAGTATTTGTATGAAAGTGTCACATAGATCTTTGGCCAGAAAACTAACTATACATTGGCATCTGTGGGCCACCTCCTCAAACAGCCACCCTAGGAACAATTGCTATCTACAAATACAGCCCAGCCCTCATTCATTCGTAAGGTGCAAATAATCACCAAAGTAATGAAAGGGTAGTGAATCCTAGTGGTCACCTGTCCAGTCAGTAGGAAACCGCTCAGGTGACAAGACTCACTCAATTGCCCCAAGTGCCATAACCTTTATACAATTGCTTTTAATACTAGTTTTTTTATTTCTTTCACATCTGATTGCCATTAGAGATGTAGTTTACTATCTTGTAAGGCTACTGTTCCTTTATCCTATAAATAGAATGCATACCTCTCCATTATTCTGCGTATCTTTCTTTACTTCACTTGCAGAGAGTAATCAGCAGCAGCTGGGCATGGAAAAGCATTTATCTGTACTCACATTCATTTAGTTGCTATAATTAATAGTCACTTGCTAGAAACTGACCATCCCACTGCTGTACATAATAAAATAGCTCTAAATTGCTGTGTACTCGCTCCATTTATCTAGAGAACCTAAGCATCAATAGCTGGCTAGATAATAATTCCCCTGTTGAGGCATCATGGCAATCAGTCAAGGTCCTCATTTGTGTTCTATTTCAAAATGCATAAGTGTGAATCGTGCCCAAGCCACTACATGTCAAAGTATAAATAGCACAATGCCAGAGATGTGGAACATTGCATGTTGGTATATTGCACAATGTAAATCAATTTGTGAGCACTCGTGTATCCTCTGCACATTCAGGCAAAGTAGTATCTGATGCTCTCACTGTCCAGAAATTGGATTTTTATTTTCCCTTTATAGAGGCAGTAAGCCCACAAATTCTGCAACAGAATTGCTCTTAATGCAGGGTGAATACCTATGCGGACATAATTGTACAGAGAGATTGTATCCGCCTATGAGAAAAGGAAGATTGCGGCTACTTTAGAGAGTCCCCTGTTTTCTAAATTCTTGTTGCCAATCTGCAGTAAGACTATAGTGGCTAAAGCTGGCCATAGACGCAAAGATTTGATTGTACAAATCTTTGATTTGTGCGATTTTCAGGCCATGTGTGGTTGTTCCGACATTCTTCGTGGAGATTGGTCGTTCAGACAATCAGACAGGTTAGAAAATTTCTGTCAGCCAATAAGATCTCTGCATATCTGACGATATCAATGTGAGACTGTCACCAGATTTTGTGGGACCTATCTTTTGTACGATTGCTGTCAGGGGCAGAACATTATCTAGTCTGTTCTTTTTCTACTTTATTTCATCTGAATGGTTAGTGGCAGGTCGGGAGATGGTTCGTCCAATGTGAAGGTAAATTTGCACGTCTATGGCCAGCTTTAGGCAAGGAGAGATCTACCAGTTGGATTTAATTGCTTGTTCCCCTGATACAGAAGTTCCCTAACTTTTTTTTACCCTTAAGCCACATTCAAATGTAGAAAGAGTTGGGGAGCAACACAAGCATGAAAAAAAGTCCCTGGGGATGCTGAATAAGGGCTGTGATTTGGCAGTACACCTGGTTTTTATGCAACCAAAACTTACCTCCAAGCCTGGAATTCAAAAATAATCGTCTGCTTTGAGGCCACTTAGCGCAACATACAATGGGTTGGGGATCACTGTCCTAATACATTGGGTTGTTGGCACTGCAGGCAGTTGGCAGTGTTCGCTCTAAGGTGTGTGCACGAGAAAATTTTTGAGGCCAGCGCACATAATAAATTGTGGTGCACACAAAGAATTTTGTGTGAAAACACAACATTTTTTTTATCAAATCTGACCTGAGTACACCATTTTTAACAACCGCGCACAAAAGAATTGAACAGTTTGTCACAGGGCATGCAGCTTTTAGCTTGAAAACCCAAGTATCAAGGCCTAACCCAAGGGGGTTAGAGGTTGTGCACACACTTAGGGGCAGATTTATCAAGGTTCAAAGTGAAAATTCGAATTTCGAGATCTTTTATGGCCAAAACTGTCAAATTCGTCTAGGGAATTATTAAGATTCAATTCAATTTATCGAAATTTATTATACACTGGTGCTTTAAGAATTAGACTATCCGCCACCTTAAACCTGCCGAATTGCTGTTTAAGCCCATGGAAGACTTTCTGGGGTAAATTTGGAGTTATTTGCAGCCTTCCTGACATTCAAGATTTGAGTTTGCGAGTCGATCCTATTTACCTAACTTTGAAAAATTGTAAGATTTTTCTTAAATAACTTTAGATTGGTCCAATTTTTATCGGAGTTTTAAATAACTCCAATGAACTCGAAATTCAACCAATCACAATTTATTTAAAAAATCACATTTTTCAAAGGGGCAGATTTATCAAAGGAGGAATTCCGAAGTTATGTGAATTTTATTTAACTCTAATACATTCGAAGGTACTTGCAATTTGTATGGGAGATTATTTAAGAAAACTCGAAAGTCTAATATTCAATAGAATATGAACAACCTGAAAATTCAAATCGATTCCAGTTTTTTCTCTGAAGAAAACTCTTGTCAGGCAATTCAAATTTTCAAATGGTTCATCAGACCTCTGCCACTGACTTGTAAATGAAGACAGAAAGAAGAGGTTCCGCACACCGGAGTAATATAAAACTAAAAAACTTGATTCATCCATTGGTAAAAATCGGCAAGTTGCTTGACGTGTTTCGGGCGCATGCGCCCTTAATCATAAGCATAGACCTCATAAACCTCTATGCCTATGATTAAGGGCGCATGCGCCCGAAACGCGTCAAGCAACGTCTGTTATGTGCCAATTTTTACCAATGGATGAATCAAGTTTTGAGGTTTTTATATTACTCTGGTGTGCGGAACCTCTTCTTTCTGTCTACAAACCAATGCAGCCTGAGACGCCGAAGGATTCCAGCACCCAACATTTTACAAGCTGACAGTTTCTTGTGTGTATAACATGCGGTGAGAAGGAGCGGTAACGCACGTTTTTCTCTTCAATGACTTGTAAATTAACTCATCAGGTTTTAGCTGGAGAATTTTTGAATTTAACTGTTTCCAGGGTCAAGGTGTGATAAATCTCACATTCAAATTCGAGTTGGTGACTTTTGAATTTGTGAGTTTTGACCCCCAAATTTTTTTTTTGAAAATTCTAATTTATCATTCAAACCTTAATTAATCTGCCCCTAAGCCTTGTACTGTCAGGACAATTACTTTCTAAATATAATGAGAATCTGCCATATTGTCATTTTTATTGTATTGATTAAATTGATGAAATATTAAGGGGCAGATTTATCAAGGGTTTCATAACCAACCCTTTATCAAGGGTTTTCATAAACTCGAATTTTGAAAAATTTATAAAAAAAATATATGTATATATTTTTTTTAAAACGGTGAATAGGATCGAACTGTAAATTCGAATCAAATTCAATGCGAATTTTCACCAAAAAATATATTTTTTTTTTTCAAAAATTGTTTTTTCAAAAGTCCACCAAACCACTTCAATTTGATTGTAGGAGGTCCACCATAGGTCGACCATAGGCTAAACCACCAATTCGGCAGGTTTTAGACGATGAATAGTCTAATTCGAATTCTTAAACAGACAAATCGAATTTGGACTATTCCCTAGTCGAATTACACTAAAATAAACTCGAAAAATATAAAATTTAAAAATTCAAATTTTCAATTTGACCCTTGATAAATCTGCCCCTCAATGTATAATGAGTGTGCTTCTTCAGCCCAATGTTTCCATCTATCTGGAGTTGCTTATATAATTGAGATGCTTCCTGTATATATAGGGTTTCAAAACGGCTGAAAATCTTTCATGCAACAGTGAGAGAATTCTTAAGCTGTCGGTCAGGATCCCAAAATGGGTTTCCATGCTGTCTGGGTGGCTTCCTATAAGCCCCCCCCCCTTAGTAATGTAATATCTCTTCCTACAATAGAAAATAGTAATTAAGATAATGTGCATATATGATCACGAACCAAGTTTTGGGTCACAAAGCTGATTCCCCTCACTTCATTTCAGCTTCCAGAGAAAACGTTTGCAAGTAGCACAAAGTCGTGCAATACAGTTGAACCATATTCTCCTCTAGGGTAATCATTCTGTGTGTAAAGCCAAGTCTGCTACTACCTACAACTACCAAAGCACAGAGGTAGGTCTCTGAACTGTAATATGTTCCCTTTCATTTTTCTTTCCAGCTGTATCAGGCAAGTGAAGAAACTTAAAACTGTCAACTGCTGCCATAGAGGATTGCAGGGATGAAAACACATAATATTGCCATTGCCATGATTGGTTCCTTTGTTGGTTTTGTGGGGTCCCTGCTTTTATCTCTGTATATCGCAGTGTTTAGCAATTCAATGCAAATCCAGTTGAGCTGTGGTATAAGGTTTCGTACTTCCACACTTTTACTTGTAGGATATTTTTTACTAAAGTGCTTTGTAATGTGTTTTAAATATTAGCATTTCAAACCGGAATAAAAAAGCTGTAAATAATGCACAGATGTATCTACATGGACTTAGTGATTTCAATCAGGCTTTTCTATGTTTTTATTTTCGTACTCGTTTGTACAAAAATTGCAAATTACTTCCCAGTCAAATGAATTGGATATCCAACTGGCGGCTCTGCTGGTTATTGCTCCGAAATGTGTGATTTGTAAGGTTCTTACAATATGTTACAATGTCAGACAAGAGTATGACAACAGCCAAAATTCTGTCATCCAGAATGCTCAGGACCTGTGGTTTTCTGGATAACGGATCTTTCTGTACTTTGGCTTTTCATTCGTGATGGGTGAATTTGTCCCACGAAAAATTCATAAAACACATTGAAGTCAATGAGCGTCAAAATTATTTTGATGCCCGCATCAATTGTTATGCGCACGCCTTTTTTGTTTAAATACATTAAAGTCAATGGGCGTCTGAATAATTTTGTGCACCACTATTCACGACTATTCTTTGATTTTTGATGCAGCGGATTTTTCGACCAGCTAATTTTCGCCGCAGTTTGCAAATTTTCATTGCAGTTTGCGAATTTATTCACCGTGGGTGAAATGCGGAAATTCGCCGCAAATTTCTGGTAAATTTATTCGCCCATCACTAATCTTCATACCTTAGCGAAAATCATATAAACATTAAATAAACTCAATAAGCTGGTTTTACTTTCAATAAGGATTAATTATATCTTAGTTGGGATCAAGTACAAGCTACTGTTTTATTACAGAGAAAAAGGAAACCTTTTTCAAAAATTTTGATAAAATGGAGTCTGTCTCTGTTATTCAGAGCTTTCTGGATAACGGATCCCATAACTGTATCCTATTATGCTGAATCACATCAAGAGCCTTTCGGGATTTCATTTTCAAGGCAATGACAATGGTAATAAAAGATCAGTAGTACAGACTTGTCTCATTTTAAGAAAAACAGATCCTTTGGTCATGCTATTTATGTACACAGTGGTATACAGGTATGGGACCTGTTATGTAGAATGCTCAGGACTTGGGGCTTTCTGGATAACAGATATTTCTGTAATTTAAATCTTCAAACCTTAAGTCTACTACATGTAAACATTAAATAAACTCAATAGGCTGGGTTTACTTCCAATAAGGATTAATTATATCTTAGTTTGGATCAAGTACAAGGTACTGTTTTATTATTACAGAGAAAATGAAACTATTTTTTAAAAATTTGGATTACTTGGATAAATTGGAGTCTATGGGAGATGGTCTTTCCATAATTTGGAGCTTTCTGGATAACGGATCCCATGCCTGTACGAATATATTTTTGAAATATTTGGGATTTTGAATTATTTTCTTCTCCTTGACTCCTGACTTAAAATTGAAAATGCTTCTTAATTTCAAGGTCATCAATGCCCAGAAAGAAGATTAATTCTTAGATTCAGTTTTTATTAATAATATATTTAGAGGAGAATGAAATGTTTAATCCCTGAGGGGTTGCTAGTTTGTTAAATCTGCCTTAATTATAATTGCTTACCGCACACCCCAAGCTCGTACTCATTTTCATTGAAAAAGGTATCAACCTGGTGCATCATCCTCATCCTACGGGTCTCAGGATCAGTAGGTATGATCCGATGATATGGCAGCTGTTTAGTGCAACATACGGTCGGTCTGGGCAGACGGGATAGCGGGAAAAACCCAGTGGGCCCCAGCCCTTTTGTGACCCGCCCAGACCCAGGTGCCATCATTAAATATTTATTATAGTGTTTCTATAGCACCAGGTAAGTTAGTCTAGCTGTTAAAGGGAATCTCCACCCCAATTACTCTATTAAGAATAGTGAAACATCTAATTCTAAGCAACTTTCCACTATACATTCATTGAAAATATATGGTTTAGCATTTACAGTATTTGTAAATAAAATCACGTCTTTGCCTAGCTGTTCTTATTCTCTGCATTCTCAGAGAATAAAATATAGCGGAAGCCAGCTGATTAACAGACCTGGAGAACTGTCTTCTGCTACAATGCTTCAAAAATCAGAACCAGACAAAAGACAGGTATAATATACATGTACAAAAAACTTTAAAACCATTAAAAATGTTTAATTCGTGCATGTGTAAATTTGCCTAGAATTCCATTTTCTTTCTTTTGGCAAACAGTTTACAATTTTTGTTTTGCATATTGATTGGTCCTGGCACACATGTAAATATTATTGCTTGCCTGGGGGTTATGACTTCACCTGGAAAAATAACTAAAACTGCAGCGAGACTGGTTGCCAAGTGTGGATAGATGAGGGTGAGACTTGGAACCTTAAAGGATTGATTTTTAGATGTCATTTTTATTTCTAAATGACACTGTTTACACTGCAAATAATTCACTCTACAATATAAAATGTCATTCCTGAACCAGCAAGTGTATTTAGCATTTAGGCTGGTCATGTGCTTTCAGAAAGAGCCAGCACTTTAGGATGCTACTGCTTTCAGGCAGGCTGTTGTTTCTCCTACTCAATGTAACTGAATGTGTCTCAGTGGGACCTGGATTTTACTATTGAGTGTTGTTCTTATATCTACCAGGCAGTTGTTATCTTGTGTTAGGCAGCTGCTATCTGTTTACATTCCCATTGTTCTGTTGTTGGGCTGTGTGTGTGTGTGTGTGTGGGGGGGTGATATCACTCCGACTTGCAGTACAGAAGAAAAGTGACTGAAGTTTATCAGAGCACACGTCACATGACTGTGGCAGCTGGGAAACTGACAATATGTCTAGCCCCATGTCAGATTTCAAAATTAAATATAACAAAATCTGTTTGCTCTTTTGAGAAATGGATTTCAGTGCAGAATTCTGCTGGAGCAGCACTATTAACTGATGCGTTTTGAAAAAAAAAAATTCCCACGACAGTATCCCTTTAAAAAACATGGAGACTGAAGACAAGGGACCCAATGGACTCTCATTATACTTGCTGATGGTCTGTGGCATTTATACGGATACTTATACAAATGCATGTTTTGCCTGCAGCCAAGAGATAGAGACTAGTGCTGTCATTGCAATTACTTAAGCTATCCACGATGACATTTTCATTGGACACATCCAGTACACAAAGGAATCGGAACTGTATAAAAATGAAAGCAGTTTAGCCACAGATTTCTAATATTAAATTCTGGTTCATCTTCAGCCCCAAACATTATGCTTTAGTTCAGTTCTTAAAAATAGGACTCAAGAATTCCCACTATGACCGTTAACCACCAAAAAGATACTTTCCCTCCTTTGATTCCCTCTGTGTCCTCTCCAGTAGTCGTCTACGCCGTAGCATTTCTCCATAAATAGAACAAATGATTCACAGCAGGATGACCCCCCAAGGTAATATATTTTTAAAATGCTCTAAAATTGGGATTCGTTCATGAAATGAATGCAGTGATCCATAAAAGTGTATTTGATATACAACTGCATTAAGGTGTAATATCTCTGTAATAGCCGAAGTCTTCAGAGTAACAAACTGCCGCCGAACTTCTGTTTTCAATATTGATCATTCCAGATGAAAAATTGATCTCCTGGACTGGAGAGTCACACTTAGCTGAGTATTTTCTCTTGGCTCATCTCAGAATTTTTATATGTAATCAATATTTCACCCTTATAAATTGTCCTCCTGCTAAAATTGTATTCAAATAGCAACAAGGGCTGTATGAGGAGATACATTAATACTTATTATTGGATGTCTTGACGTCCTTCACTTCCAGTCAGATGTTCTCACTTGTTTTAGAGTTAAAGGATATTAGGCGGACAAAAAAACTGCAACCCTTCCCTAAAGATATATTTTACCAATTTACTCACAAAATCCTATTCAGTCTATTATATTAATGGAGTCTTCAAAATAAATATATATGAACTGCCAGAAAAGCTATATTAAAATACAAATGTCTCGCTTCCGAGAAATGATGGCAAATAAGGCAGTAAGCAAATACTGATAGGGCACTTTAATTTTTCTAGTGTTACTGGCCCTACAGGAATGACACCTATAGAATTAGGCACTCGATCCTTAAAGGACCAGTAACATGACATTTTTTTTAAAAAAGATTTCTTTTTACTCAACGAAAAAAAAACCCACCAAGGCAGTTGTAACTTTAAATGTGCAAAGTCTTTATTAAGAAATTGCTTACCGATTATCTGCTTGCACTCCTCTTCAGAAACGGTGACGATCCATCGTGCGGTGCTCGATTTCTCCTACCTGGCTATCTCCTATAGATGGCAGGGAAAAGAAACCGAGCGCCGCACAATGGATTGTCGCCCTGTCGCCTTTCTGAAGAGGACTGCAAGTAGAGAATCAGTAAGTAATTTCTTAATAAAGACTTTGCGCATTTAAAGTTAAAACTGCCTTGGTGCTTTTTTTTTCGTTCAGTAAAAACTAATTTTTAAAAATGTTTTTTTTTAGGTTACTGGTCTTTTAAATCCCCCTTTATAACCCCCCCCCCAGTCCCCTGCATCCTATAGGATATGCAAAAAAAGTGTAAGGATTTTTAGAGGAATACTTATTAGAGTGAACTCTATTTTCACTTTTTGATAATGATGCCCCCTACAAATTCTATACAAAGGAATACTAATTTCTCTGGCAAGCTCACCCTTTGCTCTATGTGTAATAAAAGGTACAACTTTTGCTTAGGACCGGTAACTCATAGCAACCAATAAGATATTTGCATGGAAAAAGTTGATCTGGAAATGCTACCTGATGATGGGTTGCTATATGTGATAAGAAGTGTAGCAAACTTTGCATTTTTTATTGTGTTTAAACTTGAATATTTGTTTATAATTGGCCAGATCAACTGCAATAAGGGATGCACTACATTCAGGATTCAGCCTTTTTCAGCAGGATTTGAAAAAAATCTGAGTGTATGGCTGAATCCATAAAATTGTGCAACTTTTTGACACAAAAACTACAAAGTTGTGGGGCAGGCACCAAATTAAAAAACGGCGCGCCCCTAGGCCATCTCTGCTCATCTCTGCCTCTCCATCCGTGTCCCCCTTTGCATTTCTCTCCCCTCCCTGTCCGCCTCCCCTTCTGCTTCCCCCATCCGCATCTCTCTCCCCTCCGCCTCCCCTTCTGCTTTCCCCTCTGCCTCCCCTTTAAGTCTCCCTCCCCTTCCCCCTCAGCATCTCCCTCCCATTTCTTGAATATGCGAAGTTGCACATGCGCAACTGACTTTAATGCGGCTGGGCGGCATGACACCCTGGAATTTCTGCCGCCCCTGAATTTCTGCCGTCCTAGTAAGGCAGTAAATAAGGTCTTCACATGGAAAATAGGAAAGTATTGGATACATAGATAAATCGAACATTTCCTTTTGGGAAATAAATAAATAAACAGATATAAATATATATACAGATCCAACATGCCATGTAAATGCAGCTGCTTGTTTCTTTTCATGCATCTACACCAAGTAGAGAATGTCTTAACCCGAAATGAAGCATTATTTCCCTCCAAGAGAGAATGGTGTGTTTAGGGATAGGGGTGGAATGTTTCTCCACCCAGCCTCAGTTTAATTGAAAGCAGCTGCTTGGCACGTTCATGGATTCATATATTAATGGTATTGATTTATTTCTACAGTCTGTGGGAATTAATGTTGTTTGAGCAGATGGCACATTGTACCTGAGACTTTCAAGTCCAAAACAACAGGTCATTTTGAAGTTCATATACTCTCAGTGAAACAGATGCTCAGACCACATTAACATCAGAAAACCAATCTCAGAACATAAAATATTAAAATGATTCCAACATGGGAGGAAGTGATGTCTTCTTCTTGATGAAGAGCCTTGTGCTTGAAACATGTCGTGTTAATAAAAAACACTAAGCAGCTAGTCTGCCTGTTCCTGCGTCTTTACCATTTCAAGTTTGTAATCTCAGAACATGAATCTTCCCTGTTGGTTTGACACCACACCAAGTGTAAATAACCATAAGCAGAAACCCCCTTATAACCTTCTAAAAACATTCTTGGCACGCTCACCCAGTGTATCCCGGCATATCTTCCAGCAGCACCCATAGGAAACTGGCAACTAGTTTGCTTTTTTGTCAAAATTCCAACCGATTCTCCTAGATCCTCTCGTCTCTCAAAAAGAGGATAGGGAGCACCTAATTAGCCAGTGAGAAGCTACCCAATCATGGCCCATGAAGTTGACACTATGCACCAGAGAACACATTTTTCACACATTTACTGAACAGATCATCACATGGATACAGATCATCATAAGGAAATGACTCTCAACTGTCTGTAGCCCTCAGTTCTCTTGACACTGTTTGACATAGACCCTATACCTACTATTCTTGGAAACCATGTGACATAGTGTCCCTCAAACAGAGTCTCAGGGGACCCATTCACAAGCAGCTTTATTTCTATAAAGTTACTCTTACAGACTGGATGACTATTCTATCTAGGCACTAACACACAGTTTTTTTGGAAAACACACAGAACACTTGTATCAAACAGGACTAAAGTTTGCATCAAGCAATATAGAAATCTTAGAAGAGTTGTCCTATCAAAGATGTCATCAGTAGCAAATGAAACTACAAGAGGAACAATTATTATATACATTATTTTTCCATTCCATTCTATTGAATACATTAAAATCTGTCAGATTAAAATATGTTTATCCGGTTCTTTTAAGATTCTTCAAACTGGTGTAGCTGCATATACAGGGGAACAGCTGAATAAGGGATCCACCTTCTCTTTCATTCACATATTGCCATCTAGTGTTCATAGGGCAGTCAGTCATGTTCACATAAAGATGCAATCTGGTAATTGCAGCCATTCAACCAACATATTATACAACACTGAGACTTTTTGTAAAGTATCCCAGGCGGTCGTGTATTAGGGCTCTTACACATGGGCGGTTTTGCCTGCGCTCCTCTGCATTGCGCTTTCTTCCATTTAGCCGTAGGGGAGTGCAGGAGTAGACACACTCAATTATTGTGAAGGGGGCTGTACTCACACAGACGCATGTATGCGCCGAACGCAGGTGAAATGCAACATGTTATATGACGCATGTAAGCGCCAAACATAGGTGGGACTCAACATGTTGCATTTCATCTGCGTTCGGCGCATACATGCGTCTGTGTGAGTACAGACCCCTTCACAATAACTGAGCGCAGGCAAAACCACATATATTATAGCAATTGTAATGCATGTCTGAATTAAAAAGAAAGCAAAACCAATTCAATCACCCAAATGAAACTCTGTGTATTGCAAAAAGATTCACAATAATAAGACTCTGTGAGAATCACATGTGGAATCATTTAGCCAATGGCAGCACTTTCCTTCTTTAAACTCAAATATTGGACCAGATTAAAAACTCTATGAACAGGCTGCTTTAGTTAATAACTTTATTGGTATTGGTTTATCGTTCATTTATTCTGTTCAAAAATAAGCCACTCTTACTGTTAAGAATGAATAGGAGATTTAAAAAAAGTTTCCATTTCCCTAGTTACATGAATTACCATCTCTGCCTAGCAAAGGTCAATGTATTTTAGATTTAATTAGCATTTAGCATCTGTTTATTTCTATTAATGTTCAGTAAATCATAATGGCATACCTTATTCTCCACAGAAAAACATTGATCACCAGATTTGTGTTTATTCATATGTGTGGGGTCAGCCATAACGGCTCTAATGAGAAATCCAAATTTTTTTTAAAAAGTAGTTGCATAATACTTTCCATTCCTTTGCTAGGCAGTGCCATTTGCTCTAAAAAGCTCCCACACTAGGTTGGATGAGATCAGTAAAAGGCATTTTAAAATACAGGAAAAAATAAGTGATTGGATACCTTGTGATACCAATGGCCTTTACTGACCCACTTTAGCTCATCTTCAATTCATGAGCAGCTGGCCTCATATTCTCTGTTTAAGAGAAAGCTAGATGTGCGCCTCCATTAATGCAATCAAGCCAGACAGACCCTAATGCAGAGCTGTGTTCATCTCCAATGCATCCAGAATGAATCATAGCAATCTGGATGAGCTTTGAGAGGAAGAATTCCAAGTGGGTTTGCCCACGAGTGCCTATTGTAATCAATTTTGCTTTATATTTTCTGTACAGGTAACAATTTAAGAGAGTGGGACTAGACCAACCTACAGGGCCACCAAGGTTGGTATAAGGGGTTAGAAGTGGTGCACTCATCAGTAGTTCTTGGGGCACAATGTGCTGTAAGGGCTGTGAACTGTGCTACTTACAGATTGGCTTATGATTCACAGGAGTGTGCAAGCCATGTTTTTGGTGTTTTCCAAAATACCCAAAATCACCCCATCCAGTCTTCTATAGTGTAAAATGACATTCTCCTGAGAGCCCAAACACCAGAATTAGCCTGCTCACGCATTGCTCAGTGTTTTTATGCTATGACTGGCTGACAAGCCTCAGTGCTGATAGTGAATGGTGGTGGCAATTTAACACATGCGGCAGGGGGCTATTTTGAATGTTTTGCAGTTGCCCTAAAAATACAATGGAAAAAGAATGCAAATTAACAATGTGTACAAGAACGCTTGAGACCCTGAGGATGTCTGGGAACTGTTTGGTGAGACACAGGGGCATTAGGAAGGAGTTTAGTGTGCTGAAGGTACATAGGTAGGATAGGCACTGACTGGAAGTTGTGCAATTTGTACCCTGATGTGTAAATTTTAATGTGCTGCAGGAGCCCTACATTTAGCTTTATTACTGAAGGAATTCTTGTACAGGCCAAATAAATGTACTATAATGTTTCTGACAGTGTTCAAATGCAAGACAATAAACACAATTTCCATTAATATTTCAAAACAGTGCTGGTTCTGTCCCCCCCTCCATCTGTGACTGGGTTGGAGCTCCCGGTTCAAGCAGCCATTTTGGGGCACATGCATGCATGTGATATCAGAAGCTCATTATGCACATGTGCACTGCACAACATGGCTGCTTGAAACGAGAGCTCCCTTCCAGTGTGAGTGTCCTAACACTGGTGGTGACAATTTTTTTTTTTAAAAAAACCTACTATAACCCTATGGTTATATTGTATTTTAAATAGTGAGTAACCCGTTGCAATCCAGAGCCCTGAGTTCTCTTTGCATATGAAAGATACTGGGAACTAGGATTTACAGCGCAGTGTCTCCACCTAGTGAGCACTAAGGATCACTCCTCACGGGAATTCCTCTAGGAAAATAAAACACACAGTTTGTAGTAAACCAAGAGAAACTTCATATCAAGAATAAATAAGAGAATAGGTTAAACAGCGCAATGCAATAATATTCCTACACTGGGGAAACGTGGATTAAGGAACTAGCACAGTCTCTCTCCACTCCAGGTTGACAACACAGTTCAGTTCGCATGAAATGCCCCTTTTCTCCAGAGTTCTTTATTCCCCAGGCAGTGCTACCTGCCCCAATGTACCTCTCCTTTAGGATAGAGGCTGTAGCTCCCACATGGCAGACTCATGAGAAACGCCTGTCCTCACACCAGGGACACACAAGAGTTGCAACTGACATTCATCCACTGAACACAATACAGGGCACCCTTTCCTTCTAGGCTGAAACTCAAATCTGTCCATTACATGCTGCACTCTTCCTGCTGCCTCTCTCTGGCTCTGGCTGCTGCAGCAAGGGCTCCTTTTATCAGCTCTGTCTGTAACCCTGTGCATTTGGCTCCAAAGTCAGGCACTTCCCTGGGTCCTCCTCCTCTTCCAGGGATGCAAAGGGTGCTCAACCAGTCGGTGTTCTCCAGCCTGTAGTTGGGCTGGATGATGTCATATATAGAAAAACAGGGGAGGGACTTGTCTGGTTCCTTAGACTCCCGACTGGAGTGTGGGCTCTATTAGCCCGAACTTTTATCGGGGGAAAATATTTTAGGGCAGCAGGTGCCCTTTAAAACATCTCTACAAACAGCCAGGTTGGCAACAAACCTGGTATTTTCTTGATAGGGGATCTCTCTACCTTATGTCTACTAACATTAATTAAACCCAAAAGAATTGATTTAGCACAAATATTGATTCATGCAACTTAGTTGCCATCAATTACAAGCTACTGTTTTATTATTACAGAAAAAAAAGGAAATCATTTTTAAAAATGTAAATTATTTGGTTAAATTGAACTCTATGGGAGATGACCTCCTTGTAATTCAGAGCTTCATGGATAACAGATCCCATACCTGCAATCAGCTGCTTCCAAGGATCATGGCCTGCTTTCATATAGCGACTTGTTATAACCTTATATCAGGGCTGTCCAACTGGCGGCCCACGACCCCCCCTCATGTGGCCCTCCACATCAAAGTCTGCCTGCTGTGTCTGTTTACCATATGTAGATTTAAAAGGTAGAGATTAACTGGCCTCTGCATTGTCTAAACCTCAAATTCAGACTAATGCCCTGCATTATTCACACCTGTGAACTGCCCACATTGTTCACCTGTTTACACTTTATTCAAAATGCTAATGGGGCACCAGCACTGTGTCACTGTATGTAGTACATACTTTGTGTCATACTTTGGTATTTGTTTTGGGGGTTTGTTAGCATTTGAAAATTATTGTTAGTGGCCCCTAAGGTGTTTAATCATATGCTGGGGTACTGTATTATACACAGGGGAGGAGGAGGCATATGGGTTTATGGGTATGTCTTAATATGACTTCGCTTTTTTTTACATATGAGTGATATCCTTGCCAGGGCAGGTAAAAAAGAGCTTCAATCAGTGCCCCCCTGTCCTGCATTACCATTTCCCTCCTTACCATGATGGTTTTTAAATAAAAAAAGTGTACAACATTATTAAATAAACACTTGAAAAAAGTGCGCCCCTCAATGATGGTGTCCTAGACAGCCGCCTACTCTGCCTACCCCTAGTTCCCTGATCCCTGCAGTGAGCACCAACCATTTGGTTTTTTGGTGTGCTATTAATGTGGACATGGTTTTGCGGTAACAAAATAAAAAAACGGAGTGGCTAACACTTGCTTTCATTATCGGAGTGGCTAACACTGGCTTCCGTTATTGGCCCTCCACCATGTAGATTGGAAAAATTCAGGCCCTCTGTACCATAGAAGTTGGATAGCACTGCCTTATATATTAATGTAGGAGGAGAGTTTCTGTTTATTACAAGAACAAGCTTCCATTTAGCAGTGCAGGTTTCACACAAGTGTAATCAGTGTCATTTAATTCTTAAACAGCTTCATCCTTTTCATGATCTAATTATTGTGTCATTGTGCTGTGTGTCATGCTGGGTCAGATGGAGCATCCTTAAGAAAGGCTTATATGAATATGCTTGGAGTGCATCACTATAGTAACCTTTAATAAAGAGGCTTTTTTTGTATTCATCCAAGTACTGAGAGAGTCCAGCATTGGCTGGAAACAAATTGCATGTATACAGTAAACACCGTGTTTGCTGTGCCAGTTGTTTAAATGATTATTCTGACTTATGTACAGGTGAAAATTGTGTATATTTTTAGAACTGCGCTTTGTTTCCTAGAATTCTACAAGCTGATATACTTCTATTATTTGAGAGAATACATCTATTTTGTAAATGCATGTTTTTTATGTTGATTTTCCTATGTTACTGCATTATTTTGTTTTTTAACAAATGTTGAATAAGGAATGGGGGGATGACTGAGATGCAAACAGGCAACTGTACATGCTGCTGTCAGAAGGGGTTGCTTACATGTGACAAGGTCTAAAGAACTCAATTAATTTTTTACATAATAAACATATTAGGAATGAGAGATGAAAGTTTTCAAGAATATGCACCAGAATGTCGCCATGTGTTTAGTTTCATCTTCGTAAAATGAGGGGTTTTTTTTTCGTTTGAAGATACTAACGATGGCCCTGGGGGGGGCACAGGGTGCATTAGTTATGCCACTCTCAGTAGTTTTAAAATTATATCAATTTAGTATATTTATATAATACATGCATGGGATCTGTTATCTGGAAACTAATTATCCAGAAATCTCCGAATTACAGAAAGGCCATCACCCATAGACTCCCTTTTATCCAAATAATCTCTGTAATAATAAAAAAATACTTTGTACTTGATCCCAACTATTTATATACTGTATATCAGGGATTAGAGATGTCGCGAACTGTTCGCCGGCGAACTTGTTCGCGCGAACATCGGGTGTTCGCGCTCGCCGGAAGTTCGCGAACGTCGCGCGACGTTCACCATTTTGGGTTCGCCATTGTTGGCGCTTTTTTTTGCCCTCTCACCCCAGACCAGCAGGTACATGGCAGCCAATCAGGAAGCTCTCCCCTGGACCACTCCCCTTCCCTATAAAAACCGAAGCCCTGCAGCGTTTTTTCACTCTGCCTGTGTGTGCTGAAGAGATAGTGTAGGGAGAGAGCTGCTGCCTGTTAGTGATTTCAGGGACAGTTGAAAGTTTGCTGGCTAGTAATCGTTTTGATACTGCTCTGTTATTGGAGGGACAGAAGTCTGCAGGGGTTTGAGGGACATTTTAGCTTAGGTAGCTTTGCTGGCTAGTAATCTACCTTCTACTGCAGTGCTCTGTATGTAGCTGCAGTGGGCAGCTGTCCTGCTTCTGATCTCATCTGCTGACTGCTGCAATAACAGTAGTCCTTGTAAGGACTGCTTTTATTTATTTTTTTGTTGTTTTACTACTACTACTACTACTACTACTATAAGAGCCCAGTGCTATTAGTCTAGCAGTGTTGGGGAGTGGGACTGGTGTGCTAATCTGCTGCTCCTAGTAGTTCAGCAGCACCAACTTTAATTTTTTTTTTTTAATATTCATTTTTTTTTTATTTTACTTTTTTTTATTTTACTACCGCTGTAGTAGTGTATAAGTTGACCTTTTAGGCATTATTTGCCCTGTAGGCATTATTTGCACACTGTTTTCTTCAACCCGCCATCTAGCTGTGTGACCTTGTTCACATTCTGTCTAAATATCCATAATATTACCGTCTCCAGAAAAAACACCGGAGTGACTTTTTCAAGCAGCCATAATATATTTTACGTAATCCGTATCCACCGCTGTAGTAGTGTATACGTTGACCTTGTAGGCATTATTTGCACACTGTTTTCTTCAACCCGCCATCTAGCTGTGTGAGCTTGTTCACATTTTGTCTAAATATTGATAATATTATCGTCTCTAGAAAAACCACTTGAGTTACTTTTTTTCAAGCAGCATTCATATATTTTACGTAATCCGTATCCACCGCTGTAGTAGTGTATACGTTGACCTTGTAGGCATTATTTGCACAGTGTTTTCTTCAACCCGCCATCTAGCTGTGTGACCTTGTTCACATTCTGTCTAAATATCCATAATATTACCGTCTCCAGAAAAAACACCGGAGTGACTTTTTTCAAGCAGCCATAATATATTTTACGTAATCCGTATCCACCGCTGTAGTAGTGTATACGTTGACCTTGTAGGCATTATTTGCACACTGTTTTCTTCAACCTGCCATCTAGCTGTGTGACCTTGTTCACATTCTGTCTAAATATCCATAATATTACCGTCTCCAGAAAAAACACCGGAGTGACTTTTTTCAAGCAGCCATAATATATTTTACGTAATCCGTATCCACCGCTGTAGTAGTGTATACGTTGACCTTGTAGGCATTATTTGCACACTGTTTTCTTCAACCCGCCATCTAGCTGTGTTACCTTGTTCACATTCTGTCTAAATATCCATAATATTACCGTCTCCAGAAAAAACACCGGAGTGACTTTTTTCAAGCAGCCATAATATATTTTACGTAATCCGTATCCACCGCTGTAGTAGTGTATACGTTGACCTTGTAGGCATTATTTGCACACTGTTTTCTTCAACCTGCCATCTAGCTGTGTGACCTTGTTCACATTCTGTCTAAATATCCATAATATTACCGTCTCCAGAAAAAACACCGGAGTGACTTTTTTCAAGCAGCCATAATATATTTTACGTAATCCGTATCCACCGCTGTAGTAGTGTATACGTTGACCTTGTAGGCATTATTTGCACAGTGTTTTCTTCAACCCGCCATCTAGCTGTGTGACCTTGTTCACATTCTGTCTAAATATCCATAATATTACCGTCTCCAGAAAAAACACCGGAGTGACTTTTTTCAAGCAGCCATAATATATTTTACGTAATCCGTATCCACCGCTGTAGTAGTGTATACGTTGACCTTGTAGGCATTATTTGCACACTGTTTTCTTTCAACCCGCCATCTAGCTGTGTGAGCTTGTTCACATTTTGTCTAAATATTGATAATATTATCGTCTCTAGAAAAACCACTTGAGTTACTTTTTTTCAAGCAGCATTCATATATTTTACGTAATCCGTATCCACCGCTGTAGTAGTGTATACGTTGACCTTGTAGGCATTATTTGCACACTGTTTTCTTCAACCCGCCATCTAGCTGTGTGAGCTTGTTCACATTTTGTCTAAATATTGATAATATTATCGTCTCTAGAAAAACCACTTGAGTTACTTTTTTTTAAAGCAGCATTCATATATTTTACGTAATCCGTATCCACCGCTGTAGTAGTGTATACGTTGACCTTGTAGGCATTATTTGCACACTGTTTTCTTCAACCCGCCATCTAGCTGTGTGTATTATCGTTTCCAGAAAAACCAACTGAGTTTTTGTTGTTGTTGTTGTTTTTTTTAAAAATAATGCCAGGCAAAGGCAGGCCGCCACGCAGAGGCCGTGCTAGGGGCCGTGCTGCTATGCAATCCTGTGGCCCTAGCAAATTGCCCAGTTTTAAAAAAGCCAATGACCCTGAACTCCCAAATGCTGAAGAGGTAGTTGACTGGCTTACACAGCACACCCCATCCTCTACCGTTTCTAACTTTACCACAACATCCTCCTCATCCTCCACTGCTATGGCCACCCCACGTAACACTTCCTCCACCACCGGTGCCCCTTCTTCACTGGGGTCAGAGGAGTTATTTTCCCATGAGTTTCTTGAACTGAGTAATGCACAACCATTATTGCCAGAAGAAGATGAAGGAGATGAGGACCTTACACCAGATTTAATTCTGGCAGAGAACACGATAGAGATGGACATAATGAGTGATGAGGAGGAGGTCCCCGCTGCTGCTTCCTTCTGTGATGTGTCAGAAGAAATTGATGCATCTGAGGAGAATGATGATGAGGAGATTGATGTTTTGTGGGTGCCTAGTAGAAGAGAGCAAGAGGAGGGTAGTTCAGATGGAGAGACGGAGAGTCAGAGAGGCAGTAGGAGAATAAGACTTAGAAGAAGCAGGGAGGACAGCCCGCAGGGATCAGTAGGGCAACAACATGTATCGGCACCTGTGTTCAGCCGGCCAACGCACCCGCCATTGCCGCCAATGCCGCCAACTTCTACTGTTACCGCCAGATCGCACACTTCCAAAAAGTCAGCAGTGTGGGATTTTTTTAATGTGTGTGCCTCTGACAAAAGCATTGTAATTTGCAATGAGTGCAGTCAGAAACTGAGCCTTGGTAAGCCCAACAGCCACATAGGTACAACTTCTATGCGAAGGCACATGAGCGGCAAGCACAAAGCACTTTGGGAGCAACACCTCAAAGGCAACAGGCAAACTAAAAGCCACACTCCTTCTGGTCCAGCATCTTACTGCTCTACCTCTGCTCTCCTTGACCCGTCTGAACCACCCTCCACTCCGCCTTCCACCTTGACCACCTGTTCCCATTCCCAGTCATCTGCCACCAGCCAAGTTTCTGTGAAGGCCATGTTTGAGCGTAAGAAGCCAATGTCTGACTGTCACCCCCTTGCCCGGCGTCTGACAGCTGGCTTGTCTGCACTCTTAGCCCGCCAGCTTTTACCATACCAGCTGGTGGACTCTGAGGCCTTCCGCAAATTTGTAGCAATTGGGACACCGCAGTGGAAGGTACCCAGCCGCAATTTTTTTGCTAAAAAGGGAATACCACACCTGTACCAACATGTGCAGAGCCAAGTTACCGCATCTCTGTCACTTAGTGTTGGGCCAAAGGTCCATATGACTACTGACGCATGGTCCTCCAAGCATGGTCAGGGCAGGTATGTCACCTACACTGCCCACTGGGTGAACTTGGTAATGGCTGGGAAGCAGGGAATGGGTAGCTCAACAACAACAGTGGAGTTGGTGTCACCGCCACGGATTGCACGCGGTTCTGCCACCACCTCTACTCCTCCATCGCTCTCTACCTCGTCTTCTTCTTCTTCTTACTCTGCTGCTGGGTCCTCCTTCTCCTCCTCCACACCTGTGCACCCCCAGCTCCCCCTAGGCTATTCGACGTGCCAGGTACGCCGTTGTCACGCTGTCTTGGGGATGACGTGCCTGGAAAGCAAAAACCATACCGGATCTGTACTCCTGTCATCTCTGCAGTCACAGGCCGATCGGTGGCTGACCCCACACCAACTGCAGATCGGAAAAGTGGTGTGTGACAATGGAAGCAATCTGTTGGCAGCGTTGAGACTAGGCAATTTAACACATGTGCCCTGCATGGCACATGTGTTAAATTTAATAGTCCAACGTTTTGTCTCCAAGTACCCAGGATTCCAGGACGTTCTCACCCAGTCCAGAAAGGTGTCGGCCCATTTCAGACGTTCCTACACAGCCATGGCACGCCTTGCTGACATTCAGCAGCGCTACAACATGCCAGTCAGGCGTTTGATTTCTGACAGCCAGACTCGCTGGAATTCAACGCTCCTTATGTTGGAACGTCTGCTGCAACAACAAAGGGCCGTCAACGAGTACCTTTTTGAACTGGGTGGTAGGACTGGATCTGCACAGCTGGGGATTTTTTTCCCCCGTTACTGGGTGCTTATGTGCGATGCCTGCAGGCTCATGCGACCTTTTGAAGAGGTGACAAATATGGTCAGTCGCACCGAAGGCACCATCAGCGACCTAATACCCTTCACTTTATTCCTGGAGCGTGCCGTGCGACGAGTGACAGATGAGGCTGTAGACCAGCGTGACGAGGAGCTGGAAGCGCACGATTTCTGGTCGGAATCACCAGAACGAACCCAGGCACCTGCTGCAACGCAGGGAGAGGTGCCAGAAGTGGAGTCAGAGGAGGAAGGTGGCTTTGTGGAGGAGGAGGAGGAGGACCAACAGGAGCAGGCTTCCCAGGGGGCTAGTGGTGACCTTTTGGGGACCCCTGGTCTTGTACGTGGCTGGGGGGAGGAGACCGTGGATGATGCAGTCCTTGATAATGAGGAAGCGGAGATGGATAGCTCTGCATCCAACCTTGTGAGAATGGGGTCTTTCATGCTGTCATGCCTGTTGAAGGACCCCCGTATCAAGAGGCTTAAGGAGAAGGACCTGTACTGGGTCGCAACGCTACTAGACCCTCGGTACAAGCATAAAGTGTCAGAAATGTTACCAACATACCACAAGTCCGAAAAGATGCGGCATTTACAAACCAGCCTGCAAAACATGTTGTACAATGCTTTTAAGGGTGATGTCACTTCAGGAACTCATCAACATTCCAGGGGCAGAGGTGCCAGTAATCCTGCCACGAGCACACCTGCAAGGACAAAGCCCTTTGGCCAGTCTGTAACGTCAGACATGCAAATGTTTTTCTGTCCAAGGCAGCGCCACAACCCTTCTGGATCCACCCTCAAAGAACGCCTCGACCGGCAGGTAGCGGACTACCTGGCATTAACTGCAGATATCGACACTCTGAGGAGCGATGAACCCCTGGACTACTGGGTGCGCAGGCTTGATCTGTGGCCAGAGCTGTCACAATTTGCCATGAACCTCTTGTCTTGCCCAGCCTCAAGTGTGCTCTCAGAAACGACCTTCAGTGCAGCAGGAGGGATTGTAACTGAGAAGAGAACTTGCCTAGGTCACAAAAGTGTCGATTACCTGACCTTTATTAAAATGAATGAGGGGTGGATCTCGGAGGGTTACTGCACGCCGGAAGACTTGTTCTGACTTCTATGCAGCTGTCCTTCTCTTCAAGCCTCATGACTCCACACACAGCTGTCCTTTAGCGTCCTCCTCCTCCCTCCGCCACCGTTACAAACTAGGGTGCAAACCCTACTGGTTTAATTTTTTCTGGCCTCTGTGCTTCAGTGGCTGCAACCAAAAAAACTGGGCAAACAATGTCTACAAGGTCAACGTATGGCAAAAAATGACTATTTTCAGCATTTATATGGCATATTTTTTCTGGCAACTGTGCTTCAGTGGCTGCGTCCAAAAAAATGCATATTTTCTGCATTTATATGGCATAATTTTTCTGGCCTCTGTGCTTCAGTGGCTGCAACCAAAAAAATGCATATTTTCAGCATTTATATGGCATAATTTTTCTGGCCTCTGTGCTTCAGTGGCTGCAACCAAAAAAATTTATATTTTCAGCATTTATATGGCATAATTTTTCTGGCCTCTGTGCTTCAGTGGCTGCAACCAAAAAAATGCATATTTTCAGCATTTATATGGCATAATTTTTCTGGCAACTGTGCTTCAGTGGCTGCGACCAAAAAAATGACTATTTTCAGCATTTATATGGCATATTTTTTTCTGGCCTCTGTGCTTCAGTGGCTGCGGCCAAAAAAACTGGGCAAACAATGCCTACAAGGTCAACGACGTTGACCTTGTAGGCATTGTTTGCCCAGTTTTTTTGGCCGCAGCCACTGAAGCACAGAGGCCAGAAAAATATGCCATATAAATGCTGAAAATAGTCATTTTTTGCCATACGTTGACTCAACGTATATGGCAAAAAATGACTATTTTCAGCATTTATATGGCATATTTTTTCTGGCAACTGTGCTTCAGTGGCTGCGACCAAAAAAACTGGGCAAACAATGCCTACAAGGTCAACGTATGGCAAAAAATGACTATTTTCAGCATTTATATGGCATATTTTTTCTGGCAACTGTGCTTCAGTGGCTGCAACCAAAAAAACTGGGCAAACAATGTCTACAAGGTCAACGTATGGCGAAAAATTACTATTTTCAGCATTTATATGGCATATTTTTTATGGCAACTGTGCTTCAGTGGCTGCGTCCAAAAAAACTGGGCAAACAATGCCTACAAGGTCAACGTATGGCAGTTGTTTAAAGAGAACAGTAGATTACTAGCCAGCAAAGCTACCTAAGCTAAAATGTCCCTCAAATCCCTGCAGACTTCTGTCCCTCCAATACAGAGCAGTATCAAGCAGATTACTAGCCAGCAAACTTACTATCATCTGTCCCTGAAATCACTAACAGCTCTCCCCCTACACTATCTCTTCCAAGCACACACAGGCAGATTTTTCAGATACATTTTTGCCCTTGATCCCCCTCTGGCATGCCACTGTCCAGGTCGTTGCACCCTTTAAACAACTTTAAAATCATTTTTCTGGCCAGAAATGTCTTTTCTAGATGTTAAAGTTCGCCTTCCCATTGAAGTCTATGGGGTTCGCGAACCGTTCGCGAACCGCTCGCGTTTTTGCGCAAGTTCGCGAATATGTTCGCGAACTTTTTTTCCGACGTTCGCTACATCCCTATCAGGGATCCCCAACCTTTACAACCCGTGAGCAACATTCAGAAGTAAAAGGAGTTGGGGAGCAACACAAGCATGAAAAATGCCAAGTAAGGACTGTGATTGGCCATTTAATAGCCCCTATGTGGAATGTGAACCTACATTGAGGCTGTGTTTGGCAGTACACCTGGTTTTAATGCACTAAAACTTGTCTCCAAGCCTGGAATTCAAAAATAAGCACCTGCTTTGAGGCCACTGGGAGCAACATCCAAGAGGTTGGAGAGCAACATGTTACTCACGAGCCACTGGTTGGGGATCACTGCTGTATATAATTAATCCTCACTGAAATCAAAAGCAGTCTGTTAAATGTTTAAACTATTTTCTAGTAGGCTTAAGGTATCCAAATTACAGAAAGATCCATTATCTGGAATACCCCAAGCCCTGAGCATTCTGGATAACAGGTCTCATACCTGTGCTAATATTTTATTTAGAGATATACAATAAACAACTACACTTGGGGGCCGATTCACTAAGGGTCGAATTTCGAAGTAAAAAATACTTCGAAATTCGACCCTCGAATTGAAATCCTTCGACTTCGAATATCGAAGTCGAAGGATTTAGCGCCAAACGTTCGTTCGATCGATCGAAGGATTTTTCGTTCGATCGAACGATTAAATCCTTCGAATCGAACGATTCGAAGGATTTTAATCCAACGATCGAAGGAAAATCCTTCGATCAAAAAAAGTTTAGCAAGCCTATGGGGACCTTCCCCATAGGCTAACATTGACTTCGGTAGGTTTTATCTGCCGAAGTAGGGGGTCGAAGTTTTTTTTAAAGGGAAAGTACTTCGACTATCGAATGGTCGAATAGTCGAACGATTTTTCGTTCGAATCGTTCGAATCGAAGTCGAAGGTCGAAGTAGCCCATTCGATGGTCGAAGTACCCAAAAAATACTTCGAAATTCGAAGTATTTTTCATTCGAATCCTTCACTCGAGCTTAGTGAATCGGCCCCTAAGACATTTCAGACAGTCAGAGGCTTCTGCATTTTGATCTATGCGCGGCTGTATGTTGATGCGCTACATGATGTACCAGATATATTAAAGTGCTTTGCCCTTTTGTAAGTGTTGACATACCTGAAATGTCCCCTTTAAGCAGACACAAACAGGTAAGAACAACGTGGAACATGCAAGATGTCAGATTAGAGAGACTTTTTTTTCCTTCGCCTCTAGATGGTGCAAAAGGAAAGCGAATATCAGTGCTTGCTGATTATTTATAATTTAGAGCCATATGCTGTTCGAGAGGAAGGGAAGAATTGGCTCCTTTTCCCAGTTAGCGTATGTTGAAAGCAGTAGGAATTAATAGGAAAAATCTGCCCAATTTATTTTTCTCCTAATGAAGGCACGAACATTTGATTTCCTTAGAAACTGAAAACTGATACCGCTTGGTGCATTTATAACCCTTATTCATTATATTCAGTAACTTCCACCAACCCAAATCATATACACTGTGATACAGTATTAGGACTTAGCCTGTTTCTTTATTTGGAACAACTGACTAGTTAACTGTAACACTGCCAATTATGAATCCTGGAATCAAATTAATATTGTCCTTGAAGTGGTACCTCACACATACTAGGGCTACACTAGACCCCATCTGTATCAGCATCAATCTAAACCTTTGTGCTCAGCATTCTATACAGAAAGAATAGGAAACTACGGCCCTCTAGATCTTATTGAACTACTATCAGTAACAGTACCAAAAGTTTAAGGGAAAGGTCACCTTTAAAAGAAGTTTTTGTTATATTTTAAACAAGCCTTTTCTAAAAAGCTTTTTATATGGTCTTCGGTATTTATTTTTTAATTATTAGTTGACAGGGCCACTGACTTTGGTTTAAGCTTCCTGGCCACTGAAATATCTCTTAGCTGGAATTGGCAAGCGACACTCACTCTCTCCTCTGAATTACAGCTGCCACTGCCAACCTGCTCAGTTCTGTACAAAGAGTATACTTCCCAAAATTTTGGAAATAAAAAGATGGACAAAAAAGTTAGCGTGTGTAGCGTGGCAATTTTTTGGCCACACCCATTTTTGTGGCCACACCCCCTAATTACCATGCTCATTTTACAAAATTTGGGGACTCTCCACACACGGTCTGAAATTTGTACGAATCCTCGATTCGTACAATCAGATCTTTGCGTCTATGGCCAGCTTTAGTTGTATAAAAACCAGGTGTACTGTCAAACATAGCCTCAATGAAGGTTGACAATCCACATAGGGGCTACCAAATGGCCAATCACAGCCCTTATATGGCACCCCAAAAAACATTTTTTATGCTAGTGCTGCTCCCCAACTCCTTTTACTTCTGAATGTTGCTCACGGGTTTAAAAGGTTGGGGATCCCAGCTCTAGACTTTAAAGCATGATTCTACCTCGTTGTGTGATTACTCGCCTATAACAGTGCAGGATCAAATGAAACCTCAAAGGTGCAGATGGCATTGGTGGTTCAAGAGCTGGTTTCAAACTAAGCGGTATACGGTCTGACACTGCTCATCCTGTCCACCTACTTAGAATTTACACAACTTCATCTTATTGAGGCATATTAGGAATGTCTAAGGTTTTTTCCCCTGTGTTCTGATTTGTGTTCCAGCTCAGACCAGAGACCACTGGCTGACACCATTCTGTGAATTCAGTCTATTATTGTGATACAGTTGGACTCATCTCTGCTTCACCTCATCCCATGACACTCCAAGTTTCGACCTGATGTTTCTTATCTTTGCACTGTCTATTATTGAGTTAAAGGTCTCAGAGTCCAGTGGTGTCTTTGAGCTGCAGTTCAGCATCAGCGAGATAGAAGTCAAACATTTCTGATTTATTTTCTTTTTGCTTATGTTGTGGAGAGTTTGTTGCCTTCCTGCATTCACACACACACACATATGGGAACAATTAATGAACTTTGTTCAGCAATAGCCTGATCAGCTATTTTTCTAAAAAGCAAAACCATGTACTTGACCAAATAAAAGTATCTCAGCCCTATTGGTATTATAAAGGACCCACTGAGGGCAATGTGACACGTTTAAATACTGCCAAACAACTAGAATCACCACTAAGGCACATATTACAATGGGTGGCAAATTGCCTATCTGTGGTGCATGCATTTATAATGTTTGCTAATTGTCTCACACCCTCAAGGAAATTGATATATTGGTTAGATGTAGTGTAACTAATGAGCAGAGCCATACTAGACTCACTGCTTTGATCTATATGAAGAGTAGAGTACATCTGGCTCTCATTGAGAGCAGCAAAAAATGCCAAAATGTTTCCTCTCTACAGTCGATAGAACTACTTTATGAAATATTAGCGTGTTTAAATTGGTCAGGGCGCAGAAGATGGCAGACGAGTCCTTAGAGGTAACAGCAGAGAGGCCAGCTTGCTCGTATTGTCCCTGAGATCACTATTAGTTGGTTAGAGCTTTATTTCTCTAGGTGACATCTCCATAACTTCTATATGGTTCTTTAGTTTGGAGAGATGGGCCCTGTGGTGCGCTGCTTCTACATTTAGTTAGTATCATTTGGGAGGCTGGTATTATTCTAGACTGACACTATTCTTAATGACAATGCAGAAGGGAAAGCATACTGCACCACAAATATGCGTGTGCCTATGAACAATCCCATACACAGTGCTTCTACAAGAAAAGCTTATCCACTGAGGAGGTCTTATCGTCATTTGCAGGCAAAGCATAAAGAAATCTGGAAAGGAATCTCAATATTGTTTTGTGAATTTCAGTATTACATAAAGCTCACCCACTGTTTTGCCCTTGCTGGGGTTTATCAGGGTAGTACAGGTTTTGGCATATGGGTGAATGGTGGGCAGGATTCAGAGACTGTAGGTGACTTAGGGGAGATCACGTGAATAAAGCATATGCCCAGATATTGTACCACTGCATTTAGGTCTATATTTGCCACTGCTAGTACTCCCAATGAATTGTGGTCCATGTGTAGTGGATTCTATATACAGGTATGGAATCCATTAATCAGAAACACATTATCCAGAAAGCTCAGAATTACGGGAAGGCCATCTCCCATAGACTCCATTAAAAAGAAAAAACTACTGATATGTTTGAAAATTATTTCCTTTATCCATGTAATAATAAAACAGTAACGTGTACTTGATCCAAACTAAGATATAATCAATCCTTATTGGAGGCAAAGCAATCCTATTTTGTTTATTTAATTTTTATAAGATTTTTAGTAGACTTAAATTATAAAATCCAAATTACAGAAATATCCCTTATCCAGAAAACCCTAGGTCCCAAGCATTCTGGAAAACACCAGGGAGCTGTTATCTGGTTACCTTACCATTGTTCTGCTGATGGGGTGATATAATTCTAACTTGCAGTGCAGCAGTAAAGAGTAACTGAAGTTTATGAGAGCACACGTCAAATGACTGGGGGCAACTGGGAAACTGACAATGCACTGAAAACAGATTTCAGTGCAGAAGTCTGCTGGAGCATAACTATTAACTGATGCATTTTGAAAAAAGCATGTTTTCCCATGACAGTATCCCTTTAAAAGACAAGCACTGGAGGAATGACAGTTTGTTAGGTAACCCCAGTGACTTAGGTTTTCCTTGTAATTTATTTTTAATTTTTGGAAATGTTCAATACTGTGCATGAGCCAAGCCTGGAGAGGCATGGGGAATGCCTTGGAAGTTGGGGGGAGATGGCACTGGCCCTCAAGGCAAAAAAACACTTTGGACTGGAACACTTTTTGATGAAGAGGAATGTCGGCCCCTGGTAAGAGGTATGCAATTAAAGCCACTAGGACATGCCTAACAACTGCCACCCCCAATTACTGAGTCTTTCTTTGCCCATGTTCAACATCAGACTGCTTCAGCAGACCTGCTATTGTATATGCCCGCTTTTTCAATTTCGATCTGTAACAGAGGATAGAGGAGTTCAGGTATGAGTAGGGTTGCCACCTTTTCTGGAATAAAATACCAGCCTCCCTGTATATGTATCTTTTTTCCCTATAATTAACATTGGGATCAACCATCATTTTTACCAGCCAGGCCGGAAAAATACCGGCCAGGTGGCAACCCTAGGTATGAGTTCATATGTGATATGAGCAAAATCTTTGCCAATGTGTGCAGCAACTTGCCTGCTACAGGGTTGTAATCAGTTGGAGGCAGCAGAAGCAAATGCCTAATGTGCAATAGAATTTGGGGGCACAATTGGAGGGTGAGCAAAGAGAGAAACAGGGGACTGTGTGGAACAAGCAACATGGACTGACCACCAGTGGAGAGGTGGCACGTGGACAGACAGAGGGAGCAGGGTTCTGGGCCTAGTAGCATTGCATTGTGTGCCAATACTACTACATGGCCTGGAAAACATGGTGTACAGCAGAATTCATCATGGATTGCTTGTGCTAATGAGTATCCAGGTCCATAAACTTTTGAAACTTGAGTTGAGTGACAAAATTGCATAGTTCTAATTGACAGTATCAGGGCTCTTACAGACGAGCGTTTTTCCCTGCGCTCCCCTGCGTTCCGTTTTTCTGCGTTCAGCCACAGGGGAGCGCAGGAATAGACGCATTACATTTTTTACAATGGGACTGTACTCACACAGGTGCGTGTAGGCGCCAACGCAGGTTGAGACGCAACATGCTGCATTTTTCCTGCGTTCGGCACCTACACGCACTTTTGTGAGTACAGCCCCATTGGAAAAAATGTAATGCGTCTATTCCTGCGCTCCCCTGCGGCTGAACGCAGAAAAACAGAACGCAGGGGAGCGCAGGGAAAAACGCTCGTCTGTAAGAGCCCTAAATAGGATGAATGAGAAAGGTTTCTATACAGATCATAGTATCCTTTGAATGTTATCTGTGGCAGTCAGGCAATAATAACAAGATGTTCAGCTCTACAGAAATGCACACATCCCTTGGCAGTCAGCAGATACCAGGAGTTGTAGGTCAACAACAGCTGGAGTCCACCATTTGATCAGCCCTCAATACTTTCCTTACTATCCCAGTGACTAATTTTCTAACTCCTAGTGATGCTACTGCTGCCTGCACAGTCGAGAATTGCATTTCTATAGTACAATGAAACATCTTTAATTTTGATTTGTAACGTTTGCTGTGTGGCCCCAGACAGAGCGGGACCCGGAGCAGCCATCCCTTCTCCACTCCCTCCTAAGACAGCTCTGCTAGTGGTCACTAGCTAATTGCTGACCCTTTTGTAAAGTAAAACTCAAGCCATGCTGCTTCCCCTCATTCATCCTACAGCTTCTGTATCAGTCATGCTGCTTCAAATGGAACTACTGTTTCACGCATTGTTATTCCTCAAAACCACTCATGACAAACATATCCAATAAAGGATTTGCTTAAAAGCCAAAAATAAAGATGAAATTAGCATCTGTAATTCGGTTAAATTTAATTTTAGGAATTGGCAATTACAATAAAAAGCTGTAAAGCAATCAGGCTTTGGGATGTGGACTGCTCTGTGAATTGAAAGGCCTCTCAGCCATTACTTGTCTATGAAGTCAAAGTAGAGTGTTGCATTCAGTAATTTGTATATCCCTTATTTGTGACTGATTTCTCTCCCTCTGGCACCGCAGGCATCTTCTCAATCCTTCGCTTTCCCAGCAGGGCAGGAATGCTTCTTACTCATCACTAAAGAATTTTAAATGCCTAACCCTGCTGCCTAGCCCTTCCTGCGATGACAAAGCTTTCTTGAGTCTGAATTTCTTCTGGAGTCAAATTAACTAGCAATTCAATGACTTCCGTATTGAAGCAATCTTTCGCTAGGGTTGTGAATGTGTAAATTTGGCGGCTTTAGATGCTAGTGAATTGATGACATGTTAGATTACAAAATAATTATCTGAGTATCTGCTTTCAGTGCTTTAAGTATATTCTTCATCAAAAGCTTATTGTTAAATCACAGGCAGTAATAAGGGCCCTTTCTTCTGCCGTTTGTTCCCCCCCCCTTTCTTTATGAATGAACAGAATGCATCAATGTGACTTTGGTTAATTAACATAAAGTTGATAATAACTACTAGTTAATACAATACCAATGTAAACATCATTGCCTCCATACAAATGGTTTAAGGCAAAAAAAACAAACTTATGATTGGGCAAGGAGGCTCCGTTTATCCTACCTGGCTGATGGAGCACCCATTAGATCTCACTGATCCCAGTTAGTCTACTTAGAGAGAAAATTATTCCGGCTGTGATTCCTATCGGCACAGGGATGTTGGCAGATTAGGGAAGTGAGAAGAGCTACATCGTCCTCCTACTTCTTTCCATATCTGTTCCTTTGGGCCATCTTCTTAAAGACTAGATCAGTAACTTTTGTTGATTCATGTACTTAGCCAAGTTGTACAATAGATAACCTTCCACCCATGGAATAATTTGTCAATAACATGAACCTTATGGCTGAATGGAGAATTCACTTGAGAAAAAAATAGGTTGAACCTGGTGGCCAGCTGTCATTCAACCTCATTTAATATGCATCTTATTAAAGGGTTCTGCAGTAACATGGCCATTCTTTAGTCTAGCCCAATTAGATGTTGGCTGTTGTTATTATCATGTTCATGGCACAATTAAAAGCTGTTAACTGGCTAATATCAGTTACAGTACAAGGCATGGGTGGTGCTTGGTCTAAAAGTCCATGGAAATCTCATTAAAGAACTGTTACAAAAAATGTCTATTATAAAACTTCCGGGAGGCAATTTATATCCACTGACTTTGCTTCCAGTGTGCTTCATGTATCTGTTCCCTGTGGATAATTAAGTTAACACAGACTAATCCCATTAAAAGTACACAATCCCAGTTGCAGTCATGTCATGCTCTCGGACATTTGAGAAGCTAGTGACACCTATGGAACTAGGGCAAACTTTGTCCGGCTGTCTGTAATTTCTATATATTGTCCCTACTATTACTGTCATTTATTTTTATAATGTCAGTCTATTCCACTGTGCTTTATAGAGATTATACAGCATTTTCTGTCCCAGTAATACGTACAGCATAGGCATTAACACTGCAGTCTCAATCACACCATAAGTATGATGGCACACAGGGCAGATTTTGGGTGTTTAGCCTGCCATGTAGTGGTTACAGATGATTATATTTGCCCTATTTTGATTTGCTTAAAAATGTGCAGTGTTTTTGTCTCTTAAAAAACTGGTACATTTTTCCACAAAATATAAATTTATGTCAATGTGCCTTTTTAGGGGCTTTTTTTAACCCACAAAATGCATTGTAGGCTGAAGGTCAAAAGCTATTTTTTCTTGCCCTTTATTTTTCCCACTGCAAACCCATACCTGGCACTATTACTAGTAGTGGTTCCAAATTATTATTATTATTATTAACATGTATTTATATAGCGCCAACATATTGCGTAGCACTGTAATTGACTGCCGATGTTCAGTGTATCCTCCTAGTGTGTCCAATGGGGAATGCCTGGAATCACCAGCACTGGCACATTTCAGGGTCTTGTAGCTTGAGAAGACACCCTAGAGTTTTTCCAAGAGACCGTCTCTGGAAACCGCTAGCATTTTAGGTATTTTCCATGTAAGCCACTGGGTGATTTCTGCCATTTTGAAGCAGATGAACATAGTAGACCAAACCATAAAAGAGGTTTGCAGAACGTGCCGTATTCAATAATGTGCACACATTTTGCCTGAGCACAATAATGAGCACATTTATATAGAGTTAAAAGTGCCACAAGGTTGCTGTTTGCTTTCCATCCAATTTTCCTGGCAAGAGTTGCCTTGCGTTAAAACAATTTTTAAATGAGTTTTAAAGTGCTATTTTGACTGCATGAGATGATAAATTACAAAGGCAAATTAATTTCATTATATAAGAAACAAAGAATCCTTGAAGCGAAAGCTGAAGGAAGTCAATGCCAATCACACATTGTGCATTAAAATGTAGCCGTATTCGAGCCATAAAGGCAGCAAACTTATCGGTTACAGTTAGAATACAATACTTATATAATGAGGAGAAGGGAACACATGGAAGTGTTATTCAAATGAAAATACCGAACTATTTGAACTGCCGAGGAATCTTTTGTTTTGAGCAATGAGCATATGTAATAGATTTAATTATTAATTTCTTATTGTTACCTTCGCATAGACAGAGTTCAAGGCACAGCTAGTCTCTGGCTTTCATAGATATAATTTGTATAATTGTTTCCTGAAGGAAAAAAAAAAAGCTCCAGCCCCTAGCTCTTTGCTAAATAGCATTTAGATGCTGCATTCCAAAAGTAAGAACACCTGCCCTTTCTTCAAAGTCAGTTGATTATTTGCGATGCTGAATTATTTTTAGATAGTGCTCTTTCTCAAGCCCTTCGTCTACACGGATTATTGTGCTCCCTTTTTATTTTTAATGAAGACATTACATTTGTCAAGGCCTGTCTGTAAATAAATGATAACAGGAGCCATATATGTGTTTACTGTTTTCTGTTTCAAGGGCTCCTAATTTCATACGAGGAAACGTTCCCAGCATCAAACAAAGGAACCGATTTTTAAATGGAGACAATTAAGGTTTAGTTTTCTATTACGTTGATTTGGAGGCAGTTAATGGATTATAATTGTGTTATTATTCATTGCCATGTAAAAAAAAAAGTTTGTGAGTTTGATTGGCTGACTAACCATGCTCTCTTTATTTCTATAGTGATCCATCTGTGGATTAAGTGAAGTGAGGAATAAAAGAGCATATTTGCTAAACTAATTTAGTCGTTGATTGCCATCTGCTTGGACCTGGAAGACATAACAGATTTAAAGGAAAGTAATTTGAAACAGAGTCTTTTTTTGACCTCTGCATGGATAATAAAAGGTAAGTTTGTCTAAGCAGAGCTTTTTTTTCCTAACCTTTGACATGTTATATCATTTTTTTTCTTTTTTTTGTTGCATCAGACACCAGGGAATATAAATGAGCACATAGTGGCTAATTGCTGCACAAACTGCTTTAAAAACCTGCTTATCCCGTTAATAGAAAGAGTCACAGTCAATTAAAAGCAATGAGCAGATAAACAAAATCAACAAATTAAGCTGGTCCTAAGGTAGCAGTTGGTGCCTTAGATAAGATAAACCATAAAGTTCCCTGAAAATCTAAATTGGTTCCATTTGGGGTCTGACCAGGTTGTTTGTGAACCTGAATTGCGGCAGAAAAAGATACAAGATGGAAGAAATAATGCCTGCATATTGTATTCATTATAAAATTATATTTCTATCTATATCCACTTGCATGTATGAGTGTGTTTAAAGTTAGAGGAAATCATTAGGGCCACAATCAATCTAAAGAGGTGCCCAGAGACCAGCGTCCTCTATCGCCCCCTAGTGCCTGCCCGGAGGATCGTGCTCACATGCATCATTTATTTCTACCAGAATCAAGGAGATTACTTGTGTGGATTGGCAGCATGCCGCCCCTTAATTTATGCTGCCCTGGGCCTTTGTGGCCTTGACACAAATTCAGCTCTGGAAATCACTGGTCTAGTAACCTGTGGCATATCAGTTTCTAAATGTATCTCCTAAAACCAAACACTATTCAAGATCACTGTTCAGAATTTAATAGGCAACTTATGAATTTCCAGTGCCTACAAACGGAAGCAGATGGGTTCAATTTCAGGCAGTATGGTACTGAGTTTAGCCATAACAACCAAGAAAGGGGTGGGAAACAAAATCTGAACATCAGCAATCAGCATCAGCAAACAACCTTGAGATGGCAGCACTCAATAGGGAGATTATCACAAAGCAGAGTTTCGTGAAATAAAAAGAAATTTGAATGTTAGTAAATCGCCCCCCAAGGTATGGAGATCCAAATTACTGAAAGATTCCTTTTCTGGAAAGCCCCAAGTCCAAGCATACTGGATAATAGGTCCCACACCTGTACTGAGAAGTCCCATAATATATACATCGAATCTATCTCCAATCAGCTATGAGTTATTTTGCAGTTTATAATCTTTTCTAAATTTGAAAAAAAAGCCATAGTTCATTTATGGCTGACCCAGTAGAGTCTTCCTTATTACATTGGCCATAATTAATAATTCTTATTAACTTTTATATTTATCTGGTGCTCCATGGTTAGATTTACTTTTACAGTTGGTTTCACCTGCCTTTAATACCACTGCCAAGAAAAAAAAAAATATATTTTTGCACTTTATCGCTGCTTTTTTTGATGTACATGGTCAAAAATATGTATAGTTTTTCACGTAGAACCACCAAGCTCTAGATAAGTAAAACATGTTTATTCACATACCATGTGTGTCCACCATTTTGGTACTCATTAGGACCTTTATCAAGGATAATTCATGTGTAATTCTAATTTGAACATGGCTTGACAAAGGGCACACATCAACTTACCAGAAGCCACCACTTCAGACTAGAAGAAAAGAAATTTAATTTGAAGCAACGTAGGTGGTTCTTCACAGTGAGGTTGTGGAATGCACTGCCGGTGATCAAAGGCTATTGTGATACTAAGTTCTATAGTTACTATAGGTATGGGTATATAGAATTTAATTAAAAGTAGGGAGGGCTGTGTGTATGGATGCTGGGTTTTCATTTGGAGGGGTTGAACTTGATGGACTATGTAACTATGTAAGTGCTGCATTGTCTAATGCCACTTCTAATATACTCATATTTTACAACAGGGGGTTCATTTATATATCTAACAATACTTAAAAGTTTACTTAAATAGCCACACTCACATTCAAGAAAAAAAAAAACTAAGGCTGCCTCGGGCAGCAAATTGGGCAGGATCGCCCCTGGTTATGAGCTAAATAAATCACCCATTCCACTGAGCAATATTTTGGTGTGCTTCTGGATTATTTCTATATGGTAGGATTTGTTGTCCACAGCTAAATCTGCACTACCACGGGTGAAAAAACAAACAAAATTAGCACTTGCTATATAGCAATGGAAGCACTTACGTATTTATGAATTAGGGGACAAGGTATACCAGTGTAAATTGTAGGTTTTTACCCATAATACACCTTTTGCTCCTCAAGTGCCACTTTTTGCATCACAAGTAAAGAGTGCAATGAGTTGTTCCTGACTTTGGCAGGTGTTACTTTTTCCTAATATTGAAGGGATGGAAAGAAGACTTCCCCTTGCACACTCCTTTCTTGCACATCTGTCAGGAGGACACAGAAGGAGATTTGGTGGACACAAGGCAATCTGAATCCCTGTACTTACCCCATGATCAGGACAGGCATTAAGGGGGTTATTTACCAAACTCCAATTTTTTTTAGACTTTTAAATGGGTGGGGGGGGAACTTTTCACAGATGCTGTTAAAAGTCCGAATTAAAAAGTACTCATCTCAAACCTGCCGAGGTCATGTAGAAGTCAATTACAGTTGTCCCATTTACAGTTGGAAGATTTCATGATCTCCACTGGGTTTCGTACAATAATCTGATTAATCTGTGGTTATCGGTTCGATAACCCAAAAAAAATTTGGGGTGTCAAATCCAAAAAAAACCCCATAGGATTCCGTTTTTTTACTACTTTATGGAGTCATTTTCCGCACCCAATTTTTTTCGAGTAAATTTATTGATAAATACGGTAATGAGAAATTTTTGGATTTTAGTAAATAAGTAAAGGGCTCCATTTCACGACTGAGTGCTACATTGTATGGCCGTTTGTACAGGCTCAGCCATGTGTGCTTAGTGTGTGATGATCTTAAGGCTACAACATTGCGAGTCTTAGCTCTCAGCCTTATGTGCCAAGCCTCTATAAATTACCCTACACTGTCTCAAGAATTTTAGCAGGAAATCAAAAAACATCTCCACTTTTATACATCTCTGGTTGGAAATCTGAAACTTGCATAGCTCTCTAATGTGCTCAAAAAATCAAGGCAATATTTAAAAAGGGAGAATTATGTAATGACTAGCCTTATTTAATGTGCAAGTGTAATGCACAGTGTTACAGAATTGTTACTATAATTATCCCTTGTATAGTTTTTTCCCTATTGATTTTATTCCAGTTTCTCACTGAGAACTATTGGTGCATTTGTTTAGCTTTTAAATCCTGCCCACATCAGTAAGGCTCCTATTGCTTTCATTTATTTTCCATTTATTTTTATTTCAAGCAATGCCCTAATCACATGATGCCCCACAGTGCATTTGAAGTATGTTGCATAGTCCTTAGTACCCTAAAAGTGCTTTAGAAAATCATTTTTATTATATGTAAGACTAAACGTGGCCATGCACGGGTAAATTTAATCTGATGATACCAGCCATTCAGACCAATTCTGATATCTGCCTGTGTACGGCACCCAACTGGCCTCACCATACGACCTGATATTACAGCGTATGGCCAGCTTAAAAAGGCGATGATGGATGTCCAACATGCATGTAGAATAATCATGTCTCACTGAATCATCGGCCTATATGAGGAAAAGTATTGCTTAGTTGCTGGACAGAGAGGCATCAATACTAGACCATATGGTACATGACTGCTGTGGGTTAGGTATTGGAGTACAAGCAAAATAAAAAAAAATGAAGGTTAGGATGTCTTTTCAGCTGCTATTACTGCCGTTTGCTTGTTTGTGGCCATAAATCTTTAATTTTCACAGTGCAGGTGAGATGCTGCATGTTGAATCTCACCTGCATTTTGTGGTTCAGTGTGGCCCATCAGTACAGCTGCTATTGGAATTAAGCTTTGTAAACGTATGTACTCCCTTGCAATGGAACACATAGAAAAGCCCAGGCAAGGAAATGCATGAGTGAATGCTCATTTATAAGTGTCCTTAGAAGTTACATTGATTGCACCAGTGCAGTTACCCATAGCAACCAACTTGCTTCATTTTATAACTTGTAGTAGACTGTTCAAAGTTATTGTTGATTGGTTGCTACAGGGGGTATTCTTACTTGAGAAAGATCGGGGGATTTTTGTGGACAACAAGCTGTTTAGTTCTAGGCAGTCATTCTGTGGCTACTAAAGCAGATAAAGTACTGTCTTGCAAAAAAAAAAAAGGCATTAACACAAAGAAGGGAAACATAATATTGTCTCTTTATATGTCCCATGTAAGTTCTCACCTTGAGTATGCAGTGCAGTTTTGGGTTCCAGTCCTAAGGGCAAGGTCACATAGGGCGTTTTTACGTTGCATTTTAAAAATGTGTGGTTGAGCCAGGGGCGCTTCGCCAATGAGACGACCTGAGAATCTCGCCTCAGGCGGCAGCGCACCACTAGGTACCAGGGGCGGCAAAAATGCTGCTCCTGGTAATTTAAGAGCCGAATTTCCAGTAGGGATGTAGCGAACGTCGGAAAAAAAGTTCGCGAACATATTCGCGAACTTGCGCAAAAACGCGAGCGGTTCGCGAACGGTTCGCGAACCCCATAGACTTCAATGGGAAGGCGAACTTTAACATCTAGAAAAGACATTTCTGGCCAGAAAAATGATTTTAAAGTTGTTTAAAGGGTGCAACGACCTGGACAGTGGCATGCCAGAGGGGGATCAAGGGCAAAAATGTATCTGAAAAATCTGCCTGTGTGTGCTTGGAAGAGATAGTGTAGGGGGAGAGCTGTTAGTGATTTCAGGGACAGATGATAGTAAGTTTGCTGGCTAGTAATCTGCTTGATACTGCTCTGTATTGGAGGGACAGAAGTCTGCAGGGATTTGAAAAAAAGTGACTCCGGTGTTTTTTCTGGAGACGGTAATATTATGGATATTTAGACAGAATGGGAACAAGGTCACACAGCTCGATGGCGGGTTGAAGAAAACAGTGTGCAAATAATGCCTACAAGGCCAACGTATACACTACTACAGCGGTGGATACGGATTACGTAAAATATATGAATGCTGCTTGAAAAAAGTGACTCCGGTGTTTTTTCTGGAGACGGTAATATTATGGATATTTAGACAGAATGGGAACAAGGTCACACAGCTCGATGGCGGGTTGAAGAAAACAGTGTGCAAATAATGCCTACAAGGCCAACGTATACACTACTACAGCGGTGGATACGGATTACGTAAAATATATGAATGCTGCTTGAAAAAAGTGACTCCGGTGTTTTTTCTGGAGACGGTAATATTATGGATATTTAGACAGAATGGGAACAAGGTCACACAGCTCGATGGCGGGTTGAAGAAAACAGTGTGCAAATAATGCCTACAGGGCAAATAATGCCTAAAAGGTCAACTTATACACTACTACAGCGGTAGTAAAATAAAAAAAAAGTAAAATAAAAAAAAATGAATATTAAAAAAAAAAAATTAAAGTTGGTGCTGCTGAACTATTAGGAGCAGCAGATTAGCACACCAGTCCCACTCCCCAACACTGCTAGACTAATAGCACTGGGCTCTTATAGTAGTAGTAGTAGTAGTAGTAGTAAAACAACAAAAAATAAATAAAAGCAGTCCTTACAAGGACTACTGTTATTGCAGCAGTCAGCAGATGAGATCAGAAGCAGGACAGCTGCCCACTGCAGCTACATACAGAGCACTGCAGTAGAAGGTAGATTACTAGCCAGCAAAGCTACCTAAGCTTAAATGTCCCTCAAACCCCTGCAGACTTCTGTCCCTCCAATAACAGAGCAGTATCAAAACGATTACTAGCCAGCAAACTTTCAACTGTCCCTGAAATCACTAACAGGCAGCAGCTCTCTCCCTACACTATCTCTTCAGCACACACAGGCAGAGTGAAAAAACGCTGCAGGGCTTCGGTTTTTATAGGGAAGGGGAGTGGTCCAGGGGAGAGCTTCCTGATTGGCTGCCATGTACCTGCTGGTCTGGGGTGAGAGGGCAAAAAAAAGCGCCAACAATGGCGAACCCAAAATGGCGAACGTCGCGCGACGTTCGCGAACTTCCGGCGAGCGCGAACACCCGATGTTCGCGCGAACAAGTTCGCCGGCGAACAGTTCGCGACATCTCTAATTTCCAGTTTTAAAACCGGAAATTCGGCTCTTCTAACGCAGAGAACGTAATTTCTCTGCACTAGCGTCCTGGCCCTCTCTGCCGCCCTCGTGGACCCCCTGCATGCTGCCTCAGGCGGTGGAGCGGCCAGGATCGCCCCTGGGTTGAGCGTAAATACGCATGAAATGAAGCCCTACTGAAATTAATGGGATACGCACAATTCCCACTGCGTGTTTGAGAGCCAACATCCACCATGAGATGCCAGTATTTGCTTTTTTTCAGCAGAAAAGCCAATACACCAAGGAAACACCAAATTATTGAGTGTATTGGGATCCTCAAGTTTGGAAATACACTTAGGGGCAGATTTGTTAAGGGTTGAAGTGAGATTCGAATTTAAATTTTCTATTTTTTTTTTGGTCAAAACTTTCAAATTCGAATTGTGAATTATCCAAATTCGATTCAAGTCACCTTAAAATTGTGAATTGAGTTTTTCTCATTCGAATCGAGTTTTTCTAATTCGAATCAAATTCCATTCGGGTTTTCAGATCAATTGAATTTGTCTGAACTGAGAAAATTCTATTTTATTAATACATTTTGATTGAATTTCACATTTGTGGGAGTTTATGGGAGTTTTAAAAAAACTCACATGAATTAGAAATTCGACCCTTGATAAATGTGCCTCCCCATGTATTTTCATTATGGCAGCCAAACTCTTGCGATATTGATTGGGCCCTTACTTGCGGCGTTGTCTGCTGGTGATGTAATTACATTGCGTATTGATCACATTTTGCTTGTAAATTGCTTTTCCAGGATGAAAAACACACATTATCTTGTGAATGTGGTTTCATTGGTGTATTTACGATCGAGCGAGAGTTTTTAAAAACACCCCATGGGACCTCGCCCCAAAAGAATAATATAAATGAGCTTGAGTGAGTGCAGAGATGTGCAAATAAACTGGTTAGAGGGATGGAACATTTAAATTATGAGGGGAGACTGTCATGGATGTGGTTGTTTTCTCTGGAAAAAAAGACGCTTGCGGAGGACATGATTACACTTTACAAGTATATTAGAAGCCATTATAGACAGATAGCAGGTAATTATTTTTCCAATAAAAAAGATCAATTGAAAAGGAAACCCCCCACCCTCGGATGAGGTTAGACTAGGGGAACAGAACTTTTATTTGAAGCAGTGTAAACAGTTCTTCACAGTGAGGCTGGTGAGGTTGTGGAATGCCCTGCTGGGTTATTTGTTATTGCTTTTAAGTGGGGCTTGGATGATTTCTTGAACAAGCATAATATCCAAGGCTAATTAGTACAGATATTAGTACAGATATTGGTAAATATAATTTCTATATGTGGCACAGATAGGTCAATATAAGTATGTGTATACATGTCCACTGGGATTTATTTGGAGGGATTGAACTTGATGGACCAAATAATTATTCCTTCTTTTGTTAAGAGTAACTCTAGTTTCATCCTTTGTATATGTGAACAATCAAAAACTATTGATTACAGTATTTCAATTATTGCTCAAATCCAAATATGTAGTTCTCATCTTTTCCAGTGACCGAGTTCAACTATAACAGAATGAGCAAGGGAATGGCATTCCTTGTAGCGTCTTGAAAATGAGCTGGAGAGAGTCCAGCCGCCTGACCTCTGCTATCAAACTTGGAATACAACCAACTACTGTATCCTCATAATTATCTGTTTTATTTACTATTTCTTGAACATTTAAAAAAAAAAAAAAAAAACTACTGCCAAATGGATACCAAAACAATTTAAAGAGCTTTTCCAAATCTTGAAAATATTTTCAAGAAAAAAAAAAACAGCAAAAAAAGAGTTCATTTCCCAAAATCATGGTTGCCTAGTGCTGAGAGAAGGAATTCTCGCACGGACTCTGAAATCACATTATAATTACACTGGCTAATCTGCTTTTGGAAAAGTGCTTCTCGCAGATGACGGGACAGGTGAATCACTGCTATGTCAACGTAAGAAGAAAATAAATTAAATAAACCAGGGCTTGACCAACTGGCTTAATCCCTTCTAGATTTGTTTTTAATCTCAGGGTGAGGAGCATCCTCGAGGATGCTAACAAAAATCTCATTGCCGGCCACTCACATGAAAACGAAGTCACTGTACTCATTGCAGTTAATGAGATGTGGAAAGCTTAGTCATTTCATTTGCTGGACCATATGTTGTTAAGTGATACTGCTGATTTCACTCCTTCATTTCTTTTTCTCCATTTAAGCAGCAGGCAATACTCTCTTAGTAAATCAACTCACATGTAATGAACAAAAAAATGACTTCCAAGCACAGGAGACTCAGAGACATTGCACTGGCTTTGCCTCACAGTTACTCAGCTTTATATCTGTATTGTGACACCTGTAGTGCACTTTGTTTCACACCTTGGGAAATATTTGACAATTCATGGTAACCAGTTTTCTTCGGGTCACTATAAAAGATTAATACTTGGCAACAAATTAGTTTAATGTTTAGACACCAAGGTTCATTTAGTTACAGAGCAAAATCTGGGCCATAAAATGAAATACAAGTCAGGGGAAAAAAAAAATCCGAAAAATATTTTATACACGGAAATATTGGAGATTGCAATTTGATAAATGGAAAAAGGATACAATGCTGTTTGGAAGTTGAAAGCACAGTTTTAATAAAGTCTTGTAATATTGTTTGCCTTACGCTTACTAGAATGAAATCTGCAGTGATTCCTTGATCATCGGGGTCCTATCACACACATTATTGTTTACTTAATATTCTGGGAACCTCACTCTTTATACTGGCCTTAATAATAATAAAAAAAAAAACTAAAACAAAAGCAGTAAATGCCAGGCTTATAATAAAAAGAAGTAATAAATCAGGGATGGAAATGAAATTGAAATTGGATGGATGTGCAGAAATCTTTATTGAAGTAATTATTTTTTCCTAGGCCTATTTAATTAACCCCTTTATTGGTGGGGTTTGCTTTTCCACAATGGAAAAAACAAGTTGCCATGCAGGGAATGAGGTCGGTCAGAAGCTGTCAGCTCTGTGGGATAACTGAATGTCAGAGAATACTGGGTAATATTTAGCAAAGTCTTTTTGAAAAATAAAAAAATAAAGCTGGCCATACAAGGCCCATGGATGCATTAAGCAAATCAACATGACTTTATAGTGGAAAAGTAACTCTGGGGTGCTGACCCATTTTTGACACAGTGTCTAGCTGTCTCACCCAGCTGATGGTCTGGAGCAGAACAGCCTTGCCTGCCAACTTACTTTTAGCTTGCTTATTGTTAACTGTGTTACAGTAGGTTGGGTGGGTACAGAGGTTTATATGATGACTAGAGTCAGACTGGGGCCAACCCAAAAATCTTAGACCAGGGGCCCACTTTCAGTACTATTATAATTCCTCTCCTCAAGCAACCTCTATTCTTCTATTCTCTTTTCTTTACATGCTATAATATATTACTCAATCTATTTAGTATCTTTGTTCTCATAGAAATAGGTAATGGCCATGAAATATGTCAAATGTTTTGAAGCAGGAGGGCCACTGACACCTGGGCCCACCGGGAGTTTTCCTGGTATCCCTGTGGGCCAGTCCGACACTAATGATACAACCCCATGGTAAACTGCCCTGGGATCCACTGTGTGCAGTCTTAAAATCATTAATGAACTTAGATTGAAATACAATATATCTTTTTTGGTCCCCCAATAACAACCTAATTATGAAATCCTGGATTTGAACAAGTACATATTCATACTATAACTTTTTTAATAGATACATAGACTTGTGTGATCACCACACCAACCCTGAGGAAGCCGTCAAGGGAGACTGTGAAATGTGTCAGACTTTGGAGCGGTGTGATTTATTTACAGATTACAGACTCAACTGGAGAAGCCTTCCTCGTCCCAGAGAAGTCCAGACTTCTACTTTGCTTTGGGTACTATTTGCTTTACGATCTGGCTACCCTTGTGAGTACAGTGATTTTGACATTTATTAAAGCAGTATTATACTATATTTTGCTTTATTTACATTATATTATTTGATGAATGGCTGGAGGAAAACTATAAGGCGAAGGACTGACATTATTATTTGCATCATAACTCCGAGAAAACTTTTGAGTATATACCAAAAAGGGGGAATCTTGAAGAGTATTACAGTGGCGGATCTACTGTAATTTAGCTCTCTGGGCACTTTGTGGCTGTATGGGCTTTATTAATAATCTTTATTAATTAAGGCAACACTACTCTAGGGGGCAGATTTACTAAGTTTGAATGGTAAATTCAAATTTGAATTTGAATTTTCTAATTGTGTCAAAGGTAGAAGCTCTTCTTTCCAATAGTCGCACAGTATTGGTATTGGCTTTCTATCTAATTTTATGATTGATGTTTGATTACAGACCTCCAATCTGTTCTATTAGGGTCAATCTATTCAATTGCTCAACCATAAAACAAAGGGCCCCAGGTATTTACCTAAAAATGTATGTAATATCTTTGAAAAACCCTTTTGAAATTCACATATTTTAAAAAAAGGAGCTCCAGTGCTATTCAAAACAAACTGGATTTCAAAGGTCTCAAAATGATGACTAAATACGTGGGTCTGGATTTATGGAGACACAGGAGAAGAATTTTAGTAAGGTGCAATGAAATGAAGGATTTAGAGAGTCTTGAAATGGAGCTTATTCTTTGCTTATTTATTCTTTGCTTAATGGGAAGCCAAGATAAGGATTTCAGGAGTGGAAGGACATGTTCTCTCTTAGATGAGGGGAGGATTCTAGTGAATAAGTGATGTTAAAGGGAACCTTCCAACACTTTTTGCAGATTTGTTCTCCAAAAAATAAAGCATTTTTTCAATAACTTTCTACTTTCTGTTTGTGAATGCTTTTCTAATATTGAAGTTTAAACATTCATTTTTCACCTTAAGTCTTTCTTAAGCAGCTACTGGGCAGAATCCCTTCATTAAAAGCAGATGTTACAATTGAAACAATAGCTGCTAATATTCCACAGATGCTGCTGAAAAATGTATTACCAATGTTGTAAATTGTAACAGTTCAGAATCTGCGTCTGGTTTACTCAACTGCCAGACAGAAACACCACAATTGGGAACATTAAGGGGCATATTTATCAAAGGTTGAATTTCGAATTGAAAAAATGTTGAAAATCTAATAGGTCCGTATGTGGCTGAATTCGAATGGTACGAATCTAAGGAACATCGCATTTGATCGAATTCGATTAGAAGTTTTTCCCAAAAAAACTTAAATTTTTCAAAGTCCACCAATTGACTCCAAATGGGTTCTAGGAGGTCCCCCATAGGCTAAAACAGCAATTCAGCATGTGTTAGATGGCAAATGGACAAAGTCGAGACAGCACATGGTAAATTTCGATATTCTAATTTTTTAATTTTTTTTCAAATTCAAATCGAATTTGGCCTAAACAAAGTAAAAAAAATGAAAACCAATAGCAAATTGTCTCAGACTATCACTCTCCATCATGCTAAACGTTAACTCAAAGGTGAACGGTCCCTTTAAAGAAAAATCCCTGGAAAGAGCAGATGGTTTCCCTGGTTAATAGAGCACAGTTGGGCTCATTTATAAACGTTGTGCAGTGCAGAATAATTTGCACAGTGAATATATTTGCCCTGCGCATGGTTGTATAGATAAAGTTGAATAAGAGTGGTGTATTTAATGTGCAAACAGAATTGTGAATTTCTTTTCACTCTGCAAAGGTACATAACAGCTTTTTAAAGGAAAACTATACCCCCAAATAATGTAGGTCTCTATAAAAAGATATGGCATAAAACAGCTCATATGTAAAACCCTGCTTCATGTAAATAAACAATTTTCATAATAATATACTTTTTTAGTAGTATGTGCCATTGGGTAATCATAAATAGAAAATTTTAAAAAATAAGGGGCGCCCCCTGGGATCATACAATTCACTGTGCGCACAAACATACCAAACAAACTATACATATTAGGTCACATGAGCCAATTAAAAGACAGAGTTGAGTCTTTTGCTTCCACACTTCTTCCTGTTACAGTTCTGGTCAGGTGATCTCTGAGGCAGCACACAGACCATCACAAAATGGTGTCTCAAGGCAAGAGATGTAAAAGGGCAATTTTTACTAAAATATGCTATTTTCGTGCACAACAGCCTCATACAGTAGCCGCTAGGTAGGACAAGGGACTCATGGTGCCATACATGATTGTGGATCCCACTAAATCAGTAACCCTGTTCTAAGCAGGGGGTTCTCTGTATTTTTGAAACATATGTTAATCCTCTATGTAAAGTATTGTTCAATTGATTGGGAACCTTGGCACTCATTAAATGGAACCAAAGAATACATATGTTATGTTTTGGGTAGCCGAGGATGATTAGAATATAATAACAGTGCTTTATTAATAGGCTCATGCAGCCATTACATAACAGTAACTTTCAGTTTTAAGCTGTCCGGGAAGTATGCACAGTATGTCTGAGCACAGTGACATCTACAGGCCATTTGTATAAACACCACAACATGACAGGTATACAGTATATAGCAATCATAAAAAACACTATAGCAAATGTAAGAGCCTTTTAATTGGCACATTGCAAAGAGTTAAATCCTTTCATTATTCTACAAAGGAAGCTATTTCGACAGGCATAAGAATACTGGCTTTATTTGAGGGGCTGACTTAAGATGACCAGATCACCTTTTTTTTTTATTAAGAAAGTCTTATAAAAGTAAAAGCCACTGCAATGTTTTCAGACCAGGAAGCACTTTTCAGGGGAGGTCTGGTCCCCCATCTAAAAGTACAAGTGTTATGTGTTAGTGCTTACATTTGATCAGCATTCGGCTTGGCACAAGATTCATTTCTATGGGGGCAGAAGCAAAGTTTCAGAACTGAAAGGTGTGAGGGCTGCTTAGCACACTGAATTGACTAGCAGAATGACTAGCAGTAAGTGTCAAACTGGCGTGTAAAGTGTCTTTCTGCCAACTCACACCTAATTAAACATGGACCCTAAATCCCTTAAAAGCCGTGTTGCTCAAAGTAAGTTCTGATCTCTTGCAGCAAATGAGCAAATCAGACAAGCTTTCCAATTCAAAGACAACCTCGTCTGGTCACTAATTAATGAATACACACTGCTCGCTGTATATTTTCTGAATTTAAAAAAAAAAAATTAAAATATATTATATATCTTCATTGCATGAAATGATATAACTTCTTCCTATCTCTCTCCCCCGGTCTCTGATTTTTACTGTCATGTACTTTGTCAGAGCAGGGATGGCATCATTCAAAATGAATGTCTTCCTTAACTCTTGAACTAGAACCTGGCAGCCAGTGACACTGTGGGTAATGGTTGGTTGAATGCAGGTGTCTGTAAGGTGGCATGTTGATTATTGGGTATGATGAATGGTTGTTTACTTTTCTAAAAGAAGCTCCTTCCTCTCCGGTACTACTGTCTGGTACTGCTCTGATGACATCCCTTGAGCATTCATGGGATGGAGGAGGCCTACTCGATTGGTAATGCAGAGGCATTCTCTCCTCTTCCCCAGAACAAGGCAGGCCATAATGGTCCCTAAGGACACCAACAATGGATTGTATGACCCAACATAACCAACAACTGGTGTAGTATTTTCAGTAACAGGTCAGTCATGAGCAGCTGTGATACTTTTATTGTTGGAGGGTCGAGGGGCTAAACAGAGCTTGAAGGTTCTATTCAAAGTACTACTGCCCAACAAATAGAACTTCAGCAATTGTTTAAGAGTTGTTGGCTTCCGGTGGGTACAGTCATATAAAAGTCTTTATGCATCAGATTCCCATTTTCTGATTATATTAACTATGCTTTCTCAGTGAGATTGTGCATGCTGGAAGAAAAGTATAATCTATTTGAGGTAAAGGCCAGAAGAGGCAACTTGCCATGTTTGCATATATAGTAAATTTTAAAAATCACGAAGTAACATAGTAAGTTAGGTTGAAAAAAGACACACGTCGGTCAAGTTCAAGCTTTTAACTATTTTAACGTGCCTCACTGTTAGTTGATCCAGAGGAAGGCAAAAAACTCCATTTGAAGCCTCTCCAATTTACCTTAGAGGGGGAACAAATTCCTTCCTGGCTCCAAGATGGCAATCGGACTAGTCCCTGGATCGACTTGTACTATGAGCTATCTCCCATAACCCTGTATTCCCTCACTTGCTAAAAAGCCATCCAACCCCTTCTTAAAGCTATCTAATGTATCAGCCTGTACAACTGATTCAGGGAGAGAATTCCACATCTTCACAGCTCTCACTGTAAAGAAGGCGGAACCTCTTTTCTTCTAAACGGAATGGGTGACCTCATAGTTATCAAAGTTATCACATCGCCCTTAATCGCCTCTTCTCCAGCATGAACATCCCCAATTTTACCATATAAGCTAAGATTTTCCATACCCTTTAGCTTAATGTGGTGGGTGAACCTGTTCCATTTAGCTTTGCCAAAAATTTGTGAAACAAATTAAAGTCAATGGGGTTTTTTTCCTGTAACCTTTCCAAACTGCATGTTTTTTCCCCCCCAATAGCATTGGAGTCCAAGGGCGCTTTTTTGTACAGTGAAACATGGTGAAAGAGTCTGCCCATTCCTATATGAATACCTATTAATTATAGCTTTTGACATTTGTATTCTTGCTCCAAATTATGGGACAGCTACTGTATCTCTCACAGTTGTAAATTTACTAAGCAGTGAAAATTAGACAGCGACTGCTTCTCACCCATTGCAACACTTGCAAAATTGTTCAGACAACGCTAATTTACTTAAATGAAAGTTGCGTCCAGGGTGCCGAGCGCTGGTGAATTTTCACTAGCGTTACTTTGGTAATGTGAGCAAATCAAATCAAAGATGCACTAGCGTTCAATTCTGCCTAGCGCAACTTCCCTAGAGGTCTTTGCTCAGGCTAATTTGCATACGGTTGGAATGGCCCAAGTCACTTTAGTCACTTCGCCCTTTAGTAAATCTGCCCCAGAGAATCTGCTGGAGAAGATTTGCCAACGTTACCGTTTTCAGGGACTCCGCCGATTTACTAATGGGCCTATTTACCTATTTACTTTTTCTCACTATGTAAAAAAAATTTGACCAAATTCCCAAACCCGAATCTCTTTAATTTACGGTACCAATAATTATTCTCGAAAAAATGAATGCGAGAAAAAGTCATGACAAAATTGTGCATCAATTCTAATTGTGCGACTTTTTTGATATGATGCTCAAACCGTGCAACTTTTTCGAGTTGTCGCAAGAAAAAATTTCATTTATCGGATTATTGGAAAACAGCCTGAAACTATTGAAAATCCTGAATGTTCAAATTTTTAAAGGGACCATCTGCTCTTGACTTCTACATAATTTCTACAGGTTTTAGCTGGAATTTTTCCGGATTCAGATTTTTAGCAGCTTTGGAGCATAATACATCTGAAAAAAATTAGTTTTCTGTCCGCTAAAAATTCTAGTTTTTCCACTTTAAAAACTCAACCAGAAAAATTTTAGGTTTAATAAATAGACCCCTTAATTTACGGAGATCCAAATTATTGAAGAATCCCTTATCCAGAAAAGCCCATGTCCTAAGCATTCTGTTCAAAAGATAAATGTACACTGTATTATAAGATAAATGTACACTTGTAGTACAGGTATGGGATCCATTATCCAGAGAACAAATAATCCAGAAAGCTCCGGATTATGGAAATGCTGTCTCCCATAGACTCCATTATAATCAAATAATCAAGATTTTTAAAAATTATTTCCTTTTTTCTCTGTAATAATAAAGCAGTACCTTGTATTTGATACAAACTAAGATTTGGAAGCAAAACCAGTCTACTGGGTTTATTTAATATTTGCATGATTTTCTAGTAGACAAAGTATGAAGATCCAAATTCCGGAAACATCCATTATCCGGAAAACCACAGGTCCCGAGCATTCTCGATAACAGGTCCCATACCTGTACAAAGATAAGTCATGAGCTATGTCATATACTATGGATATTCTCCTTTAAGACAAACAATTTTAGAGTCTAGTGATGCCTTAAACAAAGTGCACACATATAGGTAGTGCTGCTCTTAGTCTTTATGCCAGATGTTGGCAATGCCCCTAGCAAACAAAGCTAAACTGGAAGGAAGAGCCGCCATTAAAACACAAATCTGAAAAAATTATCCTACTGAATTTTACAGGGCAGAAATGGTAATACTTGCATAAAGCAATTACACAGGTACTCAATAAGAAAGATATCTAATAAACCAAAAAGAGCCGGCTGGTAAGCAATAAATGGACTACAGCAAGAACTCCATACAGTGATGTTATTTATTAACCCCTTTGCCTAAAGTGCTTGCTGGAGCTGCAGTTTTACAAACACTAAAAGGTTCCTTGTTAGGCGTCCCTGACTTTGTTGTAAAGTTGAAACCAGTAATATATGAGCAGCCAGAAAAGCAAAAAAAAAAAGAACAGCTGCACTCACTCCTGGGCCTCAGAGTTCACTGTCCCTGATTCAGGTGAGAGAGATGTTATGTGTAATAATGTCTTTATATTGAGCACAGCATGGGAATTTCCAGAGGCAATCTCCTCCAAGCCAGAGTGTCTATAGCACAGCATTGCTGAAATACAGAAATTAAACTCTCTATTAAATAGCAGATAATAACCCATGGAATTTGAGACACTAACCTCTATTAAATGTACTTCCTTAGCAATATGTTGAATTCTCCCATGGCCACATATAATAGGAAGTGTTGCAGAGATCAGTTGGCCTCCTGGGCTTCTATGTTTTAGACATAATGAAATGACTATGTAGCTGTTAAACCAGTCTGGCTGTGTTACATAACTCATAAAAGCTAAAATGAAGCTGACTTATCACTGTATACCCTTTCCCAACCTTGTTGAAAATGACACTGTGTTCCATTTACCTTTTTTTTTTATTTATTTTTTTAAAATATTATTAAAATTCTGACTATGAACCGCAACATGATTAAATGCGGCTAGCAGCGGAACATTTTGATTCAACTGAAAACGAATATTGTTAGAGGTGTGGAGCAGTCACTGAGAATATATACTAGTATCCACAACGGCCGCTTGCACTGCCCTATGGAAAAGCCAAGCATGGAAAAAAAAGAAATGCCCATTGAGTCCGTCTAGTTACATGAGATCTAAACTCAAGAAAAAAATCCCCTTAATTGCTTTTCAAATGGGCGAACCCTGTCCCACTTTGTTTTTGTTTAGCGATTTAATGAACAGCAGAATCATTTTATTACCTTGTAAGAACTGTATTTGGCACAAAAAGCACCATTTTTTTTCAACGTGAAGATTTGCAAAACTGGTTCTGTGTGTTATAAGGAGAAAAAAAACCCAGCAGAACAAGATGCATTAAAAAAGTGCATTGTAGAACATCGAAGTAAAAGGCAAATAGATTTAGCCTTTATGAAATCAAAATAATGACTGAGCTTACCTGGCAATACAAAATGAATCCGTTCAGGCATTATGTTAGACGGAGAACGACGTGCATGGATTTTCACCTAGCGCAGGAACCCTGCAAGGCAATATTTATCCTATTATATATAACAACCACACTGTATTCATGAGGGTCAACTGATAATTTAAATCTTGGTGTAAATCCTGCTTTATAGGGCTATCAATATTAAAAATGGATTTTGCATCTCCAGATGTACTGTGTGCCAACTAGCGATGAGCGAATTTATTTGTCAGGCATGGATTTGCAAGGCGAACTTCTGTAACTTCGCCACCCGTGAATTAATTCTCGAAACTGTTTTTCCTGCGAAAAACTCGTGCATGTAAAAATTGTCACGCATAAAATAATTTTTGACGACCATTGACTTTAATGCAGTTGGACAAAAAAGTCGGTGAGACAAAAAAAATTGCCAAGACAAAATTGTTGCTGAGAATTTTTTTTGACGACCATTGACTTCAAATTGTTTCAAAAAATTTTTCAGAGTTTTGCAAATTTTTCGGCAAAATGAAAATGGACAGATTCGCTCATCACTACTAACAACCATCTGATTTGATAAGGTGTAACATTTTGGCTTATGGTTTCCGGACAGATGCCTTTTCTACATGAAGGGAACCCAACAAAATCTGCCAATGCCCCTCTGAGGAAGAAGGACACAAGTGGGCAGCAGAAAAGAAACGGGCTTGTGAATGCACTCATAATGCACACATGAAATAATACACTAAATAATAAATACAGGTAGAGGAGCCAGAGGAAACCCGCTATCCAAAGAGCTCTGAATTATGAGAAGGCCATTTCCCATAGACTCAATTTTTAACTAAATAATTAAAAAAATTTTTAAAAACTATTTCCTTTTTCTGTGTAATAATACAACAGTACCTTGTACAGGTGTGGGATCCATTATCTGGAAACCCGTTACCCAGAAAGGTGCGGATTTATGGAAAGGCTGTCTCCTATAGACTCCATTATAATCAAATAATCCAAATTTTTAAGAATCATTTCCTTTTTCTCTGTAATAATAAAACAGTACCTTGTAGTTGATCCAAACTAAGATATAATTAATCCTTATTGGAAGCAAAACCAGATTATTGGATTTATTTTAAGTTTAAATGATTGTCTAGTAGACTTAAGGTATGAAGATCCAAATTATGGAAAGATCCGTTATCCAGAAAACCCCAGGTCCCGAGCATTCTGGATAAAAGGTCCCATGCCTGCAGTTATTTTAAAAATGGCTAAAGATAAATAATGAAGACCGATTAAACAGTTGCTTGGAATTAACCATTCATACTAAAAGCAAACTTAAATGTGAACCAACCCTTTAATGTGTAAATGATTTTTAGTAGCTTAAAGGGGTTGTTCACCTTTGAGTTTAACTTTTAGTATGATGTAGAGAGTGACATTTTGAGACCCTCTGCAATTGGTTTTCATGATTTATTATTTGTGCTCTCAATGTGCAATTTCAACTGCAATTTCAGGTTTCAAATGACCCTAGCAACCATGCATTGATTTGAATAAGAGGTTGGAATATGAATAAGAGAGGCCTGAATAGAAAGACAAGCAATAGAAAGTAGCAATAACAATACATATGTAGCCTTAAAAAAAGATTTTCGACAATCAAGTTGCTAGGGTTCAAATTATCCTAGCAACCAAGCATTTATTTGAATAAGAGGCTGGAATATGAAAAAGAGAGGTTGTAATAGAAAGACAAGCAATCGAAAGTAGCAATAACAATATATATGAAGCCTTAAAAGGCATTTTCAGCAATCGAGTTGCTAGGGTTTAAATTATCCTAGCAACCAAGCATTTATTTGAATAAGAGGCTGGAATTTGAATAAGAGCGGTCGTAATAGAAAGGCAAGCAATAGAAAGTAGCAATTACAATACATGTGTAGCCTTACAGGACATTTGTTTTGAGAAGGGGTCAGTGACCCTGATTTGAAAGCTGGAAAGAGTCAGAATAAGAAGGCAAAGAATAAAAAATATATAGAAAATAAATAATGAAAAGTTGCTTAGAATTGGAATTTCTATAACATACTAACAATTAACTTAAAGGTGAACCAACCCTTTAAAGTATGGAGATCCAAGTTATAGAAAGATCCCTTATTTGTAAAACCCCTGGAGCTTTCTGGATAACAGGTCCTGCAACTGTACATATATTAAATAATCGTGCTATGGCCAGGTAATCTCTGTGAGTCTAGAAGAACTATTACAGGAGAAAGCAATATGTTAAGTTACTGTATCACTACAGTTAATATTATACTATATATTGAAGGAATACATCTTGGTCAAAATTAGAATTGAATTAGAATTGAATGCAAAGCCCACATTTCAGCTGTTACACCAGCCTTTCTATACAACAGCCAAACCATTTGCTTTGCATTGAATTCACCCCTTTGACCAAGATAAGACCTGGGAGTAAGATTCCCTTCAATATATGGGCATCTGTATATGGACTACACCCAGACATAGTGCGTCTGATACATGTGAATCCTGGCGCACATTTGTATTGTCATTATTGGCCTTTCCACACCTTGCTCTTATTTACTAGTCATTAGCAACATACTAGGGGGGCTGCCTACATAATTACAAATGTGATCATTAGAATATGCCAAGACGAAGGCTTCTTTAAGACTATCATTAGTTTCTTTGCTTTCATGGAAGTGCTCATTAAATTAAACTTCCCACCTGGTTTTGTTATCTTAATGAGGCTCTGACACAACTTTTCAAAATGTGTTTTTTGAAGCAACAACCCTTATCATTTGATGCTGGAAGTTCAATATACAATGCTCGCATGCAATCGCTGTACAGATGTAGAACTATCATTTCAAGGAAGTGAATAAATTAAAATGTTAACATCAAGAATGGTGGCAGCCCCCTCTAGATGTAATGTACCTCTGTAGTGTTGCATAGAAATAATGAATGCCTACTGGAGAAAATGATTTAATAATTCCCCGCAGAGAATATGTATTCTAAGGTTATCTACACTACAGCAATTTATACATTTAGGCTTATTAAGACACCTCTACCCCTGGAATTAACTGGATATAGGGAAAGGAGTACAACTGATAAATAGCTGTTTTAAGCAGGGTCTCAGCAGGGGTGGCTTCATTACTCACATAATGGGACCCTACAGAGCAGGAATTGTAGCTAGGAACAATAAGGATAAGCTAAATATTGCACTACAAATGTACCTCTCATCTGTGTAGGCAGAAAAATAGCTCCTATAGTTATAGAGATAATAACCTCTTGGAAGGGACAGTGACTGTAGGATAGACATTACTAAAGATGAGATGATACCTACATTAGCAACAGGGATGTTGAAAAGCACATATAATAGGGCGAGATGGTGTTTGTAGCAGTGGGAGATAACAGCCTCTCACAAGGAACTCTGGCTGTTGGATAGCACCAGTTAAAGGGTGAGATGATGCTTATATTAGCAGTGGGGATAATAGCCTCTCAGAAGGGACTGTAGCAGTGGCATAGCAGGTATAGTAGGGAAATATGGTGCCTATAGTAGTTGTGGGAATAATAGTCTCTGGGAAGGGAGTGTGGCTCTGGGACAGCAGGTATAGTAGGGAGAGATGGCACTTTTACTAGCATTCCAGTTAATAGTGCCTTCCAATTTGATCAAATTAGTGCAAAATGTTTCCATATTTATCCCCTAAGCCCCCAATGCTCTGGGCAGCTGATGACCCATAATTATCTAAACAGCTTGGCAAGACTCTTCTGTTGTGTGTGGCCTACTTGGTTTCGGAACTGGTTGTTTGGAAATGAAGTCAACTGTAGGATCTTTGGGGAGTGGCTAGCTATAAAAGTAAACGAGAGTCTCAATAGCCCACTGACCTGTGATTATCATGAACTAGCAATCAAAACTATTACCTAAAAAACAATGGGGCAAATTCACTAAGCGCCGAAGCGCCGAACGCTAGCATTACTTCGCTAGCGTTTGGCATTTTCGTTACTGCGCAAATTCACTAACGAACACTGGCATAGATTCGCTAGTGTTACTTTGCACCCTTACGCCTGGCGAATTTTCGCTACGGACGTAACTGCGCAAATTCACTAACACGCGCAGTGTACTGAACGCTACCTTTTACGCTAGACTTCCTTCGCCACCTCAGACCAGGTGAAGCGCAATAGAGTAGATAGGGATTGCTTCAAAAAAAGTAAAAATATTTTCTAAGTCCCAAAAAACGCTTGCGTGTTTTCTACATTATGGGTGATAGGCTGAAAAAGATCGAAATGTTTTTTTGGGGCTCCCCTCCTTCCCCCCCCTACATTTCCTAACTCATGGCAACTTAACTATACAGTGGGCACATGTGTAGGGCAAAATAACAATTTTATTTGATGTTTTGAAGGTTTCCCAGGCATTTGTAGTGATTCTACGTATTCCTCCATTGAAATTTGAATTTGGCGCCGTATGCAAATTAACCATCGCTAGCGTAACTTCGCTTCGCGAATCAACGCTAGCGCAACTTCGCAACCTTACGCTACCCCTGAGCGCAACTTCGGATTTTAGTGAATTTGCGAAGTGCGGCGAAGTTACGCCTGGTGCAACTACGAATCTTAGTGAATTTGCCCCAATGATTCTAGGATAAAGACATCTGTGCACATATTTTAAACAGTAGACAGCAAATGGAAATATATTCACATATCTTTTTAAAGTGAGGAAGAAAAAAGAGTCACAGGGGCAGATTCACTAAAAGGCGAAGTGGCCGTCACTAGCGATAATTCGCCAGAAATCTCAACAGGCGTAGAGGACAATTAACCTAAGCGCAAGAGTGCTAACAAAGTTTTGCTAGGCATAAGTGAACGCTAGTGAAAATTCGATTTGAAGGGCTCATCCAGCCGATGTAATGGTACCGAAAATTCGCCAGTGTTCGGCAGCTGAGCCACAACTTCGCATTTTAGTGAATTAGTGTAGTGGTAACGAATCTGCGCCTGGCGAAGTGGCGTGGAGTATGGCGAAGCGGTCGCTGGCGAAAATTCGCCCTTCAGTGAATTTGCCCCACTGTATTGTTTCTGTTTTAAACATTTCTCAACTACAATTCCAACAACAATATTTCCCAATAAACACAATCGTAGCAAAAAGATATACTTGGGCCAAAGACAACGACATCTGTAAATTCCATGCAGAACACATGTTGACTTTTTATACATCCAAAAGCCATGAATATTATTGACAGATTTCTTAAAAAACAAAATGCGTCATTCCTCCTCCAGTGTGTTTTCTTATCGGCAACATTTAGCTGTTATTGTGAAGGTTTTTACTCGAATAATGAGTCACCAGTAATAAAGTACAAGGGCGAGAAAGCCCATCAGTGGCGTATCATCTGCAAACAATTAAAGTGCTGCTACTCATTCTGTGCCGTTATGAAAGGCCAAGGAAGCCTGCAATCAGTTACAGACCCAATTACCATAAAATAGATTAGCAATTCATTTATTAATGATTCATTAGTTAACCACATATAATCAGCAAACAGTAAGAAGGGCTGCGGAGTAGCCAAACTGTTGGGGATTAAAGCAATGAAAGGTTATGTGTATGCAAAACACCCGTTGTGAGGAAACTGATGTCGAACATAATTATGAAGGCAACTTTCCATCCTCAAGCGCCACAAAATCAGTCTAATTGAAGGGGAAATTAATATATTTTTTTTCACATTGCAAGAACAATGGCTGCTGAATTCTGCTGCACAATATCCCTTCAGTAAGTTATACGGCACAATTAAGTTAATAAAATTCCAGACAGCTAGACTGTGTTCTTTGTTTGCTGCGTTCGGGGCCCTTCTAGAAAACAATAAATTGCATTCATGTCAGCCGTAGCCCATCCCTTTGCTAATTACCTTGTGGTGTAGAAATGACTTCTGTGAAATTGGGAGCACGTAGAAACATACAGCCATACAAGGGAGCCTTTTCAGATTTCGGCAGTAAATGTGAGATAGGCCTCAGGCACACAGATGTTAAAACAGTGAATTCCCCCACAGATTACACTAATGGAAGCCCCGTCAGAGAAAGTCAAATGCAGGATCTGTGGTCAAAATCTAATTAAATTTTCTGTACTTAAAAGAATATGAAAGCCTGAGGGTAATGAAGAGTGTATGAAAAAACTTGCTTGTTTGTAAAACTGTTTAATTGAATAGTAACTACTATTGAGCTATAACTCACAATGTAACACCTGTTAGTGAAATGAGTATTCTGAATTACAGTGAGTGCGTTGCTGCTCGGGTACAGCCCAAAGTAGCTCAGGCAAGAGTAGCACGGATATTAGCTCTGGGGATATACATCCTGCTGTTCTTAATGAGTGCAAGCTGGTACGTATAGGTTTGGGGTTTTTTTTTCTTATAAAATAATTTGCAATTTAAATGCCAGTAACTCTGACGTGAGACTTTCCAGACTCACTTAACTAGGATAAAAAACTGCTGAATATATCCTGATTTTCATAAATCCTTAGGCCTTTTTAAGAAATGAGGATGCATTTTTGGCTTTCATTGGCTTATAATTAGGACACTTTCTTTAGGCTCTTTCAGTCATACTCTCACATGTGACAGTTGGTGCCTATTTGGAGAAGCCTTAATTATTTTTGTTCCTGTGGAAATATTCCAGGCGTCCATTTTACTCAAAGGATCTAGGGCTGCTGTAATTCTGATATTTATATTTACTAGACAATATCCAATAGCTCTTTTGCTTTTTCTGTCTTTGGCTGCCATGTTTTTTCACTGTATTTGGGGTGCAGTTCATAGGAACCTATTGGATATAGCATTCTTATAATAAGATGTCCTATTTTTGATAACACATGTAAGCAATGTGGCAGTAGAGCTGAGTGAAGATGTACAGTAAGGCCTAACTGAAACATTTGCGAAATGTTTTGTACAAAAAATTTTTTGTACTTTGCTCTGCCTTTTGCCTGAGATGCAACTCCTACAATGGAGTAAGAGTTGTGCCCCTGTGTGTGCATCACTCCCTGTATCTCAAAAACAAAAAAAGTATGGGTCACAAGTAGAGATATTCTGGTTCCTCCCAACCAGTATGTCCTAATAAAGTGTAACTCCACTTGTGAACAAAAGTTTATTTAGTGGCTTTACATGAAACCAAAATCACAGCAAACACACTCCCTTTATCTGCCAGGGTTGCATACACAGGGTATAGGTAGGAAGTGGGTGTTCCCTAGAATGCCCCTAGCTTGTTCCTTTGCTGAACCAGCTTTGTTGGTCTTGGCAGAGCTACTCTCACATGTATGGTGTGAGGTTGGGCTTGTGCTAATTGGAAATAATGTTGGGTGCTAGGAACCTAGTAGCTTGCCCCTATGTTTTGGGAACGTAGTACTTTACTACTGCTCGAGACTTGATTTTAGTGGAAAGTACTACTGTATATAAGGATCAAAATAATTTAAAGGGATCCTGTCATCGGAAAACATGTTTTTTTCAAAACGCATCAGTTAATAGTGCTACTCCAGCAGAATTCTCCACTGAAATCCATTTCTCAAAAGAGCAAACAGATTTTTTTATATTCAATTTTGAAATCTGACATGGGGCTAGACATTTTGTCAATTTCCCAGCTGCCCCTGGTCATGTGACTTGTGCCTGCACTTCAGGAGAGAAATGCTTTCTGGCAGGCTGCTGTTTTTCCTTTTCAATGTAACTGAATGTGTCTCAGTGAGACATGGGTTTTTACTATTGAGTGTTGTTCTTAGATCTACCAGGCAGCTGTTATCTTGTGTTAGGGAGCTGCTATCTGGTTACCTTCCTATTGTTCTTTTGTTTGGCTGCTGGGGTGGGGGGGAAATGGAGGGGGTGATATCAGTCCAACTTGCAGTACAGCAGTAAAGAGTGATTGAAGTTTATCAGAGCACAAGTCACATGACTTGGGGCAGCTGGGAAATTGACAAAATGTCTAGCCCCATGTCAGATTTCAAAATTCAATACAAAAAATATATATCCCCTATATATATATAAACTGATTCATTTTGAAAAAAAAGATTTTTCCCATGACAGTATTCCTTTAAGGTCAAATCAATTTTAATCACTACAAGGAAGTCATGATAAGACAAGCCACTATACAGCTATGGCACATGATGACAAGCCATGGTTGAATGACCTTAATTGTGAAAAATTGCCTTCTTCACATTTTCCCACATTAGATTGTATTGCCTGTTGTAGCTTGTCTGCCAGGGCCGTTAAAACAGATGGAATGTCTAATCACTTACCTGATATCCTGGACCGGTGCTCCTGCTAGCAGAAAACTGCACCAGCCCAGAGATCATCTCAGTGAGCACCACGGAGCAATCCTCTTCTTCCACTTATTCAATGCCTGTGCAGTAGAGTGAAAACACTGGCTTTTCCCCTCTATTATCCATGCCCACCTGGTGCGAAGAAGTAAGAAGCAGTAAGAGGATCACTGAGAATAACTTTGGGCCAGGGCAGTTTCTTTACTATAGGATTGTTGGCCCAGGGTATCAAGTAAGTGATTACAATTATTGGGGGGTGCCCAATATTTGTTTTATCGTGGTGACTTTTTCAGTGCAAAATGCATTGAAGGCAATAGGTGTTTTTGTTGATTTGTTTCATCCATTCACCCATTAAGGTCAATGGATGTTTTGTCTTTGCATATTTTTCCCTGTGAGGCAAATAAATAAAATATATATAAGTATTTATAAAAATATATATAACTATTCGCTTATGGCAACATATGAACTTTCAGTCATCACTATCTAACAAGACAAAGTCTGGTGGGAACACTCTGCGTTTTCATCTGACAGTCGGATAAATGTAGTTCTTACGTGCGATTCTCCTTCACTTCCTGTTTCTTGACAACATCTAACACGGTGCATGCGTTTCGTCTCATGGTGACGTGTCGGCACCAAACACATCGTGGAGTTTCTCCCTTAAAGTCAATAGGCGTCCAAATAATTTTGACGTGCAACAATCTTTTTTTACACGGCAGATTTTTCTCTAGTGAATTGTTGCTGCAGTTTTGCTGCAAATTAATTTGCATGCTGCAAATTAATTTGCATGCTGCAAATTAATTTGCATGCTGCAAAACTCGGAAATTCCCCTCAAATTTGTGTCTGGCGAATTTATTCGCCCATCACTACTCCTAACCCACTATCTTATTTCTTGGTCTGAATTGGCAACATCGCCACAAATTTAGTTCTCCCAACCTACACAGCACAGCTTTTCTTAGCATTTCAGGAGAGTTGACCTTACCTAACCTTGAGCATTTTAACTCTGAGCCCTGTAATGCAAGGAGCTGTGTGATGTTCAATTTAAAATTCTGTAACATTAAAATACAGAGAAAGAGGCGGCTTGTAGAATATAGACTTTGGAAACTAATTGGCTGCAAAGAACGTGAACTGGAGCCAAACTTACAGTGAACTTTTAAACAAGCGACTTTAGTTCGGGTGGAGGGGAAATAAAGACATCTTTGTTCCTCACTCAAATTAGCTGATTAAAAATACAAACTTTATATGTCTTAAATGTAGTATTAATTATTTATGTGAGAAGAAAAAGCCAGTCCACGTGAATTACTTCTTGTGTTTCAATTAAATGTTATGGGAAAAATAATCCTTCAACTTCTAAACTTCACTCTATTAACTGAATTCAGGCTTTAAGGGCTCTATTCATTGCAATGAAATGCTTTTTAGCCACTTCATATTTTTCCGTCAGTGTTTGTGAACTGGCAATTTGGTTGATGTTAAAACCAATTTGTTGAGGAAAGAGGTTTCCTACTGGCGAGCAATAATATTTAACGTGAACCACAGACGGGTTTCTTTTTTTGTTTTATTTTATATTTACAGTAACGTGGTATATTGATGGTAAATATGAAATATCACAGAAAAATTTTGTTTTTACTGGAACCGGATTGGAATATTTATCTGCCAGGGGAGAGCTACTGGGGCGCGTTTTTAGCCAAACCAAATGTATCCTTTCCCGCACACACACGCTACCTTGCTGCTGCTTGTGGTTGAAGACTAAATTTTAGCACAGTCATAAATCAGAAATAGATCTTTTAGTGGTTTTCTAATAATCTTTCATACAGAAAAGGTGTGGGGAAGCAATTTGTATTATATGCAATGCCTTATACATTACAGTAAAGACTTGTATAACTTGCTGGCACTATTATAGGCTGATTATGATATTTATAGACTATAAGAAGAATTAATAGTTTAAAAGGACTAGGGCAACATCTTTATATGTAGGAAGAAAAAACATACCCCAATAGATAAGAAGCACTTAGAAAACTGATCAGTAGAAACGCTGAAGTAAAATGTCTATTGTTAGTGAGTTCACATGTTCCTAAATGCTACAAGTCACTTAGTCACAAGATACCAAATCAGTTTTTTAACAGCCCCATTGTGCTAGGGTGCTTCTTTTTCATTCTCCCTCAAATATGAAATTGTCACATTAGAACAACAAATATCTACACAACGTTTGCTCCTGTGACAGTTCTGGAGTGGATAAAGGGAAAGAGATGAAACCAACTAGGCTTTGGAGATTGTAATTAGGCTGCTGTGCCCAGGGCAGCCATCAGGGGGGACAGGGGGGACAGTTGTAGGGGGCCCCGAGGGTAAGGGGGGCCCTGCCACGTCGCACTTTCTTGATTAGCCGGGCCCCCATGCTTTCTGAGAGCTGCTGACTTTGGGAAGGCAGGGTGGGAGCACAAGCGGAGGTATCTTCTGTCCATTACGTCCCCTTATTGGTCACTGAGTTTAAGTCCCCGTTGAGCTGCTCAGGGATTGGATAGCTGAGGTTTGAACTTCTCCTCCAGCTCATCCAATCACCATGCAGCTTTACCAGGACTTGAAATTTTGTGACCAATAAGGGAAGAAAATGTTGTCACTGGAAGAAGATGCAGCCACCTGTGCTCCCCTCCTCCCTTCTGTAGTTGGCAACTCACTGACAGCAGGTGGGCCACACTAATGAAGTAAGTGTAACATGGCAGGGCCCCCCTAAAGGTAACCCTTTGTGGTCCCTGTTGTGTGGTGGGGCCCTGGACACCAATTTGTTTTTTAAACTTCTGGGGGTGCAAGTTTTTTTACATGGACGTTTAAGGGGGCCCTGGCCACCAATTTTTTCCCCATGTAGGGTCCTAGCCACCAATATTTTTAAATGGGGGGCCCTGACCACAAATGTTTTTTTCAATAGGGGGGCCCTGACCACCAATATTTTTTTATTTTTTTTATTAACATGTGGGAACCATAACCACCAATGTTTTTTTTTTTTTAGTGTGTGGTGGGGGTTGGACCTGTGGGGTGGGGAGGGCGGACATGTAGGTGGGTCTTGTGGTGGGCGCAGCCCAGGGGGCTCAGTAAATTTCTGCGATTTCTGATGGAGGCCCTGACCAATGGTACTGGGTGCCACATACCTTTCGGAATGAAGCTGGATGCTCAGAATGTTACATTCTAAACAAAGAGCACTTTGAATGGATACCTTTACCTTAAAGGAACAGTTCAGTGTGAAAATAAAAACTGTGTAAATAGATAGGCTGTGCAAAATAAAAAATGTTTCTAATATAGTTAGTTAATAATAATAAAGGCTGGAGTGACTGGATGTCTAATAAAACAGCCAGAATCCAACTTCCTGCTTTTCAGCTCTATAACTCTGAGTTAGTCAGCGACTTGAAGGGGGGCCACATGGTACATTTCTGTTCAGTGAGTTTGTAATTGATCCTCAGCATTCAGCTCAGATTCAAAAGCAACAGATATGACCCATGTGGCCCCCCCTCAAATCTCTGATTGGTTACTGCCTGGTAACCAGTCAGTGTAAACCAAGAGAGCTGAAGTAGTGTTCTGGCTATTATGTTAGACATCCAGTCACTTCAGCCTTTATACATTACATTTTTGGCTAACTAACTATATTAGAAACATTTTTTATTTTGCACAGCCTATCTATTTACCCAGTTTTTATTTTTACTTTTACACTGAACAATTCCTTTAAGCCTAATGGCACAGGACTCTTGTTCATTAAAAAGGACACTTGCTACTTGCCTGATAGTGGGAGCATAGTGGTAGCATCTGCCTTAGGCAACTTGTTTCCCTTTCATGTGAATCGGAAGCCGCAGCTTCTGGACTCAGTGATCAAAGTGTTGCATCAGTGGCATAATCTTCTCTTTATCTGACTTAAGCTTCTTTATCTATGTTGCCAGGATTTTGATTATGATTTGGGAGTCTTAAGCTGACCATAGACGCAAAGATCCGACTGTTTGAATCCTCAAATGATCAGACTTCCCCATCTCCCGACCTGCCACTAACCTTCAGTTTAAATAAAGTAGTAAAAGAACAGATCAGCCGATGTTCTGCCCCTGACAGCAATCGTACGAAAGTTTATGTCCGACAAAGCTAGTGACAGTTTCCCACTGAAAATCATACGATCGACAATACATGCAGAGATATTATCGGCAGCCGACAGAAATATTTTAATCTGCCTGATCGTCCAAAATGCACATACACTACATGCGCTCATCATCTGCTGCTGCTTTTCCTCTTTCTGCAAAGGTAAGTGATTCCTCTAATCAATGTTCCCTCTAAGTTGTACACAAGTGTGTGCGCACACAAATTTTGAGACAAGTGCACACAACAAATTGAAGGTTCACACAAAATTTTGCGTACATAGTCAAGAAGGTATGTGATATTTTATCACTTTCCAAAAATTCCTTTATAAAGCATAGTTGACTAATATGTGTATTCAGTATCACTCAGAATTACTAGTTGACTAGTTGTGACATCTCAACTAACAGATTATGAGGCTGGAACTACAAGATGCATCTTCTTGAGGTCCGACGTGCTGAAAGGAAGAGCATGTGAGGAGACGGATGGGGTATAAGGTAAGTAATAGAAATGTGAGACCTTGTCGCTGCGTGCATATAACGACATGACTGCGCATCCAACAGTCGTGTCATGTCGGATGCACGCAGCGACAAGGTCCGACATTTCTATTTACTTACCTTATATTCACTGCATCCGTCTCCTCGCATGCGCTTCCTCTCAGCGTGTCGGATCTCAAGAAGACACATTGTTTAATTCCAGCCTTACATTCCATGGTTAAAATTCCATTCCATTCCATCGAACGTTCTTTTCTTCTAGTCTAAAGGGGTGGCCTCTGGTACGGTGATCCACTTTATGGGTAAAAAGGTCCCCTGCTATTTGTCTATGATGTCCTCTAATGTACTTGTAAAGTGTAATCATGTCCCCTCGCAAGCGCCTTTTTTCCAGAGAAAACAACCCCAACCTTGACAGTCTACCCTCATAATTTAAGTCTTCAGTCCCTCTAACCAATTTAGTTGCACGTCTCTGCACTCTCTCCAGCTCATTTATATCCCTCTTAAGGACTGGAGCCCAAAACTGCACTGCATACTCCAGATGAGGCCTCACCAGGGACCTATAAAGAGACATAATTATGTTTTCATCCCTTGAGTTAATGCCCTTTTTTATGCACGACAGAACTTTATTTGTTTTAGTAGCCACAGAATGACACTGCCCAGAATTAGACAACTTGTTATCTACAAAAACCCCTAGATCCTTCTCATTTAAGGAAACTCCCAACACACTGCCATTTAGTGTCTTTTTTCAACCCGATTTAACTATGTAACTATGTAACTATGTGCTGGAATTAGCCTAAAAAGCTCACTATTTTGGACTTTGAGGGGAAAAATCCGAAAGATTTGGGCTGTTTTGAAAAAAGCCAGAAAAAACTGAGAGATTCAGGAAAAATATAAAAAAAAATTGTACAATTCGGATTTCCGTGTTTATCCCCGATCCTATTAAATCATGCTTTTTTATTAATAAATAAGGTACAATTGTGGATTCTAGTTTGGTCTGATTTTTTTAAATTAAAATAATCAGAAAAATTCAGATTTTGATAAATATGGTCCATCAAGTATGGTGATAACAGAAAGATCCTTTATCTGGAAACCCCCAGGTCCCAAGCATTCTGAATAACAGGTTTTACTTGTAATTGGGTTACTGAGCAATGCTGCAAAAAAATAATTCAGCTGTTCTACTGTGCAATGTGTCTAGGTGGTTTGTTGAAAGTGGTATTATGCATGTAGGAACAGAAAGAAACTGCATTTACTTTATTATTATTCATATTCTTTTGATTATGAGTTTTCCTATAACCACCTCTACTGGGAGTTGCTATTATGCGGTTATTATTTGTTCAATAAGTCAGGAGCAATATTTCAGCTCTTTAACAAATTGACATCTGCAGTAATTTCGAAGTAAAAGCCAGTGCTTTTCATATTTCCTTAAAAGCTACCAGGAAATAGTTGAAAAACCTGATATCTATAGGTTAGAGGAGAAACAGAATAGGGGTGAAATATGAAACCATAACAAATGGTGAGCACTAATGGGTTTTATACAGGTCAGAAGAAGAAGAAGGTTTTGCAAAAACAAGTAATTCTAGAACAATTCTAGAACAAGAGCGTATTTATGAAGGTGGAGGCTGCAATGTTGGAAACATTTATTCCTGTAAGAGCAGCAATTGCAGAACATATTTCTGACATGAAAATATACAAGAAGGTTTGCAACATTTACAAAATCTTAAATTTCACACTATTTACTATCTACCCTGTTGACAAAATGTTAAATTCCATCATATATAAACATGCTTGCTATTGTTGTGAATTGCTATGTGCTTAATTTAGCAACTACCTCTACTTACTGTGTTGCTCAAAGCAGCATATATCATGTATGAGACAGTACAGGTTGCTAGGTTTCTCTGACATTGCACCCTGTCCCGTTGGGTGAAGGTCATTGCACTCCATGACCTGCACTTACCAGATTAATACAGTTCTGACCATGTCAACATTCAGCAATGCTGTATCCATGAAGTGCAGTAGCATTGTACTGGAAGTCCTGGACCCACCGGGTTTCTACATAAGGGGACACACACCCAGCCGCAACCCCCCACTCGTCGTGTACATTTTGGCCATGATCGGCGCTGGGGGAGGTCACGAGGTAGGTAAGTAGCAGGTCAGGGTCAGTGGAGACCAGGGCCAACCCGATGCCCCACAGGCCTAGTCAAACCTCGAGGGTAGGCAGGGGGCATGTAGGTTTCTGCTCTCCAGCCTCTTGGCTTATACATAAGTTAGACACACAATTTAGGGAGCGTATGCTGCAAGGCAGCCCTGCACTTACTGCATGCCTTACCTCCTGCATTCTACGCACCAGCACTCTTCACCTCGTGCTGGGTTTTCAATTTAATTTGAATTACATATATGCTTCAGATATAATTGCTTCTAAAATGAGCATTAGGGCAATGACAAATAAGACCAGTTGCTCCCTGATTAATATCCTCTGGTGTGGGCAACTAGTCTCCTCCAAATGCTCATATAAAACTGTGTATGTTTGCCTGGCATCTTAAAGTGATACTGACACTTAAAAACTACTTTAAAATATGAATGATGTACATAAAAGTTACCTATAGGTCATGCTGATTGTTTTTTTCTGACCTTTTTTTCGTTAGTTAAAGTTCCTAAACCTGACTGTTTTGCCAACCTGACTGTCCCATCTCAACCTGTCAGTTAAAGTTTCTAATGCGAATGGACTCCTGCTGCACAAATATGGCAGCCCCCTTATAGACGAACACAGGAAGTCAGATAAGTAATGAAAAAGCATTGGGCAAACACTTTATGGCAAAATTATAAGAAGCATGCAGAGTCAATTGTATGGTAGAGTTTCCTCGAAAAGAAACAACAGGCTACTAGAAAGTAGCACCGTGTATGTTTCCATAGCGGGAATTTGCACGTTAGCCACTGAGGGAGTATTTGGAGGAGACTACTTTCCTGCTCTAGTGGAGATTAATTGCAGGGTATTTGTCATTGCACTTAGTGATTTTGCACCCATTAGCACTCTTGTCGTTACATCTGAGCACTAATAAATGAGCCCTAATATTCCCAAAATATTTTGTGCTCAACAAATTGATGTGGGTACTGCACAGGAGCCCCAAGGTTAGAGGGGAAACTAAAACTGGACTCTTTGAGTCTGACAATGTAAATTATGCCATGAGTATTTTTTAAGACCCTGACAAATGAAGAGGAAATAGAGCATATTAAAGTCACTGGTATATTGTTGGCATTAACATTTAAATAATTGTTTGTAGTTGGAGGTTTCTGTCAAGGCCCCCAATGGGGAAGTGAGATTTGCCTCTCACAGTAGATATGAAAATGTCTCATCATGCAATCACTAGATACAAAGCATATGTCCTGGATGATGGTTGTAGAACCTCTAACATACGGCCTGCATTCCAAGCAAAGCTATTAGGAAGGAGGGGTAATGTTCAGTCACAGAGCTCTAGGCATGCCAAGGGGCACATAATACTGGCAAAGTTCACTTGCTAAGTAGAAGTAGTAGTAGATAGCTGCAGCTTTCCCTTCTTGCCTGTTATAATTTAAAACACTATAATTGATCAAACGAATATATTAAAAGATTCAGATTCAAAGCAAATAATAATAATTGTGGTGCACTTGAGGCTCACAATGGGTACTAGTGCAAATACCCATGGCAACCAATCAAATTTTCTTTGTCCGACCTGAAGGTATCTGAAAAAAGTTATTGACTAATGGGAAACTTAGAGTTACTACCCAAGTGCCCAGGGTTTGTAAAGGAGCCCTACTGTTTATGTAAGTTGCAGTTGGAAGCACAGAATGTTAAGTACAGCAGTTGTTTTTTTAACTTCATGTTCTAGAATAGAGGAGAATAGAGTATTAATAACCTACAATTGAGCAAACAGTGAATGGAATGTGGCTGTCACTTTATCACAACACTCTCTGTAGCTCACTGCCTTGTTATGTCTGTGGCCCTTAATCAGTGCTGTTTGACGTATTTCATGAGCCTTTGCTTCATTGCTTCTAAGAAAATAACAACCAGGAAGATATTAGCTTACCGAATTTCACTATCACCTTAATCATCAAGCTAAAACCAGCAAAATAACCCAATAATAATAATAATAATAATCACTAAATACTTAAGTTTTAATGCTTATTGGAACTAGAATCTGAGATGATGAGAAGCGCTTTATCACTTCCTATGGCATATGAACACTTTTTATTCGAAAGGGCACTTGAGTACAGTGCATCAAAGGATAGCTATTAAAAATGGGAGGTGAAGCATGTTCAGCCATTTAACCATCCTTACAGAGACCTTATAGGCTTCTAATATACTTTTCCTGAAAACAGAAACAGAAACGTCTGAAATATCTGCCCTAGCTAGTAAGGAAAGAATTCATTAATTAGGGTTAGGGTTAGATTTACAATTTATTTACCACATTGAAGCATGACAGTGCAAAACTGCTCATCTACATATGGCTTTGACTTCATAGTACAGCTGTTAATTTAAAATTCTACAGTTGTTCGGTTTCCCTCAGTCAGTCATGCTTATGTCCCATAATTCTATGTTTTTCCTGGCACGCTGGTTATTTGTGTATCTGTGTCATTCACAATAGACAAGTTGCAACAGTATGCTTATGTTAAAGCTGAGTTACATGATCAATAAATACAAAGGCTTTGCAGACTAACTATCCGGTTAGGTTCAGGGGAACAAATATTAATTTATTCATGTAAAATTAATTCTCAATAAGGGGCCCATTTACTAACAATTCAAATTTAGTTTTTTTCCATGAATATCGAAGAAATTTGTGGTTTTCCTATATTTCTAAAAAGCTCTAAAATGTGAGATTTCTTAAGTATAATAACCACGAATACCTGTAAGGCAAAATTTTGCCAAGTAAAATGAGGTGCTATAGAAATCAATGGGAGTTGCGCTCATCTGATTGGACAGCTTTAAATCAATTCAGACTTTTAGAGGCTTTCGGGGGGTTTTTTTTGCTGGGAATTGTCTGAACTTTTAGAGATTTTCGTACTTTATTAGAGCAGTGTTCAGCATTTCTTTTTCTTTCATACTTCTTATATTTTAATTAATTCAACGACAATTGTGGTTTTAGAGTTCATGAGTTCATTTGTGGTTTCAAAAACTTCTAAAACCACTAAAATCCAACCTTTAATAAACACATTAGGAAATCCACTAAGCTGTAATGAAGTGTTTCAGAGTCCTGCTACAGTGCCATGAAATGTGGCTGCAGGCAATGCTTGCTTGATAGCCATTACCTCTTATCAGACTTCTGAGTCTGTTCAGTACCAAGGACAGCTGAGCAGTGGCACAGAGTAGAAGATACCCTCTTCCAATGGCTCCAAAAAAGTTGGTCTATATCTATTGGTGAAGAGTTGACTGACACTTGCCAAAGTAGCAGGATCAAACAGATAGGGAGGGCAAACTCATTTTCTCTAAAGCCACAAACACCATGATTGTTATTAAAATATCGAAATATAAAAAGTAAGAACAGGAAAAAATGCATAATGATGGGCTAAAAAATATGAAAACCTCTAAAAGTCTAAATGGCTTAAAATAAAAAATTTTAAAATGAAAATTTAAATTTAAATTCAATTAAGAATTTAAAAAAAAAGGTCCAATTGGATCAGCGCAGCTCCCATTGAATTCTATAGGACATTATCTGCTTTTACTGTACTTGTTTATTTTAGAGTTTTGAGGTTTAAATTTTTGAGAATTTTAGAGACACAAATATTTTGAGAAAAACATACAATTCATGAAAAATTAAAAAGAAACCAAATCCACAAAAACCTGAAACCTTTCTTTTAACATTTAGAACAGAATTACACACATTGGGGGAAATGAAGTAACGTTTGCAAAGAGAACAAATTTGTGAATAAAAATGTACCCGTCACAATGTAATATTCTTCATTCTTTTATTGCCCTGTGACTTTGGATGTAATTATTTTGTTGGTCACAATCTGCTATCATTGATAGGAGCATTGAAAGCATTTACTGTTATTAGAAGTTACGTTTTTTTTTTCTTGTATTTTTAGTAGATATTTGTCCGATAATGAAGCATAATTAAATGTATGAACTGTGCATATAATGTTCCTATGTTAGTATTTCTACTCTTTAGTAAAGACAAGGCATTCACTGTACTGAATGGTACCAGCATAAGAGTGTGTTACAGCTCACAAATGTTTATGGGGAAATGGGTGAGGTACTCCCAGGTCATTTTTCTTTCATGGTGGTTAATCTGCTAATGTGACCTATGGATCTGGGGCCTCTGTGTAAGACACGTCGGGAGATCGGCGCCTTCTCTTATCTCCCAGCACCTCCACCTTCGGTCCCATGACACGGTCCCTGTCGTTGCGGGTGTTCAATGCCATGATGCTGCCAAATGCTGCCAAATCTCCTTTTTAAGCCCTGCTTTTCCTTGTGGTAGGGCCCAAGCTGGCTTCTGTTTACAGATCCTGCCTAAGCATTATACTGTGTTTAAATTCCTGGTTTTTGACTCCTGCCTGACTTTTGACTCCGATTCCTGCTGCCTGCCTTGACCCTTTTCGCCTGATCTTCCACTATGTATTGCATAATCCTTGCCAGTACCTTGTTTTGGACTTGTTACTAATTACGCACAACTCCTTGTAGATTCTGCAGCAGAAAGCCCGGGGCCCCAAAAGGGCATCGGTGAACACCGGAATCCACAGGGGTGCATCCGAGTGTACCCCCTGCTATTAAGGTTCCTATCTGACGAGTATCTTACACTCTGTTTGTGAAAGGGATTATAACTGTGAGAGTAATACTTAAATTATAGGAAAAACTTCACTTATTTATTTCGCCCATCTGAAAATACAGGTTTAAGTCATAATAATATTTTGGCATCTGTCATTTAAAGAACCCCCTGCTGCTTGCAAAGTATGTATGCAATGTATGACAAGACCATGTTTGCCTTGGTGGAATGAGTGCCATGATAATAATAAAGTATGGGAGTCAGCTATTTGAGTGTGGCTTTTATGGCATTTAAAAAAAGGCTGCACAGTATACAAATGAATTTTTCAATATAGATACAGCTTAGTAATTATTGCTAAGCCTGACATTGGTATTTGTTTAAACTGGCAACTGTTAAAACTGTTATTGTTCATATTTCAAGAGTAGTTTACACTCTCAATATTACCATGCCTATTACCCTTGACGTCAGCATCTTTCAGCTTCAGAGTTCAAAGGAAGAATGAGGGTTGGTGATTGTCATAAAATGAATGTTGTTGACAGGAGATCAGGGGATATGATGGCAATGTGAATAATGATAAATTACTTCTTTAAACTTATGTCTGTCCCATTACCTTATTCACATTTAATCTGGAAAATCTAACTTCTAAGAATAATGACATGAAAAAACACTAGAAAAATGCCAAAAGCAATGAAAGCTGCCAGGGAACATGGGAAATGCAGGGGTATTTTTTTTTTGTTTTTCATTTGAATTTTCATGTAATGCCTTTATTCCTCCCTTCCCATGATATACTATGTAGTAACTACATCAAAAAGGGTAGACCAACAGTATACCTTGTTTTCTTGCATCATTGAAATAGTTACAATGCCTGGCTTAGCTACATTAACTTGATCTTTGTTTTTTGACATTCTTAGACCAACCAACTACAAAATGCTTTCAGACTGATTTATCCATGGTATAGATTTCCTATTTCCTCACTTCCTAAACCTTTAACAAGGAGGTTTGCAAACTGTGAGGACCCTCGTTGGGGCAGTGAGGGTTCCATTTGCTTAGAATGTTTACTGTTGGTGTTATCTTTAACACCAAAAAGCATTAAAACCTTATTGATGAAGATGTTACGGGCAGAGCAGAAATATAGATGTTTCTGCTTCACCAAAGGCTGTGGAGTAGATATTCTGTAGTAACTACAGAGACGAAGACTAGTGGCAAGCAATAATAAAAGGTAACATTCAGTCTATCACAAAGTAAATTCACTAATTGAAGCAGATTTACTAGCAGATACAGTTCCCAAACTGGGGGATTTCCTAAAGCAGGCAGTCATGCTGGGACAAAAGCATACAAAGAAGGCTGAATGTTCCAGTTTACCCATTAAGCTTAGGCATGTCACATGCATGTTAATAATAAGTTGGCTCTCATATTAAACATGTGTGTGATGACACTTGGTCACCCGCATTGGGAGAACCATCTCTGTATGAGCGCAATAGCATATGCTACCAATTTTTTTAAATACAATTATATTGGTTTTCCTGGCTCTACTAGCCCACACCTCAGGTAGGTGAACAATTTTCCCCTGATAGGTTCCTTTTAACTTTAAACATGTGTCCTTCTTCAACCTTACCCTGACCAAAGGGGTCGCTCCAAGCCCACAGTCCCATGAAACTGCTCCCAAGCTTCCTCCCGGGTGCTCAGTCCACAGTGTCCCCATTGCACACAATATATGGTGCCAAGAATTCAGACGGCATTCCGGTACAAGGAAGGCAGATTTATTGCAGTGACCTGCAAAATTCGTAGACTTTACGTGTTTCGGTAATAAATCCCTTAATCATAAGAATAAGCATTTTTTTCAACCTTAACCACTACATAGATGTACATGGCATCATGTCTATGTTGTAATGCATTAATTATGCCAATTGTAGCACCACAATGTAGCCATGTTTTGACTCACGTTTCCGTGAAGCAGATCATGTGAAGCAGCACCAACTGTAACAGAGTTAAGTGACCCTGGTTCAAATAAAGGATTAGAGAATTAGACACTTCCACTCTTTGGCTGTGTATGGTATAGATGGTATATCACCAAGAAGCCCCAACCAGCTCCTTTCTTTCTTTTCACTTTGAATGGAAAACAGAAGACACAGACATGCACAAACAGCCCAGGCTTTTTCTCTTTTCATCTTCCATGGGGTAATATGTCAAAGTAAATAGTATTATTATGATGCAGACCTTACCAACAGGTTTGTGTTGTTTTTATAACTGTGATGGCAGAATGATTCATTATGGGAAGGATATGAATATCTGGCTGTGATTTGTATCTTTTAATATATAGCATTTTATTTTCAGTATTTCAAATAACAAAATATATTACTTTTCAGCAGATTCATACTAAAGGCGAAGTTCTATAAAAAAAAAAGTAGTTTTAAATACATTTGTGTGTGCTGCTTCCTTAGGCTGTGAAATGTGAATGTATATAACAATTGCTTATCAACACTGCAAGTTATATTTACATTTTTAAATATAAGCCTTGAAAAAACAAGAATAAATGAAGCACCAAAGGAGACAATTATTTGTCTGTTGAAAAATAGAAATTTATTAAGGAATCATTAAAAATGGTAAAGGCATGCCCAGAATATATTTTAGGCTGCCCACTATGCGTTTCGTGGCCACTTCCTCAGAAGTTAATGGTAGCCCACCTTGATCTGCCTTAAGAAATTACAAACCCCTCTTATAAAATACATTAACCTCTTCACACTCTAGCCTAATTTCATAACATTAAGTTAAATTAAATTTAATATAATTAATACAATCATTAATACTTGTATGAATTTGTCTTTATTCTTTCTCCTTGGTTGTAAAAAGTGCCCACTTTAAGCATTTGCACCATCTCGCTAGGCAGAAATGAAAACTAGTGTCACTTCGGTTTGAAAAGCTAGCACTGCCGAAGTAATTCTAGCAAAAAGTCGCCAGCGTTCGGCGCCCAGGGCGCAACTTTGCATTCTAGTGAATTAGCATAGTGGTAATGAATTTGTGCCTGGCGAAGTGGCAGGAAGTGTAACGAATCGGTCGCTGGAAACAATTCGCCCTTTAGTGAATCTGCCCCATGACATTGTACTTTGTAGTTTAGTTAAAGGGAGATATTTTTTATTCTTTAGTTATCTTGAAAAACCTGCATCTGGCAACCAGGCCTGAGTTCTGATTTCAAGGACATTTCCCAGACACAAATATTTAAACACATTTTTGTTTTCTTACTTTGTGTATGATTGTTTCAGGCTCAGTATGACATTAGACACAGGAAAAGCAAAATGTATGTAACAAGGAACTAAAATGTTAACAGTTTTGACAGTGAACCCTGTTAATGTAGTTGGCAGTTGGAGAAGTATTAAGATACTGCATAGCACTAGACTCACATTTCAGATTAATAAATGGCACTTGGCTATGCTTACTGTAATCAGGGCCTCCTGTGGGATTATGCTGCTAACTACTATTCAGTGTTCTATTCAATGCAGGTTGAATCCTAATCACTGTCAATTGTTACAATTTTTTTACTGAATAAATCACAAGTTACATGTTCTAAAGATTTAATTCAATCATAAATTTTGTTATGTTTTGCAGTAATCTTGCAGCCCACAAGTCTGTGAGAGGACCATATGCACAAGAGGCAGCTGCCAATTTGTGAACCAAACCATCAACAAACCAACTCTGATCGCAGCTGCACTGAATATTCCATATGTCTCAGCTTTTCAAGAGCCTTCCATTCTAATGTAATTGTCATCAGTTTCTTATCTAGTTAAACTATTTCAGAATTAGTTGGCTGCTCGCTCATGAAGAAATCAGCTTCTTATAAACCAGAGTAAAAAGTATAAAATAATACTTACAGAAGTTAAACTCTAGCCTTGTCTTGTAAAGATTACTTATCTGTTGGAGATCAGGCAAAACAATGGGGGAAAAGGGCTGTATCAAAAGGCTAAGTGAGTTGCTTGCAAATTGCTTCACAGACCTAATAAGAGGTCTCAATTGATGCATGCTACGTCTTAAGGCTAGGGCCACACGGCGCGATTTTGCCGCGATTCTGCGCTGGGCGAGTTGCGAGTTGCGAGTCGCTGCGGTTTTTAAGCCGAAATAGCTTTGTTAACTTTGGCGCTGGCGTCAATGCAAATCGCGGCGAAATCGCTGCGCTAATTCACACGCGGCGATTCGTTTTCTATTGTCGCCCGAAGTTGCCTCGCTGGGCGTTTCTGGGCGACAGTAGAAAAAGAATCGCCGCGTGTGAATTAGCGCAGCGATTTCGCCGCGATTTGCATTGACGCCAGCGCCAAAGTTAACAAAGCTATTTCGGCTTAAAAACCGCAGCGACTCGCAACTCGCCCAGCGCAGAATCGCGGCAAAATCGCGCCGTGTGGCCCTAGCCTAAGAGGTAGAAGAGTACAGGGCTCCTTCAGTCACTACATATAAAAAAATATATGAACAGACCTCAGACAAAAGAGAAAAGTTTGGATTTGGGTGCGGATTTGATGCACAAATTGTTTTTGGAAACCCTGGAATTACCTCCATGTTTAGGATGACAGTAGCTCCAGGGTTGCTTTGCGGCAACAGGAATTCTAGTGCACAATTTATGTAATGAACAAAATGACACACAGCACAGCAATGTGGAAGTGTATCGAGCATGTTTGGATGCAACACTATGGATTCAATAGCCGAAGTCCCGAAGTCACGAAGCGCCGAAAAGACCCGAAGTCACGAAAATAGCCGAAGCCGAAGTCCTGAAGCAGCGCAAAGACCCGAAGTCACGAAAACAGCCGAAGCCGAAGTCCTGAAGCGGTGAAAAGACCCGAAGTCACGAAAGGAGGCGAAGTTGAAGTACTGAAGCCATGAGTTCAATTCTACTGAACACCAGTTTGTGTTTTTTTTTTTTTTTAATCCCCTGGCCACCAATGTATTATTTTAATATTCTATAGGCCCCTGCCACCAATCTTTTTTTTAAAACTTTTGTTTTTGGGGCCCCAAATTGTTTTTTAACTCGTAAGGGGCCCCTTGCCACCATTGTTTTTTTTTGGGTTTTTTTTTTAAAAAAAAATTAATTTTCTTTTTGGTGGCCCCAAATTTTTTTAACTTGTAAGGGGGCCCCTGCTACCAGTTTTTTTTTTTTTCAAAAAAAAATTATTTTTTTTTAAATTTTTTTTGGGGCCCCAATTTGTTTTTAACTTGTAAGGGGGCCCCTGCCACCATTTTTTTTTTTTTCAAAAAAAATTTTTTTTCTCCAAATTTTTTTTTTGGGGCCCCAATTTGTTTTTAACTTATAAGGGGGCCCCTGCCGCCAATGTTTTTTTTTTTTTTTCAAAAAAAAATTAATTTTTTTTCAAATTTTTTTTTGGGGCCCCAATTTGTTTTTAACTTATAAGGGGGCCCCTGCCGCCAATGTTTTTTTTTTTTTTTTCAAAAAAAAATTAATTTTTTTTCAAATTTTTTTTTGGGGCCCCAATTTGTTTTTAACTTAGAAGGGGGCCCCTGCCACCAATGTTTGTTTATTTTTTAGTTTTTTTTACATTTTTTTTTGTTGGGGCCCCAAGTTTTTTTTAACAGGGGGCCCCTGCCACCAATGTTTTTAAAAAAAAAAAATGTAAATTTTTTTTTTTGGGGCCCCAATTTTTTTTATAAGGGGGCCCTGACCATCAATAGCTTTTTACAACTTGTGTGGGGGGGGGGGTTACTTTTTTAGCGCTGATGTCTGTGTGGTCTTTTAACTGCGATGTGGGCGGGATATGGGGCGGAGCTTGGTCGTCAGTGTGGGCGGGGCCCAGGGGGCCCCAAAAATTTTGTTGTACGGGGCCCCGTGATTTCTAATGGCGGCCCTGAAGCCACCCCCTTCAAGGTCAACAGGCATGCAATTTGCAAGAGAAGGTGGAACAAACCAAGTGGCATTGTATTCGACTATGCAGAAGTGCAAGGAACAGCAAGTACCTCTAATGAATAACATACTGTATATTCGCAATGATTGTGGTGAAATTTGCACAACTACAACCTGCCTTTGTAAATGAATCCTACAGTTCCAATACTCAACAGCCACATACAGTACAATGAAAATTCTTTGTACCACTATATTCATTTGTTGCATTTGTTGGTTTGGTCTACAAGACAAAATGTATATTTGGATACTCCCAAAATGTCATGCTTTCTCCATAATATTAAGGGGGTTATTTACTAAAATCTGGTCTGGCTTTTTGGGGCAAAACTCCAATTTTTCGGATTTTTTTTTAAATTCAAATTTTTCGAGATTTATTAAAGCCCTATGCAGCCAAAAGCCCATATTTGAAAATCCTATTTTGAAGTTTCTGTGAACTGTGCTGGAATTAGTCCGAAAATCTTACCTTTTGAGGCAAATATTTGAATTTTTTGTGCTTTTCAGGAAAAAGCCCGAAAAAAATCTAGTGATTCAGGAAAAAAACAGGAAAAAATGGTATGATTCGTCTTTTTTCTCGATTTGATTGAGTTTTTACCCAAACCGATTAAGTAAAGCTTTTTAAATAATAAATAAGGTCAAATTGTGGATTCTAGTTTGGTCAAATTTATTTTTATAATTAACCCCCTAAGGGTTGGTTGACCAGATGTTGTATATAATATTTTATTTATGTTTAATTCTGCTTGAAACTACCCCTGCAAGATAGAATGGTACGGTACATCTTTCTGTCTTTATTTAAAGTAACAAGGGAATAAGAGAACAGAACTTACAATCTTGATCATTCATTTTTCTGTCAACCTAAAACATATTTTATACATTTATAGAAACTTGTTAAAGAGCCTTATTCTGAAAGTATACAATACAATTGAAACATTTTTCTCCCCTCAAGCTAACCAGTAAAGGTGTGGTGAAAAGCACATGAATGAGTTATTAGCTAAAGACAAAGAAAACCCTATTACAGATGTCCCCTATGAGTTTGGAGGCATTTTTGTTGAGCTGAATAATTCCCGAACATTACATTGCATTAGCAAGTTTCCCAGGACAGGAGCCTGTAGTTTATTTCTTGCTCATATTGTCATCAGAAATTAATTTTGCACCTGAAAGACAAATTGGCTGGCAGCTTATAAAGTTAACTGCAATGAACAAGTGAGCATCTGTTTCTTGTGAATTTGTCTCCTTGGTTTTCTACATGGCAATGAATCAGAGTGTTCAAACTTAAATTAAGATCTTTGGCTAGATAAACAGTTAAAACTGGTTCCCATAGCTACCTCTCACACATTACTGTGATTGCATTATAATCCCTAGTAATCAGGTCTAAATGAAAGAAAGATGATAAGGATTCTATTTTGAGTTTTCACTACTGATTTCTATTAGTTCTCAATCAGATCAGCGTTGAGATGCCTTTCATCACATTGTGTCAGGGTTTGAGGAGTCATTAAAGTAATAAAGTGTAAATCTGGCCAAAGTGTATTTCATAGCGTGGAAGCAAAAATACATCTACAGTTTCTACAAGACTAAAGATATGGGAAATATAAGAGAAAGACAAAGGCTGTCCCTTTGTTACCTCTGACTTTTCATTCAGTCCAATTATATCTTCTGATGAGACGTTGGCTGTATATGCGCACATAAATATGTCATTTATTTATTTTTAGAGTTGTGTTTTATGTGTATTTCTTAAAATTTAGTCTCTAAATTCAGAAAATAGCTTAACGTACACAAGCATTTATCATATTATTAGGATAGCTATTTTCTTGTATGGGGTTAAATGATATTGAGCTTATGTCCTGGGCTTTACTAATATTTTGATATTTATGAAAATGTACTTTCACTTTATGTAAAGGAACACATTAATTTGTTGTTTAAATAAAATTTCTGTTCTCTTTTTATCTGTGATCTTTCATGAAACACAGTAAACCATCTCTTTATCATCAAAACTGCACAGACCACTATGTTTTTTTGACACCTACATGCAAGAAAGCTTTGGAAGGCCAAGGTTATAATAATGCTAGTAAAAGAACTGTCTGCTCCTAAATTGGTGTTTTTATGATGCTCAGTTAAGTCAAAACATGCAGTCAGCACAGCTTTGCAGGACCCTACCGCAGGAGCCATCAACAGTGTCGGACTGGCCCACAGGGATACTAGGAAAAGTCCTGGTGGGCCCAGGTGTTCGTGGGCCCTCCTGCTGCTAAATATTTGGTCTTTTTCATGGTCATTCTCTATTTATATGAGAACAAAGAGACTAAATAGATGGAATAATAAATTATAGTATGTAAAGAAAAGAGACTGGGAGAATAGAGGTTGAGTGAGGAGAGGAAGAATAACAGTACTAAGAGTGGACCCCTTAATTGGTGGGCCCCTGGTCAAAGGTTTTTGGGTGGGCCCCTGGTGTCCCAGTCCAACGCTGGCCATCAAAACACCTCTAGTTCTAATTAAGGGCATTTCGTAATCTTTCTTTAGAGATCTTCAGACACATTTAAAATGTGCAGTAGCTCATTGAGCAAAAATAAGATGACTTTAAAGTGCAAAGCTAGGTTAGAGTAATTAATATTGTCTAAAGCACAGGAGAACTTCCTATATTTAGCACAAGATGCATTTGGGAGCTTGTTTGTTAAAATAGTTGAAAGAACTATTATTTCAATGAGGTGATAAGTTAATGTGCTGTCGTGTGATCTTCCATCACCAGCTTCATATTGTTGTTTAAACACTAATTAATGGACAGGCTAGGATGGAGGAAAATAAGTGAATAAAGAAGCTGAGAACTTTACAACGAAGAATATTTCTACCTAAATAATACTTCAATGGGTAAAACTGTGAAAATGGAGTCCTCTAACCAGACCGAAATTTGTTGAATGGAATGTTGATTATGAGGGGCAAGGACTGCAGCTCTAAATGTAGTCACCATCCATAAAAATTAAACAAGGCTCCAATCAGTCCAGTCGTTTAGCATCATTAGGGTTTATTGTGGCACAAGTAGACTTATGGGCACTCCAGCAATTTTGTGGCTCACTTTTTGAGAGAAACAGAGTGGACAGGTACACAATTGTTCCCTCAGAGGTTTACAGCTGAGGGAACATAAAATGTGAATTTTTAAAAATCCCACTCTGATATCAAACAAAAACTCTAAAGAGCTGTGTTTACTTGCAACTTGCCATTGCTTATGAACAAGGAGATGTACTTGTCTAAAAGGCTGATGTTAGAAATAAAACAGTACCCTACATGCATGCCGTATAATCTTTCCCCATCCAAGTTTACTTTAGCTTTTTAACAGTTCACTTACAATTTTTATGATATTTCTTAAAAATGGAGCAATCAGTGGAGAAAAGAGCAACACATTAAGATAAGGATGTAAATCCCCTTTATGTACGTTACATAAAGTTTTTTTTAAGACAGATTTGGGTTACAGTCCAACTGAGGAGTGTGATTGTGTTGATATCCTTAAGTGTTGCAGGAAATTTCACAGATTTTCCAGGTGTGCCCCACGTTTGCAATTAAGTGAAAGTTTAATGGTTTGGTGACTCTGCTCCCCCCCCCCCATAATCCATATTATATCTGGAATATGTTACCATACATTGTGTTATAGAACAAGAAGAAATGGATCTGTGTTTTTAGCACTTTGCACTCAAGAGCCTCATGTTCTTCCTAGTAATTGTTCAGCTCTGCAAGTTCATCCAAACAAACACGCTTAAGATATTTTTTTTTTCCATTACAGGTCTTGCTTTAGATTTCCATCTGGAGTTAAGATTAACATTTTGACTTTCACATTGTCAGAATGTAAGCAAAGCTATCTTGTAATAGCCCATAAAGATTTCTCATGTTTTTATGGAACATGATGATTATGGACAAAAAAAAGAAAGATTTAAATGCATTAGCCTTTTAAAAATACTTTATTCAACTTGACAAGTCTTTTGTTTAATTGCATAAAAGTGCATTAATTATTGCTACCCCCATGCTGAGTAATGGAATTATTCCTGAAATGATTGTTTTTAGCCTAAACATGTCACAGCTATATTCCTCCTAATTAACCCTTAAGATTATAAATGAATCCACAAAGATGCACATACAATTTGGGTAAGAAATTGGCATTGATGTGGAATTAGTGTTATTGTTTACTTTTAAAGACAAAGTAATGTTGTAACAACTTTTTAATTTACGGTGAATGTCAAGAAGAAATACTTTTTATAATCTTATAAAAGAGAGGTTATGCAAAATTCAGTATCCTGTTTTTGACATTTAGGGGGAAAGGATACCTGTAGGCCCAACCACTTCCTCTTAAAGGGGTGGTTCACCTTAAAGTAAAATTTTAGAATTTAATAGAATGGCCAATTCTAAGCAACCTTTCCATTGGTTTTCATTATTTATTTTTTATATTTTTATAATGAGTTGCCCTTTTCTGCTCTGTAAGGCTACACTCTTATTATTATTGCTACTTTGTATTGCTCATCTTTCTATTCAGGCCCTCTCCTATTCATATTCCAGTCTCTTATTCAAATCAATGCATGGTTGCTAGGGTAATTTGGACCCTAGCTACCAGATTGTTTATAATGCAAAGTAAAGAGCTGCTGAATAAAATGCTAAATAACTCAAACACCTTAAATAATAATAAATGAAAACCAATTGCAAATTTTCTTCCCAACCAGTAGCTTGTGAGCAACATGTTACTTTCCAACCCCTTGAATGTTGCTCCCAGTGGCCTCAAAGCAGGTGCTTATTTTTGAATTCCAGGCTTGAAGGCAAGTTTTGGCTTCAAAAAAACCAGGTGCACTGCCAAACAGAGCCTCATTGTAGGTTGTACCAAATGGGCAATCACAGCACTTATTTGGCACCCCAAGAACATTTTTTATGCTAGTATTGCTCCCCAACTTCTGAATATTGCTCCTTTTACTTCTGAATATTGCTTACAGGTTCTAAAGGTTGGGGATCCCTGCTCTACATCATACTAAAATGTAACTCAAAGGTGAACAACCCCTTTAACTGTTGCCAGTGGAATCAATCAGAATACAAACTCCTGACAAAATAATTAAGACTTTACATGAGAAAAAACTCCTCCAGTTTAAACATCTATCTCTACATCAAGCTCTGACATAAATTAAGGAAACATTTTCATATGAATGTGTTATACAGTGCCCTGCTCTTTTACAACTTACTGTAATGTGTTGCTTCTAAGTGTACATATCTGTCTGAAATCAGTATATTCATCTAATAATAAACACAGCAATCACTTCCTCTTCCCATACAGGGATATGTTTAATTACTACCCAAACAAGGCTGCAAGAATAGTGCAATAAAAACTCTTTCAGAGACTTATGAAAATTCATGTAAAGTCAGGTATGAATACTTGAGGCATATCTAAAAGCAAGCACAGTGTTTCAAAGATCACTTTAATGCCTAAATGGCTGTAAAGTAAAAGCAAGGCATAATGAATCTTTCTATACCTTGTGCACTGACTTTCACAAGTTATGGTGCAACTAGAACTCAAACATACACACTGTATAGCCTATGAATATACCGTTCTGAAAATATGTCCTAAGAATATACCAGTTTGAACATATTGAAAGGAATCAGATTATGAAGAAACACTAAAAATTGCAAGCCATGATTTACACTGTGAGTTGTATATAAATAAATGTTGTGCACCAATTCTGGTGATTAAATTAGCTATATAATCATGTGTTAGGTAGTAAACCTGTGCTGACAAATGAACCCTTTTCATTTGGCTTATGGTTCTCATCATCTGTAAAACCACCAGCCATTGACTGAAAAAGATATGGATAATGATCATAGCTTTTAAAGTGAAGATTTTGTGCATGGCATTTAAAAGAAAAGTCTCAGGAAAATATGAGAACACTATTGCCAACTCATTTATAAAATAGTGTATAATGTTGGTTCATGTTAATTGATTGTGTCGAGCATCTGTATCTACAGTATGTGTATGTAATGATTCCATAGAAGACAAAATTCCATCAAGCTCAACCCTAACTAATGAATCACAATGCACTGCCCTTTAATATATAACTCGTATTTTATGTTATTTCTACAAAAGTTCTTTACCTTGCATTTTTCAACAGTGATTATATTTCAGGCCAATATGCCTTAATGTAATCAGTAGCCTTCTATATGGTACTGTATCAAATGCTATAGTAAAGACAAAGTAGATCTCATCCACAGTATGAAGCTGAATTTGACTTCCAAGAATAATAGGTTAATATATGTTCCTTGTTCCTCTAAAACTTGCCAGGAATTTAAAAATTAACACCTGCTCTGAAGCCACTGGGAGCAACATCAAAGGGAATGGTGAACAACATGTTGCATGTCACTGCCCTGTACTAAGCACAATATAGCAGCTTATTTTGGGATAAAGGAATGTTTAAGGCTCATGTAATCAATTTATTGCCATAGAAAAAATATTTACACCCAAATGCTTTTTTAGACAAAAAGATATAAAGGAAACAGAACTTATAGTTCACATACTTTGCTTCAGACACAATCCAATAAACACCTATGTTCTACATGTGTAAATAACGAACTATGTATTGTTAATTATACAGTGGTAATGGATCATTTATACAGTACCTTATTAACTTTGCCTCAAATCCATAAAGTTAGCAGAGATAATGAACTGTTTCCCTCACCACGATCGATACTTGAGTCTAAAGACTTACGTTAGGCGAGGAGAATCTGAACGAATACCTACTTCTCAAACAACTGCCCTGAAGAACCAAACAATGTTAAACCCAGGTGTATATTGCCCCTTTAAAACAAGATCCTTGAAACAGACATGAGATTTTTAGAAATGGGAGGAGAGAAGTAAATACACAAAAGGTGTATAGTAGACACCTGGCAGGGGCAGAATCGAGATGGCAAATGAGAGAAGTGATAGGAGTAGGACGAGAGCAGGAAGTAGGAGAGGGTTTAAGGTGTGGGTGTACCTACCACTAAAACACAATACCAACATCCCTCAACAGTCTTTGACTGCTAAGAAATGATCAAAGTTATAATAACAACTAGAGAGCTGCAGGTTAGACATCTTACTACACTTACAGCCAGTTGAGATGAGTACTCAGCAGAGGGTTAGAGAGATGGAAAGGTAACGTTTGTTTTCATCCTTATGTCAAATACACAGGCACCAGGGCAAGCTCAAATAATTAATTTTATAAGCTACTGCACTTTACCTCTCTATTGATACAAGTTTTTGTTGTTGGAAAAGTGACAGCGTGTTTGGTCCAAATGTGTCATGTGTACTAGTCAGCATTAATTGGTGGCTCAGATTTCATAACAACTGCTGTTTATGCCAAGCCTTGTTAGCCTCAGAGAGTCACGACTATTGTAAATGATTTTGGCTTGGAAAATTCATCAGTTTTTAATATATCTACACATCCTAGATCTGCTTTTTAAGTGCTCTGATTACAGTTGTGTCTTTAAAAAAAGATTTTCCTTTCCATTTAATGTTTCTTGTGCACCAAGCAATAAAAATGTCCCCGACACTATGGTGGATATGTCCCAAAGTCTGCCTATATTTTTATTTTAGTCTGCGGGCCTTCGTGCCCCAACGTACCCCAAGTCACAATCACCGTCATTCCACTCTACAAACGTTTTTAGAGACACATAAAAGGGAAACAATAATACAAGGCCCCTAAAGTAGCGAGGTATGGCTCCCATGTCCACCTATGCCGGATAGCAACCAAAATACCCAACGTTGTATTTGTTATTGATAATCAAGCTTGATAAAAAGCCTTTTTGGCTTGAAACTTTGCTATTCTGTACCCAAAAACTACTGAATAAAAGCATTTAATTAAATGGAGTGCTGTCACATGGAATTTTCTGTATGAGTCTCAGTACATGGGTACACAGAGGAAGCACAGACAAGCACCATTGGCTTTAAAGATACTATAAAAAGGTGTACGACTCCAGGCTGAATTACCAGGTCTCCAGAGCTTTCAGCAGAAATCACCTGAAGACCAGGTAGTTCCTTTTGCATCAATCAGGCTGTTGGCCTGGTGCAATGTTGCTTTAAGAATTAGTTTGTGTGGTTGCTTTAAAATTACCCTCACAGCTGAATATTTGCATATTACTTTAAACAGTAATTTTTATAACAAAATTTTAATATTTGCATATTACTTTATGAGCAACTCATTTGATGTTTTATTTCAGAGCTGACCCATCATTTCTCAATATTTGGGTGGATGTTTTCCAAAAGTACATTTTATTATTCTTACAGTATTGTTTTATCTCTCCTAATTAAGTTCTGTCTCATTTCTTTAAATTGGCCTGATGTTGTTTTCCTGCATGATAAAGAAATGATGTGAATGTAATTCCAAAACATATTTTTTACACCCTTTAAGACTTTTTAAGTCTCAACCATGTTTGATGAAACCTCTACACTATGTTACAATTACAAACATTTGTAAGCTGACATATTTACATCATCAAACTATGACAAGGTCACTGCCCTGGTGCATATTTTTCCATTTTACTAAATGGTGACTACATTTTTGTAAATCTAGAGAGTCCCCCAAAGCACACTTTAAACACTTATGCAATTTTTCGATTTTTTGAAAATGTTTAAAGTTTACTACATACACATAGTAAACATCGGAAAAAGACATCATTGTACATATAATAATTATCCAAATTCATAAATACCATATGCATTACAATTCTCTTCTGTTATAACATGACTGCCACAACATGAGACAAAAATCACTTTTTATATGGTTGCTATGTAGATGTACTGTATATACTCGAGTATAAGCCGAGTTTTTCAGCCCTCAAAATATGCTGAAAAACTCTACCTCGGCTTATACTCGGGTCAAACGCAAAAACAGTCGCCGGCGTCTAAGAATAGTCGCCAGCACCTAATAATAGTCGCCGGTGTCCAAGAATAGTCGCCAACGTCCAAGAATAGTCTCCAAGAATATTCGCCGGCATCCAAGAATGGTCGCGGCATCCAAAAACGAGACGCCGGCACCTCCAATGGGAGCAGAAACCCTCAATTTTTTGATTGAAACTTACCAGAAGCTGCTGCATTTCTCACCCTAGGCTTATACTTGAGTCAATAAGCTTTCCCAGTTTTTAGAGGTAAAATTAGGTAACTTGGCTTATACTTGGGACGGCTTATACTTGAGTATATACGGTAATCACAAAGCAGTCCAGTGAACTATTAACATTTATATAATAACAGTTATCCTTTAGTTGAACGTTGATCTTACAGTTAGACTTGTATATAGTTCTTAAGATAGACACCTTATTAACACCAGAAGAAACTTGACTTGATTATACAAATATTGAAATGGCATCAGATCTTTATGTGCACATTAAATTTAAAAAATTTAAAAAAGTCCATAGGGTCTCATGTACTTCCACAAGTGCAGTTGTGGTCCCTGCACTTCCCCCACAGTAAGCTGTATGTTGCATCAAATTAATTAGAAGAACGTGTGTCAAAATGTGCTGCTTGCACTTCCGTATCGTTGCACTGCTCCCTCGTTTCTGCCTTCTGTTCAGGAAGCTGCTGCACTTATTAATGCAGGGGACCCTTGAGCTACTGCCACCTCCAGGGTTCCTTAGCGCTCTGTTCCAATCATCGCAGTTCAGTTGGGCTGAAAGAATAGGATGCACACTTCACACCAAACTTCAAAAATGACACCAGCGAACACCGGAAATTACACTGTATAGACAATGGAAATATTTGGTGCTACTGCATCTGATTTGAGACAAAGCACATGCTGTGCAAATTTTGGTGAATCGAATGCAGTTGCGGTAGACACAGTTCAGTTGCATCAAGAGCTTCACTCTTTTGCCCCTGCAATGATGCCAGAATGCTGGAGGGGCAAAAAAACATGGCGATTGTGTTATAATTTAACTTTGCTAACTGCACTTATGGACATGTGCCCTCTTGTGCTATAGTCTTCAATAAAGATTCTTTCGGAAGTACCCAAAAATCTTAATTTACTCTTCTTGACTGGGCCCCACTGTTTCCCCCAAATGGTGGCCAAACAATAATGGCCACCATCCCACTGTATGCTGCAAAACATTTTGGAGTCCCATAAAAGGGAAACTATAACCAAGTCCCCAAAAGTCTTGGTGAGATGGCTTCCATGTCCCACCTATGCCATGTAAAAAACAAAATACATATCATTTATGTCCCTTTTGGACTTACGGTTAAATGTTTGTATGGTTCTTAAGAAAGACACCTTTCATCAGAAATGATGTTATGTATTAACTTGCCTATAAAATGATCTATATAGCTATAATGAAGCATCACCAAATTTTAATGTGAGCAAAAAAAAAAAGGTCCTTGTGCTGTGCTCTTCAACAAGAAGCTTGTAATAGAACAAAATTTAAAATGCAAACATCACTGAAAAGAACACCTGTCCAGGAAAATAGCAATTACAGGCTTGCTTTTGTTGTATAAGCCTATTATATACATCGATAATTCTGCACCTTTTGCATATACTTGTACCATTGTTAAATTAAATTGCCTCTGCAGTAAATATTGTATGTTTCAAACTGTCAGCCTGGCAAAACTTATATTAAAGCTGAAAAAACATCCAAACAAATTTATGTAAAACTGTCCCTGTTAAAACAATAATTGTTAAATGCCATTAAGCATATTTAAGATCACTTTCTAAACAAGAACTACACAATAACACAATAGAAGGTGTTAATATTATAAAGGCACCACTCTCCCTCATAATGAGATGCTGAAGAAATAACCTTTAATCCTGCCAGTCATGTCTATATTTTTCCAGAACCGTGAAGTGCTGAGTTGCCAAAAAAAAGTAACTATGATCCTAATGGAGCAGAAGTTCTTCTTGCATGAACTGCATTCTCTGATTTGGAAGAAAAGCTTTTTTAGTTATTGTCATCTATGGAAAGTACTTTAGGATATGTTAAAGGTTTATAATTACTGTATGTATTAATAATAATGACTAAAGTTTATGTACAATGGCTGTTACTTGATACTCCAGTCAGCTAATAACAATTACTGCATTAATACCCAGTACATACATTTCCAGGAGTTGCTGACCTGCCATCAAATGAGAATGATGGAAACTGACCCAGAAGGACTTAGTGAGCTTCCTGTTTTACAGAACTTATAAGTAGCACCTATGGTGCACACCAGTATTATCACAGCACCAATAGCAGTTGCCTGAAGCTAGTTCTTGGCACAGAAAAGTTTCACTGGACTACCTGTGCATGGCAGGGACCTAACTTAAAGAGATTCTAATTCACTCTACCATATACAACTTTATTCCTGAACCAACAAGAGTATTTTTTTTAGTTGTAATATTGGGGTGTAGGCAGCCATCTCAGGCCATTGTGCCTGATTCTGTGCTTTCAGAAAGAGCCGCCAACACTTAACAAAATAACTGCTTTCAGATAAGCTATTTTTTCTCCTAATCAGTGTAACTGGAAGAGTTGCAGCATCACTTGGTTTTTATCATTGAGTGATTTTCTCATATCTTCCAGGGAGCTGTTATCTGGTTACCTTCCCATTGTTCTGCTGATGGGCTGCTGCAGGGAAAGGTAGTGGGTGATATCACTCCAACTTGCAGTGCAGCAGTAAAGAGTGACTGATGTTAATGAGAACACAGGTCACATGGCTAAGGACAACTGGGAAACTGACAGTATGTTTAGTGCCATGTCAGATTTCAAAATTAAATATAAAAAAACAACTTCAGTGCAGAATTCTGCTGGAGCAGCAATATTAACTGATGTGTTTGAAAAAAAAAACATGTTTTCCCACAAACGAATCCCTACAGGGGGCAGTTGCAAAAATCCAGTGTGCCTCAATGCGGATGTAGTTTTTCAATTCAAGCGTCATGGCACCCTTAAGAAAACAACAACAATTTAAGTGATGTCATGGATGTAATCCAGATGGTGAGTCAGATTGTGTATGTTTTGCTCTGGGACAAAAATAGGATACCAAACTAAAATTAAGCATGGAGAATGCATACACATTAAAAGAGGTCTAGATCAACAGGACAAAGTCATTCTCACAGATATTTTGAACCTATCTTAAAGACATGTGACTTATCTATAGCACTATATTAGGTATTCTATTGAACCAGCTACATACATGCATATTTCAGATGCACATTAGGCTGTTTTCCTTACAGCTGGGTCCGCTGGGCTAAAACTCCAAGTACCTATATCTTTTAACATGCGGTTAAGGGTTAAATCGAGAGACATAGTATTAAGCATTGTCACAGTGCAAAGTTTGGTGCCCAGTCCCCCTCCTGGGTGCAGTCTGAGCCCCTGTTACCCCTGTAGCTATGTGCCTGGTAAATAACGCTAGGAGTTTCACTCTTGCAACATCTGGTACCCGTTGGGTAAGAAAGACTGACCTGGAGAAATTAAAACACAAGGCAGGCACAGTGGAATTAAAACAGAAGACAGACACAGTGTTATCTACATACTGTACAGCAATGCAACTAAATGTATGGTTAATGTCGTTTCCAAAATCAAAGTGTCATTGAAAACAGAAGGTATTTTCCAGCCAGTGAACACACATCACTGAAAAGACTGAACAACATTTATCATAAAGATTCAAGCCAGAGAACGCCCTAAGGCTGTAGGCTCTGTACCTTGGGATTATACCATACCCATGATACACTAGATGCTTTACTTGGTTCTGAATATGCTAATCTTCCCCTGACTAATGCATAATTGTATCATCTATGTTTTAAAGGTTACTTTAAACTTCGTTTTATGTTCATTAGTCAAAATTCAGTATTCAGTAAATTCTATCAATATTTTGGGTCCTATGTATATAAAGTCGTGTACTATAAATTCTATTTATAAATCACGAAAACATTGTCTAAGTCAGAGTGATGTCAAATTGGTTGAAGGCTATGAATAAATTATTATTGCTACTTTTTATTACTCATCTTTTTATGCAGGCCTTCTCCAATTCATATTCCAGTCTCTTATGCAAATCAATACATGGTTGCTAGGGTAATTTGTACCCTAGCAACCTGACTGCTAAAACTGCGAACTGGAGAACAGCTGAATAAAAGGCTAAATAACTAAAAAAACATAAATGATAAAAAATGAAAACCAATTGCAAATTGTCTAGGAATACCGCTTTCTACATCATACTAAAAGGTAACTCAAAGGTGAACAACCCCTTTAACTACTATTTTGACTATAAATTGGGCTGTTCAACCTTAAGTAAAATACCTATGGCTTAAATATCTAGCAGGTACAGAGCATTGAGAGCAGCCCTCTGGAACAGCAGTTTCCCTCCGATTTGTGCCGAATTCGGAAATGTAATATCTAGACATTTTTTCGTTTTTTCAACTTGTTTATTATTTTTCATAACCAAGTCAATAAGTGTGCAACATCGTTTTAGGATTTTCATATGGCTTGTTCTTACCTTGAGCAGGGGGTCTTATAAACTCTTTAGCACCTGACACCTGAAAGGTATATTGAGTACAGGTAGAGCACTCTAAAATGATGTTGAATTATAAAAAAACATTATAATAAATTTGTAGCCCTGATAATGGGTGAGGTTGGCCTGACAAAACAATGGGCCACAAAGTAGAGGTTTACACCAAATATCCTGGAAACTTCTGCTTTAGGATATTTCCTTCATGACTGGAATTGTCACATTGGGGCACTTTACAATGGTGTCAGTCTAAAGCAGTGTGCTACACTGGAGCACTTTCCTTTGTTATTTAGGAATACAATTACTAAAAATACATTCATTACTTAAATACAACTTGATTTTCATACCTCAACCCATTCCCGGCGCCAACAAAGAGGGGTGAACAGTTGTAGACTGCTTATTGTCATCAAAACAAAGCTCATTATACACAGTTCTCCTTTCTTTGTTTAATGGAAGAATACGGCACCCACCATTCTCTCATTTAGCATCATAAAACTCCGGTCTTTCCCTGGAATAAATCCTTATGCCAGCTTCTCACGGCTACGATGAATGTAAGTACTAAGTTCTACTAAAACAAATACTCTTATTGAAATGCGGGTGGGGGCATTTTTCAAACATGTCAAATGTCTCTCAGAATCTAATGTATCAAAACATAAAATTGTTCAGTTCCAGCTACGATTCTCATCCCACAAAACCACAAACATCTATTTCCAAGTCCAAAGTTAATTTCAACAATCCATCATTGCTGAAACTAATATCGAAGTGGACTGAACTTCTCCAGAGTTCACCATCATGTTTTAAGGTTTGCAACATGCCAGTTAATAAAACACAGATAGAAGTGATTAGTAGAATGTGTTTAAAATGGATGTTCTTGTTAAGAAGAACAATGCTTTTATTCTGCAGAGCGCTGACAGCATTCTTATTTCAATATATACAAGTTGTATATATACTTGTATGTTTTACCTATTACATGTTATATACGGTATACATATTCATTTTATTGCACTTATAGATTATTTTGCATTATTTGTTTCATTGCTACAAGGGCAAATGGATGAATTCTTCCCATTATATAAACTAAAAACTGACATATCAATGTATAGATATAAAGAAAGAGGTGGAGAGAAGGAAATACTTCAGGTATAAGATCCATTATCCAGAAACCCTTTATCCAGAAAGCTCTGAATTACATAAAGGACATCTCTTATAGACTCCATTATAATCAAATAATTCAGGAATAGGAATGAAACAGTGCCTTGTACTTCTTCCCAACTAAGATATATTTAATCCTTATTGAATGCAAAACAATTTAATTAATATTTAATTGATGTTGTTTTAGTAGACTTAAGGTATGGAGATCCAAATTATGGAAAGATCCCTTACCCAGAAAACCCCACGTCCCGAGCATTCTGTATAACAGGTCCCATACCTGTATTATAATGTACAGTGCCATTTTCTTTTAATAACAGAAATACCTTGACCGCTAATAAAAATAAAGCAATACTACAAAGAACAATCAAACTTTTAATTTGCCTTAAAATTCCGTTCAGTGTAAAACTAACTTTTAGTATGGCAGTAACATTCTGCAATTTGTCTTCATATTTCATTTTAATGGCTTTTACTTTTCTATATCTCCCCTGTCACTTATTGCGTGAGATAAAGATTCCTATTAAATTAGTCTGAAAAGTAAATTAGTAAAATATTGTTGCTGCCTAGACAAAAAACACTGAAAAGTAAATAAAGTGGTAATAGTATCAATTGCCAAGTAAATTCCTCTTATATCAATAAGGTAGCCATTAAGTATTTGTTAAATTATGGATTATCTTTTTAATGCTAGTAAATGGGAACTTGATCATATCCCAGTGGCCTTTTTGTTGAGATTATGAGGGTTCCACAGAGATTAGAAAAGGAGACACTGTTTTTTTTCTCTAGTCAGCCCTTTATGAAATAAAATGGTCATTCTTTAAGCTCTTCATTTACAATACACTGTAATGCAAGGATCTCACTCTGATCTACAAGTCAAACAGGTCCAGTGCCGAGACAGCCTTACTGAGACAGAAGGGTGGGCTAATATCAGGATTTTTTTAAATAAAGCAAAATAACCATGAATTTTTTTAATATGTAACCTAATGGAGAACTAAAGCATAACAGAAAAGGAGTAGGCTAGAAATGCTTTGGAATTCTATACTAGCAAGAGGTTGTCACTCAAACTATTTTTTTTTTTTTTCAAAGCAAGGAAATGTACTTTCATGTCAGGGTGCTGGATCTGCCACAAGTCCCTGGAAAGAGGACATAGGGTGTCCAAAAGTGCAGTGCTCTTTTCTAATAAAAATAGGCTCAGTGCCGAAACTTCCTTGCTTGAAGTGCTCGGTTATCCTTTCCATATGGAGTAATTGGTCCCATTGAGCCATATGGTTCTATACCCAAGGGACCAGGAACTAACACAGAAAATACTGGTAATGATCCATGATTTATAAATATATTCATATATTATATAGTGAATGGACAAGCTACATGCAGTTGATCACAGTTGGAACAGTGCGAGCCTTATCTCAATGCAAAATATACTGTGTCACAAAGATGCACAAAGAAGCTACAGCACATTTACTGCAAACTGAATATTTATTCTGCCACTTCACACATTACAGTCAGTTGGATATGATCTGAGTGTTTATCATTCTCATTGTGTTTGGTTATATTGCTGTGGGTACAGGGCCATTCAGCTAATTGGAGCAGATATTCAATATGGTGCATGGGGTTGGCCACTGAGGAAAGGACCTTATGGGAACCCATTTATATGATTTCTTCCTTTGGATATGCTTTCTTTGTATATTAAACCCTGCCATTATTAAAGGAAAACTATACCCCTAGAATGAATACTTATCCAAAAGATAGTTTATATCATAGTGTTATGTTCTGGTAGCTGAGGATGAGTTGAGTATAACAGTGCTTTAGCAGGTTCCTGCAGCCTGCAGTTCCTGCAGCCATTACACAACAGCAACTTCCAACTCTATCAATCTTAAGCAGTCTAGAAAGTACTATGTAGACAGTATAACTCTTGTGCACAGTGACACCGGCAGGCCCTTTGTATAAACACCACATATTCCCCCCTATAGTAGGAAAGCATTTGGGCAAATGTAATAAACAGCGACAATTAAACAGTATGCATCTTAAAGCAATATTATGCATTATTCACATCACATAGTCCTTGGTCCATGCAGGTAGTTTCTGATTCTCTCAGTATGCCTTGTAGTTTCACTTTCTTCAGGCCTATTGCAGTAGGCATCTGGAGTAGAAAAATGTCCTTAATCAAATGGAGCTTCTCCAAAGTCATTTCTAACAGAAGCAAGATGACTTGCATTCCATATGCGTCCATCAGACGTTCATATGTGTATGGTGCTCGCTGGCGTCTCACTTCAAGTAGTGTAGTAAATTTAGATTGTCCTTGTTTCAGTAGTCCTGGTTTTTAAATTCTGACTAAAGATCCAGGCTGAAAGTTCACTTCTCTTGCACCACGTTTTCTAGCAGCAGAAATCTCCCCTTGGTCAGCAGCAATAATGTAACATACGGATCCAAGCAGTAAAATGTATGATAGGCTCACCAGGATTTGGAAGAAAAGGTGCAGGCTTATGCACAGGTAGATGAGACATCTCGTTGCCAATTTGCTATGTTCTGTTAGCTGAGAATGAGTATAACAGGGCTTTATTAGCAGGTTTATGCAGTCATTACACAACAGTAATTTCCAATTCTATCACTCTTAAGCATCTAGAAAGTCTTGTAGCGGGGTACTTTGTAGAGATGGGCCATGGGGTACAACAACTACTGTTTCAGGTGGTGGAAAATGTACACCGCCCTAGACGACTAAACTTTTAAAAAGGGACGCATACTGGATCCGCCGTCAAGAAACCTTAATCCCCAATGGCCTAAATAAAGAATACAATTTGCAGACAATTTTCTAAAGTTTTGCTTTTAACTCTGGTTTTAATATTTATATTTTACAGATTTATTTACACACAATTACGTGAACAGTTTGGAGTACATGAACAGATAAGTGCCAGTGGCACACCCTAGCACTCACTTACCAAGCTCTTGTGCTCGGAAAAGATGTGCTCTGCTAGTTTAAAGGAACATTAACACCAAAAAAATTGTTTTAAAGGAAAGACAAAATAATGTACTGTTGCTCTGCACTGGCAAAATTGGGTGTTTGCTTCAGAAAAACAATTATAATTGATATAAACAAGCTGTCATGTAGCCATGGAGGCAGTCATTTAAGCAGAGGACACAGAGTAGATAACAGACAAGTTCTGAAAAATCCCATTGTATACTATAGAGCTTATCTGCTATCTGCTGTGTATACTGTGCCTTTTCTCCTTTTTCTGCTTTGAATGGCTGCCCCCATGGCTACACAGCAGCTTAATTATATCAAATATAGTTGTATTTCTGAAGCGACCATGTCAGTTTTACCAGTGCAGCACAACAGTACATTCTCTGGTACAAAATCTGCCACTAGGAGTAAAGTGCAGCATCAGGAGGCACAGACGAGTCCTTTTCTTACTGCCTGCCATAGGGCAGATAGGAAGGAAAAGCCCTCTTGTGGCCTGTGCTTTCATGCTAAGCATGTGTATAAATGCACAAATGCCTAGGAAGACTTGTTGCATGCATGAGAACAATAAAAGGGGATAGGAATGTTCGTTAGGTAGGTATGTTAGTCTGCTCATGTGCCAGCTACAACTGGGGCTCATTTATCAACACTGGGCAAATTTGCCCATGGGCAGTTACCTATAGCAACCTATCAGTGATTAGCTTTTTAAAGCCAGCTGCAAGTAGAGCAATGAAAGCAGCAATTTGATTGGTTGCCATGGGTTACAGCCCATGGGCAAATTTGCCCAGTGTTGATAAATGACCCCCCAAGTTGTGTATCTTTCATGTAAGTATCACAATAACATCTACATTAGAGACCAGACTATTATGAAGAGCCATGATTAATGGCATAATGATAACATGTAATCTGTTTGGTTTGCCGCCATACTAAAAGACAGCTTTTAATATGTCATGTAAATGTTACAAGCACTAGAAAACCCATCACTATCAAGTCTGGAGGTCGACTGGAGATGGTGGGAACTAGCATTTCCAAACAGCTGGTGAGCAGGAAGTTATGTATCTAAGGACTAGAGAGCCCAAAGAAACAGCACCCTGAGCTTAGATTATTCCATCCAGTTAAAAGGAAAACACATCTAAAATAGATGAGCAGGGCCAGCTGTGGAGCAATGGCTGTTTTAAAGAATATAATAGCTTAAGTGCTCCTGAGAGCAAGGTATTGCTGTAGTGGAGAGCAAGGTGTAGCAATGGAGGAACCTTATAAGCCTATAAATACATCAATAAAGATTTAAATTGTATTGAAGGAGTTGTTTTTTTTCTATCCTTGTATGGTTTAATACGTGTGTGAGAAAGATACATGTATCTGCCTTGCTACAGAAAGCAGGCAACGTTTTCCTGCAGCTGCCAAACTACAATTCCCAGTATTCCTAGTTTACAAGTACAGGGCACACTAGCTCAGCAAACCTATACACATTTGAATGAATCTCACAAGCTCACAAGAAATGCAGACCACTAAATACAGCATTTTGTTCACAAATAAGGTTTATATTACATACATATTTGCAATACTAACTTACAGCGTGCCGGGAACACTCCTATTCTTGTTTACAAGCCACCATATGGCTTTTTTGGCCAGAATCATTCTACTTTGCAAGTATAGCTCCATAATTGTCTACTTATAATTAACTGAGCTACTGTTCTATACAGTAATAGCTAAGGAAAACAACACGGTAGCTCCAACTACTATTGTATGTATATATATATATATATATATATCTATATATATATATATGCAAAGGAAGAATGTTGTTTGCATAGAATGACCTCTAATTTTGCTGTTTCTTTATGGGGTGGCCCATTTTTAAGTTAACTTTTATTATGTTATAGAATGGCTAATTCTAAGCAACCTTTGCTCTAAGCAACAATTGCTCTTCATTATTTATTTTCTATAGTTGTAATATTGTTATTATTACTTTTTATTACTCCCCTTTCTATGCAGGCCCTCTCCTAATCATATTCAAATCAGTGTACAGTTTCTAGGGTCATTTGGACCCTAGCAACTAGATTGCTAACGTTGCAAACTGGAGAGCTGCTGAATAAAAAGCTGAAATAACTCAAAAACCACAAATAATAAATTGGCTCAGAATATCACTCTCTACAAAGGTGAAGAACTCCTTTAACTACATAAACCTAAATAGCCACTGCTGATTCTCAGCTTTTAATTGCCCTTCCTCTATTGGCACCTCTCTTGTATATCGATTGTGCAGCCATCTTCAAAGGCCATATGCATGAGTATGTGAAGGGCTTTTTCATACTTTGTGGGAATATTGTTGAGAGGGATATGGAATCCCTCTGATAAACAGACCCTGCTCTACTGATTGTGGAAATGAACAAAAGGGCCTGCGATTTCTGTGTGTGTTTTGGAAAGCAGCTGATAAAGAGAATAGGAAAGCAATTAAATAAATGAAGGTATATATTCATCAATTTTTGTTATCCTTCTGATGCTATAGCCTGTGCACTGCCTACTGAACATGTCCTTTTTATAACTAGTCTTTGCTTTTTAATAGAAATCCGTATGCACTTTCAGTCCGCAACATTTTCATGAAGCTTGATAAATCTAGGCCCAAATGTTTAATGTATAAATGTAGCAATTTCCACAAGAGATGCTGCTGTAACTACCATTTGCATGAACGGGAGATAAGCCCCAACATCATTTGATATAGTGAAGTCGCAGCTCCTCTTTCTGTCTTACGGATTATTCATTGTGCCGTTGCAATTTTGTATTAAAGGAATGAAACAATATCTTCCACACAAAGCAAATGTATAATCAATTGCAAAATTGTACTTGAACAGTACCTTTTTTATTTTCCCTTTAAAATGGAAAAAAAAAAACCTCTGTATATATCCCCTTAAAAGAATTAAGGCATTTACAATGGAGAATGTAAAGGATAAATGATAGGAATAATATTAGGAAACCATTTTATTGCATTTTACTTTTTTTCCACTTGTAAAGAGCTTGGTGTCTTGGAACCATTTGTCCACTTGCAAAATTAAATTACTATCTTCTTGGTAATGCCATTAGAGTTTAAAAAGGAATTTTTGAGCCAGCTACTTATTTTGCTTTATGCTATATCAGTGCATTAATCGTTCCTGGCTCAAACCCAACAGCCTTTTACATGTTTTATGAAAATAAAACACCATTATCCAGTCCAATTCAGATCATGCTCCAAATGTTTTCTTTTAGACTAAGAATCCAATATAATAAAGTTCCTGATAGCTCTGGTAAGATCTATTTATTGTGGGTTTTGGTCTTTACAGCAGACAGATAATGCAAAAGCATTTTGATTACCCTTTCTTAGCCATATCATTCACAAACCATCTTTTCTAATTATATTATTAAGACATTTCCATAACTGGTGGGAAGGGGGTTTAACTGATTTCTATTATTCTTGGCACTTGTGTGAAAGGATATTACATTCACGTGCATTAGAGATTGCTTATGAAAGATCAAGACAATAATAGCTGATCAGACGATAAAGGATCTCTTTTCTCCTCCCAGACAGGCTGTCTCTAACAGAAGAATACAGTTCATCAAATGTGTCTGCAGGTTGTCAAACACTGTGAGATACGGGGACACTCTCTTTAGCAACCATGGCCAACAAGCTGGTTTTCTGTAAAGTTTTTGTTTTTTTTAACCATAATTCTCCCTCAGGAAATAATCACTCACTATGCTCTTCTGATGCTCTCTGTTTGGGAAGAAAAGAACCATTTAATAAAAGAAATATATATATCCATTTTGTAGGTCTACACAGATTCCATTATCCCACAATAATAAATCACGTGCATGTTCCCAGAAGGTTTCCACTTAGGCTACATTATTAGAGGAAGAAAGGCAGGTAGAATGAGCTTTACTTAAACTAACCCTGTATCTGTTTTTTCGTGGGTTTATAAGGGAGACATGAAAGAAAGGTGCAGAAAAGACATTCCAGATCGTGCATGGGAATGCCTCACACTGAATAATGAAGCATTACTCTTAAGTGTACTCTTGAAATAGAAGTGGCAAGGACGACGAGGAATAGCTGGAATTAGGTCACTTACAAACTGCTCTGGCACAGCCTCACTGTTTTATAAAGAAACCAAATGTCTCTTTTTATAAAGAGTTTCAGAACAGTGCAGAGCACACATGTTTCCAATCTGCATGTTGTGCTCTGCTAACCATTCATCACCTTATGATTAATGAGATTTTAGGGTTTCTAATCAAACTGATATAATGTTACTAAAAAGCAATAGAAATTGGATTAACCTGGCTAATGTTTATCCAGTGTATATTTCTACTGCGCACCAACATATGTTAGGCAGGTAAAGGATTTCCTCTGAAATCTTGAGAAATCACAGCATTTTCTGTACATACCCTGTAGTTTGTGCAAACACAGTGCAATGGGCTATGTAACTTCCCACTTCTTGGATCAAGCAGCGTGGTGCCAGCTGCTCCTTGGGGAACTCCAGGATATACATGTTAAGCATTATTTTCAGGTGTCCTGCTCATGGGCTGCATCTTTGCAAAATTGAATCTAGTCTTCCATACACAACAGCAACCTGCATCAGAATAAAAGGCCAGTCTTTGATCGCCACTTTTAAATGATCCCCTATAACTCTCAAGAGGATTTCCAGTCAATTACAATTTAGTATTGGAAGTTAACGGAATATTGACTAGAGTGCATGTTACCACTTGTAATAAATTATTTTGTCTTATCTATAAAAATGATATTCATGTACATATAAAATAAATCTTTTACTGATATTTGGATCCTTAGAGTAGCTAGGCTTTAGACCATAGACCCAAGTCTAGGTTATCATGAGAAAATGCCTTACAATAATTTATATATCATAGGGTTGAGGTAATCTCCAAATATGCAACTTTTAGGGGAATGGCAACAATTTGGGGATTTAAATTCATTGAAAATACCTCAGCAATTTAGGGCTCATTTAGAACACGCAGAGCAGGGTGCAAAGTGCAAAAAAACAGACCCCACTGACACTGGGTCACAGATGGGAGTTCTGCCTTCCAAGATAAAAGTTATTCCTTTTGCTGTGACATTGTAATTTAAAGGAACAGTAACACCAAAAAATTCCTGCCAGTGTGCCACTGTCCTTACACTGGTAGCCATTAGAGGCTGCATTGTATAAGGGGCTGTTTTTTTATGTGACGTTTGCAGATGATTTGATATAGAAACAACAGTTACATATAAATAAATCCCAAGAAAAGAAAAAGCATGACCCATAGATTTGCACCCCCCCACTGTATCAGTCAGAATTCCCACCATATGATAATGCTAAAACTAAACCTTTAATCATGGTAGTTTAAAATTGTATGCCCAAAAAAACTTAAATCTATACATTATCTGACTCTGCACACCACTATTCTGTTTGTATATCTCAATCAATGGAAGGTGCTACCAACTACTCTTTTTGTACAAATAGTTACATATAGTTAAATAGTTAAGTTGGGTTGAAAAAAGACTCATCCCCTTCAAATGAAACCCAGTGCACATACCTACACACACCCACTGAAATATATATATTCCACTATCTATATTAATTATAGTATCACTATAGCCTTGGATCAAGGAACCATTTGAAGGAGTTAAGAGAATCGGCCATCACAACATCATCCGGCAGTTCAGCCTTTTAAATCTGCATATAACCTGCCTAATTGCTAGTTGATCCAGAGAAAGGCAAAAAAACTCCATTTGAAGCCTCTCCAATTTACCTTAGAGGGGGAAAAAAATTCCTTCCTGGCTCCATGATGGCAATTGGACTAGTCCCTGGATCAACTTGTACTATGAGCTATCTCCCATAACCCTGTATTCCCTCACTTGCTAAAAAGCCATCCAACCCCTTCATAGAGCTATCTAATGTATCAGCCTGTACAACTGATTCAGGGAGAGAATTCCACATCTTCACAGCTCTCCCTTCCAAATATTTAGACGGAACCTCCTTTCTTCTAATTGGAATGGGTGACTTTGTGTCAGCTGGAAAGACCTACTGGTAAAAAAATTATTAAAGAGATTATTATATGATCCCCTTATATATTTATATATAGCTATCATATCACCCCTTAAGTGCCTCTTCTCCAGCGTGAACAACCCCAACTTGGCCAGTCTTTCCTAATAGCTAAGATTTTCCATACCTTTCACCAGCTTAGTTGCCCTTCTCTGTACCCTCTCTAATTCAATGATGACATGTTTGAGCTCTGGAGACCAAAACTGTACAGCATAGTTTGCCATTGTGTGGACCATGCACCATTTGTTGTATTAATTAATTAGTAATTGTTGAATTAATTAAGAACTGGAACTATTTAAAAGAAAACCTTCATTACTTGGTTCCTCATTTTTGTAGACAGATGAAAAATAATTATTCAGAATAGTTACATTGTTACATAGTTAAATTGGGTTGAAAAAAGACAAAGTCAATCAAGTTCAACCCCTCCAAATGAAAACCCAGCATCCATACACACACCCTTCCCTACTTTTAATTAAATTCTATATACCCATACCTATACTAACTATAGAGCTTAGTATCACAATAGCATTTGATATTATGTCTGTCCAAAAAATCATCCAAGCCATTCTTAAAGGCATTAACTGAATCAGCCATCACAACATCACCCGGCAGTGCATTCCACAACCTCACTGTCCTGATTGTGAAGAACCCCCTACGTTGCTTCAAATGAAAGTTTAGTCTAAAGGGGTGGCCTCTGTACGGTGATCCACTTTATGGGTAAAAAGGTCCCCTGCTATTTGTCTATAATGTCCTCTAATGTACTTGTAAAGTGTAATCCTGTCCCCTCGCAAGCGCCTTTTTTCCAGAGAAAACAACTCCAACCTTGACAGTCTCCCCTCATAATTTAAGTCTTCCGTCCCTCTAACCAATTTAGTTGCTCGTCTCTGCACTCTCTCCAGCTCATTTATATCCCTCTTAAGGCCTGGAGTCCAAAACTGCACTGCATACTCCAGATGAGGCCTTACCAGGGACCTATAAAGAGGCATAATTATGTTTTCATCCCTTGAGTTAATGCCCTTTTTTATGCAAGACAGAACTTTATTTGCTTTAGTAGCCACAGAATGACACTGCCCAGAATTAGACAACTTGTTATCTACAAAAACCCCTAGATCCTTCTCATTTAAGGAAACTCCCAACACACTGCGATTTAGTGTATAACTTGCATTTATATTATTTTTGCCAAAGTGCATAACCTTGCATTTATCAACATTGAACCTCATTTTCCAGTTTGCTGCCCAGTTTTCCAGTTTAGACAAATCACTCTGCAAAGTGGCAGCATCCTGCATGGAACCTATAGTTCTGCACAATTTAGTATCATCTGCAAAAGTAGAAACAGTACTTTCAATGCCCACCTCCAGGTCATTAATAAACAAGTTGAAAATCAAGGGACCTAGTACAGAGCCCTGTGGTACTCCACTAACAACACTGGTCCAATTAGAAAATGTTCCATTTACCACCACCCTTTGTAGTCTATCTTTTAGCCAGTTCTCTATCCAGGTACAAATACTAGGGGCCCATTTACTTAGTTCGAGTGAAGGAATAGAATAAAAAATACTTTGAATTTCGAAGTATTTTTTTGGCTACTTCGACCATCGAATTGGCTACTTCGACCTTCGACTACGACTTCGAATCGAACGATTCGAACTAATAATCGTTCAATTATTCGACCATTCAATAGTCGAAGTACTGTCTCTTTAAAAAAAACTTCGACCCCCTAGTTCTCCACATAAAAGCTACCAAAGTCAATGTTAGCATATGGGGAAGGTCCCCATAGGCTTAGCTATCTTTTTTTGGTCGAACAAAAATCGTTCAATCGATGTATTAAAATCCTTCGAATCGAACGATTCAAAGGATTTTCGTTCAATCGAACGATTTTCGTTCGATCGTTCGATCGAACGAATAGTGCTAAATCCTTCGACTTCAATATTCGAAGTCGAAGAATTTAACTTCGACAGTCGAATATCGAGGGTTAATTAACCCTCGATATTCGAACATAAGTAGATTTGCCCCTATGTTCCAGGCCTTATCTCTGCCTTTTTTCTGTTCTCATCAACCAACTGACCCCCCCCCCCTCTGGAAACAAGGGTCCTTGCTGCAATACCTTTTTCCATATACCTTTTGGCCTCCTTATAAGTGACAAACTTTTCAGCTGTTCCAGCTAACTTGAAAGCCTTAAAAGCACGGCTTTTCTTATCCACCTCAACACCAACAGTTCTGTCAAACCACAAAGATTTTGCTTTGCACAATGTCCCTTGCTTACAAGGGGGGTTATACTGACATATATATTTATAAATACGAGCTGAAATAAAAAGTTGTCATTAAGCATTTTTACAAACTTGCCTTTCAGACAGATACAAAGCATGTGTCTTACCTATCTGGACTGCTGGTTTTTCACCACTAAGACACTACAGTTCCCTTATAGGCGATCCACAGCAGAAATGAACTGCTCCAGCCATACCACTCATCTCTGAGCTCTGCCAATTACACTTTTGGATTGATCACAATAAAGGTGTACATATATTTGTAAAGATTCTCATTTATCCAGGTCATGGTATATCTGTAAAAATAAGTCAAATCAACTAGACTTGCTGTGTTTTTTTCCTTGATGACATTTCACCAGTCATACAACTGGCTTTCTCAATTCAGAATAACTTTGTAACTTTGTATTCCCGGAAATAGGATCTTTTTTCGGGAATATATTCTCTGCAAGGTTGCTCCAATCAGCATATTCTGGTTATCCTAATCCACAAGGATGTCACAAAATTAGGTGTTGATTGTATTAGCAAAATTGGAGCTTTGATGTGTTATTAAAGCTTCCAGGGAGAGGTGCCAAAACAGCATTGTATGTGGCAGACAATAGCATAGAGGCTAAATTGAAAGAAATGGAACATCTCAGCGGGGCCCTAAAGACGTGTGGGTATCCAGATTGGGCCTTTTGTGAAAACCAGTAGAAAGAGAAGCAATAACACCAAGACTTACGGTTGAGGTGGAAAACAGGACAGAGGAAGAACTTGGTCCTTCCATATGTAGCTGGGGTGTCGGAAAAACTTTGAAGGATTTTTAATAAACACCACATCCATATCTGCTTTAAACCCAGCAACACACTGAGGCAGCAACTAGTTCATCCAAAAGACCCAACCCCAAAGCACAAGAAGAGTAACATTGTGTGTGCAGTGCAGTAAGGAGTGCTCTGATTTGTATGTGGGAGAAACCAAACAACAGTTATACCAGCGTATAGCGCAGCATAGAAGAGCCAGCTCCTCTGGTCAAGACTCAGCTGTGTACCTACATCTAAAAGAAAAGGACGCACGTTTGAAGATTGTCAATTCCAGATTCTAGACATGCCTAAGGGACACAAGTGAAGGACGCTAATAGGTGTAAGTGTGTACTCCTAAATGCTCACATATAGAGCTTGTGCACCTGGGGTTGCTGTTCTATGCACGGAGCACCAGCTCAAAAATCCAGTATCAACTGCCTCCTGTAACTCCTCAACTTGTACTGAATGACTCACAAGGTAGGGTGCAGGTGGGGGCACCAGGTATCGTGCAAAGTGCAACAAAATAGCTGATTGCTGCTGTTTTTGTACACTGTGAGGTGCATTGTAAATGAGCCTTAAAGGAACAGTTAGTAAACAGTGTAGATAGACTGTGCAAAATAAAAAATGCTTCTAATATAGTTAGTTAGGCAAAAATGTAATGTATAAACACTGGAGTGACTGGATGTGTAACATAATAGCCAGAACACTACTTCCTGCTTTTCAGCTCTATAACTCTGAGTTAGTCTGAGGCGACTTGAAGGGGGGCCACATGGGACATAACTGTTCAGTGAGTTTGCAATTGATCTTCAGCATTCAGCTCAGATTCAAAAGCAACAAATATGACCCATGTGCCCCCCCCCTCAAGTCACTGAATGGTTATTGCCTGGTAACCAGGGTAACCAGTCAATGTAAACCAATAGAGCAAAAAAAGCAGGAAGTAGTGTTCGGGCTATTATGTTAGACATCCAGTCACTCCAGCCTTTATACATTACATTTTTGGCTAACTAACTATATTAGAAACATTTTTTATTTTGCACAGCCTATCTATTTACAATGTTTTTATTTTCACACTGAACTGTTCCTTTAAGGCTCATTTACAACGCACCTCACAGTGTGCAAAAACAGCAGCAATTGCCTATTATATTGTACTTTGCACGACAGCAGTCTATCTATTTACCCAGTTTTTATTTTTACACTGTACAATTCCTTTAATGAGTTCTATATATACAATCCTCTACCTTCACCCCATGTTGTGATTATTTTGGCTTGCATATAATCAGATTACCAGTGCACAGATAAACAAACCTAGAAGTTGGATAAATAAAGTCATTTCAGTTTATACATTTGCCAAATGTTTTATACTGCCTATTTTGTATGGAAGGATTGCCCTTAAAAATGAAACTATATTTTATTCTTGCAAACAGCTCATTAATAAATTGTTAATGTCTTTATTGTCTTTTCTTCAGTATGCAGGCAAGGCCACCCTAGCACTGAAATGGTTAAGCAGACATCAATAAAAATAATGGCCCAATCATGTTTGCAGCATTATGGATAAGAGTCAGCAGGACCCTAATGGAAGGTTAGCATCTACTCTGTCACATCGTATTAGGCGTTCAGCTTGAGAATTACATTTTCATGACAAAGAAACAAACCTCCAACATGTTTTCTCATTACTACACTATGGAAGAGAAATATTTGTAAAGTTGCCTGAACTCGACTATGGAAAAGCATCAAGGCAGAATCTTGTAGAGAATCTGTTTTCTTCCAACAACAAAGTAACGATAAAATATGTCTAAGCACGAGGTATCCATGTTTTGGATCTCCATACTAGAAAACCATATAAACATTAAATAAAACCAATAGGCTCAACTCTATCTAATAGTTTGGGACAAGGTACTGTTTTGTTATAACAGAGAAAAATTAAATCATTGGATCATCATGTGGATTATTTCATTATAATGGAGTCTATGGGAGAGGACCTTTTTTTATTTGGAGCTTTTTGGAGAATGGGTTTCAGGATAATAGATCCCATACCTGTATTTGCTTGCTTAAATCTCCCTGTGCTACCAAGAATGAAGGCAAACATTCCCAACTTAATATCAGTCACAATAGCCTACAGAGATTGGGAAAAAAAGGTTGGTCTGTTGATAACAGGTTGATAACAGTATCTGTTATCCTGAACCTGTTATACAGAAATCTCCAAATTATGGAAAGGCTGTCATCCATAGACTCCATTTAATCCAAATAATCCATTCTTTAAAAAATGATTTCCTTTTTCTTTGTAATAATAAAACAGTACCTTGTACTTGATCTAAACTAAAATATAATCAATACTTATTGGAAGCAAAACCAGCCTGTGGCATTTATTTCATGTTTACATGATTTTCTAGTAGACTTAGGGTATGAAGATCCAAATTACAGAAGAAAAGAAAAATCCTTTATCCGGAAAACCCCAGGTTCTGAGCATTCTGGATAACAGGTCCCATACCTGTACTAGACTTTCAAGGGGCCCAGACAGTACTGTGTGTACATTCAGTAAGTAGAGCTATATAAATAAAAATATACATAAATAAATTGACTTATACACTGGTATAGGATCAGTTCTTCAGTGGTCCATCAGACAGGTCGGAAAATTTTGTTTAGGCACCTGAACATTGGCCTGCTGAACTGCTGGATCATCAGATACAGATAGAATTCTATTGTTTCTACTTATATATCTGATAATTCATCTTTACACATCTGTATTGAAAACCAATGGTCACAGGAAATATTGAAACATTTATGTCCACCTTAGGGCCAAAATTGGCCAAGCAGCTAGACCATATTGCTGTGCATCTACCTCCACCAACAGAAGCACTGCCTTGGTTTACTGAAGGGATTTGAGATACACTCAGGATCAGAGCAACTGATAGTTGGATAAAGGGTCAATTTATCCTTTATCTGTATTTACATTTACTGCACTGCTGCCTGGAAATGTCTACTTTAGCAAATTAATGGAGGAGATACGACAGCTCATTTGAAGTAGAGTAATCACAATAATTGAACAGAAAATAACAAACTACTGTAAAAGCTTGTCAAAAATTAAATTGAGTTATTAAAAAGTGTGTACGGGGACAGTTTTGCAACAGGGTTCTTTTAAAAGACTTCAGGCCTAGCAATGCCCAAGACTATATCTAATAATTTACAAAGAATACACAACAAATTCTGACTGTATGAATTTCAAATGTACGAATCAAACACCACAGCCTTAAGCCTTAGTTATAGAAACCCAAACAATAGCACGGAGCACCCAGGTTCAGATCTCACTAGTCCTTATAAACAAGCTACATGACACAAAAATAGTGTGGTAAATGTAGTAGGTGGCATCCTGCAGGGGTACCTAGTAAGTTGAAAAAGGGAACAGCAGCACCATAAAGCAAAGAAGAACACAGAAGAGTAAAATCTACAAGCGCTAAGCAGTCAGGTAACTGACAGCCAGTCATTGACTTCATGAGATATGTCAGGCAAGTGGTTAAATAACTACAAGCACATGATACATTACATAAAAGAAAACATTCCACTGAATGAACAGGTGTAGAAATAAATAGCATAATTACGGTATGTGAAAAGTCTATAGGGTCAATTTATCAAAACTTTTTTCCCCAATTCGAGAAAAGACACAGTGAAATTATCTGGCGACTATACGAGAGAATATTCCTTGGAACCTCAAAACCTTTAATAGTCAGTATTTATTAAAGAAAACAACTACAAAAAGTCGCCAGATAAAACTTAGCAAGTAAAAGCTGGAAAGGTTCATTAGAAGTCAATGGGAATTCCTCTAACAACATTAATTTCAGAAATAATTAAAACATTTAATTTTTTTAGCCTTATTGAAAATAAATGGAACAATGTGATTCTCTCTGGCATGCAACTTTTTGCTGTGGAAAAAAAATATTTGTGAATTTTCTGACGCTTTTTTCGTAAATAAGCTAGCGTCAGGAAATAAGCCAAGCAAATATATGTCTAACAATATACCTTTATATAGTATCTATTCAACTAGGAAAAATTATGTTTACATACATGTACTTATATATTAGGAGAACAAAAACACTGGATGACTCTGCTGACTTGGGTAATAGGAAAAAAAGAAAAAAGAATTGGCAGCTGCTACTATAACTATAGTCACCCAAGTGACATGAGCCTTGGTGACTCACTGCAAGTAATGGAAACAACAGACGAAATTATTTATAAGTAGGGTTAATCTTTCATCTTAAAGAATCATCAAAATCTAAAGCCATAGATGACATATAAATAAAGCATTATTTCACTTCATATTTGCATTTATAGATATAAGTGGAAGCTGCCATATTGCTTTGTTATGGTAACTATTGAGGTTACAAATAAAACTGCAACAGAAACAGTGTCGGACTGGCCCACAGGGATACCAGGAAAATTCCCGGTGGGCCCAGGCATCAGTGGGCCCTCATGCTGCTAAACATTTGGCCTATTCCATGGTCATTCCCTATTTCTATGAGGACAAAGAGGCTAAATAGATGGAATAACAGATTATAGTGTATATATGTAAAGAAAAGAGATTAGGAGAATAGAGGTTGAGTCAGGACAGGAAGAGTAATAGTACTAAGAGTGGGCCCCTAGTCAAAGGTTTTTGGGTGGACCCCTGGTGTCCCAGTCCAACACTAAACAGAAATATCTGTTCTACCATAGCATACCATAGAAATGCTTTACAATAGTCTGTAGGCATTATTTACAAATCCCACAGGTGCATATGCAGATGAAGTCATTGGGTGGGATGATGATAATGTTGCGGGGGTGGGCCTCAATGTCACAGGGTGGGGCTAAGCCATGGCAATTGTGATTGGTCAATCCCCACGTCAATCTTGGAGAGTCCTGGGTAAGCAATTTTGACATGGACAGTCCTTCCGAAAAACTGGGCTGTTGGGTCAAAACGTGCAGGTGGCAACTCTATGTGCAAGACAGCTCTCTACTTGTACCTCTATGTACAAGGCTCTCCTGTATCCTGCATCGGCTAATGTGCAAACTATGGGGGGGGGGGTCAGGTACCACCCCCAACTGAACAAAGACAGTGCTGTATTTATAGGAAATATGCAGATCATTGCACTTTATTCCTAAGGGTATAACCTGCATGGGAAGGGTGCAAAAATGGTGTTTGCTTCCACTTTTCGCACATTAAACCCTCTGCTTAGTAAAATACAGTGCTATATCTTCACATTTTACATCAATGTCTTCTTTAGGGAATTTAAATACAAGTATTGAACCTGTTATGCAGAATGCTTGGGACTTTGGTTTTCTCCAGATGGATTTCCATTAAAGGAGAAGGAAAGGTTAAAACTAGGTAAGCTTTATCAGAAAGGTCTATATGAATGCAGTAGTAAACCCTCAAAGTAATGCTGCTCAGAGTCAAAAGAAACATCACATGTCTTTCCTTCTATTGTGTAGGCATGGCCTTGTATCAGACTTCCTGTTTTCAGCTTAAACCTCCAGGGCACAGGCTTGAGCATGCTCAGTTTGCTCCTCTCCCCCTCCCTCCTCCCCTCCCTGCTATAATCTGACCTCAGAGCTATGAGTGAGCAGGGAGAGACTCAGGCAGGAAGTGATGTCACATCAAGCTAATATGGAGCTGCTATCCTACAAAAACAGAGACACGTATTGATGCAGAGTAGTGCAGAGCTCATGGACGCCATTTTCTGGCCCTTCTGTATCCTTCGGCTCCTCTTCCTACCCTTTGGTGATTTCCGGTGGTAGTTTGCGCATGCATAGTTGCTACGAACCGGAAAACTGCCCATGCGCCAATATGGCGTTCACTTACCAAAGAATAACGAAGAGCCAGAAGATTACCTATTTGAGCTCCACTGCGCTTACTCTGCACCTATACGTGAGTAATGAATAAGGGCCACTTTCAGGAGTAATCACCTATGCGGGGGGAAGCAGGGAGGGGAGACTATGTAGGGTACTGGGTAGGGGGGTTTAATTATTGGGGGGTTTAGTTCTCCTTTAAGACAAGATTTTAAGCTTTCTCAACAGAAAAACAATTATTTCGGCAAGTAGTTAGAGATATTTAAAAATAAATATCCTACCCCATTCTATATCATAGTTTTGGCCACAGAAATCATTGCGAATGATGCACTAACTAAACCATTATGCTCATGTGTGGATATGTGAGGACGAGTGTCAGATGCCACAGGAATTCAGCATAAAAATGTAGGACATGGTCACATTTGGCACATGGACACAAAAGAGTCAAAACACCATCACACTTGTGTACAGGACCCCTTCTGTTCATACCATACAAACAGTGAGCTGTTGAGTAGCTAGTAAATGAGCTCTGGGAAATGAAGACGCACTGGTCCCTTTTCTCTTGGCGATTTAATAGCTTCCTTCATTCTTCGCCTCTCTCATGTTACTGAAAGAAGGTAATTTTTTTTTTCCTGGCCATTTACTAATGCTCATTAAAGATTGGAAGGAACAAACAATGCTACCCCTCTGAGGCTACCATTCAAAGCCACTCTACATCTCACTGTTCGAATACTTGAGACAAATTAATTATTCCTTAGTGAAAAGTATACAATTCCAACTCTTTATTTTCATGGGTGAAGAGGTGATTGCATATTGCTGAAAAGCCATCATCCCAGTGGGAAAATCAGACAAATATGTATTTGCCGAAGAATACAAGAATTACTATTTATGATATTTTATGCCAGGTTTGCACGCTTTTGAGTGCTGCCTTCAATCCAACGAAAAATGTAAGGTTATTTATATTCAGCATTTCAATTGTAACCTGACATTAAGGTTATCAAATGTGTAACAATGAAGTTATTGCTGTATTATAACTCTCTAAAAACCGAGCACTCTCAGCAGTTTAGCAATGGAGGGAAGAGTGTATTTTTGTGAAGTGCAATAAATAATACAGATGCCAATATAAACACTAAATTGTCACTGTCTGCAGTTTTAAACTAGAAAAGTATGTTGTTTTTTCCCAAAATATTTTTATTTAGAATGCAGCCTAACTCATTAACACATTATTAAAAACTCCACTGAAAAAAATGCCCTGAGAGTGCATGGATGATTGTTTATATAAGAGATTTAGGAGAATTACCTGCCAGGAGATTCGATCACAGCATCGCTATGTTGCCTGTCTTTAATGGCATAGGAAAATCCACTACTAGCTACAACAGACCCACAATCAGAAATTCACTTTTCTAGGGCATCAACTGAGGTCTGTGCCATCCTGAACAGTTCAATGCACTTGTTTTAGGGCTACTGTAGTTACTGAGCCCCTTGCTATTGTACCCTCCCTGATGCTTGCCCTGTGCCCTATACTCAATAAACACCCCTCGGGCTCATCCTTTAATGCACCTGTATGTGCACACCATTATGTCTGTAAGCTCTGAAGGACAGGGGTATGTTGTCTCTTATAATATCTATGTAAATTACTGTGAATAATTTTTAATACAACATATAAATAGTAATGATATATATATATATATATATTTATATGTATTAACTATATATATATATATATATATATATATATATATATATATATATATATATATATATATATATATATATATATATATATATATATATATATATATATATATATATATATATATATATGGTAATCATAAACTGTCTTTTCTTCATGGAGTGTTAATCTTTTGCTGTGCTTCTTTCTACTCCGGCACACAAGGGGTTAAGGCAAAAAGCTGAAATCCCTGTCTCCAGGAACTGAAGAGGAATTAATTTGTGCGGTTGGTAGAGAACAATAAACTGCAGAGTAGAAATTCTCTGGAGATTCTAACTATGTACACACAGTGGAAATGTCTTTATACAATCAGCATCATCTCTGGATATCCTTTTCCCTCTTTCTTGTTTGTTTCTTAGCTGTCCTGGTATTTGAGAGACTTAGACGGTACCCTTCCTTGTCCAGACAGACTGCTGAGGGGGGCACCATAATAAACCACTGGATAATGGCTGTTTTGGCAGGGATGGGGTTATTCCCCCAATCACCCACTATAATACCTAATCTAAAGGCCCAGTGTACTGAAGGGGTCCCGCTCTCCTTTCATCTTCCGTAATGAATCCAAGCGCAGTTATTTACTCATGCTAGATTGCTCTTGACATCACCTTTCCCTTGCACTTTAAAGAGTCCCGAGAGGGATCCACAGCAGACTCCAAATGGACAGAGGATACATTTGGAAACCATTTTATCCCTCAATTACCAAGTGAGACGTATGGAAAAGATTTGCACTCCCTAAGAGTTTGCAAAGCAATTAGGCCATGGAAGCCTGAGAACAAGTGACACGATTTGAGTATGCACTGGTTAAAGGAGCAATTAGGTGGCCGGCACCGCATCCATGTGTACTTTATGTGCTGGCAAACACTGTAACTTTGTCAGAGGATTTATTATCTGCGTGCAAATTAGCTGTGCTGTTTCTTTAATAACATGCTGAATAGGGGAGCACAAAAAAATAATGCATCATTTCTAGCCTGCTTGTTCAAAAGAAGACGGTTTAGACAGATGTTCATTAACATGGAAGAGAAAGAACCCGCAATTGGCATCTATTATTAAGGAATAATGACAATTAGCATGTAGTATTAAATAATAATGAAGTTGAAATGTAATGAGCAAAGTCATTTGTATGCAGAGAGTTGGCATTGCCCAGCTTTGGAAATGGAGCAATGCTTTTTTTTTTTAATTCCAGAAGAGAATAAATTGTAAGCAGGCATGGCTGTAAGTGGGTCTGAGACGAACTGAGGTTTATGTATGGTTCAGACAGGACTCCTATTGGCGGTTGGAGTAACTAAGCAGCTACATTTTTGCAAAACTATCTCACAAGCGCTAATGTTAAATAAGCCAACTCACTTGTTCCCTTTTACATAATAAACCAGCTGATATACCTGTGTGGTAGCTATAGCTTTTGTTCTGCAGTGTAGCAGCTACAAAATACATGGTATGTCTTTAGCTGCATCCAATGGTGGACAGCTGGAAAAGCCAGAAGATGGCACATCTGCACTTGAGGACTGCAGGGCTCATTCGCCTACATGTGTGATATTATGCACAAGTGCAGTTGCCGATAGAAAACCATTTGTAATTTAGTTTTGATTAGACTAATACTCGTTTGAAAAGGAAAGCATAGGCGTCATTGGTTACTAATGTCAACTACACTGGTGCAGTTTAGCAACCATCTTTGTAAATAAAGCCCTGTTTGTTAGAAACATTCATGTGTTTCATTATCACCCCATGACATTAGCATAACAGTACTTGGAAATCTTCTGGTTATTCAATATGGCAGCTAAAGTTATTTTTTAAAAATATTCACATTATCTGACAAGATATACATGGTGGTGTATCAGGGGTTATGCAGTAGGCAAAAGTGATTATAAGAATATAGAGAACAGGATGAAACACAATCAATCATTGACTTTCGCCCATTAGTAACCATTGCCCATCTAGGCCAATTAATGTGCAGATCTACTTCACATTAAACCCAACTGTGCTAATGCTTATACATTTCAGGTCAACCACATACTGTAAATGCTGCACTTTGTCTTTCTTCTTACTCTTTACTCCTGTAGATCCGCATTTATTACTGTATTATGGAAAATGGACATACAAAATATCTGTACAGATCAGATGTAAGCATTGCACTATTAGTTATATGAAAACCTGCTGTCATGTGTGATCTTTCCATATGAATCCATTCCAGCTGATACTTTGTATACTTCAAACAACATACTCACAATAAAGAATGTCGTTTAAACTGTAATCTGTGAAGTTGATCCTTCCTTGTGTACATATACAGTAATTGATGCAACTCACGGGTGCCCATCCTGAGGCATTTTAGGGTCTTCCTCTGGGCTCAATGGCTTAATTACTGTGTGACATCATCATTTCAATATATTACATCCAATGTGCATGTCATCAATGAGTCAAAAGGCTCACATCTATAATAAAAATAGACAGAAATGTATGTATATTTATTACATTAAAGGCTACCTACATTCAATACCAAATCAGCCATATATTTTAGTTCTAGTTTCTCAATATTGTGCTACAGGACTAAGGCATTTCTGCCATCTACATATCAAATTCTTTTAAATAGAATAATGTAAAACCCTGTTAACCAACACTAACGGATGACTTAACAAAGGCTGAGATGAAATTGAAGTATCTGCTGAAATACAAAACGCCATGGCCATGCCTTAATAGAACCTAATAAATATACTTCATTTTTATTACACCTGTGTGGAGGAATGGTCTTGTACCTGCTCAACTATGTTATGGTTACGGTTTGGATCTGCTGAAGTTTCAGGCAGTGCACCTGAACCTCCTCTTATACTTGGTGAGTTAACCTTATGAGCTTTTTCCTTTTGATTTAGAAACTTAAGTTCAGTCTTGAAGAAAAAAAATTGTCCTGCAAGTCAATAATTTTAGATATACATCAGTTTTTTCAGGTCTTCTAGCAGATATCTTTTCTATGAAAAAGCTTAGTCAACGCAATGGAAGCATCAAAAATAGTTTGAATGCAAATATTTCTCTACTTTTTATCTTTCTATCACTCTACATACTTAAGACTTTTTTTTAGAAGTTGTGCAGAATTCTTGTTACATTACCATCAATATCTATGGAAACTTTTCTCAGGCTTTTTAGCTTCAAAGAATTTTAAGCTGCAAATCATAAATACCGAGTACAAAAAAAATTAGAAACATTCTGTAATTCTGTGTAAAAAAGTGGGGAGAATGTTTTAATTTTCATACATTTCCTCCTACATATTAACCTTTACCAAACAGGTCAGATGACTAAGCTAGTTTTTAAAGGTGAACCAAAACTTTTATATTAAAATCACCTACCCTACATAGACCCCCCCCTTCCTGTCCACCAGCCTAGGTGTTACCCTCTGTAAATACCCCTAAACCTTTACTTACCCCTTATTGCAGATTCAGCGCATCGGAGTTCACAGGCGCCATCTTCTTCTCTTCGGTAATCTTCAGGGTCTTCTTCCGGCACTTCAACAATTTATGTGACTTTCGGTGCATACGCAGTTGTTAGAAAACCAGCATGAATATTACCAAAGAGAAGAAAATGAGGCCCATGAACACTGATGCGCCGAATCTGCAATGAGGGGTAAGTTAAAAGTTAGAGGCATTTACCAAGGGTAACACCTAGGTTGGGGGGGAGCAGGGAGGGGGTCTATGTAGGGTGGGGGGGGTAGGGGATTTTAATATAACTTCAGGATGGAAGCAAAATTCAGGGGTAGGGAAATAATCAGGAGTACTCTCTAAAAAAAAACACACACCTAGTCCTAAATAAAGAAAGCAAAAAGGAAACATAGTAAAATGTTTCTGTCTGAACACACATAATACTGATACTCTTTCATGGCCTAATGGGCGCACTTTCCCTAGGATGACCAAGGCAGTCTGAATAACACTCAAGTGAGGCGGACAAGTAGGAGGTGGAAGGGGTAACATGCCTAGGTTCTTTTCCATTCTAATCATCCCTTTTAAACACAACATTGTATTAAAGTGGGTAAACCAGGCACCATTTGTTTGTACGCTGCACATTGCCTTTGGCCTCAGTGCAGAAAGAAATACAGGCCTGTATTTCCTATTAGGATGTATTTATTGTACACTTGGGGCCTATTTATAATGCTGTGTAAAACACTGGAGAAAAACGCCACCTGTGATATTGCAACCAATCAGATATTTGCTTTTGTTTTTTAACTTGTAGGTAACAGTTATTATTATTATTATCATTAACATTTATTCATATAGCGCCAGCATATTTCGCAGCACTGTAAAGTAAATCTGTTTATGCAACTAAATCACAATAATTACACACATGGAACATATGGCGTTACATACATCACAACCAATACCGGTACAAAAGGTGAGGAAGGCCCTGTGCAAAAGAGCTTACAACCTAAAGGGAAGGGAATAAGACACAAGGTGTGGGAGTGGGCAAAAGAATTAAGATGTAGTACTGTAGGTGGTATTGCATTTGGTAGTTAAGCCGGGAGCCCAGAACACTGAGCAGCTGCACTTTGATACAGAGTGTTGAAATCTAAATACTAATTAGCTGCTATGGGCAATGGTTTTCTCTAATGTTTTACACAGCATGATAAATAGGCCCAAAGTGGTTCGTTCCCCCTACGTTTGGCTCTTGCCTGAGTATAAACTCAATGAAAAGTACAGGCTGCATTTTCTGCTTGCATTTTCTTGTGATGGAACGCATAAAAAAACATGTGTCTGTAAGAGTCCTTAGAGGTCATAATTGAATCATATAATCCTAACCACCATCAGGCATACCTTGGCCACATTTAAGACTCCATTTCTCTTGTAGGATGATAGGATATATAAACCCTTTGTGCCCTGACCACTCAGCTGCACAGTTATTGAAAGATTAACCTCTTAAGCTACATGGAACAAATAGATGATACATTTTAAAATAGGATTTAAATACGTATAATGGGTGCCCGGCATACTGTAGCTTATTTCTAATTTATTTATTCATACTGTTCTGTGTAAATTCAAAAGAATATTCCGAATAAAGAGCAACAGTAACCATTTAACTTGCCTATTATCCTTTCAGAGTGAAAATGTTTACACTCTAACGATATACAGATATTTATTTATTTATTTTGCTTACCCTTCCACCCCCACGGTAATGCATCTGTCTTCTGATGTTAACAGACAAGCACTAGTGTCTTCTTTTCTGTGATACATAAAAGCACTCTAGTCATTTGCTGCTTGGTAATAAAATAAAGGCAATCCGTGCAGCTATCTTGGCATACGGAATATAAAAAAAGCATTCTCTATGGAATCTCATCACAGGAAAAGGCCACCAATTCCCTTCCATCCTGGGAAACAGAAGGACAATGGCTTACTGTTATTTGGAAGGACTGACGGCTATTTATCAAAGGCAATTTAAAAGATATATGATTTATACTCAGGATTATATATCAGGACGCTAATGTGTTTACCTATTGAACATTTTCAATCTAAACTTCAATTATTATATATGCTGCCAGAGTCAACTGGGCGTAAGGATTTTAGATACTGTAAATGGAAAAGAGCTTGAAAACAGTTTTAAGAAATGAATTCTCTGCATGAGTGAACTAGGGAAAACAGATGTTGGGGTTCTTTCGATGATACTCAGAGAAAACACTGTTGAAAGTAGCACCGGTCTTCCTAAGCATAATATACTGTAACTTACAACAAAAAAATTTACAGAAGTCTGCTCTTCTTTTAAACTACAATACCCAGCATCCCCCATGAGAGCCAACAATTACCCTTCACATGCTAAAAAACACTTATATTAATTCCAATAAAGTTCCAATAAAACAGAACAGATTTGTTGGATATTCACACATGGTTCTAAAAGCATACCTGTAAGGAACTGTTCACTGATTTAATTGCAAACACATGTAATCTAAATCATTATATGTCAGATATGAACTTCTAATGCACTAAACCTGTTTAGTCCTAGTTAAGCTTTTAGGCATTGTTTCACTTGTTGTCAAACATAAAGCTGCTATAACCTCTCAATTCTCTACATAAACTTTTTTTTAACTTTATTCGTAACTTTTATCGTAAGGTAGGTTTTTGGGCCCAGTGACTCCATCATCCTGAATCATAAATTGTACTTGATTTTTAAACTAGCTTTATGGGTGCAAAGGCAACTTAATCAAGGTTCAACCAGAAAAAAAAACTAACTTGATCAAAACCTCCATCCCCACTTACAGCTGATTTGTATTCATTTTACATATAATGATATATTTATATATATATATATTTCATATAATATATTATAAGGCAAATACTTTTGTGGTTTATTGCTCAAAGTCAACTCATTCCTGAGTGACTCTCACCTATATTTTTATATTGAGTTTTTAAATAATGGTCACCTTTATTTTTCTTATTTGTTGTAGTTATATTTGTGGGGTGAACTTTGAATTACAGTATAGACTACCATCAGTAGAAGTAGAGCATTTTATCATTTGATAATACACACATGCATGCTTTTACATATCTTAAATGACGATAAAAGATGCATTCACTTTGGGATGCCAATTAGTTAAGCCCCCCCCCCAAAAAAACAATTCAATTGCTATTTTTATTTTTCTGTGGCCTGTGCACTGGCTCTGGATAAAAATCAAGCAGCTCTAAACCACCATCTCACTTACCTTGCCAGGAGTTCTTGGCAGCGGTGACTGGTGCATGCACAGTATAGTAACATTTTCAGATTCTATAGTAATGCAAGTGTGCATGTCTAAGCATAGCTGAGTCATTTACTTTTAAGAAAACTGTGGGTCTGATTTACCCACTATCATTATCGCTTAAGAGTAGTACCTATAAATTGGGGACTCAGAATTCAGATGGGTGAGCAGCACTGACTGCTATCACCCCCACAGAGCAGAAAAGGGGTCTAGGTCTCAAAGCAGCTAAACTAATTGTTACAGGTACTGTATTTGTTAAAAAGTTCCTGACTGTCAGGTATTTCTGGGAAGCTTTCTGAATTCCCTAGTTCGGTCCTTGATAAATCAGATTGGTTACCAGTTCATTCTGTTACTTTTAGCCTTTCTCAATTCTCATAAGAACTATGATGGTTTTGTTCGTTTGGATATATAGCTGTAAAATATAAGGCTGTATCTGTGCTATTAAATCAATGGTTCTAGATGCAAAGCTTGCCATAGGGACATTATGGAGTAATTTGCATGTTTTCACCCATGATTCCTTAATTAAATACTCTCATTTTTGGATTTAAGGCACTGCTACATCTTACGCATTAAGAACATGAATATGTTCTGTTTTAAAAAGGTTTTCACTGCATGTCTTGCATTGTTAGGGCCTCATTCAGCGCCTTTTGGTCCTTCTCACTCTATGATGGTCTTTTTGCTTGAATAAGTAAAAAAAAATGCCTCGCCCTTTAATAAATATGCCTCTGTGTATTCCAATCAGTAGCCCATACAAGCAGAGAATTACAAGATTCGGTGAACAACCAGGCAATTAGTACAGAGCAGTGGCTGCAACTGCGGTTCCTTACTACCTGTATATAGCTACAAAATAAGCTCTGCTCTGGTGAAGGAGATCATATGAAATAGGAATGTGACAGTTTTAATGGATTGGTTTAATTACAGCCTTCAGCTCCAGAAATATGAATATGATGATAGAAAGGTTATACACAGGAGAAGTCATATGCTATTAGGGTACTTCAGAATAATTGCTTTAATAGAAATATAATTATATATGTATAACATTCTCCTTTTTTCAGCGAATCCTTTATGGTCTACAAAGACAGTCTATTTTCCCTGTGGCCCTGACATTTCCACTACATCAGAAAAAAAAATATTGAAGGTGCAGGATGGCCTGAGAGTTGAGTGAGCGCCAACAATGTGTAAATACCTTAATTTCTCTACAATTATTATATATTACGAGATACAAGTGAAATTACTATATGCATTGTGAAGATAAAAAAGATCATTATTTTCTAAAATGTTCCTATTGCATGCAGATGCAAATATAGCCAAAGTCTATATTATTTGTAGGCTTATTTTCACATTAATTAATTTCACATCAATATTATTTGATGTTCTTCATTGTGTAATGCAGAGTGCATTAATCTTTGGGAGAGTCAGTCAAGCAACCTTGTCAACAGCATTTACTATAGTTATAGTGATGGCTAACAACAACCCTAGTTAATTATAGGATGGTGGTCTAGTGGGTGTGCAGCTGGGACGACTGCCGTATCCTTCCTCTTCACGCCCCATCGGTGAACGCACTCTTTTTAATTTTGTGAGTTCAGCAAGTTTCAGCTATATCTGGAAGTTCCAATAGTGATTTCACCGGCCGGCGCAAAATTCAAATATTTAAAGGGCTTTCAGTGGGGTAATCATTGCCCAATGTAAAGGTATTTTCCTAAAGTTCCTGGGTGCGATTCTTCTGTGTATTCTTGCTGTTCCTGATCCTGCCTATCCCTGGTTCTCGTCCTTCCTATTGCCTGTCTTGATTATTGCCCATTTTGACTACTCTTCTGAATTCTGATTTGTACTACGATTTTGGTGTGTTTGACCTGGCCTGTGACCCCGACCATCCCTACGTCTCCTGCTTCTGTACCGCATTGCCTATTTGTTATCGACCCAGCCTTGCTTTTGACTTTGTTCCTTGATTCCCATTCTACAACACTACGCTTGGTTCCCTTGCTTGCTCAGAATTCTCTCCATGGTTCTCCCTCTATAAGACCTGGTGGCATCTGAGTAGCGGAGAGCTCCACCCGAAGCCAAAGGCAGCTGCTACAGGCAGAAGAGGTTTGTTCTGGGTTTGGGATACCCTGTGTTACATAGTTATATTATATTATATTAATGTAGTTAAATTAAAATAATTTCCAGGGATACTATTGTTTGAGCCGTACAGAAACAGCATTTACATGGTGGAATAAGGTATCTGCATAACTTGCAATTACAAAAGTATTATAAGCATGCCTTTTTAGTAACTGTTGAAACAAGTTAAAACAGTTAGAATAAACACTATTGCAGATCTAAAGATCATTGAACTCATCAAGTGAAGTTGGTCAGTTTTAAAAATCAGACATGTCCATCATCAAAAATCTCCAGGAAGAGAAACTGAATAATAAGAAAATCTCATGAGAGCAAGCACTTACTGGAGGATAATGTATCTAAAATATGTAACAGTGCTTTAATAAAGCAGAAGTCAGTTTGAAAAAACATAACTTGCCCTCCAGGGATTTTGTATTTATTGCTTTGAAAAGTTAAGAGGACAAGTGACGCCCGATACTCTGTTTAAAGGGTATCCAGTACACAATATTTGGCTGTAGGCTTAGAGAGAACAACTGATATCTTGAAATGTCAAAAAGTCAAAACCAGTAACTATGCATATGGAAATTAGAGAAAGCAGGCAAAATGGTATCCTTTAAGAAGATCTGTACTGGTATGGGACTGCTTATCCAGTATGCTCAGGACCTGGTGTTTCCGGATTAACAGATCTTTCTGCAATTTGGATCTTTATACCTTAACCATGTAAATGTTACATAAATCTAATAGGCTAGTTTTGCTTGCAATAACAATTAATTATATCTTAGTTTGGATACAGTGCAAGGTACTGTTTTAGTATTCCAGAGAAAAAAGAAAAAATGTGGATTTTAAGGATAAAATGTATTCTATGGGAGATGGCCTTTCCTTAATTCTGAGCTTTTTGGATAATGGGTTTCCAGATAATGAATCCCATACCTGTAATACGAAAAAGAAAATCAGAGGTACTAGTGGGAGGATGAACAGAAAGGGTCAGATGTATCAAAATGTGAGTTTACAACAGTAATCCCCAACCAGTGGCTTCTTGGATGTTGCTCCCAGTGGCCTTAAAGCAGGCACTTATTTTTCAATTCCAGGCTTGGAGGCAAGTTTGTTTGCATAAAATATAAAGAAATAATCAAGTTCCCAAGTAGATGTACTAAAGGCACCAAGGTTTGGAGGAGGTCCAGGTGCACCACCCTGAGCCTTTAGCTAGGGGAGCAGATCAATACTGTATTGTTGTAGAGCAGAGAAAGGTAGCCTACTGGAAAGCTACTTCCATGTGTACCTATTAAACTTTCTAAACGTTTACATGTCTATGGGGAAGACTACTATATGCCCACACAGGCCCTATAAATAGCAGTGTTTTCTACTTTCCTGGTTTGAAGTGATGTTCTAAAGTTTTGCATTTGCTGCTGTAGGGTATTATGTACAATTTCAAGTTTAACAACTGTGTGTTTCACCTGTGAAGATTCAGTAAAAACACTGAGGAAATAGCCAGTGTCAGTGTAACAAAAGTATTTCTTACATCTGTTAAAATGCAAAGATATTTATCTGCTCTACAACAATACCATTTTGGTTGCATAAAAACCAGGTGTTCTGCCAAACCGAGACTCCAGTAGGCTGCCAGTCCACAGGGGCTAACCAATCACAGTCGTTATTACAGTCCCCAATTAATTGTTCATGCTTGTGTTGCTAGCCAACAGTTTTTACATTTGAATGTTTCTCATGGGTAAAAATGGTTACGGACCACCGGTTTAGAGTTTACTACAAAAAAACTTACCCACTGTCTATTCATTCCTATGGGATTTTTAGAGGTGTATTTATCAGATGATAAGCTCAAACTTCTTAAAATCCCCTAGGAATGATTAGAAAAAGTGGGTGAATGTTTCTGTGGTAAACTCTAATCTCACATTTTGATAAATCCGCTTCAAGTGTTAATGCAAATATACAATATGGGGTATAATTACTAAAACGGGACTTTTTCTCAAACCCAAATGCCCTTAATTTAACAAGAATTATTCTAGATAAAATTAGTGTGAGAAAAAGTCATGACAAAATCAAGCATCGATTTGAATCATGCAACTTTTTCGAATTGATTGAGTTGTCGCCTGACATCTTAACTTAAATGAACTTAACAAGGCTGATAGGACATAAAATCTTTTTAATTCCATTTATCTTGTCTGTTAGGATATTTGCAAAGGGGACTTGCTTCATTTAAAGGGCAAGTAATGACTAAAACATTGGCTCAGTTGGTAGCACTGCTGCCTTCCAGCATGCAGATTGCGAATATACGTCCATAAGAAATGTAATTATTATTGTGCCAGTGGACTGGAAAAGCAAATATTGTCGATTTCATTACTTCAGTATAATAAAAAAGGACTCACTGTAATACTAGAGAAAACTTAGCTAAAATGAGTTGTCACAGGACATGATATTTAAAAATGTTAAGCAAAGTTAATGTGAAAAAGGCTCCAGGCCCTGATAGACTAAACCATTGAGTACTGAGAGGAGTTCTTTAACTCTATCCCATCTAGTATGATACCAATTGTGAATTTCCACATGGATTGCAGTCTCAACCTGACGATTACAGACCTCTAAGTTTAAAGGTTTGTTGAGAAAAAATGTTCAAATGAATTTGGAGCATTGTATGATGATGTAAGAAAAATGGGACACTAGTATTGCATTATTGTTGCAAAAAATGTGGTCTGCTTTGATTTCGCCACATGACTGTTTGCTTCCTAAATAAATGTTGGGCTTGGGGGTGTTTTGGTGGTATTTGAACATGGGTGAAGAACTGTGGGAAAGATTGTGTACAGAAAGTAGCAGTTAATAGGACATTCTATTATTGGACTAGGGTTCTATTTATTCAATCTGGTCTGCATAAAAATCTGGATATACTGGGGGTATCTTCAGAAGCAGGGACCTAAAGGGCACTGGTCGCTATGTACTGGTAAAGAAACGCAAAAGATAAAGGAGCTCATTTATTGATACTAAATATTAAACCAGAAGCCATCAATCAGTTATTCTAAGGTGTACAAAGAACAGTTAAAGCAAATGTTTGACTGGTAGCCAGATGCTACTGCCCAGGTACCAATTTGCACAGCATTAAATAATATAATATAAGTTGGTAACTGAAAAAATATTCACAATGTGAAAAGTTGTGCCTTTGCGCAAAAACTTTTCCTTCGCGTGAATTTAATTTAGCTTTTGTGAACCCAGAAACTGTTTAGCAGCCGCTACCGACAGTGGATGAAGGTTTGCGAATATTCTAGTTTGCAACAATGTGCAGTGAATGTAATAAAAGTTCTTACTGAAAAAGAATGTGACATCTTCAAGCACTACGTAAAGGTGCACAATTAAAATTCACAATGCAATAACAATTTAAGGAAGAATATTACATTGCAAAATGCAATTTTTTATTCTTATTTGAGCAAAATGTTTTTCTCTTTGCGACTTTTAATACATTCCCCCACACATATTCTGTCTGGGTGCAATACTGCAGTGGTATGATATATCTGTCAGGCAGTACTACAATGATCATGTCCTCACAAACATTTTTCATAGGCACTTATTACTTGATACATGCTGTTAGCCCCAATATTTCATGAATAACGTTGCTGCAAAACTGTAGGCAGACTTCTGCTGGCTACAAAACCCAATGATTTAAGGTGGCCATACACTATTAGATCCGCTAATTTGGAGGTTGCCAAACGAGCAGATCTTAACCAGATGTGCCCACTAATGGCTGGGCGATATCGGGTAGGGCCAAACGATCAGATTACAATGCTTCAAATGGGCAATGACGGGTCGCAGGACCGCATCAACTAGCCAATGTGGTCCTGGATTGCAGAAAAAAATCAAACTTGACTGATCGATATCTGGCCGATTTTTGGCCTGATGGATCGGGAGGACCTGTTGGAAGCCCTCGCACATGGGCATATAAACTGCCGAATCGGTCTAAATGGCCACCGTAACATTGCTTTATTGCTGTTTAATTACAATCATGATCACTGCATGTCTTAAGGTGGCCACACACGGTCAGATCCAAACAATCGATTCCAGAACATTCCGCTAATATCGATAACCTATCGGATGGTTGATGGTGTACAAACGATCATCGGACGAACGATCGCCTCAACATTATCATTCGCAAAATTGATCGGATGAGTTTAAAAATTTTAGTCGTTCAGGGATTAAATCATGTCAGGATTGTAGCACAAGCCAACGAACATATACGGAACAACGAACACATACGGAAGGACCCTAACGTTCTTTGCTGAAAGCTTCATTTGTAACCATATGAACTATGTGAGGAAATAAATTGGTGCTGACTGCAGGAATATCACCCTATCACCTCATACGTGAAAGTTTATTATGTCATAGCAAGATATGTCTGCATGGAGCAGGGAAGGAGAAACTGACTATATAGTACAGACAGTGATACAATGCTAGCACCACTCCTCATTTGTTGAACAACGTTCATCCGTACACGATAAAAGTATGTCCGTGTATGGCCACCTTTAGTCTTAAATTGTGAGACTAGGGTCTCTTGCATATGTCTGCTGAAGCATATGGACATAAATGAGCCCCAATGAATAGCATTTGTAGGCTAATTGTTTGTTAACCATTATCCAAGTGTTAATTATCTAACAATTATAAATGTGTTCTTAGTGTAGGGGCAACAAACGCAAGTATTGGTCGACTACTTTTCCTAATAACTCCAAGATAATGACTTTGAGCATCTCATATATATGACAATATATTGATTAAAAGACAAACTGCTGGGCTCATAATATTTGAAAAACAAATTTCTGCACAGAAAACTACTGAACATAAAAGACCAAAAGATGGCACTGTTGTAAAAGGACAGTCAGAAAGATTCACGTTCTTACCTTTCAGAATCAAATGACAGGTTCTTTTTCTTCCTAATGTAATCAAAGCGATATAAACATTACATTTGTCTATAGCACACTGGATTTTTACTTAATGCACCTCTGCTATTCATGTCTCATTTAAACAACATCAATATTCCTTTATTATTTAGATAAAGCCATTTTCCATTTTATGCGTTAACAAATCTCCCCAAAGCCTCATCACCATAGCATTCTCAGGGTGCCAGAGCAGTGCTATTAATTAAGCATAATGTGGCTGCCCGCAGGAGTTGGTATTTAGTTATGGAAACTGTTGTACTGGGATAGATTTAAGGCCTGAGGAAAGGCCAATGACTATTAAGCCTGTTAAGGCACTGACTGTTCATTAGTTTCAATTTGTCAAGAGAAAACTAACAAGTGGTTGAATAAAAAATAATAAAGCCCCTTTATTGGATCTATGTAGATGTGTGCCTGCAGGATATACTTGGTGCTTTTTTTAGTCAAACATGTATCCTTCATTAAAATCTAATTGAAGAGAATTTGGTGCCACCCCTCAGGATATGAAGAGGTCAGCAATTTGCCATCACTTGTTCCAGACGGCACTACAATGACGCTTGGTAGGCATAGTTAAACAGATAGCTTATAGACATTGCAATTAAGGGATGGTAAATATTTCCAGGGAATGGTGAATTATTTTGGACGTAACTTCAGGCAAAAAACACTGATTAGGTCCCCCTCCCCCTGACTCACCAGAAACACTGAACACCTTTAAATGAGCACAGATCTCCCGTGAGTACATTTGGAAAGGTTTGGAATAAAAATATTAAGACAAGGGTTTCAAATTTGTATCCAGAGCAGCCTACTTGAAATTCACACGTACCTTAAGGCAGCTTCAGAATACAATTATATGTGACAATATTAATGTTCATATACTGGTAGGAATGAGATTCAGCGCTGGAACTTTTAACATGACCATTAATAACAATCTAATAGTGTCTAAGCCAGGTGAAATACACAATGGATGCTAAAACTCTGAAACGTTTATCTTTATCTATAGATGGTAAATAAAATTAGACACCTTTGACAACCCCAGGGTTAGTATTTTGTATCGCAAATTGTTACAGCAACAGATCACTATCATTTAAGAACATTTCTGGTGCTGTTTCCTTAAATCTAGTGCATGCCCTTCTCCTTTGGTGGCATCATTTACCCGTGTGAACACATGACTCTGAGAAATGTAATGCATAAAGACTGGAGCTGGCTTGAGATCTCCGGATGGAAGTTTTTTTTTTTTTTTAGAGGTGATGGTGTTCAGTATTGCTGCTAAGAATTGCTAAGCACTATCACCGTACTGAGCAAAATGGTGCTTGACAGGGCTTCTATTTGACCCTATTTGACAGGGTTGTCAACCTTTTTTTGGGAAACAAATATTGGCCTTCCTATATTTTGCATTTTTTTCCGCATTAATAACATTGCATCAAGCATCATTTGGATTGCCCAAGCTGCTAAAATACCAACCATGTGGCAACCCTATACATAGGTATCAGCATGGCCTGTCAGCTGTGCAAAATTAAATCTTACAGTAAAACTTGTGGATGAGCAATTATGTCTCATCTTGTATGGTTCTGTGTTTGTTTCTTGATATGCCAGTTTCTGACTATGGACAACTTTTTATACACATCTGAATCACCTGCTTTTTATATTTGGTTATCCACTGGCTGCCGTGATCTTCTGGGCTGTTTTCTGGTTTTACAGTGTATTCCTTCTTGTACTCTTTCCATACACGAGAGCCTCATAATTAGATCTGCTCCTAGGAGAAGTGCATGATCTAGTGTCTAAGTCTTGGCAGCCAGAGAGTATTGATGGGCTCTACTAAATGGGAAAAGTGGTATTACATGTGAAAAGCATGTGACACAGGGAAGGACACCAACCTGAATATGCCACTGTTTGTTTCTCCATTACAACTTAATTTCCATTAGAGACACCTACTTTATGTCTAAGAGCATGATGTAACATGTACTATTAAATCATGGACTAATAATTGTTTTGAGTTCCTGATAAAGCCCTTAGTTGTGGATAGATGTATGTATTGGATTCTTAATTGTCCTTTGGTCTGATATTCCTGCCTTGCAGTTTCAAAGACATTTGTTGCACTTATACCTTGCACTGTGCCATTTACATCTACTCTCTATAGGTCTAGCAGTATTTAGCAATGGAACCCTAGAGACTATGTCTTGCTGAAGGTAATATTCCTATAAATATATTTTATCCTGCTCTATATGTAGTATTTTCCTTTTTACATTATTAAAGCTAGGCACACTTGAGTGACTTCCAATGTAATATATATTCCCACAGGCCAAACAATCTAATTTGTGTGATTTGACCTCCATATGTCCAATTGATTATACCCTGGATCAGATCAGATAAATATAACAGCGTGGTGCTCTCCTTGGCATTTTCAGCTGATAGCCCAGTGTATGTGTAAGACAACAAGCGCTGCTGTAAGATGCTATAGACAGTCACTATTTAGTGGGTCTGTAGGGGCTGTTTGGGTGTTAGTGTACTTAAAATGCCAGGGCCTATTCTGAATGGAATGACTCTTTCATTAGCATTTATTAGATTCAATTTGAATAGCACTTTATAATAGGCATCTGACTATATAAATTCAGATGGTAGGAGAAGTTATTCAGTCTGTTCTGTGCATTTACCTCTAATATATTTATTTAGTACAAATTGCCACATTGAGAAATATTGCCACAAATGACAACCCAAACCCTGGGGTTACTAAATGTATAGGAGCACGACAGTGGTGTAACTAGGTGTTACTGGGCCCCACAGCAAATCAATTTTAGGGCACCCAACAAATCCAGAGGTTGTCCTTTTTTACAAATATATGTTGAAATTTCTTATTAATTAGGGCCTCCTGGGGCCCCCTATACCCCTGGGACCCCCTGCAGTCGCAGGGTCTGCTTCCCCTGTAGTTATCCCTGGAGCAGAGGCTCTCCATTTTGACCTGTGGACCAATCAGTTGGAGAGCATACCTGATTGGCCTGTGTATGGCCAGTGAAGGATGGCAGCACTAAAGGTTTATTCCATAGAAGAGGATGGTAAATAGGGTTGCTACCTCACCCCCGCCGACTACATATGGAATCCACATACTGCATGGCTAATTAACAATTCATTTGCATGCAGGCTGCAGACTGAACTGATTAATGTGCAGCCAGGCAGCATGTATCTAAATTAATTGCTAACTAGCTATGCAGAATGTGGGTTCAATATGTGGCCAATATTAAAAGGGTGAAGCGGCAACCCTAGTGGTAAACTATGTATCACTCAATGGCCAAGTGTATTCTGTGTGTGCTTTTCTCCCTCTCAAACACTGTGTAATGTGAAAACGCTATAGAAAGAGAGGATGCTAATGACAATGGAATATGTTAGTGCTTTTAAGGATCCTTTATAATAATATTAGTACTGCTTGTTAATTTAGCCCTTTAATTAGTGTTGGTTCAGCAGCAGCATTAGGGCCACAAGTTTGGCTCATTGCTTGGCTTCTCATGTGCAGATTATCCATTTAGTAGCACAAAACTGCTTAATGGAAGTTTATTAGCCCACTGTATCCATTGAAAAGTGTGCTGACAATCAAATGTGCTTCATCAAGGCAGCAGCAGCCTCCATTGTGTCTTCTTTGACTTTATCAGGAAATGGGAAGCCTTTGGAGGGTGTCTGCCCATTGCATTTAAATTGCTGATCAAGGACAGATTAGCGAAACAAAAGTGGTTTTGTGTTTGTACAGCAGGTTAGCAGGGCGTCATAAAGTTTACATCTCCTATTTATTAGCTCCTTGTTTTAAAGCAAACCTCCATTGATCGCCTTCAGAATCAAATGAGATTTCAGCTGTTCTCACAATAAGGAGGGATTGATTAGTGCAGCCGCCAGAACCAGACACAAGCGCCTGAAATTTGAAGAACCTGCCCAGCAAGTCTGCACTCAGCCTACATTCCCTACCCACAACCTGCCTCATTTTATTATTCATTTCATTCCTTTGCCATCAGATAAGGCAAGTGACACGATTTCTTAACCAGGGGGAACTTCTATTAACATGCATTAAATTGATCATGCGCAGGGATTGCTGTTTTCATGAAATAGGTGAAGCCTTGCCGTGCTTTACTGCAGAGAACTTTAGGGAACATAGTAAGTTAGGTTGAAAAAAAGACACACGTCCATCAAGTTCAACCTTTTTATGTAACCGAAACAAAAAAACAAGACATTTTTTTTCAAAACAATAAACCAAAAGAGCCTATGAGTTAGTGCATGAAACGCGGTAGGCCATCACCTGTTTTGTCCTAATAAATGGATTTGAACTTTTAAACCACTTTTCGGTTTTATTGTTTTGAAAAAAAAAGTCTCATATTTTTTTGTTTTGGTTATGTATACATGCACCCATAGACTGGGGTGAACTGTGAGTATTTTTTCACTCTTTACTACACCTATTATTTTGTTTTTTCACTTGGCAGTGCCAATATTTGGCTGTTTGCACCCTTTTTTAATTTTCTTATACAACCTGCCTAACTGGTATGTGATTAAGGAGGTAGAAGATACATTATTGCCTGGCACAGCAGCGCATTCAGAGACCATACTGTATGGTTAATATGTTATTCTTTCAATCCTTGTTTGTGCTTTTTTTCTGTTCTTTATCTCTCTCCCCCGAGAGATAGTGGTATTATCCAGCAGAGGGCGCTCCAATGTTATGTATAGGCGAGTGGCGTCTCCCACAGTCTTGGAGGGGGGAATCTTACATAGGACAAGACTTTCTGATAGAATCAATCAGTGAGGGGGTTGGGCTGGGAGGAGCCACACGGCGGCAGCGCTGAGCTCTTGCTCTGTCAGTAACACATGTCAGGGTAGAGGGAGTAGAGAGCGGCTGAGAGAAGCAGGAGCGCTCAGCCATCCCAGCTCCGCGATCGTGTGAAGCAGCATCATCATCATCATCATCATCCCAGCTTCTTCCTTTATCTCACACCGGAGCTTGAGAGCCTTCAGACTGACATCCGGCGGGACAGTTCAGTATCCATATTGTGCGTTGCTTTCCGTGGTCGACCTGTCAGCGGGAGAATAGCGCCGAGTTGATCCGAAGCAAAGTTGCTGTTAGTGGGAGAAGGAAAGGGAGGGACTGGGCTTGTGGAACTGACTGGATCTGTGTCTGCAGCGACAGAACTGCTACAGGGGATCGGACATTGAGGCGTTTGATTTCCCTACACTAAACAGCCGGGGATCGGGCAAGGTAAGCACAGCCGGCCTTCCTTCCTTCCTTGCCAAGGCTGGGGCTCGCTTTACGGCAGGGTTGCCCGACCTACAGCAGAACGGGCGCAGGGGCCAAGTTGCCGGCTTCCTAAATGCAAACAGTGTTTTTAGCGTAGCCCCGAGCCACTTCTGTGCGACGGACTGTGCCATTAGCTGTCATTATCGGGGGCAGGGAGAGAAAGTCACAAATGGGTTCCTTCTGAAATCAGGCACATGAGCCGTTTCATCTCTGTGAATAAAAAGCTAGTGACAGAATTGTGGCTGTTACCTGACAGACGAGAAGAGTTGCAGCGATTAAGTCGCAGTTAGAGGGAGGGGGGCGTTGTAACTACTTCTCCTCTCCCCCCCCTCCTCCTCCTCTGCTTTTTCTCATTTCCTATGGAAAGGATTCCCTGGCTCAGTTGTAAATTGGGACATTGCCACCCGCCTCCTGGCTTTTCTTCTACACAAGGAGCCTACAAAGCCCCTTTCTTCCCCTCCCAAGTTTTGTGAAACAGTGGCAGTAAGATTAAAGTGAGCCCTGTCGCTCCTTTGTGCCCTGGAATCCACTCGCCCGCCTCATTAAAATCCACTTTAAGAATCTACATTTTTTTTAATTACAAAAAACATTGCCCCCCCTTCCTTTACTCCCTAACGAGATCTCCATTAAACACCAGAGACGCTGCTGTAACTGTTGCCTCTAGCTGCCAGCGCTGCCTTCCCTAAATTGCCTGCCTATATAATTTATGGACAGCCCTATTAAACTTAAAAGCTTTTTCCCCCTTTCCAACTCCATTGAAACTTGATGAGAAGCCTCCCTTGCGCTTTATCTGGAGAGTCACTTTCTGCTCTGTCCTTCTGGATTCATCTCCAGCAGATTTAATCAGCATTAAGGTATTGCTTGTCCTTAAGAGCTTTGGGTAATGTGGTTACTGGATGCCTCGCGCCAGTCTAACGTTTCCTTTTTTTTCTTCTCCCCCCTCCCCTCTATTTACCTTTCAAGCGAGATTGGGGCAGGTCACTGGGAGAGAAATCTGAGGCGTCGAGGAGAGAAAAAGCCCTTGATAGACTTATGGCAGGAAATGCAGATTCATTTAGGGGCTGGAGATGAAATTGTTACAAAAAGCAATTTGTTGAGTAATGCATCAGATAAATCAATTTACATAAAGGTATGATGCATTTGGGTACACACGGATAATGGCTTTTAGAGTGGTTCTCTTTCCCAAGTCTTAGTGTTTTGTTACAGCCTAATAGGTACACTTGTGATTATGGCTTAATTCTGTGGTGTATTTACTGCCCTGGGCAAATCACTCAGGGGTGGAGGGAGCTGCAGAGGCTTCTGTCACTATCAGTCTCAAAGTCCCATTCTGTGATATTAGGTGTGTTAAAGACTGCCAGTGCTTGCCATGGTCAGGCACATCCTTTGAGGCCGTGTGTTCAGCTGCTGCAGGATCTCTTGGGCAAAGGATTCTGTTAGTGGAAGTGGCACATCAATGCCTGAGTGGAATAGTGATGGGGCGGGAGGAAACTCTTCCACTTCTGTATCAGTCTACAGCCATATGTATTCAGTGTATGTGCCCAGCTCTCTAAAGCATTGTGTAATGTGACAGCGCTATAGAAAGAGAGGACATTAATAACATTCGCAGAATATATTGGTGCTTTCAAGGTTAAAGCCTTTCAGCTATTAAATAGCATTTGCAGGGCGGCATTCGTTATTAGGGCCACATGTTGGACATCCCGCAGTGATCGCACTTTCATATATCTGCCTGCTTCCTCAAGTGCACTGTCTCTGTATAAATAGGACAAAACTGCTTAATGGAGGTTTATCAGCTCCGCTTGCAGCTAATTTAATGGGCCACTGTATCCACTGAAAAGTGTGCTGACAGTCAGATGTGCTTCAGCCAGGCAGCAGCAGCCTCCATTGTGTCTTCTTTGACTTTATCAGGAAATGGGAAGCCTTTGGAGGGTGTCTGCCCATTGCATTTAAATTGCTGATCAAGGACAGATTAGCGAGACAAAAGTGGTTTTGTGTTTGTACAGCAGGTTAGCAGGGCGTCATAAAGTTTACATCTCCTATTTATTTGCTTCTTGGTTCAACTGTGCAGCAACAAAAAGTCACTGGAGAAGCAGAACTTGTGTGCAACTCCACGCAACTGCCTTTAAAGAGTTGTCCGCACTGAGTACACCCAAGAAAGGCCATGCTATGCCAGTTAAAGCTGACTTTACATGTAACATGGGGTTGATCATATATTTATAGAAATGCAGGGCAGATATTGTTCATAGTCCATCAGTGTATCCAAGCCCAGGAAAAAGAAACACCTGTAGGGAAATATTTCTTTGAGGCACAACATTACCTTGAGTTGCACCTGTATTTTGTAAGTTAAAATTTTCTATTTGTTCTTTGTTTAGGGTGATCCGATCCAAAGTAAGAGAATTAACATTGACTTTATGATAGACAAAAACTCTAAGGACTAATAGATAATTGATGGGGTAGACTCTATTCCTTGTGGTGTTATCAAAAGAATATTGACGATAATATATGTTGTTGATCTATAATGATCTTACGCAGGCTTAAACTAAGTATATGTTGTTGCATTTTAACTATAGGCTACAAGTATTAAAGCTAAGCCCTGTAATAGGCAGTAACAGAAGCTTCTGGGTAATTTGATAGCATAACCTGGCCCAGAGGAGGGGGTGATAAGGTTTTAATATGTAGTGGAGGGCTCATTATTCTGTTGATCACATTTGAGGTGGGATTAGGGAAGATTGGAAATGTTGACATCTCAAAGTCAGATGCGCAAGTTCTGCTTCCCCAATGAGTTTTGAGGTGGCTGCACCTCTGTGTATACACAGACCTGGTAGTGCCTGCACAAGGTGGGGGGCCCCAGGTCTATAAAGACTGCTGGAGGGATATTTATTTTTATTTGTAACCTTGTTTCAAAGCAAACCTCCATTGATCACCTATAAAATCCAATGAGATTTGAGCTGATCCAACAATAACGAGGGATCGATTAGTGCAGCCACCAGAACAAGAGACAAACCTTTGAAATTTGAAGAACCTGCCCAGCAAGTTTGCACTCAGCCTACATTCCCTGCACACAACCTGGGTGATTTTATTATTCATTTCATTTCATTCCTTTCCCTTTGCTTAGGGAATTGAGCATATCATACAGTTGTGTTATCACTGGGTTATCTGAATAGTGCAGCTAATTTTCCCCTCCCCTCCTGCAGTTCTAACCTACTATCAGATGGAGTGGGACATTATCTAAGTGGGATCTGTTAGGTGGCACCGTCTAGGTGAGAGAACCTACTGACCCCAAGCAGAGTAAACAAGTGGTAATGTCCAGCTCTTTCACATTAAACTCCAGTAGCACAAATTAGGATGGGGCTAATTATGCACTTATTCATTGGCTAGGCTATGCTTAATGACCTGTCTCTTCTCTGCTCTCTGTTTGTTTTTAGATCATGGTGAATCCAGGTAGCAGCTCCCAGCCACCCCCTGTCACCGCAAGCACCCTCTCCTGGAAAAGATGTGCAGGTTGCGGGGGCAAAATTGCGGATCGGTTTTTGTTATATGCCATGGATAGCTACTGGCACAGCAGATGCTTAAAATGTAGTTGCTGCCAGGCTCAGCTTGGGGAGATCGGAACATCTTGTTACACCAAGAGTGGAATGATCCTCTGCAGAAACGACTACATCAGGTAGGTGCTCCTCTTTAGCTCAAGGCCATTTGGGATAAAATAATAAATGTATTCAATATATAGGCCAAGGCGGCTAGGAACCATCCTTGTATGTTCAGATTCAGAGGAGTGGGCTTTGGCACTGCTACAACCTGTCAACTTGTTTGGTAAAAAAAACAGTTTGTATCTGTGTAATTGGCATAATCTGACCAGGAACACATGATCAGTTGGATTAGATTGTCAGGTTTTATACTAAATAAATTGCTTTAAATATTGCACCAACCTGTTGTTTAGGTGCAGGGGATGTAGTTTAACTACAACCCCCACATCATGCCCATGAAGGAAGCAGAGCATGTTGTAGGTTACAGCTGGAGAGCCACAGGTTGGTTTTGCAGACAAGCTTCTTAACTCATTAAACTGAAAGGCATTTGAAGGATTAGATATTTAATGTAAGTAAACACTTTAATATAGTGATGCAGCTGAATGCTCCGCACCTTCCCGATCCTCATTTACTTCCATTTCATAAATTGTAGTAATTTCAGCTTAAAAGAACAACAGCCAGCAAAAACAAGGGTTTTCATATATCGGGTGATTAAATGCGGAAATAAACAAACTCTGGCATTGATGTTTTCTACCTTGGATCTCTAAACCTTAGCTCTTGTTGGACTGATGGGATTTTGGGAGTTGTAGTTTAAAAACAGATAGATGGCTATGATTTTGGATGCTTTTCTGGAAACCTCTAGTCTGGTGTCTCCATTCAGCTAAAAAAGTTCTAGGTTTTTCTAGGTTTAATTGTTCGTTAATGAGCATGGGCACTTTTTGGCACTTCTGATACGCCTCTGAGCTTGACTGCGTTTTAATTAAATGGAGCAGAACTCTGCAAAAAAAGGCATTTGTTTGAAGAGGGGAAACATTGACCCTACTGTCCTGACATACTTCATGCTACAGCAGTATATGGCAATAAATATATACCACCAAGCAAATAAATACCACCAAGCAAAGTTTCTAGTTGCGACTAATTACCAAGTTTGTGTGCTTTCTATCCCGCGGGCATCTTCATCTGCACGTTGTTTTTCAAATGCAGCCGAGGCATGCATTTATTTTTACCTGTGTGTTATTAGTGCAGGGATATGAGAACAAACTCCTTCAGGGCCTATCAAGGCAGCCTGTTATAAAGCCTCTTATTAACCAGTTACTGGCCAATGTCCCGTTTGGGGTAACAAGTATATATGTTGACGTTACAGTATAAGTTTAAATACCTTACATTGTAGCTGGGGCAGCTTTTAGGGCTCTTACATTGCACTTTCTTCGGTTCAGCCGCAGGGGAGCGAAGGAGTAGACACACTCAATTATTGTGAAGGGGGCTGTACTCACACTGACACATGTAAGTGCAACATGCTGCGTCCCACCTGCGTTTGTCGCTTGCATTCGCCTGTGTGAGTACAGCTCCCTTCACAATAATTGAGTGCGTCTACTCCTGTTCTCCCCTGCGGCTGAACGGAAGAAATCGCAACGCAGGGGAGTGCATGAAAAAACGCCAGTGTAAGAGCCCTTCTAGGTATAAAATATACTTGCTAATTGTTGTTTATTGGGACCAAAGAAAAAATTATTTTTTGAAAGGAATTTGTTTTTCCCTCCTCCACCTTGTTTGGCTACACTCAAAAACATAATGTTTTGTTACAATAAGCTGTATGATACAATATACATGGGTTTAGTCCTGTCCCTTTAATGTGTCTAGTAAGTGAAGTTGCTGGGTGAGGATAAGGAGGTTGTACACTCTGCACATTTAGTGTATATTACTTAGTAATGTTCTGTATAAATCGTTTAGATCACATTTAGAATATGATATGCAGAAGATCAGGGCTTCTGATCATGTAAAAAGCATGCCTAACCTGGATCCCCACAGCAGTCAAATAATTCCTTGTACCCTTGGTCTTGGCTGGGAGTTGTAGTTTAATGATAACTGGAGCAAAGCAGATTGGCTGTCCCTTTTGCAGTCTATTCTATGTAACCATGTTATATGGGATACTTAACCTGGAAACTTTTTTTATTTTTTGGTCTGGTTTTTGTGAAAATCTTGTTGCCACAGACAGTGCTAGTAAAGTAGGACTTTATACCTAAATAATGTCAAAATACAGACAAACGTTAGCTGTACAGATTATTATTATTATTATTATTAAAGCTTATTTATAAAGCGCTGGCATATTCGGCAGCATTGTGCAATAGAATATGCGCCGCCCTGAACGGATTTTTATGTGTTAGAATTTGATGTGCCTCCTCTCTCCCCTCCCAAAGAAACTGTAATGACCATTAACTCCTATTCTCCAAATCCCTTCTGTGGCCAAAAATGTAATGTCAGGGCAGGACAAAAGGACAAATGGATTTGCGGGCTGGAGTTTTTAATAGCACACCATGAAGTAAAGTAAAGCACTGGGCAAATGTCTTTGGAGCTTGTGATGTGAGGATATATGATTGTGCCTTTGAAAAGCACCTTCTGAACAAGGCCAAGTAAAGTGCTCGTGCTTTCCCCTTCATTTCCAGCACGAGGAGGGGAGGGAATCCACCGCTCTTCCATTAATGAAAGTGCTTTTGGTGGGAGACTGACATGCAGCTCACAATCATAGATTCGAGATAAAACAGCCTGACAGTGAATACACACAATTAAAAGCTTTAATTAGTGACTCCTCCATTTTCTTTTAGTCCTGATAGGTTTTATCTAATGAGATCTGGGCTCTGGCTTAGATCTGCTCGGGAATGACGTGTCCGAAATGAATGAGAGCTGCATCGCAAACAAAACATTTAATTAACAAAATTGGCCTGTAAGAGAGGGGATTATTAACAGGGACGGAGGCTTTAGACTCTTAAAGAGCCAGAGTACTGGAAAACATTAAAAGGATTTGGGAGCAGGGGAGACGCTGAGATGATTACTCAAATCAACAATCTGCATATTTCCAAATGTCATTACTTCCAAGGAGCTGTATATACATATCTAGGAAGGTTTAACCTCCGCTTTGCCTCTCTTTGCTATGAAGCCCCTTATATTGTTCTGTCTCCCACTCTAAAGGTTAATGTGTTTATACCTTCAGCTGTCTGAACTACACCTACTAGTGTAGTTCTTTATTACTGGTGTGCTTTATGGCAGGTCCCAAACACTCTGGGGTGCAAAAGGGCATCTGTTCTGCAGAGCACACACTCAATTAGATTTCTGGGTGAATGATGCTGTAACAGCAACATTTCACTTTTGTTCAGGCTCCAACGTAAATATTCACTCTAGTTTTTCATTGCAGTCCCTGCTTTCCCTGTTTAATAACTGGCATAAGAATAGTAGGGTTTTTTTTTTTCTCCTTTTCATTCTTTGCAGTGGATTACTAGGTCTCTGAGAGACACCATGCAGAGAGTTAATTTCCCTTGTAATCAACAGCAAGCTGCTATATTCAGGGAATGCTGTCCCTTTAATTGAACAGGCTAGGTAATTAAATGGCGTTTTTCCAATAGGACGTGCTAGGTAAATCTAATAGTTGGTTATTTAATATCACTTTGAAGTCTGCCCACTCAAGCACAATGACAGCACAGGAGCATGTGAACTATTAGCTGGGAGAGAGGGGAAAAAAAAACCTGGATCTCAAAAATTAATTAAATCGCATGCAATTTAGGGGGAACGTTTATCTTGATTTGTCATAACAGAATTAATTCAAGGCCTCCAATTCACTTGGGGGCAGATCTGTTACTCTGAATTAACCAAGCGTAATTTGGCAGTTTTTTTTCTCTCCTCTCTCTTGCTCTCTCTCTATGCAGCTCCAGCCATTATGCACAAGCCCTTTTCTAAGTATCAATAGCTTCTAGTGCTTTTAAGGTGCCTTGGTCTTCAGCTCCCATGAAGCACCTTTAATGGATTTGGCTCTTGGCATCACACTGTAGCATTTAATACACCTCATTAACCCCTGGCATGCTGGAGGTTACGTTTCCTCTCCAGAGCAACACATTGCATTAAACACAAGGACAGGCTGTACAAATGGCATGGAAAATTCAAAACTGCCCAAGTCCAAATATCTTTTAAGTACATTTTTATGTCTTTGGTCACCTTAAGGACCATATGTTATCTCTTTGCAGAGCCTTTTATTTGAAATGCCTTGTTCTGCAGCAATAATGTATAGGAAAGGTCAATACTTCATTAACCCAGAATGTAAAATGTACAAGGGTGCAATGCTGAAAGTTAATTCAAATATTTATTTAATTTTTTTTTTTTTTACAAAAATTTCCATTGTATATTTGCTGCCATATCACTTGCCACATTTGCAATTTTTATAACCTGGGACCTAAAATGATTTAATCCAGTGTGCTGTGGATTAGGTAATGTGTGGGTAATTTCTGAGTTTTGCATAGTGTGATTCTGTACATGTGTTTGCCTCTAGTAGGTCTAGTCATTCTAATTCCTATATCACATAAAATATGGCAGAGGTTTCCTTGGCAAGCTTGGGCAAGACCTGCACGTTGCACAATTAAATTGGTGCAGAGTGAGTTATTCAGATGGGCACCACCAAACAAAGATCTGTCTGTATTTGTAAATGGCTTCTCTGTGTAAGGCCGTTTGTGATTGATTGTGTTCCCCAAATGCTAAAATATTAACGATCTCCTCTGGTCTGAAGACCTGAACAGAGAAAACTGAAACCAATTCTGTCATCACAATTAAGGAGTCCCCTGACTTTAATTAGCCTGACCTGGGGTGTCTCTTCCCCCTATTGCTGATGCTGAAGAGGAGAAGAGAGGGGAAAAAAAAGCCCATTAAAGTCCAGACTGAGACTGATAGCTACTTAATTGAGCACCTAAAGCCTCCAGCCTTTTGAATCAAACACTGTCCTGCACAATCCCCTGGTTAGATAATTAACTCTCCAGCCTCACAGAAACTATGTGAAAACAAGTTTGCAGAAAGGGCTACAGTTACACAGTCGCCTTCATTCTTGGCTCCCACTGAAAAGCAATTACTTCCCTTCATTTACAAAGCTTTACATTCAGCAAGTTTTCTTTCCATTTCTAGAATATGATATAATTGAATATTCGGGGCCTATACAGCCTTTCTCACAAAGACACGTCCCTCCGTCTTATTATATATGGGAGCGTGAGAATGGGAAACGCAAACATATCTTTCTGGCCAACATTGGGTTTGACCTACTAATGACCTTAATGCTGTAAGACTGATAAGCAACATCTAGGCAATTAAGTGAGAACAAAAGGGAGTATTGTATTGAGTAGCCTGTATAGTGCTGCATGGCTGTCCGCTTCACACAAATGAAAGCATAATGCTTACCAAATGGCTGATTTCCGCAGTATTTCGGACATGTTCTTGTGTACAAACCAATCTTTTTAATTCCAACTGCTTAACCAAGAATGCTATGGCTGGCATAACGATTATCCTTGTGCCATGGCATGTTGTTCAGTTATGTGGCCTGTGTTTTTATTAAAGGGGATATAAACCTAAAAATAAAAAATTCAATGGTTTTAACTTAATAACTGCTACTGAATGCTATATCTTTCTCTTTCTAGTCTTTACCCTGGTGGTTCTGACTTTAAAAACAATGCAGCTGAAGCCAGGAGACCTGTGGGGGGGAAAAAGGCTTGCAGGGCATTGTGGGAATTGGAGCCTTGGTTGAAGGAGGGCAGACTTCTGCTACGTTGCTTCAGGAGAAAGAACATTGCAGAAATAAAGTATTACAGTTTAAAATAATTTACTTTGTGATAGAATTTCTTTGACTTAAAGAGATACTGACACCAGAAAATAAACATTTTTTACATCTATCATAAAATTGCCTTTGAAAGCTACTTATAATTTTGCCATAAAGTATTTGCACAATGCTTTTACATTACCTGTCTGGTGTCCCATGTTCCTCTATGAGGAGGCTGCCATATTTGGGCAGCAGGAGTCCGTTAGCATTGGAAACTTTAAAGGGGTTGTTCACCTTTAAGGTAACTTTTAGTATGTTATAGAATGGCCAATTCTAAGCAACTTGTCAATTGGTCTTCTTTGTTTATCTTCTATAGTTTGGTAATTATTTGCCTTTTTCTTTCCAGCTTTCAAATGGGCATCGCTGACCCCATCTAAAAAACAAATGCCCTGTAAATCTACAAATGTATTGTTATTTGCTACTTTTTATTTTATCATCTTTCTAGTAAGGTTCTATCCTATTCATATTCCAGTCCCTTATTCAAATCAATGAATGGTCACTAGGGTGATTTGGACCTTAGTTACCAGATTGCTTAAAATGCAAACTGAAGAGCTGCTGAATAAAAAGCCAAATAATGCAAAAACCTTAAATAATAAAAAATGAAAACCAATTGCAAATTGTCTCAGAATATCACCCTCTACATCATACGAAAAGTTAACTCAAAGGTGAACAACCCCTTTAACTGACAGGCTGAGGTGGGACAGTCAGGTTGGCAAAACAGTCAGATTTAGTAACTTCAATAACAATTATTTAAAAAAAAACAATCAATGTGACTTTTAATATACTAAAAATCTATATCATATTTCAAAAAGTAGTTTTTTAGTGTCAGAATCACTTTAAAGGGGTTGTTCACCTTCAAACAAGTTTCAGTTCAATTGGTTTGATACTTCACCAGAAATGAAGACTTTCAACAATTACTTTCTATTTTCTGTTTGTGATAATTATTCTATATTAAATTGTAAAGTTTCATTTTTCACCTTCTAAAGCAGCTCCGGGAGGGGGGGGGGGTCGCTGACTCTCTAAAAGGTTCTAAATTGATACATTTAGTTGATACATCTGTTATTTTTGTCCCTGCTGAACAGAATCCCTGACTTTCATTTAGGGCAAGGCCAGATGTGGCGTTTTTGCAGCGTTTTTACTTTGCATTTTTAAAAAAGAACAGCCAGGCATAAATACGCATAAACTGCACTACCACTGAAACTAATGGAAAATGCACTATGGCAATTCACACAGGGCGCTTGCAAGCTGAAATCCGCCACAGGACGCCAGTATTGGCGTTTTTTAGCAGAGACGCCAATATGTCAAGAAACTACCAAATCGATAGACTCTATGGGATCTGCACGTTTGAAACCACACTTTGTGTAAATACGTGGCGTATTTTAAATATGGCGTCCAAATTCTTAATGAGAACAATGAAAACAATGAGAAGTGCATGTTGGGAAAAGAATTGTACGTGCTGAAAAACGCATGTTGACAGTCGCATGTGGTTTCAGTGGCATATTTACGCCTGGCTGTTCTTTTGTAAAAACGCAATGTAAAAACGCCACGTCTAGCCTTAGAATTGATACAATAGTTGCTAATATTCCACAGATGCTGCTGAGAACTGTATCAACTAATTGTATCAACTAAATGTAGCAAATTGTAACCGTTCAGATGCTCCTGGATCACTGAACTGCCAGACTGAAACATCAGAGACAGGAACATTAAACTTTTAAAATTTATTTTTGAGAAAACGGTAAAAAATAAAAGATGGAAAGCAATTGAAAAAAGTCTTTGTTTATGGTGAACAATCTGAAAATAACTGAACAACTAACCCCTTTAAGGTGGAGTCTCCAGTAGTCCTGCTTTTCCTTCATAAGTGAAGGAATAAACCAACCAGTGTATCGTACCCTTCATCCTGGCTAGTATGCTGCCTATTGCTGGCAGTCTAATCCTTCCACTCCGGGCAGAAGAGCAGTCACAGAGCAGTTGGCAAATATCTGATTAATAGGGGTTATTGTGGGTGCAACCAGTACATTCAAAGTTCCCTATTTTCATGGCTTTGCATTGGGACATGGATTTGCCAGGATGCTCTACATTAAAGTGGGAGATATGACTTTTGGTTAACTTTTAGTATGTTTTTCATTTTCTTTTTTATTAGTTTCTGAATTATTTGCCTTCTTTGCAGCTTTCAAATGGGGATCACTGACTCCATCTAAAAAAACAAATACTCTGTAAGGCTACAAATGTATTGTTATTGCTATTACTCTCGTATTCATATTCCAGTCTCTTATTCGAATCGATGCATGGTTGCTAAGGCTTTTTGGCTTTAGCAACCAGATTACTAAAATTACAATTACTGGAGAGCTGAATAAAAAGCTAAATAAACCACAAATATTAAAAATGAAATACATCTGTACTAAAGTTCTGACTGCCTAAAAAGAGGGTTGTAGATCCTGCCAAATATACAGATATTCAAGTTTGATTCACATATTGTCCCGTGTATTGTATTTGTACACTGGTGGTGTGATACCAATGAAGATATACCCGTACAGCAGGCGAGTGGATGAAAGCTGCTGCATCAGCAAGTTCTTCTGTTAAACTCCTCAGTAGACACTAATTCCTATAAGTAGGGATTCCCTGTATTTATGAAAGAACTTAAGCAAACAATATGTAGTCTAGCAGAAAATAAAATGGCCGTTCTTTACCTTCTGGTGATTCATTAGAGGAAATAAAGAAGGGGGGGGTATGTAAATACGGATATCACACGTGAGTGAAAATGGATACTACGCCCTTTTTAATCAAATATTTCTTGATATGCCCTGTTGTGTCTGAAGTGTGTTTAGCTAAAGGAACCCGATCTATAGCAGTCATGTGGCGCCTACAATTCCCAGCATCCCACTGGCAGATTACTGGAGTTGTAGTTCAACACATCCAGATATTGAACTACACCTCCACACCTAAGGCTGTTACAGAATAATCGCTGCTGTTTAGTTAAAAGGTATATGAATTGTTACATGAAAATGATTAGGTTGGGAGGATAAAGCCCATGGCACAACAGGTTATGGTAAGATCTCTACTCAGCTGCAGCTCCCGAGTATGTCATTTTCTTAGCGGAATTGAATTGACATTCGGGAAGTAATTCTGTCCAATTATGTGAAAGTGAATTAGTTCTTTTGAAAAAGAGGAATTGACTTCTTTTTTTTTTATTGCAGCACGTTCCTGTCACAGTCTGTTAATGGGGATACTGTACATAAGCAAAGCCAATGATCAAAGCCCCAGAGACACTGCTGTTAAATCCGAGATAAAGAGAGTTTTCATACTTTATAAAATATTTATCACTGTGTCCAAACATTCTGATTTTAGGAATATACAGAGTGACAATAGCACAACACACATCATTATTTCTCTGCTACTTTCCCCCCCTAGTGCAGAGAAGTGTAGCTTGCTGCCCCAGTTACTCTACAACTCCTTCTATTTGCTGATGGCTTTTCATCTTAATTTTAAGTCTAATTAGAGGCTTTTATTTAATGAGTACTAAACTCTGTATCACTTTCATAACTTTGGGCCCACACATGGCCATGGACTCATCCCTTTAAAACTGGACAAATTGAATCCACATCCTACAGTAATGCACAAAAATGAATGTGGAAAATAGTAAATGTCCTGTTTTAAAGTGATTCTGTGGCAACACTACAATGGCCACCTGTTAACTGATATTTGAATAAAAGATGATTGCTGTTTTTTTAGGATTGAGTGGTTGATCCTTAGACTGTGGGACTGGATTAATTACTTTTCAAGACACTCCTTTAGGCTGATGGCACTTGTGCCATATTTCATCCATCCAAGAAAAGGCCAAAACTTTTTCATCCAGGAAGTACCAGGCGGCAGTTTTGGGCTGTCTGCCAGTCGCATATTTGCCATCACCTTACGGTATAGAGGGTGACCGTTACAAAGGTGCTTTAACTTTTTTTTTAAGGCATTCTGTTAAATCCACAGCTTATAGAAGCAGGAAATATCTGAGAAACTCACATTTGTCTTTTTGTCCCAGCAGGTATGGACTAGGAAATATAGGGTGCTGCATCTGTTTGCGAATTTTAACTCCCAGAATTTATCTGTCTTTAGTACTAAAGTGCCAAACATTTCCTATTCCTGCCTTGGTTATTATACATCTTGCAGCAGGATCTGTGAGAGAACAAATGAAGTCATCAGTCACTTACCTAAGCTCAATTATGGCTAATCATGTGGGCTAAATACAACTGTGCATGAAATAACAACCACTCCCTCTGAAGCAATATGCAACTGGCTCAGATTTCCCAACATCCCATTCCTATTGCCATGTTTAGTACAGGTATGGGACCTTTTATCCAGAATGCTGGGGATTTCCAGATAACAGATCCTTCAATAATTTGGATCTTCATACCTTAAATCTACTAGAAAATCATTTAAGCATTAAATAAATCAAATGATCTGGTTTTGCTTCCAAAAAGGATTCATTATATCTCAGTTGGGATCAAGTACAAGTTACTGTTTCATTATTACAGAGATAAAGGGATAATTTTAAAAAATTTGGATTATTTGGATAAAACATGCTGTGGGAGATGGCCTTTCCGTAATTCGGAGATTTATGGATAATGGATCCCACACCTGTACTACTTGCAGTGTTTTAGAATTTATGCCAGAAAAACTAACATTTTCTTGCATTTTTATTAATCCTGTAACTTTCTGTCACGTGTTCAGAGACTGATCATTTTATAAATATATGACTATAGACCATCGCTGCTACGCACAAACCCCACAAAGCAAAACCTAAAACATATTTTTGAATTGTGGTTGGGGCAAATGCAAATCACTTCTCATATGGCAGCTTGACTAAGGGCTCTTACTCACGAGCGTTTTTACCTGCGCTCCCCTGCGTTCCGTTTTTCGTCGTTCAGCATACAACATAGCCTTAAAGGGATACTGTCATGGGGAAAAAAAAATTTCAAAATGAATCAGTTAATAGTGCTGCTCCAGCAGAATTCTGCACTGAAATCCATTTCTCAAAAGAGCAAACGGATTTTTTTATATTCAATTTTGAAATCTGACATGGGGCTAGACATATTGTCAATTTCCCAGCTGCCCCTGGTCATGTGACTTGTGCTCTGATAAACTTCAATCACTCTTTACTGCTGTACTGCAAGTTGGAGTGATATCACCCCCTCCCTTCCCCCAGCAGCCAAACAAAAGAACAATGGGAAGGAAACCAGATAACCACTCCCTAACACAAGATAACAGCTGCCTGGTAGATCTAAGAACAACACTCAATAGTAAAAACCCATGTCTCACTGAGACACATTCAGTTAAATTGAAAAGGAAAAACAAGCAGCCTGCCAGAAAGCATTTCTCTCCTAAAGTGCAGGCACAAGTCACATGACCAGGGGCAGCTGGGAAATTGACAAAATGTCTAGCCCCATGTCAGATTTCAAAATTGAATATAAAAAAATCTGTTTGCTCTTTTGAGAAATGGATTTCAGTGCAGAATTCTGCTGGAGCAGCACTATTAACTGATGCGTTTTGAAAAAAACAAATTTTCCCATGACAGTGTAGCTTTAAAACAACAATTGGGAGGTACAGGTATGGGACCTGTTATCCTGAATGCTCGGGACCTGGGGTTTTCCGGGTAACTGATCTTTCTGTAATTTGGATCTTGGTACCTTAAATCTACTAATTGTGTAAGCATTATATAAACCCAATAATCTGGTTTTGCTTCCAATAAGGATTAATTCCATCTTTTTTTGAATCAAGTACAAGATACTGTTTTATTATTACAGAGAAAAAGAATCATTTTAAAACTTATTTTATTATAATGGGGTCTATGGGAGATGGCCTTTCTGTAATTCAGAACTTTCTGGATAATGTGTTTCCAAGTAACAGATCCCATACCTGTATTTATTGTAGTTATCTTACAGTGGACAGATTGTGTTACTCCTGGAAAATAACCCAAAGTCAACAGGTATCCTAACCCATTTCCCCTTCAGCAACACAGAGTTCTTGTGGAGGGTGCTGCGTCTTTATTGTAAACTATCCCGAGTTCTATTACTTGTGGAGACGGGGCCTGTGAATGAGACCACTGCTAGCCTTTCTGTCTGTGCTGCAGGCCGAGCTCCCTTCCAGCGTGAGTGCAGAGCAGCAGAGCGTGTGTGCTAAGCTCTCCTCCCTGTGCCACCCAGCTTGCTCTGCAGGAGCATGTCAGCGTGCGATCCTGGGCCTCACACTAATTAGTTTTGAAATGGAGTTTTGATTGAACTCTCCAAATCGATGCCGCTGCAAAATTTGTTTCTCGGGCTTCCTATTAAAAGCCATCTTAAGGGGCAGTTTTTACTACTCTCCCTGTCGTTCAGTCGATACATTTAATAACAACTTACAGGCTATTTTCAATAAAGTGGCAACAGCAAATTAGTAGCTCGAACATGACAAGCCTCCTGCAAGATCAGATGCAGAAAACTCCAGGCAATTAGTTTGTTCACCAAATGACTTACAAAGGAAACAGAGAAAATGGGAACGAGCAGGAACAGTAACCCCTGCAGTGCTGCTTTGTATCCAGGCTGGGGAGTCTTAGTAACAGGGTGGGGGATGAGAGAGATTGTAGCTACATTGGCCGCCAAAGGGCAATGGCAGTGCAACAATATTAGCCCTTAGTGGCGAACTTAGCTATTAGTAGCAGCTACTACTACACAATGCTTATAATTTACTGATCACTGTCTCTATGGTGCACATTTACTAAAGGGCTTATTGTGTTTATTTGGAGAAAATTTGCCAAAATGCAGATTCCCAACATCAAATCATTTACTAAAAGGCGAGGAAGACAATTCGCTAGAGAACTTTCGCTCTGCTGCCAGGCAGATTTTCGTTAAGGCAAGCAATTGTTAATCTGCAAATTTAAAAATTGTTAACTTTCCAATGCGTTACCCTTTTCGCCAAAGTCTACTTCGCCTGATTCTATCTGGTGCTCGTGAAGCAATAAGATGAAGTTACATCCTCAAAATTACTAGGTCAGTAACATCATATCCTGTACAGGTATGGGACCTGGGGCTTTCCAGATAATGGATCTCTCCATACCTTAAGTCTACTAGAAAATCACGTACAGTAAACATTAAATAAACCCAATAGGCTGGTTTTGCTTCCAATAAAGATTAATAATATCTTAGGTGGGATCAAGTACAAGCTGTTTTATTATTACAAAAAAAAGGAAATTCTTTTTAAACATTTGGATTATATGGATAAAATGTAGTCTATAGGAGATTGGCTTTCTGTATTTCGGATCTTTCTGGATAGCGTGTTTCCAGATAACTGATCCCATACCTGAGGCAACTTTGGGCGACTATTGAAAACGCATCGCTGCGTGTGCATTAGCGCAGGCGATTTTGCGCTGTAGCCTATGGGGAAAAAACGCTGAGGCAGTTCGGGGAGATAGTCGCGCAAAAGACGTGGCGATAAAATCTCCCCAAATCTCCTCGTCTGGCCTACACTTAAAGGGATACTGTCATGGGAAAAACATTTTTTTTCAAAACGAATCAGTTAATAGTGCTGCTCCAGCAGAATTCTGCACTGAAATCCATTTCTCAAAAGAGCAAACAGATTTTTTTATATTCAATTTTGAAATCTGACATGGGGCTAGACATTTTGTCAATTTCCCAGCTGCCCCTGGTCATGTGACTTGTGCCTGCACTTCAGGAGAGAAATACTTTCTGGCAGGCTGCTGTTTCTCCTTCTCAATGTAACTGAAGGAGTCTCAGTGGGACATGGGTTTTTACTATTGAGTGCTGTTCTTAGATCTACCAGGCAGCTGTTATCTTGTGTTAGGGAGCTGCTATCTCGTTACCTTCCCACTGTTCTTTTGTTTGGCTGCTGGGGGAAAAAAGGGAGGGGTGATATCACTCCAACTTGCAGTACAGCAGTAAAGAGTGATTGAAGTTTATCAGAGCACAAGTCACATGACTTGGGGCAGCTGGGAAATTGTCAAAATGTCTAGCCCCATGTCAGATTTCAAAATTGAATATAAAAAAATCTGTTTGCTCTTTTGAGAAATGGATTTCAGTGCAGAATTCTGCTGGAGCAGCACTATTAACTGATTCATTTTGAAAAAATTTTTTTTTCCCATGACAGTATCCCTTTAAGCATGACATTTGGTATTATAGGTAGGGAATTGGACACTGACAGATCTGGAATGGGACTGAAAATATGGCATTTCAACTATACAGAGGTCCAAACACCCCCCGAAGCCCACTAAATAGTGTCTATGGCCTCTTACAGCCCCTCTGGAATTTAACAGAATCTGCAGACCTCCAGTTCAGGCCTGGATGCCGAGTTTTGCTCAATTTTTTGCCTTTCATATTTCTTTCCCTTGTAATTACCTCTGATTTCTCTAGTGCTAATTTAACTGATAATTACATTGATCTCAGATCTCTGCAGGCAGTTGGGTGTTTGCAATCAAATTGCCCAGCAGCCACTGTTTGTGTTGATCATCTTGGTTTAAGTGCAGGACAGAGGTTGTGTTCTTGGCCTATCTGCTCCACATACAATACACAATTACAGCTGTCACTAAATCGGTGTGTTCTACCTACACAGCTTTAGTAGTAAACTACTATCTCTATGGCTGGGCATTTTGGATCCACAGCAGCTTGAGGGTTGCAGTTTGGACCTTTCAGATTTATACTTTTCCCCATATTGGGTCTCAAGGCATCCTCTATTGTCTATTGTTTAAGTTTGGCCTTATATCGTTGATGAGTGAGGGAATAAATGCTTATTTATGGGAGAATGAGCAGGCTGAGCAGTTTGGCCATCCATGTGTCACTTGATGCACAACCCTCTTATTCATTGTACAGACCAAACAGGAAGATTGAAATGGGACTGGCCTGTTTTACACAGTGACTGGAACAGTATCTCTCCTTCCAGTAGTGAAGTAAGTTAGTTCAGCCCTGGGTTAGCCAAACTGCAGGTCTACAGGTATTTGTAAACTATACTTCCCATCATCCCCTGACAGCCTTGCTATAAGGATTTACCTTTAAATGTTTATTCTCAATAAGCCAGTAACTTTGATTAGACTTTATTAGTAGGTTTCAGAAGTATTTGTGGCGTGGAACATTCTCTAGACTTCAGCAATTGAAATATTTTCCCATCTGTAAATGCCATGAAAAACCAGTGGAGGGAAGAATTCTTCTTCCACTCCACCCTATGCACATGTGTAGCTTTATTATATTCCTGTTGGAATGAACACCTAATTATTAGTGATTTATCTAGGAAAGTGATAATAGCACTCAGCTGAGATCCCCCACACCTTTATCTTAAATACAGAAGCTTCCTTCGTTACGGTTATCTAAAATAGAAATGGCTCTAAGGAGGCTATTTATTATTCTTGCACTAAAGGTGTGAGTTGATAATAATGGTCTATCCCTGTAAATATTACGGTTATTCTGCATTATCACAATGCTGAAGCATCTTCCTCTCGTAGAATAAAAAATGGCATTAAAAGATCCCATTGTTTTGTTTAATGTGTTAAAAAAAAAAAAATGTACACACATTTTCCCCACTTAGTCCTCCACCAGCCGCCCCTCCTATGGCAGATGTTGTGGTCTCATTTGATTGCATAGGAAAACTGCAGTGATACAGCAAACACCCAGAGAGATATGATGACAAATGGATCCAGATCCCGGTAAATTACTTTCTGCTCAAATCGAAATTTCATTCAGTTTGTTGCTAGCAGAGATGAAGTAATCTAAATTGTGGACTGAGGAGCAGATAGAGGGAAGTCAGAGCAAGTATTTCATTATCAAGAGAGAGAGAGAGAGAGAGAGAAGGTTAGGATGAAAGAGATGAGCAGAGCTAAACCTGGAGTGTTGACACCATGATTGAAAAGGTTAACCCATACACATTATATATCAACCTGGATAGCAGTGAGTTTCTAATGGAAACTGGGCTCTGATGGAGGTTTGCTGGCGTTTCAATACACAGAGCATGATGTCTTCTTAGATATACAATCAAATCCTCTTAACCCTTTTGATGACTCATATCACTAGATATGATTAAAGTACAAAAAGAATTCTTCATATAATTTCAAGGACACAATGCATTTAAACACACCCGGTCATGAATTGTATCCTTTTTTATTTATTTATTTTTTCATGATAAATCTGATAAAATGTGCGCAGGACAGAATTGTTTTGTATTTGCTTAAGGTATAAGTCACTATTTTTCTGATTAAACTCTGCTGGCTCCTTGTGAGGTAGCGGAAGGTCATATTTTTCCTTTGATACAAGAGAAAGTATATTCCTTTTAACTGTTATGTTAAAGAACTTGGTTGCCTGTTAATGTCTTTTAATATATACTTGGTATGAAATTAAAGACTTACATGGTTCTATGTGTTTTTCATTTTTTTTCTTTGACAGGTTATTTGGAAACAGCGGAGCTTGCAGTGCTTGTGGGCAGTCAATTCCAGCCAGCGAATTGGTCATGAGGGCACAGGGAAATGTCTATCACCTTAAAGTAGGTTCTACTACTTACTGTCCCTAAAATAAATATGTTTACAAGATTCTGAGGGTGGGAGTTGGGGCACGGGTTTCTGTCGCCTATGAGGCCAAAGGGCATTTGAATATGCATGCATATCGAACTAGTGGCCTACTGGCTGTCTTCCATTACATTTTTCAGTTGAAGTTTTTTGCCTTCCTTAGATAGTAAAGATTGTGGAAGTATTAAATCGAAGTACAAAATTGCTGTCCATTTACTATTCCTCGTTATGTTTGGCACATAAGCTATTTATGGAGAACATAGGTGTTGAACCCCTCATTATATTTTTTATTTGTATTTAGCCGTATCTTGATTGAAATAAAAAAAAAAAATCTGTTTCCCATCCAACTGATATCATTTTCTTCTTTTCCTTGTTTCTAACTTGCAGTGTTTCACATGTTCTACCTGTCGGAATCGCCTTGTCCCTGGGGACCGGTTTCACTATATCAATGGCAGTTTATTCTGTGAGCATGATAGACCTACAGCTCTCATCAGTGGTCATTTGAATTCACTTCAGAGCAATCCACTACTGCCAGACCAGAAGGTGAATGCTTTGTACTTTATTAATAAGTCTACTTACAACATGATGACAATATTTCCTGTAGAGTTATACCTATTTGGCTAACATTTCAGTTGCTTTCAAAGTCTGAATTAGTGTGCTATTTACTATGGCATCCTTACATCCTCGTGTATATATTTTACATTGCATTTAAACTTTTATTGGTGTAGCCTATTTTACAAATGGACCTACAAGCATACACACAGACTCCACAATAGACACACTATTTTATTATTAAAATCTACTGTGAACATATATCTTGTTAATAGGAATCCATTTTTACTTTTTCTTCTTTTAATTAGAGAGTTAAGCATCTTGGTTGCCCTTGCATGAGTAGCCTCCATGCACATATAAAATAACAGTGGCTCTAACATGTAAATAACAGTGGCTCTACAGTTATATATATATAATGCCTACCAACACAAGCACATGGACAGCTTCTGCTGCCATATAACTAATGTATATACATTTAATCATCTCCAGTGCAGGTGAAAATAACATCAGAAAAGACCTTTACATAGAAGTTAGTGAGAATCTCCCATGCTAAACAACGTATCTGCTCGTGTATGGGGCACTCCAACAATTGGTCAGATATCAATTGGACTAGTTTAAAAATCTCGTTGGGATGATGATCACATTGGCTTGTTTATGTGTTCCTTGCATCAAGGGCGATGAGCAAAAATAGTGCTAGAAGCCAATTCTTAACACTTCCACAGTATTTTAAGCCCAGTAGAAAAACAAAAATCATGGAAGAGGATATACTCGCGCTCACCCCAGTCCAGATGTGCAAATGTATAAAAACAGCCTCAAAAGTTGAGTTTTTCTCAAAAAATAAATCAAAAGTAGTAAAATTACAAATTCATTTATAAGGACATTGCAAACCGAAGCCTAATGCGTTTCATGCCTGTTGTGGCATAGTTAGGCTTTTTATTAGCAATGTCCTAATAAATGTATTTGTAATTTTACTACTTTTTTTTTAATTTATTTTTTGAGGAAAACTTTTGAGTTTGCCCTGCCTCAGTGGCTTGTATCATGTCATTGTGATGTAGATCAGCCTGATATCACGGACCTGGGTATATTGGGGAAAGATCTGCTCGTTTTGGTGACCTTACCAGCAGCAGTTACTTTTCTGCCAATTTTCTTTGGCAGAAAAAAAAAATTGCATAATTGCATAATTCAGATGTTTGGTGCTGGTGCTCCATGCTTATGCAAAAGTTTTTTTCTGACATTTTGTCACCTGCGCTGGAAAACCTTGTCACCCTTAAAGGAGAAGTAAACTCTTGCTACTAAAATCCCCTACACCCCTACCCTACATTGACCCCCCTCCCTGCTCTCTTCCCCCCCCAGCCTACGTGGTACCTTTGCTAAATGCCCCTAACTCTTTAACCCTTGGTGCAGATTCAAGGCATCGGAGTTCACGGCAGCCATCTTCTTCTCTTTGGTAATCTTCGGGAAGTGAGTGCCGTGTCAGCGCATGCGCAGTTGGAGCAATTTTCTGTTTCGCGACAACTGCGCATGCGCCGAAAGTCAAGGAGATTGCCGAATCGCTGGAAGAAGACCCGAAGTTTACCAAAGCGGCTGAAGATGGTGCCTGTGAACTCTGTTGGACAGAATCTGCACCGATGGGTAAGTAAAGAATTAGGGGCATTTAGAAAAGGTACCACCTAGGCTGGGGGGGGGGAGAGAGAGCAGGGAGGGGGGTCAATGTAGGGTAGGGGATATTAGTAGCAAGGGTTTACTTCTCCTTTAAGCAGGGTTGTATTTCCTTTTAGTCTACCTCTCAACTCTCTCAATGGATTCACTTTATAAATGGATAAGATAAACCATTTATTTTTCATTGTAACTCTATTATGAATGTAAATCATTGCTAGGATCAGTAGTTTATTTATAACCAGCAATATATTTTGTTTACCGCTATAATAGATATTGGTTGTCTTCTAAGTATATTTTTATATAAAGCCACGCATTTGTCTTTTTTTTTTTTTTAATCTATAAAATATTCCCATAGTGCTTGTTGAACAACCTTTGCTTATTGAATGGTGGTCTGCAAATCTAATGAAAATGTAGTACTTGCTAATGGTTCTGCTCCAGTACAATAAATCTTACAACCAGGCTTCTAAATTTGCATCTATGTACATAATATTTTTTTTTCATTTCCCAGTAATGAATGGGATGCATTCAAACCAACACAATCTGATCAACAGTTGTACAATCTCCCCAGCACCGAATTGTTGAAGATCTATTTTCATTTTCCTAATAAGTCTTATTGCTATGCTAGTGAGTGCATTTTGATAACTGCTGTGTCTAATTTGTAACAATTACTGTCACAGCCTTCAGTGAAGTCTGTTCATTCCACACTGGTTCAGAGAGGGGAAAAAAAAATCGCTCAACTCCTGCACATAATTTTATTCACATCATCTTTCATACTGATTATGTATTGATGACATTGATTAATTTACTCTTTACAGCACCACTTGCATGGATAGTAAATCTTATTGACCACATATGAATTTTAATTTCAAATTGGTGATAGATTTTTCCATCAGCTCTGATAGCGTATTTGACTTTTTCATCATTAACTCAGGCAATCACGCTACCCTGAATTAGAGCATTCAAACAAATACTGCATACTTCAGTTACTGTACGCTATAGATTTGCAAACTAACCTGCATTAATGTAAGAAGATTGTACGAACATGGATTTTTTTTTTGTGTGCCTGTGTGTATGAAATTGAAAGAATAAGAAACAATGTAATATGTGCTGTTCTGGCCTAATAACTGGGCATTTAAGAGTTGTAAAATGTAAAAAAAACTACTTACTAGGCAGCAGAAGATTATGTGTTTCTCATAAGGCCACTAGCCTTGTGACAATGTGGCATATAGCTTATATGCCATTATGACTTGGCCCATGAGCTACAGATAGACGCTGGCTGTTTTAGTGCAGAATTGCTTGAATGTTGATGGCAGATTTACTAAAGGAGAAGTGGGCTTTTCTAGCGAAAATTTGCCAAAATGACAATTCTCAATAAATTCGACCATTTACTAAAAGGTGATGAAGACAATTCGCTAGTGAAAAAGCCCAGCGCTAGAGAACTTTCACGTTGTTTCGCTAGGCGAATTTTCACTCCGGCAAACGAACATTACTCTACAAATTTATTAAAGTGTGACCTTTTCAATACGTTCCCCTTTTTCGCCAGAATGTGGTGAATTGATAAGATGAGGCTACATCCTCAACAATCTTATGTCCGTGACATCATATCCTGTATGCCACATAAGTCATAAAAAAAGACAAAATGCTGGCAGTTTTTTCATATTTTAATGTGGGATTATGTTTAAAATTTGTCACTGTTAAATATATGTTTTTTAAGATTTGTTTTTTTAACCATTCGAAGCTCATGCCACATTTTTTCAGTGTCTATCCAGATTTATTTTCTTAATGGTTTTGGTATCCTGTGTCATTCCAAAAAAAAAAAAAATTTTTTTTGCCACAAGCTTGCGGATGTCAAAATTTTGGAAAATATAAATGTTAAAAAGAAAGAGAAAACATTGCCCATAATGTATTACCCCCATGTCATTGCAGCCACTCTGTAGGAGGTGAAAAAGTAGAAATACATTTCCCATGATGGCAACCCTGAATATGTATTTGTTTATACTTGTGTATGTATGAATGTCTATACTTAGAGTCCTATCAAGCCATGTAAAAAAAAGTTTTTTTAAACACTTTTTAAGTGTTTTGTGTGTCACTGTGCCATTTAAGGCTGTAAGTGGGGCTCATTTATAAACAGTGGGCAAATTTGCCCACGGGCAGTTACCTACAGCAACCAATCAGTGATTAGCTTTTAATAGTCAGCTGCTATTAGAAAAATGAATGCAGAAAGTTGACTGGTTACCATGGGTTACTGCCCATGGGCAAATTTGCCCAGTGTTGATAAATGACCCCCAATGTGTCACTAAAGTGCTGTATACAAATTAGGGATGCACCGAATCCTGGATTCGTTTTGGGATTCAGCCTTTTTTAGCAGGATTCGGACTCGGACGTATCCTTCTGCCCGGCTGATCCAAATCCTTATGTGCATATGCAAATTAGGGGCAGGGAGGCAAATTGCGTGACTTTTTGTAACAAAACAAGGAAGTATAAAATGTTTTCCTCTTCCCACCCCTAATTTGCATATGCAAAAATTATTTCGCAAAGGATTCAGGGGTCCTCCGAATCCAAAATAGTGGATTCGGCGCATCCCTAATGCGAATGCAAGCATACAATAAATTAAATTGCAAAGACTCATTTTAAAGCAGGGCTGTCCAAATTGGGCCACAGACTCCACAAGTTTTAAATGCTCTTAATCAACTCAAAAGCTTATTAAAATCCTAATTGTATTATGATATGGCCGCTGAAAATGTGGTTTAGCTTACAACTGGTTAACCAACACCAAGACATCAGGGACATACAGGAACTCCGTGATGCCACATGAGCTGCAAAAAACGACTGCATTTTAAATATTATTTTCAATAAATATCTCGAGTAGCCACAGGAGTGATGCGATATTGTGAGGTTGAGATTTGTGGGTTCCTGAAAAAAGGAACACCCGGTATATGAGTGTATATGCAAAACATCAGAGACCAGTTATCCATCTTCCTTAAATTAAAGTAAGAGCATGTGAGTAAATTATAAAATGTGTCATTGTTGTTCTTAATCCATCAAGATTGAATTATGTGCACTCATTGTCACTCTGGTATATCATCACTATATCTGCCCATTTATCTCCAGGGCTATAGCATTTTAAGTGTTTACTTACTACTTAAATTCTTTGTTATAGTTTGTTTGGCAGGGGGCAGCAATACAGAGTGTTAAGACAAGTGGCCTCACCTGTACAATCAATCAGCATGTAGTGTATAATGTTATCTTTTCCTCGTTGCATTAACATGCTTGTCTTTACTATTCACTGTATTGGCCTAAGCAGGAATATCTTCTAGTTTACATATCACTCAGCAATTCCCTGGTTGTTATATAATTGGAGTTGTCTGTGTCCATAGTAGAGGACAATTGATGCTCATTTATTAAATATGCTCACTGGCTGCTCTCTAATCTCTTTGTTCTGGACAGCCAAATTACCTTTCTCACACAGAGTTAACTCTTGGGAATTGAACCTCCGATCCTCCACCACTTTAATTAGCTAGAAACTGGGGGTGGGCCTATTCAGAGACCATAGGATTTTTTTTTTTTTTTTTTTTTTTTGAAGCTTTGTTTCCTAGAAGTTTAGACATTTTTTAAGAAATCCATGTAAAGCCTATTTGTATATGAAAGGAAATAGATATTTTAATTAGTAATTAATTAGTTCTCTTGAAATAAGACCAATACCTATAATAACTAGTCCTGCCTGTGCTTCGTGTACTTTCTGTTCTGTGCTGTTGCTACAAGGAGAACATTATACTACCCTTTTTGTTTTGTGTGTTTTTCTAATTTGCGCGTGCACACAAAGGCAAAGAACAAATGAAACCGTAACCAATGCTCTTTTAAAAGGCAGTGCTCCATATAGTTGGAACTAAGCTGCCAGGCTAATAGTTATTTTGAAGGTATGCTCAATTAATGGCTGTAATAAATGCATTGGTTTTTGGAGTTTATGATCTGTGAACCATAGCTAGTTTATTCTAATGATTTCTATATAACTAATTAATCATATATGTTATATATAACATATATATATGTAACATATTTGTTCATCCGATGGGCGTCCCCAATCGATGTCGGGCAGATGTCAATTGGGCAGGGTAAAAAATCATGTTGGATCGCGGCCGCATCTGTTCGTTGATGCGGTCCCACGATCCGACCGCCCTTATTGCCTCCATTCTGATCCGATCGTTGGGTCCTAGGGCCCGTGATTGGATCAGCCCGATATCGGCCAATTCAATGTGGGCATATCGGGGAGAGATCTGCTCGAAATAACTTTTTTTTTATATCTATCATAATATTGTCTTTGCATACGATTTATAATTTTGCCATAAAAGTATTTGCGAAATGCTTTTAAATTACCTTTCTTACCCTTGTGTTCCTCTATGTGGGGGCTGCCATATTTGTGCAGCAGGAGTCTGACAGATTAAGAAGGGTTGACAAATCAGGTTTAGGAACTTCAAGTAACAACTACTTACAAAAGCAGAACGATCACCGAAAAACAATCAACGTGATCTATAGGTAACTTTTAATGTAGATTCACATTTTGAAAAGAATTTTTAGTGTCCGTATCACTTGACGTTCTCACCATTTTGGATCTGCTGATATTGGTAAATGGTAGTAGTCCCAGTGCCTGGATGATCTACTTAAAACATTCTAAGGATGTATGTATTTTTCTGGACATGTGTAATTATTATGTTAACTTTACTGACCTTACAGCTAATTTCTAAAATTGACTCCCAAGACCTTGGCTTACTTTTTGTATACTTAATATGCTTCTCTCTCTCTCATTTGTAGGTCTGTTAAAGTGTCCCAGTAATACAGAATGCGTGCCTTCATCTCAAATTCTGTTCATCGCAGATGGATCCCATGTGTCTGCAGTAGACAAGTCACCTTTGTAGCTAGCACTAGTGCCAGCCTCATGCCATTGCACCTTCTCTATTCTCTGTTGCCCTCCACACACATTTTTTTTTTGGTGTTTCAATTTGACTGTTGAACATTAAGGACGCCATAAACCTGGGCTTATGGGAGAGACTCTTGAATATAATAAGAGATTCACCAGAGGATTTCTTTGGGAGGGGTAAATGACTGATGAAGCTAATTACAAGAAGACTTTCTACCCTTTTCACCAATAATTGACCAGAGTTTGCACCCTCTGTTTTATCTTGACAACATTCTAATTTGCTTTTTGTATATATACGTGTTGTAAAAAAAATCTGTTTCAATCAATTGAACATACGATAAAATGAGAGCTGTAACTTTTGTGGTACTCTATCACAAACACTTGTATTGTATCTCTGTAAAATACAATGTATGCATGTATGTGGGATTTTTTTATTTTATATATATTTTTTTTTTTTGTCTTGTTGCTACTTCCCACAGCAAAAAAAAAAAAGAAGAAGGGATTGGGCGGGGAGAGAATCTGCTATTGTGTAGAAATTTTCACCTACTTGCTGATTGAAGAAATCTTTTATTTGTGATATTTTCAGAGACATTTGCTCTAGTATGGTGTATTTAAATAATAAAAGAATAAATGCTATTGTTCAATAGTGATTTGAACACACTGATAATTAAGGAATTCTGTAATGTCAACAACGACAGAAGGGAGATTCTAATGGATTTTGGGCAATCTATCCATATTTTTTCATTAAATAATAGGGAATACGGCACATCAGCTCTGTATTCACTTGTGTAGGATTTTAGGAGGATATTATTAAAGGTTGAAAATAGAATTTGATTTAGTTTCAACTTTTGATATGCTCTTAAAATACCATACAAGTGAATAGAGAGTTGTGTTTTCACTATTGATAAATGTCCCAATATGTACGCCTGTTTCACTAGGCTGCACATAGATGACTGATGTGTGACGAAATGAATGGCTGTTGGTCCATCGAATATAAATCCAGTTTACAGCATTTATTGATATAGTTATCAAGTGGTAAAGAGTTTTTCTTTGATAATACTATACCAGTACCACTGAAGTAATAAAACATCTAGGATTACCAAGAACAAATTAAAGGGAAAGGTATGATCAATGGGGTGTCATTTATTCCTAACCTAATACCCTAGGCCGGTGCCCCTGTTTGAAAACTGTACTGAGTCCATACAACTACTGACTGCAACGTTGCCAATGCTCGTCCTCTTCATGGATCCCTGTATGACCCCAGGCTGTTTGTATATGCACAGCAAAAAAAAGAAAGTTGGCATTTTGCTTAAAAGTTCAATCTTTACTGCTGCATTAATAGGTCCTATGGGTTTCCTAGGAAACAGAAGGAGCACCCTATAGTAGTAGCCTAGGCCAGTGCAGTTTTCACAAACTGGAGCACCACCAATACCTATCCTTCTACTTTAATGGTCCATAGTGAATGCCTTAGTAGAATTGACTAACTTGGGATATACATTGGAGGTAAATATCTGGAGAGATTTCTGGAGATGTTGCCCATAGCATCCAATCAGATCTTTTCTTTTGTTTTCTAACTTATAGGGGGTTGTTTAAATCGAATTGCTGATTGGTTGCCATGGGTAACATCTCCAGAAATCTCTCCAGATATTTATCTCCAAAGTTAATAAACATGCCCCATAAGCTTAACTAACACAATTTAGCAATACTTTGTAGCGCAACCACCATCCTTAGATTTAAAAAATAAAACAAAACCACAGTTTGAAAATACATATTCTGGGTTTCTTAGGGAAAACTGCAGCACTGATTTGTTGCCCCAAATGTACCAAAGTGCTTTTGCTACAACAGGTAGGTTGCATAATAGGTGAATTACTGAATAAATTAAAGGCATTTAATTATGGAAAGGGGCACCAGAGCTAAATAGCCTGTATATCATTTTTATTCAACCAATTGTATTTAACCAATTGTATTTAACCAATAAGAAACAATTGTTTCACCAACATAGCATCTCCTTGCTTTGCTAAGAATAATGAGGCCCTTCTGTAGCAAGTCACATGGAGGCATGATTATATTCTCCAGGAACAACAGTGCTCTTTTTCTGTAGTCTATGTTGCAAGAAACCTATTTTAGCAAGCTAGAACTTCCATGTGGCTTGTGCAACTCTGGCTTTTAACCCACATACTTCCCAACTCAATTAGAATGAGGACGTGCACATTTTATGTTTTTTTAATGTTGTGTTGCAACTCACACTCTGACTCACACTCCTGCCCATGACTATCGCTGCTTGGCATTATGTGGCTACTTAATGACAAGGTGATTTTGATGATTTCATCAGTATTACGAAGCCCAAAAGGTAAAGTAAAATACAGTTTTATTTTGCATATCAACGCCAAGTTCAGCGAAACCCTTTTGAAATAAAAAAAATTAACAAAAGTGGTATAAAGGTGATATCTTTATTGGCTAACTAATATAATCATAGCATATCATATGAATATATTAGTTTGCCCTAAAGGTATCACCTTTGTACCACTTTTTTTTTTGTTAATTTTTTATTTCAAAAGGGTTGGCCTTTAACATGTTTACTGGCTAACATGTTACAGCAACTTTACCTGCAATGCAAGTTCGCAAAGTCCAGTTTTAAATTTTCAAATGTTGACGTAAACGTTTTTTTTATCCAATTTAACTCCCTTGACATCATTAATGGCAACACATTTACACCCACATGTTAAAATTGATTTACAGTTCTTTGTGCCATTCTTAAATGGTAAAAGTGATATCTGGAGCAATCATTAGCCCCAGAGCCTGAATTGGCTCAGTGTGTGGGTTTCTAGATCGGGAAAAGAAGTTGCTCTCAAGTGTATCTCAAGGTGTTTGATCCGCTTAAGGCTAGTGCCACACAACACAGGTCTTGGCCTGCAGAGAAAGCGGCCGAGAATCTGCTGCCCAGTTGCTCCACTACCTGCACCCAGAATCATTATTTCTGCTTGTGTGCCATAATGTAAAAATGTCAGTGGCGACTGAAGGATTCTAGAGTTTACCAGGTCCTAGCTAATCTTAGCTAATGACAAGCATTATGTGTCTGGTGCAGAGTAGCAATTGCATAGTAGCATTATGCCCCCCTCACACAAGGTAAAACGGCACTCTAGGCATTTTCTTGCTAAGTGGCCACTTTTAAAAGTGGAGTCACTTTTAATTCGGAATTATAAACCAGTGTTAGGATCATTACATTGCAGATACAATACTTAGTAACACACAAATGAGGAAATTTACTGAAGGGTGAATTTTCACCTCAGAAGGCTCCGCCTTTGGCCGCGTGAGCATTTCATAGTGAACTTTTGCTAGCGTTACTTTCTGCCTAGAAAAATTTCATTAACATACTTAGCTTAGGTCAATTTGAATATGGCAGGCACGTATAGTTCACATGTATGTCTTTATTAGTGATGTTGGTGAAATTGCTTGTAGTGGCCACTTATTAAAAATGTCCAACAAAGCAAAATAAAGACAAAAATCCTCTATTGTCCTAAGCATGAGCCCACCCTAAACATGACCTTCAAATGGTTAAAAAAAAAAGTTACAACTTTTAAACATAATCCCACTTTAAAATATGAAAAAACGCCAGTGTTTTGTCTGTTTTTATGACTTTACGGCATACAGGATATGATGTCACTGACATAAGATTGAAGAGGATGTAGCGTCATCTTATCAGTTCACCAGGTTTAACCTGGCAAAGCAGACTCAAAAATATAACATAGTAGTAGAAAATTCTTACTTTGATGAATTTGCGGAGTAACGATCGTTCGTCTGGCAAAAGGGTGCAAAACGTGAGCGCAGAGCTCTTTCGCTAGCAATTGTCCTCTACGCCTGTTAGTAAATGTCGATGTCCCTGCGAAGTGTCGTTTTGTCAAATTTTTTAGCGATGGCCACTTCGCCCTTTAGTAAATCTTCCCCAAAGAGTTTAGCAAGATCATTTAATGCTGTACAGCCCCTTCATAATGAGCCGTGTAGTGCCTTTTATCATTACGGTATATTATTAAACGAATAAACTAAAACAATAACTTGGCTCTACATTCTCTAGTCTTTGTCTGGGAAAACAACTGTCCCGCTTGCATTTCTAGAAACATGCTGAGCCTAGAAATGTTGTAAAGGGGCAAAAGTAACACATGGTTAGACCAAGATTGGTGACAATCGTCTGTAGGCAAGGAAATCTGCCATTTGTCCTCTCAGCTGTGACATAAATATATCAACCTAAAGCCCTAAACCAATTGGACTTCCAGCCCACTATTCCTTAATATGGTATCATAAACCTTTAATGGAATGCAGCATAGTAGGAACCTCTTTTATCTGTAAGGAAATGAGTTTATCTGCACACGTTGTAAAGCAATTAAACCTAACAACACAAAATTCCATCACCGTACTTTAGGCTCGGGTAAAACAAGTAATAGCGCTTAAAATCATTTAGAAAACATGCCATTTGCATTTACTGCCGTCATTACTGTACCACAGGAATGTGCAACTTATTCCCGGCACCTAAGCAGTTAAACGCATTCCATCCTTTCGCTTCAACAGATGTTTTTAATGAAATTGCACAAAGGTCCTACCACCTCATGTTGAATCAATAACCTTTAGGGAGTGTATTAATGTACAAATTGCTTCTCACTCTAAAGCTTGATGTACCTAAGTCCCCCCCCCCAGCTCTTGTGAATGTTTAAGTGACACATACATTATTTTCTAAGAAGGAATTACCTTTACTTTATTTTCTTATATGTTTTTCATAAAATATATTGCAGTACATTTCTATTAGGTGCCCGCTTTCTCACCATGGGGCAAATTCGCTAAAGGGTGAATTGTCACCGGCGTATGCGTCGTTACACTTCACGCCACTTCGGCAGGTGAAAACTACGCAAATTCACTAAATTGAATCCTGGGTGGCGAATGCTGGCGATTTTTCCCTAGCATTATTTCGGCAGTGTGAGTGTTTCAAATCGAAATGATGCTAGCGATTGCTTCTGCCTAGTGAAACTTGCGTTCCGACACAACGAGAGGAAAAGCAGGCTTCTCGTTGGATGCGCCAAATCTAATGTAAGTAATACAAATGTCACACATTTGCTGATTGCATACGACAAGAATGAAGACGCAAAATGCAGCATTCGCATCCGATAGTCGTTTCGGTTACAGTCGGCTTCTAGTGCAACACTTGTATTACTTACATTAGATTCGGCACATCCGACGCGACGCCTGCGTTTCCTCTCATCATGTCGGAACGCACGGAAGCGCACTGTGTAGTTCTACCTTTAAGGTTAAACTCCACGGAAGAGTTCGATCAGATTTTGTGGGTCAGATTTTATCTGATCTTGCCGTGCAACCCCACGCAACATCATGAGATCCTACAAAATCTGATCTCCCTATCCTTGAATGTAAAGTAGGATAAAGCATTTCTTGTCAGTTTTAACCTAACTTTATCATATGTCAATGTGAAGCAGCAAGAGTGGTTTTCGGGTGTGTAATAAATGCCCCTGCACCATTAACAAGTCAGCCTAATCTCTTAAATAAATGATTTTATAAAAAATGAAACACTCGATGAAGCAGCGCAACGCAAACCTATTTCAATGTAAATACACTATTACATAAGATTGATAAAAATAAGGGGAAATAACACAGGTGTGAATGTTCAGAGATACAACCAGGTAGCTCAAAACAGGATCATTTAGCTCATGCACTTATAGGACAAACCTGCAGCTTTCTGCTTATTTGCATGGTGGCGTTTTTCTAAAGACATGAGTAACTTGTTGTAATCGTGCACTGAGAAAAATCTGTGCCACTGCTCTGTAATAACAGGCTTTGTCCTTTATTCAGTATGAATGAGAGTCATATGATATAATAGGATTGAAGAGGGCAAAAAAATGTTAATTGAGGGAACCTTTAATGTAAACATTTTTCTTTTTAATTAGGGATATTCAGGGATATGAGGGATATTAGGCATATAATTAGGCATATTCATCCAATTGAACGCCTAACGTATCAATGAACTACAGCTCACCGTCCTATGGTTGTCAGCAGTTAGCAGGAAATGTAGACGAATCAGGCCCTGAGGTACATGTGCTGTACTAACCTGGTTTGAATCAAAGTGTTCAGTTGAAATGATCTCAAAAATCTACTGGCTGGCATGCCAGTAATGAGCCTGGTATGTAATTTATATGAATTCAATCCGCTTTTTAACTGGGATTCTAGAAATGGTCGGTAACAATTAGTATGTAACCTACAAAAGGATTTAGTGTTGCCGGGGTCGAAGGTCAGATAATGCTTTCTATGAGTCATTATAATTCCCAGCCTTTCAGATCTGCCACTTTGTTAATGGTAAGATTTAAAAGCATTTCTTAAATTGCAGCCCTATAAGATTACAGATGTCAGTCATGATCATGTAATCCACGGGCTGGAGATGAAGTTTTGCTTTGATGTGCTAAATTGGAGACGGGCTAATGGAACTATTAATGTACAATGCTGCATATTTAAGTAGTCTGTAAAAATGATTTGCTCGTTTTTATTAGCCACAAATATGTGAAATCTTGCATTCTATTCCTAACCCAAAAAAAAAAAGCACACATAGCTCTCCCCGGCTGATGGGCTGACATGGCATTGTTAGTGAAGGGTCACTATACCACAGAGCTCAGTGTCTAATGACAAATAAACAATGCACACTGGCTGCATTGGTTTCAAGCCTTGTTTTGCCTTTTTTAGTTTAATAGGAACCATTTTACAGCCTGAGGCCTACAATCAGATACAAGCCTTCTTTGTCAGGAGAAGGACTATATTGTGTTCAGGTATTATATACGTTTCTATATAAGGAGACACATAAGCACACAGAGAGCCTGGAGAGATAAGCTCAGTGAAGTGAAATGATTAGAAAATAAAGCTGAACTCTGCCTTTTTTCCACGAAAGCTTCCATGTAAGGCCAGATAATGTGGCTTCACTTGAGATGTTCCACCACACCATGATGCGAGAATGTGAACTCACTATGGAGCATGAACAGCAGGCACATAAAGCAGAATTTGCAACAAATTCTATGTGAAAGGCACTTTAACAAGGCCAAGGGATCTCTCCTATAACCAGAGATGCTTGTGTCTTACTAAAGAGTTGAACACTGAAATTTGAATTTTTGATTCTTTTTTTTATGGTCAAAACTCTCAAATTCGACTAGGGAGTTTTTCAAATTCAATTAGAGTTTTTAAAAAAATTCAAATTCCATTTTCGAGTTTTATCATACTCTCTGAACTCAAATTTGACTATTCACCACCTGATGCAAATTCGAGTTTTCTGGTTGATTCAATTAATCCGAGTTTTAAAAATTAATATTAATTAATACATTTTGATTGGGGGAATTTCGAATTTATGGGAGTTTTGCGAAGTTTTTAAAAACTCACATGAATTTGAAATTTGACCTTTGATAAATGTGCCTCATACTGTGAAAAACAAGAAAGTGCCAGTGTAAGTATGAGAGTATATAAATCTCAAAATATTACTCTGGAGAACCGTCACAGCCAAACTGTGATACTTTATTTAGTAAGTTGCACTACATGTTTCGGATCAAAGATCCTTCCTCAGGTTCTTGTGTAAACAAGGAAGGATCTTTGATCTGAAACATGTAGTGCAACTTACTAAATAAAGGATCACAGTTTGACTGTAACGGTTCTCTAGAGTAATATCAAAAGCTCCAATAATGGGACAATTTTAATGGGTAATTTGAGTTTTTAGCCGAAGGTGAAACCAGCACTATATATTATTCATTATTGCCTACAAGGTTGGAGGTGTTTTAGTTATGCTATAAGTATCCTTTATGGTTAGCATGCCTTTAAAAATATGAAGTCTATGGCCACACTGGGCTTATTCTTGGACTGTGGATGAATGGAGGCTGAGAAATCAGCCCCTACACTTGAATAAGCAATCTTCTGCACCCGGAGCCTCTGTGTTGGCCTGGATGCAGGGATGCAGGGACATGCAGAAACCCATAAGTATGCATTTTGGTACTGAAATCCACTCACCCTACAGCACAGGACATCAAAAGTTCATTTTCACAAGCTTATTTTACCACTACCCTCTCAACAGGCTTAGAAAAAATAAAATCAAATTAATTAAGTCCCTATTCAACCACTCATTTTCAAATCAGGATTGATAAGGAATCTATGGGGCAAATTCACTAAAGGGTGAACGATCCGCCACACTGCCAGATGTAAATTCGCTACCACTACGCTAATTCGCTAAAATGCGAAGTTGCTTATGCTCAGTTGAATTCTGGCGAAGTTTGCTAGCGTTAATTTGTCTGTGCGAGCATTGCATAGGAACTTTTGCTAATATTAGTTTCTGCCTAGCGAACGTCATCAGTACTCTTACGCTTAGTTCAATTTGAATAGGGCGGGTACATATGGGTCATATATATGTCTTTATTAGAGATGTTGGTACTTGAAGTGGCCACTTTTTATAACAAATGTCCAAGGAAGCAAAATAAAGACAAAAGAGATCCTCTAATGCCCTAGACATGAGCCCACCCTAAAACAAATGTGGTATGCACCTCAAATGTTTGGGAAAGAAAGGTTAACACAAAAATCTTTAATATATTACAGGCTTTATGATTTCCGGCATACAGGATATGATGTCACTGACATAAGATTGAGGAGGATTTAGATTGTTTTATTAGTTCGCCAGGTCTAAGCTGGCAAAGGAAACTCTGCCGAAAGAGGTAATGTTGAGTAAAATTCACACTTTACTGAATTTGCGGAGTAACGACAGTTCGCCAGAGCGAAAATTCCCCTGGCAATAGGGTGCGAAACTTCGCTAGCGACAGTCTCATTCGCTAGTGAATTTCCTCTACGCCTGTTAGTCATTTGGCAATGTCCCTGCGGATGAGATTTCTGGCTAATTTTCACTAGCGATGGACACTTTGACCCTTTAGTAAATCTGCCCCTATACCTGTAGGACTATACAGAGAGTAGGGTTTGCCAGTTCCTCCCAGAACATTTGGTGCAGTGACAGTTACACTTTCCTTTAAAAACATGATATGGAGTATTAACCCCAGACATTCATATTTTATTGTTAGTATTGTTTTATCACTTTTAGATATTAAGGAGTTAAAGCCCATAATCATGGACATATGAAGTGAACACATCTCATAGCTCCACTTTTAGCATTGATATCCAGTGTTCAGAAATCAGTCATGTTTATTTTTTATAATTTTAAGGCTAAACCAGATACACCTCCCAGTATACATGCCTTTATTTACAGAATAATAAATGGAAGCTGGAAACCCAATGTTTCATGTGTCTGCACCTTCAATGGAGACATAAAAAATATAGTAATGGTTCAAGCACAGTATGTCTGTTGTGCATTAGTTCTACATGTCTTAGTTGCATGTAGTTACTTAGCCAGCTTGGCAACATACCCAAGTCCAAACATCATCTGGCTTGGATACATTTACTTTATACGCCACACATGGGTCTGTGCTCTTTTGCTTAGTCTAGAAATTTAAAGGCCTAGTTACAATAAACATCCATATAACATTGTGTTGCTTCAGGGATAGAATATATCAGAATGATTCCGCATCATCATGATTGCAGTTTGCTTTCTCACAGTTGTACAGCATTTTATATTTAATACAGTGCATATATTTCTGTAGATTGTAGGTAAGAACCGTAATGAAGGTATTAACTTAAGAATAATATTTATTTTTGTTCCCTAAGTTCCAAATGTCCCAAAAAGCAGTCTTCTATATAGTATTTAGACAGATTTTTGATAGTGCCATATATTGATCATGTATTATCTATAAAGGAATGGCACATGAGTCTGATCATTGTTTCTCTCGGGTGTTTTATAGCTACATAGATGGAGGACAAAATACTCAAAACCAGCCCCCTATGGATGGCTGAAAGCAAGGGTGCCTTGCTTTTTTTATTACTTGAAACCATTGACTGCCATGTTGTTAAGCACAGAATATTTTAGCCAGCAAACAGATGCTTGGTGCCCCATTTCCTCCTGTCATTGACATTAGTGGAATTTAATATCATCAGTATTGGGACCAAAAATGCACATTTGACGTCTCCATTCATGTCATGAACTGGAGGCTCTGGAGATATTGGGTGCTTTTCCACAAGCTGAAAAACACCAACATGTGCCATTCACCTTTGAGTTCTTTGTACCTTTCTGGATCCTCCAGCTGCTTTAACAAAGACAAATTAACATTTGGTTAAGTGTTTCCTTTTATTTATTTAAGTAGAAAGTTTAGAGGCTTAAAGAACAAGTCAACCCCCAAAAAACAGAAATTTGCCCAATAAAAGAAAACATAATTCTAAGCAACTTTTCAATATACATTTATTTAAAAGAACAGTGCTTTTAAAGGGATACTGTCATGGGAAAAAATTTTTTTTTCAAAATGAATCAGTTAATAGTGCTGCTCCAGCAGAATTCTGCACTGAAATCAATTTCTCAAAAGAGCAAACAGATTTTTTTTATATTCAATTTTGAAATCTGACATGGGGCTAGACATTTTGTCAATTTCCCAGCTGCCCCTGGTCATGTGACTTGTGCCTGCACTTTAGGAGAGAAATGCTTTCTGGCAGGCTGCTGTTTTCCCTTCTCAATGTAACTGAATGTGTCTCAGTGGGACATGGGTTTTTACTATTGAGTGTTGTTCTTAGATCTACCAGTCAGCTGTTATCTTGTGTTAGGGAGCTGTTATCTGGTTACCTTCCCATTGTTCTTTTGTTTGGCTGCTGGGGGGGAAAAGGGAGGGGGGTGATATCACTCCAACTTGCAGTACAGCAGTAAAGAGTGATTGAAGTTTATCAGAGCACAAGTCACATGACTTGGGGCAGCTGGGAAATTGACAATATGTCTAGCCCCATGTCAGATTTCAAAATTGAATATAAAAAAATCTGTTTGCTCTTTTGAAAAATGGATTTCAGTGCAGAATTCTGCTGTTGCAGCACTAATAACTGATTCATTTTGAAAAAATTTTTTTTTCCCATGACAGTATCCCTTTAAAGTTATTTGTAAAAACGATTGCAATTGAAAGTATCATTTGCTGAACTCCTGGCTGTTACATGCAAAAGTCTTAGTTCCCCAGCAAAGCCTGCCTTGTCTAGATTGTTGCATTAGTCTGAGCCATCACGGCAGAGAATAGAAAGAGACAGACACTGCTTTCAATAGCAATACCTATAGAAATAACATAAAAAATGTTTTGGGGGGTTGACATTTACTTTAATCCAAGAATTTACAACATGATTTATTAATAATAAGGAATGAATAATACTCCATAGAGGTAATCAGGTACAGGTATGGGACCTGTTATCCAGAATGCTCGGGACCTGGGGTTTTCCGGATAACGGATCTTTCTGTAATTTGGGTCTTCATGCCTTATGTCTAATAGAAATTAATTTAAACATTAAATAAACCCAATAGGCCGGTTTTGATTCCAATAAGGATTAATTATATCTTAGTTGAGATCAAGTACAAGCTACTGTTTTATTATTACAGAGAAAAACTAAATTGTTTTTAAAAATTTGGATTATTTGGATAAAATGGAGTGTATGGGAGACAGCCATTCCGTAATTCAGAGCTTTCTGGATATCAGGTTTCCGGATAAGGGATCCTATAACTGTATCAGTAATATTTGCAGACATCTGCAGGAAAATGTTAAAATATAATGACGTTTTAATAAACCAAATGGTACATCTCCATACGGGGCACATTTACTAAAGGGTGAATTGTGTTTTATGGAAAATATAAGCCAAAATGAAAAATCACAGCAAATTCACCAATTTACTAAAAGGCGAAGAAAACAATTCGCTAGAGAACTTTCGAGCCATTTTGCCAGACAACGAATGATCGTTAAGCAAATTTATCAAAGTGTAAACCTTCCATTATGTTACTCTGTTCAGCAAAGTCTACTTCGCCTGGTTTTACCTGGTGAATTGTTAGGATGAAGTTACATCCTCAAGATTCCTATGTTAGTGACATTATATCCTGCTCATGCCACATTTGTTTTAGGGTGGGCTCATGTCTAGGACAATAGAGGATCTCTTTTGTCTTTATTTTGCTTCCTTGGACATTTTTTAATAAGTGGCCACTTCCAGCAATTTTAGCAACATCACTAATAAAAACATATATATGACCTACATATTTAAATTGTAGTGTGAAGTTGTGCGAGGAAGAAAGCAATGCTAGAGAAAATTAACTAAAACTTTCTCACTGACAAATTTTTGCTAGCGAATAAACGTATTTGCCTGTACGAATTTTCGCATTTCGATGAATATGCGTGGTTGTAGCGACTTAATAGCTGACGTAGTATGGCAAAGCTTTCCAAAGCGAAAATTCAGAAATAAGTAAATTGGCCCCTATTTGTTTTTGCAATACAATTCCAACAATGCATAGTAGCAACTGCATTTTCAATTATATCTATACAAAAATATGTATTTTGTAATGCTCCCTATGTTAATATAATTAAAGAAAACATTCATGAAAATATTATCCCTTTATACTGTGTATACTATGCCTTCTATACTAATAGCAACCATAAAAATATCTGTGCATGCTTTCTTTTCTTCTTTTCCCTCTAGTACTGCAGCAGGATTGTCTTTTCTTCCTTTTTTTCCTTCTACTTTAATTTCCCCTTTATTTAAGCTAAATGCCGCATAATAGATAGAGCAGGTTTCATTATGTAGTTAGTGATTTTTTTTTTACCTGTTGTTAGGTCATCCCAATCAGAGAAATGCTTATGGTAGATAACTATCAATTTGTTTCCATTAAGACATAATTAAGGGAATGCTGAGAAGCCATTTTAGCTGAGAAATACTTTGGATGCATGTTAAATAGTGAACAGCTCTGTTGCTCTAAAGGCTGGAATATGCATAATGGGTTAGTAAGACACTCTCACCTATCTCCATGGCAGGCTGAATGCTATTTGAATTGTTAGTGAAACATTCTGAACTCATGTTGAACGTGTTTATAGATTAAACAAGTCATGGCCCTTTATTGTTGCTGAACTTTACGAAGAACAGAAGGTTAAATGTAACTCTTAAAGGGCATGTCCAACCAAAACAGTTTTGTATACTGAAAATATATTAAAACAAAATATATTAAGACATTTGTCTTTTTTTACTTGTAAATATAATTGCATGTGAAATCTGTGATCTGTTATCCGGAAACCTGTTACCAAGAAAGCTCTGAAATACAGGATTCCTGTCTCCCATAGACTCCATTTTATCCAAATAATCCAAAAATGTTTTTCTTTTTCTCTGTAATAATAAAATAGTACACCGTACTTGATCCAAACTAAGATATACTTAATCCTTATTGGAAGCAAAGCCTTTTGGTGTTACTGTTCCTTTAAAGAAGTAGTCCTCATGACAAAGTCATTTTACATAATTAAATAATATGTAAATAATGACATTGCTTATAAAGTTACTTGTAAATATACTTGAACGCCATACCTGGCTATTTATTTTCTCTGCACTGTTGGTTTTGACTCCTGAAACAATATAACTAACGCTAGCTGATTAGCAAACCTTGGGGGCAGAATTATGTTATATTGTATCAATAGTCAGAGCCAGAGAACAGAAAGGGATGAACAAATACAGGTCTGGGAACTGTTATCCAGAATGCTTGGGACCTGGGGCATTATAGATAATGGATCTTTCCATAATTTGGATCTTCATACCTTAAAGGAACAGTAAGACCAAAAAATAAGAGTATCAGAGTAACAAAAATATAATGTATGGTTGCCCTGCACTGGTTTTACTATAGTTTAAATAAACAAGCTGCTGTTTAACCACGGGGGCAGCCATTAAAGCTGGAGAAAAGGCACAGGTCACATATAATAGATAAACCCTGCAGAATACAATGGTGTTTTATCTGTTATCTGCATTGTATTCTGTGCCTTTTCTCCTTTTTTCAAACTTGAATGGCTGTGAATACACTCAAGTTTATACCAACCGTAGTTGTCTTTTACCAAAGGAGAAACAAACCCCTTATTAAAAAACCCCTTCCCCCACCCCACATAGACCCCCCCCCCAGCATATCTGCTACCCTGGGCAAATGCCCCTAACAATTTATTTACCCCTCAGTGCAGATTCAGGGATCGGAGTTCAAGGCAGCCATCTTCCGGGCCTCTGTGTCTTCTTAAGGCGCTTTGGTAATTTCCGTCAATTTCGGGTCATGTGCCGCCACACCGGTCTCATTCTCAGATTACCAAAGACTTGGAAGATGGCTGCTGCGAACTCCGATCCCTGAATCTGCACCGAGGGGTAAATAAAATGTTAGGGGCATTTGCCCGGGGGAACAGCTAGGCTGGGGTGAGGAGGGAGGGGGGGTCTATGTGGGGTAGTGGTTTTTTAATAAGGAGGTTGTAGTTTATGATTAGTTATCCTATGGCAAGATTACCAGGTGATGCTATGGGATGCTACTAGAAGTCCAGCTAGAATACTGATTGTATTTATATTTAATGCAAACAGGATACAGTCATTACCTACATTTTAGAAGTGACCATGATTTTACATATGATCTGGTAACCTTAAATTACACAGACATTCCAGAACAAGGGCCCTGGCATTTCTGGGAGATACTTCTTTCATAAATTATTACAGTTACCGTTACTGAAAAATAGATTTGGCAACATCTTCCATAGGGTTTTAACTGAACTGTGCTAAATTCTGATTTATGCTGCCAAACATTGGTGTTTGAAATTGATGAATGTTTGAGTGAAGCATCTGCCAGAATTGGCAGACATTATTTTCTTTATGAGCTAGGAGTCTGCACCATCTTTTATTCCCCATAATAGAAAGGGATAAAAGGCCACTAAATACATTATTACAGTAAAATAAAAGGACGTGGCTTATGGTGTGCAAACTTTCCTTTTCTGAACTTTTTTTCACTTGTAGAAGCTGTGATTTAAAGAGCCATTACCCAGAGGTAGGCTATGTAAAGTGCCCTTTGTGATCATAAATGCATCTTTTAATTAATTGAGGAGATTACAGTGGCAACATAGCTTATATATAAAAGCAGTTTTGGAAGGATATGTGCTCACTATAAGCCTATAAGCTATGCACTCATAGTACATTCCATCAAATTGCATATGTAAACCAAAATCAGGACATGGACCTTTCTCAGAAACGAGATATGTAAAGTAGATAACATATACCCATTGTAGATGTGCTGTATTCTGGCCCGGACTGACAATCTTTGGAGCTGCTGAAAGAAGCCATAGACCAATCAGTGATCCTCAGCTAGTGGCTTGCTAGCAACATGCTCACTAACCCTTGGCTGTTGCTCCCAGTAACCTCAAAGCATGTGTTTTTTTTTTAAATTCTTGGCTGAAGGCAAGTTTTGGTTGTATCACATCAGATGTACTGCCAAACAAAGCCTCCTTTAGACTTCTAGTGCACATAGGAGATACCAAATAGCTAATCACAAGCCTTATTTAGCACCCCAGGAACTTTTTTCATGATTTTATGTTGCTTCCCTACTCTTTTTACAGTTAAATGTGGCTCATGGTTAAAAGGGTTGTTCACCTTCCAAATACTTTTTTTCAGGTGAGTTGTTTTCAGATTGTTCACCATAATTCAAGACTTTTTTTCAATTGCTTTCCATCTTTTATTTTTTTACCGTTTTCCCAAAATTGAAGTTTAAAGTTTAATGTTTGTGTCTCTGGTGTTTCAGTCTGACAGCTCAGTGATCCAGGAACATTCTGAACGGTTACAATTTGCTACATTTAGTTGATACAATTAGTGGATATATTTCTCAGCAGCATCTGTGGAATATTAGCAACTATTGTATCAATTCTAACAAATGCCTTTAATGAAACTCTGGGATTCTGCTCATCAGGGACAAAGATAACAAATGTATCACATAAATGTATCAATTTAGAACGGTTAAAGAGTCTGCGACCCCCCCCCCTTCCCAGAGCAAAAAACGGATATTAGAAAAACAGTCGCAGATAGAAAATAAAAAATAATTTCTGGTGAACAATCTGAAACCAACTGAAAAAAGTGTTTGAAGGTGAACAACCCCTTTAAAAATGATTAAGGACCCCTGCATAGACCTACCATAGACAGTTATTATTTATTTGGCTGGTGGGGACTGTTTGGGCCTTTGTGTACTTAAAATGCCAGGGCTTATTTTGAATCCCATTCCAGATCACCTGCATGTATTTTCCTTGGCTTAAAGCATTTTACTTGACCCCAAAGTATTGTTATGTATTTAATAGACTCATTCTTTGAGCAATCGCACCAAAGGAGGACTTATTCCTACTTCAGTAGCTGCACACTCCCAGCTCACTCCTCTTGTAATGCAGGAGGTCCTACGCTGCCTGATCTGGTAACACAAAAAATGCTTGAACATTGAAGGCTTGAAGCATTGTATTTTATTCAGTTGTGGCAAAAACAACATTACCAGGGCTTAGGCACTTCATCTAAACTTAAACCTAGAAATATGTCTTGCCTCCACTGAATAAAATATAGATTCCATGCTGACACCTCTTCCATAATCATAAGAGTTTTTTTTTCTATAACAGGTGCCTGTCTGTACGTTTTTGTATAGGCAACCATGGAGAGAAAATGCAAACTCCTTACAGATGATGCTCTGATATTAGCAATTAGAGGCAGGTCACTTGTCAGACATTTATTATTAGTTTTAGTGTACAAAACCAAACATTTAAATATCACCATTAGGTACATATTTTTAAAACCATATTTCATGCCGTGTTAGCATTCCAATTATAAGAAGGTGCACTGTATAAAGCTAGATGAATGTCACTCTTAATCCCTGGTGCCTGTGCTAAAAATGCTTTTATGCATAACTATGGTGGCTCAAAGCCACTTAGTGAATGTATTAAGGAAGCAATATCTAAATGCTATCAAATATGTAATAGTCACTGCAGTAGCATATAGCATGCACCAACTTGGAAGGAGTTTAGGTTTTGTAACTTATCAGGTATATGGAATACATTATAATGCTGCTTATATGTGGGGAGCACAATCACTGTAAACATTGCTGCATAATACAAATAGCTTTTCACACATTAAAGGAGCAATATAGTACAGGTGGGAAGTTTGTCAAGGTGCACTTACCCACGGAAAAAAAAATCAGATGTATGCCTTAGACCAGTGGATACTAGAACTAGAGCAAATCAGCTCCTCTTTTTACAACTCCAATTCATATCACAATAGAAATACATTACTCACAGCCGCATCTGATTACCCAGAGTCAGTACTGGTGACAGTCATTTCTTCAAAGCACAATTTTGTTGTAATTTAGTATAATATTCCGGGCTAGGACCAACATTCCTAACTGCTTCAGAAATGATATTTCGGCCTTGTGTCTTTTAGCCTCATCACCATACATTTTATCGAATCTAATACATTTTCTTTATAATTTGTAAGGGCCTCTAAACTTCCATTTAATTTTGCTTTTGTGTTTCCTGGTTTATTTATAGAAGTATTATTAAACTTCAGAGGGGTTGTTACCATTTGATAAAAAATACTCATGCGTTCAAATTTATCAGTCAAAAGAGTTATCCAAGTCATTCATGCCCCCTTGTAATTTGAATCAGGGATTAACATTTTAAGAGTTGTTCATTGCTGCTAAACTCTAACACCCCCAACAGAATTTATTAGCTAATTCATGTTTCTGAAATAATAGATAACTCGTAATCCTCATGTTAATCTAAAGGCAATACAACCCCCTAAAGGTAAATGCAATCCAATGAGCATATACAACTTCTCCTGTAGTTGTTTCTTTGTGATCCCTGCAGAAGTGCGACCCAAAGTGATATTCCTATCTCAGCTTATTATTGAGATGTAGTTAGTTGGATTGAAATCACCACCCTCCTAAAAAAACAAAACTTTTGCATGAGGCCTTATTGATTTGAAAACTCCAATATGCAGAACTGAAAAAGAAGGATGACTGATACATAGTTGACCAAAATTAAATAAAATCAAATCCTAGAATGTATAACGATTGGCATATTTTCCCTTGCTCCATACAGTGTCTAGCAGCTGTTTCCTTACAGATCACACATAAAAAATGTTAAACCTCAGATGGATTTTGGAAGCAAAAGAATTACAGTCAATTTGACGGTGCAGGTTCATGCATGTTGCTATTATGAAAGCAGATGCAAGTTTTAACCCTCTGCTGAAATTGTTTATAATGAGTAACAGAGTAAAAGCTGAACGCTTCTCAAACTAAGGTTAATTTAACCTCAACCAATAAAAACATGTGGTACAAATTGAAGTGGTTAGACTGTGTTCATGAAGTGAGGCAGGAAGAGTCCAAGATGAAATAATTCCCATCATGCTTGTACATGTAATGCTGTCAAGCTTAACCATCTTAACAGTACGTTCTTTTCCTTGTTTATTTAGTTTATTAAAGCATGTTATTGCCAGAAAAAGAAACTAACCACCAGACTAAAGCATTTCTGTAGAAGGCAGGAAGAATTCTTAAGCCTCATTTGGAAACCCTTTGGCATGGCACAGATCACAAAAACACAGGTGCACAGTACCTTTTTCACCCTTCACTCGCCCCAGAGATTTAAGCCTGATGTCCAGTGCTTTAAACTGCCCATAGATGCAAAGATTTGATGGTTCGAATCCTTGAACAACCGAACTTCCCCATCTCCCGACCTGCCACTAACCATTCCGATCAAATAAAGTAGTAAAAAAACAGATCAGCCGATGTTCTACCGCTGCAGCAATCGTACGATAGTTGTGTCCGACAATAGCTGGTGACAGTCTCCCACTGAAAATCGTACGATCGGCAATACATGCAGATTAATTATCGGTAGGCGACAGAAATCTTTTAACCTGTCCGATCGACCAAATGACCGATCTCCGCCGGATGAAAAATGTCGGGACTCTCCACACATGGTCCGAAAATCATACGAATCCTCGATTCGTACGATCAGATCTTTGCGTCTATGGCCAGCTTTATGCTATTATAATAAAGTGTCTCACTAGAAATACAGTGTTGTCTTTGGTGCTGTTGCATCCAGAGGAGGTGGCACAAGGACATTTATTAAAATGCCTTTAAAGACAGACATACTTGCAAGAGCCGTGTACTTATCTCCTGCCACAGGAATTGGAATGAAGGGAAAATTACCCTTTATGTGACTAGGATTTCAGAATGTTTTGTGAGAAATTTGTAGAAAACATAATTTCACTGTTTTCATGCTTGATGTAATATCTGTATTAAAAGAGGACCAAGATTTTGCACAAGCATATAATGGAATTAAATTGTTTCATATAAAAAATATTATTGGAAGAAAATAATATTTTTTACAGATTTAAGAGTGTCTGTGTTAGAGTCCTGTGCGGAACCAATTTCTAAGACCCGGACCGACCCGAACTCACAGCCCGCGACCCGAACCGCAACATGCAGATTTACCCACTTTGATCTGCAACCCGGCCAACCACCATCAAACAGGAAGTGATGTTGCTGCAAACCAAAGTGACGTCATCAAAAGGGGGTGGGGACAGAATCAAGTTTTGTAAAACTTTAAAATAAGTAAAATATTGGTAATATTACATAAGATAAGAAATTTAAATGAGATCCGAAACCTGATCCGCGACCCACAGACCTGCGACCCGCATCTATACCCGCACCTGAAAATTATCCCCTCATTCCGCAGGATGCCTACTTTTTTTGCGGGTAAGCCATGGGTACCCAACCTGCTGCAGGACTCTAGTCTGTGTAAATAATTATGTCCAATTTTTCATATGTTAGGAAACAGTTGGGTTTTTTATTGCATCAAAAGGGAAAAATACATTGATAGTTTGGGCAGAAATTTAGCATACTCTATGATCAAAGGGCCAAGCAGCTATCTCTTTCTCACACATGGTTAAACCAGCCACATTCAAGCCAACTTTGGACAGTTTTGGCTTAAACAAGTAGATCTGATCAGACGAGCCTATATTTCAAAGATAAACATAATTACAAATGTCATAGCTTAACATAAGTAGAAATGTAGCACAGTTTGTCTAGACAGCCCACTAAAGCATCCATTTACACAGTAACATTTTTGCAATAGGGTAGAAATCAATAAAACTGATTGTGAATATTGGTGCATGTATGGCCTCCTGTACTTCAGAGAATTATTGTTTCTACATTATTGATTCCAGGACCCTGGTTTTGCAAGGGCAATTTTGTAAAGGGACATTTTTTTTTGTAGAAGCAGTACCAATACGTATCCTATGTGAAAAAGTTAATGATTTCATATTTAACAGTTTACTTTCTGTGCTTAAACAATTAGTTTAGGCACAAAATCATTTTCCCTGAAAGTGATATGCATCAGGAAGCAAGGATTTGGATGAATAATAGTGCTAAGCACTGAACACTATCATTCGAGAAGAAATGAATTTGACTTCTCAGAGCAGTGAAACTCATTCTGCTGTACACTGAACTGCAGGGAATCCTGCAGAATGCCTCCGTTACATTTGTAATAAATCAGACCCTACACTGGAGAATTTTGATTTTAATATGAGTAAATGCTTCTAATGCATTTTTATTCAGAATAAAATAATAATAAAAGTTTCTCAAACAAACTTACATATATGCCAGTGTGCAGACACAGAACAGATTTCAGTGTGACAACACAAAAGTGTGCATTTATGCTGCAAAAAAATTAAAGAATGGTTGACAGCCCTGTGTGCCATTAGTGTTATAGTTGGTGCATATAAACATAGTGTTAAAGGGATACTGTCATGGGAAAATAATTTTTTTTTCAAAATGATTCAGTAAATAGTGCTGCTCCAGCAGAATTCTGCACTGAAATCCATTTCTCAAAAGAGCAAACAGATTTTTTTATATTCAATTTGGAAATCTGACATGGTGCTAGACATATTGTCAATTTCACAGCTGCCCCAAGTCATGTGACTTGTGCTCTGATAAACTTCAATCACTCTTTACTGCTGTACTGCAAGTTAGAATGATAGCACCCCCTCCAGTGGCGTAACTACTGGGGGAGCAGGGGGTGCAATTGGGCCAGGGCCCGCACCCCCACAGGGCCCCCCGGCAGTCACATGCCCACTGCAGCGGCTGCAGCACCTTACGGAAGAGGGTGGTGGGCCCGGCTGCACGGCCCGCACCAGGGCCCGCCCCCACCTAGTTCCGTCTCTGACCCCCTCCCTTTTCCCCCAAGCAGCCAAACAAAAGAACAATGGGAAGGTAACCAGATAGCAGCTCCCTAACACAAGATAACAGCTGGTAGATCTAAGAACAGCACTCAATAGTAAAAACCAATGTCCCACTGAGACACATTCAGTTACATTGAGAAGGAAAAACAGCAGCCTGCCAGAAAGCATTTCTCTCCTAAAGTGCAGGCACAAGTCACATGACTGGGGGCAGCTGGGAAATTGACAAAATGTCTAGCCCCATGTCAGATTTCAAAATTGGATATAAAAAAATCTGTTTGCTCTTTTGAGAAATGTATTTCAGTGCAGAATTCTGCTGGAGTAGCACTATGAACTGATGCGTTTTGAAAAAAACATGTTTTAGGATGACCAGATCCCTTTAAAAGGCCTCATCATTGTCTTCTAGGCTGACATAGCACAGTAATCTCTCTCTATACAGGCTATTAGAAAACCAAAAGAGTTTCTGCTGTTATAGAAGCCCTTGAAATACTTTCTCTTTACCAATTAATTATGCTACCATGTATTTCGTCAAAAATCTGAAAAAATCTGATTGGTATTTTTCTAAATTTTTCGGGTTTTTTTCTCCTCAAACAAAATTTTCGAGAAAGCGTATTAATAAATAAGGACAAAAAACCTATGCAGATTTGATCTGAGTTTTTTTCAGAAAATATTGAGATAAATTCGGACTTTGATAAATAACCTGAGAAAAATTGGAGTGTGTGCTGCCACAAGAAAAATATAATGTAAATGGTACCACTCTAATAAACCAAAAAAATGTCGTGATTAAGTAAATAGCAAGGAGATTCACTCACAGTTCACCTCAGTCCCAAGGTGCAAAATCCAAGACACTAAATCCAAAAGGAAAAATGTGAGGATCTCCAATAATCAAGCTAAATATTTTTTAAAAAAAGTAGAAAATTTATTAGGACATAACACCCTTTTCCTTTTGGATTTAGTGTCTTTGATAAATAACCCCCTATATCTTAATGACAGCCAGTGATCTTGACATGTGCTATATTTTAATGTTGCAAATAAATTTTAAAATAAATTTTAATCTAAAATCTGAACCACATTGTGGGGGCTCATGATGGGGAATATCTTGGTAAAATCAATATTTTCCTCTGGTAAAGTAGATAATGAATATGGCTTTGGCAGGCATTGCACATATTTTTGCCAGATAAAGATTTTTGATGAGCTTTGAAGGATTTGCTGATGTTCATTTGGTAAGTGCTGTTGATCTACAGATGGTAGACACTTGTGACCTGGTCTTGTTATGTGTCATGCTGAAAGATTATAATTGAAATTGATGTTGTAAAATATGTTATCTCTCCAGAGCTGATGCATGTGATTTCATAATAAAAATGCCTATATTCCCTGAACCTGAACAATCTGTGGGTTCTGGCAAATTCCAGAGGGGCTTCTGTAAGATGCCATATACAGTCACTATTTATTGGGCTGGTGGGGGGGCTACTTGGGCCTCTACGTACTTGGAATGCCAGGGTCTATTGGGAATCCCAGTCCGGACCTGTTTTATGAGTTATGATATACAGTATGTCACAATTCTCAGTGATTAGTGTTTCCTATAATTTTCCTGAGATTTCTTCTGTTGGAGAGGTAGGATTACAGGTTACATGCCAGTGCATGTGCATCACAAAATGTGCTCCTAGTTCACGTATGCACAAGTGACCAACTATTTGCTTCTGCTCCTGTTTCTCCAGGCCCTTCTCTCCAAGAGAAAATGTATAACTGAAATATGGGCAAGTAAGCCATAGTCCCAATATCTCTCACAATAAACAACTGCCCACCTCCAATCTCACCCTCAGGCTTGGCCCCAGTCACTTTCTCTGGTTCAATCAAGGTGTCCTTGCTACACAGTCTGGGAACCATTGCTCTGATGTGATCAAGAAACACCCAGCCTATAAACATATTAGGGTGCATTTACATTTGCAAGTGCATTGAGCAAAGTCAATGTCATGCGTAGTTGCCTTTTCTTTTCTCCCTAAATGCAGTGTTTTTCCAAAAATTCCAGTAAAGTGTTGGTAGCAAAAGGGGTATTGTGTCTGATGCGATTGCCCTTGCTTGGTGCTATTGAGTCCAATTCATCAAAATTATTGCAACTGCACATGCACTTTGATACAAATTGCATGCAATTGCATGGGTGCATGTCTGGCATAATTTCTGGTGTTTGTCATGCAAGTGATTCTTTATGTGCAAGTGCGCTGCGCCTATTGACATTAGGTACAACAGGAACCCAATCGTTACTATCTGCTAAGGAGGTGGCAGTAGCTCCAGGGTTCCACTGTGGCAATAGGCGCAGCATTGATCAAATTAGAATGGAAGGCTGGAAGGACTGAGTGGTACAACTGTACAGAATTGACGCAAGTACTTATAAAGAATGGCGTTTAACCACTCTACTGTATAGCTGCTAAACTCGGATTTTGGGGGCAATGTGCTAGCCACAATTTTATGTCTGTAACACCCATTACAGACTGTCTAATAAATGGGACAAATACATAAATTTTACAAAATAGCCACTTTACTAATAAAACAATATTGTGTTCTGTTTCAAAATTGTTATTTCAGTTTGTGTGCAAGAGCAGTCACAATGTGCAGTATCACATGAGCTAATGATGCTGAGAAGCTGTTTTTCACTTTGCATTCCCCACTGTTATTTTCCCACTTTGTTTTTTGCTGCCCCAGTCAGTCTTTATAGGCTGATAAATGAAGCAAACATATTGCAAATGAACAACTTAATATTATTAATCGTCATTTTAAGAAGAGATAACCAGACGCCGTTCAAACGGAACAGATTATACCTTTAATTACATCCTTATTTCTGCTGATTTCTCACTTAGCAACTGCATTTCTGTTTGCACTTTAATTGTCGTATATGTGAGGAATAGATGAATCGCCAAAAACATCTTATGGTCGGTAACTAGGATTGCTTACAGATATAAAAATTCGTTTTTCATTTTTAGTGTATTTTAGGAGTTTGCATTTAAATACCAAAAAAAAATAAGTATGAGAACAATTGTCTTTAGTGGTGGTTAGGCCCAAAGCAAAATATTCAGTGGATTTATTATAATCCAATCAGCAGCTTTCTTGAACTGCAACTCTCAGAATACCCTGGCAATGTTAGATAATTAGTGGATACTGGAAGTTGTTAGAGGCTGCAGTTTTGACTGCTCTGATACATAGGTAAAACTGATCTTTTTGAAATAAAATAATATTAGATGTATCAAAGAAGTTGCATGTTCTTGTAGAAGTCATGGAACTACAAGGAGGCTTTTAATATATATTTTTTAAATCTGGGTGAGGGACATTATTTATTTTAATACACAAGTGAGAACGAAGCATTACTGACATTAATAAGAACTGCTTATAAGGTTACAGTTTCAGGGCCTGAACTAGGGGTAGGCAGAAGAGGCACCTGCCTTGGTTGGGGTCTTCTGCTTACCTCTAGTGCGGCTTTGCTTGTTCCCGTTGCTCCACATCTTCGCAACATGGCCCCTGCAACGTCAATGAGCATGCGTCCGCACGCTAACGTGAGAATGCACAGGGGAAGTGAGGTGGCAGGCTGGGCTGCCTAGGGCGTCTAGTCGGCTTGGCACACCCCTGTACAGTTTACAGGTTATACAGTACATGCCCTTGTGTAATATACAGCTTTACTGACACCATCTTGCTTTACTATAAGCTACCAGAGTTTCAAGCCCTTCCAGATAAGAGATACACCTGAAAGGCACAGTAGAGTTTGTTTTCACTATGTATAGAGCTTCTGCTTTAGGGCCACCCATTGGCAATGGGGCCTGGGTTGGGTGGCCCAAAAGGCAGCTCTGGTTATAAGTATAAAGAAAACAAGAATAAAGAATACTGAGCTCAGGTTCTTGGGATTTAGGAAGTTTTCCCATTATAACAGAGATTAAGCAAAATCTCTCTGAGAAGCTGCAGTAGCAACAAGCGCAATATTTGAAAACCTCTAATCTTTTTCTTTCTATATTCTGTGTTGCATATCACCAGCCAACAGCCTTGTTCATTATGTACTTTATCCTCCACTCTGAAACATTCAGAATCACAATGATGAAAGCTAATGCAGTTCCCCAGTATAAAATTATACAGACATGCATGTGTGTAAATGTGTAATTATAGGTTGATATTTCTGTGCTGTTTTGGATGAAATTCAGATATATACCAGTTTAACTCATACCAGTTAACGAACATAATCCTGAAGATTTAACAAAACTGGATTACTTTCAGATGGCATATGACATGCGAGAAAATTAATTCATATGACACGAGTTGAGGAACAGATGATACACGTTTCAATTCACTGATTAAAATATTAAAGGATCTTTAATACTTAATACATGTTATTATAGGAAATCCCTTGCTATGAAATTCATATAGATGTATTTCTGTGGTCTAATATTATATGAGCCAGTTCCCTTGCATTCTATTGCTCTCTCAGATTTTACTATATCCACACCTGGTTAAAGGGGATCTACTGCAAAAATTAAATTTTATTATAAACTCCATCTTGCTCAAATAAGCAACAATCAATTAACAATTCTGCACTGTTTATAAAATAATCAAGTTACTCCTCACACTCAACCTGACTATCTTCATTCTCTGTTTCGGGCAGTAGGTGGACTCAGTTTTTGATTAACAGGTTTGATTGACAGTTTGATAAGCATGAGATACTAAAATTTAGCTTGATTATTTCTTAAATGGTACATCATTTTTATTATAATAATTGTTTAATTTGATTATAGATAGAAAGTGTGTTATTGCAGTGAGAATATTCATATATTAAATTTTCATTTTCTTGATAGATCCCTTTTAAAATGCTCTTCTTGATTGATCAGTTTGCTGGCTGAGTAGCTGGATCTGAAGGAGGTAGTAAGATTGTGCCACTGGCACTTTTGCCCTGCTACCTTTAAAATGTGCCATAGGAATCATCGACTGTCAAGGTTTTCTGTAAGGACCAGCTGTAATAATATTGTGCAACTGCTCAACCATATCTTTCTCTGTATTGCCAAATATACTGCCTAGACCTTCCTGTATGTCATTAAATGTAAATGCAAAGCCTTTGCCTCTGTCTTGGTAATTTTTCTCACTAAATAAGCCCTTTATTGGCTTCTTGCTGATAAATTTCCTGTCCTGTCTTGCAGCAGTGATTCTGTTATGACTTTCTTCCAATCAGTAGGACAGTATGAGCACCTATGTGTAATAAATAATGATATGTAATGAATGCATTTTAGTATCTACTGAAAGACTATATTGTAAAACATAAAATATAATGTTCCCCTCTTACAGCACTTATTCTACATATGTTGTGGTGTCTGGTGTGCCCTGTCCTCCCTAAAATGCTGTTATCTCCTCTATTTCCACTGGCCATAGTATATCTTCCATTTTTTGTGTCACTCACTCATCAGTAGTCTTACTAAGAAAGATTGGCTAGATCTGCAATCCCATGTTGGTAGTAAACATTACTGCTGTTAAAATCTTGGAAGTTATTTCAGGTGTATGTTGATATGCAGGAATGCAGTGACAACAGTAAATTTATGGGTGACAATAAACAAACTGTTTCTCAGTGCATTAGTGCATTAGTGCATATCTCTCACCGGCTTTGCATTTTTGAGAACATTGTACAGGTATAGCACTATCAAGAATATTTTGGTCATGGGTTTTTTGTGCATAATATGGCTATAATATGGATATGGCATACCTAAAGTCTACTAAAGGCATTAAAAAAACAAATATAAATGTTTTACCATCATTGATTAAGGATGAGCTATTTAACATTAAGAACAAGGCATTGTCCTATTATTACAAATGGAAAAGCAAAAATAAAGCAATTTCAATACATTGATGGTATGTTCAATTTAATAATTAAAGGCTTTCTTGATAGTTGATCTCATACCTGTGTTAAATATGTTGTTTTCTTACCTCCCAGGATCTGTGTTATTTTGCATACAGATTGAAGAGGGTCTCCTTACTCCAAAACGTGCTGTGTACGTGGATCTGCTTTCCTAGCTCTATATATACACTGATCAGAAAATCTTGCACACTAAAGAACCTCAATAAGGGAAATTGGCCTGTAGTTTTATCTGATATGGTGGCTGATTCCATTATTGGGGCACACACAGCAGATCGTCCATTTTCCTTTCCTCAACCCGTGAATTGCCGGTAGGCATTGACAGGCATGACGTTGGCTTGTGTAGCGCTACGCTAAGCAGATATCAGTGCAAAAATGCACACTTTCACAATTCCTCACCAATATCCAAACAGTGGAGCTCCTCAGAGGCTGATACAATGGAGCTACACTAAGCGGATTTCTGAGCGCATCGGATCCAATTTCCTCTCCCTGCCTACAAAACACAGGTGGAGGAAAGTAGAGGATCTGCTAGTTTAAAATGTGCCTGTGTATGGCCACCATCAGAAAAGCAAAATATCCAGGGCTACAGTAATGTGCATATATAATTACGTATATATATGTGTGTGTATGTATGTATAGGTTTCTATATACATGTCTGAGTATTAGTGATGAAAAATGCTCAAAACTGCGAAATGGCGAAAAATCTGTGAAGCACATTAAAGTCAATAGGCTCTTTTTTGACGCGCAACAATTTTTTTTACACATGCAACTTTTTTTTTTATCTCACTCAAATTCATTAAAGTCAATGGATATCTTTTCTTGTGGCGACTTTTTCTGTCTCTGCAACTTTTTTGTGGTGCCGGATTTTTTCACGGCAAATTTATGACACCGTTTCGTGAAAAGATTCACACATGGCAAAATGTGGAATTCTGCAAAACCGTGCCTGATGAAAACATTCGCTCATCACTACTGAATATATATTTACATAGCAAATGGATTGCAGTGGTTGAACGTGATGAACCTTTCTCAATCATGAGGTTAAATGACTATACAGAATGTGCCTAGAGAGTTAGGGCCACTGATGCTCTGACCTTTAAAGGGAACTGTTGACACTAAGTGGCGTAACTAGATTGCACTGGGCCCCCCTGTGAAAAAATCTTAAGAGTGGTCCAGTGCACTCTGATGCCCAACCTTTTGCCCACTGGCCGCCTCCTCCCACTTCCCACCCTTACCCCTCCCACTCTCCAAAGGACCTCGCCCACTCTCCGCCCACTCCCCCGCTACTACAAGTATCTCAGAAAGCACGAAAAATAGTAAATTAATGAAAGTTTTAAATATGCTCAGGGAAGTCCTCAGAGGACATTAATTTTTTAGGTGTAAATCTCCTAACAGAACAGCATTGCTTAGCTTTTTAGATAATAGGTTTCCTAATAGCAAGGATTAGGTTTCTGTATGCCATAGACTTTGTGTGTAAAGTTTTTAATATTCTTTGTTCAGAGATGTTGGATAGTTGTTATGGCACCATTTTGCTAACTACCATTTATGCTATGTATTTTGAGCTTCTAAAAGACACGTATGCATGAAACTGAGTCTTGTAGCTGGTACAGTACTAGAAATAGGACATAATTGATTAAACTCCATCACAGAAAACAAGCCTATTAGAAGCCTACTACAAAAACTGCTACAGCAGTCCTGTCTGATATTAGCCTTAAGGCAGATGCCACTCTGAGTGCTTTAGAATTCTGTTTTTAGCATATTGTGATTTTTGTAATGAAACGTGACATTTCTTAAACAAATGGTGCTTGAAACAATTTAGAAGTGGTTTGCCTGGGTCTCATTGAAGCATAGTAAGGGCTATGGTGAGAAGAGAACTTCCTTTATACTGGAAAACCATATTGCATTATCATCTTGCTTACATTAATCATTATTAAAAATACATATCAAGTGCTAAAATAAATGTCTAAAACCCTGTGTAATTGTACTTAGTCCCCCTATTGTATTCTGTCAGTTTTATACTTTTATCCCCAGTTAATTGTGGAGATTGTCCATGTTGCTGCTATACAATTTCAATCTCATTACAATCTGTTTTTGTCTGGTCGTGCCCCCAGTTATATCAGGCCACCTCCCCTTGCTGGCTCGGCATTGCACCCGATTGACTTCTTGTAAAAGGGTTATGACACCACAGAAAGGCTATGGGCGCTCATACAGAAGGTTTTGTCCAGAGAACACTGGTATTATATTCAGGCTTTGAAAGTGCATGCATAGTCAGTAACCCTTTCATAGATGTTGGACAAAAGAAAGCAAGGGGAATATATGCATACAATTATGTGTATGTAGATATCAGATGCAGATATACATGGTGTGCATGGAATAATATTGTAAATCTAATGGAAGATATCACTACCAGGACACAATAGGCTTATATAGTCTTCCCTGCTAGTGACATGTGTATTATTGTACTACAGGAAAAAACCAAAGGCACAAAATACAATTGCTTTTTCTAATTGTGGGGGAGAGTATCAGGTACCAATAAAAAAACAGAGGAAAGACACTAAATAACTGCTGCCGAGAAGTTATAAATGATTATTAATGGGAAAAGTTTGTAATAGCCCTTCCAGACTCCACCTTTCCGTTGTTAATATATGCTTAACTTGCTGCTATAAATTTCCCTCGTTTGTGACTAGCGGCATGGGATTTTCAACATAATAAGACATTTGTGTCTTTTTTTAAACAGTTGAGAGCTGCATGTAGATTTTATACTCATAGGAACATAAGCAACATGTCTGGAATAAATCAGGAGGAACTTGAATATTTTCTTTGCGCTTGTAGGGAAGCAAGTGCACAAAATATATTGGTTAATCTTTTCAACCCTCGCAGCCGTAAGGAAACGGCAGCACTTCTTTTTGTCAGTTTATGCTTTTGACACTACATTAAAGTATCTGTTTAATGTGACACTGCTATTCTCTGGGCACCTGCGAGTATGCAACAATAAACAGTAGTTCAGTCTTATAGCAAATATGCCTGGCAGCTGTAGCTTTGTAAAAGTTTTACACTTGTTTGTAGGGGTATCATTTGTCCTTTAAAAAAAATTTGTCCTTGTAAAAATGCAGCAGTATTGTTCTCTATAGGGATAACCACTACAGATGAAGGTAATTTGTACCATAGCGAGGGTCCCATAGCTAGGGATGCCACTTGGCCGGTAAAAATGATGGCTGAGTCCAATGTTATTAATAGGGAAAAAAGTTAAATATATAGGAAGGCCGGTATTTTTTTCCGGAAATGGTGGCAACCCTACCCATAGCAGGCAATAAAATATTTTTGTTTTCAGGTACAAGTAAAACTGTCCATACATGGTAATCATTTCATGATTTTGCAACCCAGATGGTGAACCGATTTTGTTCCTGGGCAAACTAATGGACAATATGTGGCCTATGCAGACCCAGTGAGAGAGGAACCTTATTAGTTACAAGACAAAGAAGGGTCTTCAGAATAATTGATTATTTGTTAGACAAAACAATGGAATCTTGGGAAGCTTGTCACAATGTCACAATTAGAATGGCACATAGAGCTTCAAATGTCACTCCCATTTGATCAAGTTTCTATGCATTTTACAGAGCATTCACTATAAGGAAGATGTATGCGGAATTGACATACATGGTCAAGCAAGTACTTACTTTGGAGCAGGTGCAAGTATTACTGGAAAACATTGCACAAGTAACAGTTTCCTGAGCCCAATAACTACCAACTGTAGAAATAATGTAGTGAAGTTCTGTGGCTACAGTCCTACCTCGTGCTTTATTAGAATTAACCCTTTTACCTCTTGTATCACAGGCTTTTGTATTATGTGAACACAATTTGATAAGACATTAAAGGGCCACAATTAAATCCTCATGCACCCACCTGGCTTAGGCGAATCTTGTCTTAGGGCATCATCATTTTATATTATTTTATTTGTCCCTTTATAAGACTCTTACGCGTCTTTGGTGGTCAGTTCTCTTATTAATTCATTATTATTTCATCAGGTTGCATCAATGGTCAGAGAACAGACAGGCAGGCCATTGTTGGCCCCTTATATGAACTAATATGCAAAATCTGTTTGGGAAGACCTGAGCTGATGTCGGCCTGTCAGTGACCATGTTGCTTCATGTAGATGAATAATATTTTTCAAGGCTATCCAGAGCATTGTAATAGGCAATAATGAGTAAGTTTTTTTTTTACCAGTTAGAGAACACTTTCATTTTTGCTATTGCACAGGCTGAGTTGTAGCAAGAAGACCGAGAGGAAAACTACAGAAACCTCAGTGCTGAGGTTTTTAGGTACAGTATGTGCAACCTGACTCTTAGGGGGTTATTTATTATAACTCAAATTTTTTCTAGTTCATTTTTTGAGATTTGTTATATCCGAATCTGCTCAAAGTCTGAATCTGAAAATACTCCATCTAAAACCTATGAATTCATGTAAAAGTCAATGGCAGCTGTCCCTTTAACCAATTGAAGTTGTTTTTAAATTTTGGGAATTTTGGGAGTTTTGGGATGACGATAAATTTTATTTGATTTAATTTGATAAAGTTGTACGAGTTTTTTGTTTGTAAGCTCTAAAAATTTGAGTTTTGTTTTGATCCAATTTTTCCTACATAAAATATTAGTAAATAAGCCAAATTCAAGGATGGGAGTTACATTGAGTTTGTTTCTAGTAAAATATGAGAATAAAACGAGTTTTAGTAAATAACTCCCTTACTGCCCTGTTTTGTAAAGCAGACATGTTATGTTGTACTTTGGGGAGATTCATCCTTTTTATGTTTTTTCTGTCCTCAGAGTTTCATTTTGGTTTAATCATTTAATGAAGATATTAACATAAATAAGATACCATATCTGTTTAATTGCCAATAATGATAATACAGATCGGGATATGAAAACAATATGAAAAAAATAATGAAATATGTGGAATCATACTTTAGAAACTGAATGCAAATAGGGATCAGAGTATGTGGGAAAAGTCTTAATATAACTAAGAGGGTTCTTTTAAGAACAGAAACAATTAATAGGTTTCCAGGCCAAGGTGATGAATTGGACAGATTAGTAGAGGAAATCACTGACATGTCATTAAAAGTTGAGGTGATAATTATGAGAAATTTGAATGTGTCTGATGGGGAGTGTTAAATCAGCCAGTAGCAGCAAAGTTCTCAACAAGAGCCACACCAAAAACAACTGTACATTCAATTCTCAAACATTTAATATTAGTATTATATAACAAATGAATAGACTGTGGTCTCTAGTTCAGCTGAACACACACAAGCAAACATTTTGAAAAACTATTAAAATTGGGTGAGAACAGGCCCGGATTTGTGGAAAGGCCACCTAGGCCCGGGCGGCAGGATTTTAGGGGGGTGGCATTCTGCCCAACCACACCCACATCGGTTCAAAAACACTGGGGATACGCTGGAGATACAATAATTTTTTTAATTTCCCGTGCGCCAATCCCCATTGCTCCTGTTCCCCTGGAGGGGACAGGGGCAATGAACAGTAGTGGGCCTAGGGGCGCCCACTATGTAAATCCGGCCCTGGGTGAGAATTCATGTAAATATTACCAGTGCTCAGACAGCATATAAATACTGTATATATACCATAGAAATCCAGGGCCACACGCAAAAAAATATCCACTAACTGCCTGTGTGTCAGGTGGTAGTAAGCAAGCAAATCCACATCAACGACCCAGAACTCATAGGATTTGCTTAAAAAAAAGAAAAATCCTTTTATTGTGCAAAATCATGAATATACTTCTGGAAAATCATAGGATGGTTTGGATTCTGAGACAGATCAAGTAGTATTTGTGCACATTAACTGACCACTTTCCTTTCGTTGTCTACTATCACTTGATCTGCAGCCCCCCCCCCAGTCCACATGTCACCTCTGGACAAATAACAGGTCCTGCCATGGGAGTCTATACGTTTATAGGTAATTAGATCTAGTCTGACATTCAATTGTCACAAGGAATTGCACCATGATGAAAATATGGTCGCAAAAGTATATTCAGAAAGACATTTGCATCATCTTTCATCTCTCCGGAGTTGCATGAAAACTGGATCTGATTTCCAGATATGATATTTATGACGTGATTTACATTGACTTAAACCTTTATTCTTCTTTTTCTATGCAATTGGCACTGAAATGTATCTCACACAATTTGCAGTTATATCTGAATTTAGTTGTTACGAATGCTCATTCTAATAAGTGTAATCACAGTCTGAAGTGTAAATGAGACATAAAGTAGTAGATCAAGGTGGATCAGTGTATACAAATTCTTATTGATTTATACGGCATGTCACAATAAATTAATTCACACGTTGTAGGGTTTTGGATTTAATCCGTGGAAGAACAAGAGTGATGGGAGCAGATTAATGAAAGTTAGCAACATATCTCTTAAATTGATCTAGACTAAAATAAACATTTTTCCTGCAGATCGAGATTTTTTTGACATTTATCAGTTTTCTCGTGTTTTTTTTCAGCAACAATTTCTCACCTAACAACTGGGGAGCTCAGAGGCTCACAGCTCAATTGCATCCACTGTAGTAAACTTTATCGATTATTTTCTTATTGGGTCTAGTAAATCCATTCAATTGAAAAGAATGAGAAGCATTTGAGGTTTGCACATTTCAATATAAAGACTTCACATCTTCCACTAGTGCTAATAACAAATTTGTTCAATTAATCATATGCCCTTGACCACTAGGCCATTTAAGTGTTGACTTTTTATAAGGAGATTATGTTAAAGGTTAATAAGGAAGACTGTGGTCAGCAGTCGGCAAAAAATGGAGTCAAAAGTTGGGGTTAAACGGGCTGATAAAAGCTGCTGACTCGGTCCTTCCCTCAAGCAGCTTTGAAAATCTCATGTAATGAGAACCACATTGGCACATTGTTTTCATCTGACAAGTCTCCTTAGACCCAAATGTATGATTTTATTATTGACTTGATTTGCCAAATTGGGCCCAAATATAGCAACCTCATTATTCTCTGCAACTCTCTTACCTCAACATTAATGGAAAGCTCCATGGGTTCCCCTAAACCTATAAATATTGCTTAAAATGATGTGCTCTTTCAGAGACGCAAATGCCTTTTTATTGTTTGGAAACTGCTAATATTGGGCATTTATGTGTTAGTTAATGGGCACATCTGCCCTTCTTGGATGACTTTTTAGCAAAGGTAGTGAGTGTTTCTTTCGGCTGACAACAGCAAGCCGCAAAGTATTCTGAGAATTCCAGTTTGTTAGTTTATGTTTATAAAAATATATACATATTTTATTATTATATATGGCACACAAAGCCATATATATTGCCAATGATGTATAAAATAAATGAGGCCTTGGCATAAAGGGTTAAAAACATTTTCTCTAGGTCATATTGTGTGCCTCACCAAAGTCAATCTTATTGCACTGACTGAATGTCAAAGTCAATGTTTAGAATTAGACATAATCTTAACATAGATGTTAGATTTTATAGCAAAGTAATAGAATTGGGATATACAGAGCTGATAATGTTTGTCAAAGCAAGCATATCAGTCAATACACATTGTAACTCGCGAGGCAATAATGTATAGTGTAATGCCACTGATCTATGTGCTCTATGTTAAAATGCATGATTGCCTGTATGCTTCTGTCTTTTGATTACTGGCTGACATCTCACATCAATGACTTACAGAAATTGGAATCGGTTTTGAAGATTCAACTAGTTGGAATTATAAACATACCTCTATGCTTGGGCGAATTTGACCCCTTTCACTTTGCCAAAAATTGGATGCCGGCGAAATGTCACAGACGCCCATTAAAGTCTAGGTGGGACATTCACTAAGATTCGTAGTTCTGCAAATTAACTAAAATCCGAAGTTACGCTCAGGGGAAGCGTAAGGTTGAGAAGCTGCGCTAGCATTAATTCGCCAAGCAAAGTGAAGTTACGCTAGAGATGGTTAATTTGCATACGGCGCCAAATTGAAGTTACAATGGAGGAATATGTAGCATCACTACAAATGCCTGGGAAACCTTCAAAACAGCAAATAACATTTTTATTTTGCCCTACACATGTGCCCACTGTATAGTTAAGGTGCCATGAGTTAGGAAATGTAGGGGGGAAGGAGGGGAGCCCCAAAAATGTTTTCGATCGTTTTCAGCCTGTCACCCATAATAAAGAAAAAACGCCAGAGTTTTTTGGGACTTAGAAAAATGTTTAACTTTTTTTGAAGCAATCCCTATCTACTCTATTGCGCTTCGCCTGGTCTGAGGTGGCGAAGGAAGTCTAGCGCGTTAGTGAATTTGCGTAGTTACGTCCGTTGTGCAAATTCTCCAGGCGTAAGGGTGCGAAGTAACACTAGCGAAGTTACGCCAGCGTCCGTTAGCATGAGGCGCTTCGTCGCTTAGTGAATTTGCCCCTATGGGCGTCAAATTTTTTTTTGACACGCGATGCCATACAAGTCTATGGGCGTCATTTCTGCAGCGAAACAAGGTGGGAAAATTCGCCCATCCCTATCTCCTATAGCTGTCCATTGTTTCTAATGAAATGCTCATCCCAATATGAAAAGTACAATTTTATGTAGTAGCAAATGGCTTTTCATTAATAAATGCATTACCTGTTGTATAATAAAAATATATGTCACTTTTTCCAAGAATTGCTATAAGTATTGTTTTTTTATTCAGTTGTAGCATACAATGCAATGCATTACAGACATTGTTCTCCAGGTGTAGTTGCCCATGGCAGCCAATCAGATCTTTGCTTTAATATTCTAACTGATAATGACTGATCAAAATGAATTGCTTATTGGTTGTTATTAGTGATGAGTGATTTTCACCAGGCATGGATTCTTTGCGAAATTTAGAATTTCGCCATCTGTAAAAAAATTTTGCCAAGACAAAATTGTTGCTGAGACAAAAAAGTCGCCATAAGAAAAAATGCCCATTGACTTTAATGCTTTTTGACAAAAAATAAAAAGGCACAGAAACCAATATATATTCGATCGTTCGAATCGAAGTCGAATGGTTGAATATAGCCTACTCAATGGTCGAAGTACCCAAAAATTTACTTTGAAATTCGAACTTTTTGACATTCGAACCATTCACTCAAACTTAGTAAATCTGCCCCCTATTGACTTCAATGTGTTTTGTGATTTTTTTATCAGTTTTACAAATTTTTCAGCAAAGAGAAACAGGACAGATTCGCTCATCACTAGTCATTATGAGCAACTGTATTTGTGCAGTTTAACAGCCATCTTTGCCCTTCAGTGTACCAAACAGAGCCATCTGCAGGCTGCCAACTACCAAATAGCCAATCAGTGCCCTTATGTGGCACCCCTATGTGCTTTTTTTCATGCTTGTGTTGCTCCCCAACTCTTTTAACATTTGTATGTTGCTCATGGGAACAAAAGGTTGGGGACCCCTGATATACATTCTTTTTCTATTCCCCTGTAGTTTGATATCTGCATTAAAAAAAATATATAGACTACTCCCTTAATTCTGTTCATCCATTTAGTCACATAAAACAAATAATGTTACTAATTCATGCTGGGAAATATTTAAACACTGTATTCATATTTAGTTCAATACAATATTTCTTCTTGGTGATATTATTGTCTGACTCTTCCTTTTTAAGTATGTTACAAATGGCAACTGTAAACCAGCTGACGGATCTTGATTAAGGGCGCCTTTTTTTCTGGATAAATTACATTTATCTCCTTATACTCTCTAAAAACTGGAGAGTGAAAAAGAAAGAAGCGACAGGAATGATTTAATCCCAACAGTTTCAAGTTGCAGTATAATATTGCTGTATGATGAGCCTTTTTGAATATGCTTATCCTAGCTCAACAAGCTGGTATGTTAGATTGGCCTAATATATAAATAAGATGAAAAATTCAGCATCTAATACCTAAATCTCCATTAGTGAATTCTACAGCTCAGTAAGTTTGCTTCATTATCTGATTAGGTAAAAAGAGCAAGCCAGTGCACCCTGACCAAACTGCAACGGCCAGAATGCTAATAGATGTAGCAGTAAATTATTCTTCTCTTTAAAGTGTTGTGTTAGTGACATTTTGTTTTTATCAAGGAATGCAATTAGACTTCATCCTTAATATCTCTGAGGCTGTCACATCCCTGAACTCTACAGCACTGCTTGCCAGGCACAATCAGAAATAACTCTGTCCCTTCGACTTAATGAAAAAGAAGCACTTGGCCATAAACGTGTAGTCATCCTCTATCCAATCATATTGTCTTGAGTAATTAAAATGATTAGCTTAATTAGCTTAATTAACTAAATTTGACTACAGGACATGGCCATATGGTGAAGCAAAACAAAGATGGGAGCTAATTAAAGTTAAAATAATGCAGGTTTTAATTAACTCAACCCCTAGGCATCAACATTTTCAAATTTATCCAAGCTGATAATTAAAAAGTCCTCTTGCCCAAGCAACATTTCTTCTCGGAGCTAATTAAATCTGGAAATGAATTAGCAACACGGAGCTGCAAATATTAATTCCTGCTAGAAGATGACTTCACTTCCTAATGAAATTAATTAACTGCGCTGGACCTTCAATCAGACGCCAAACACTGTCCATGAACATAGACCTCATGTAATCTAGCGCCAGGATACAAGCCCTGGGGCAGGAATTTACAATAGTAATGAACACTCTTTAACTGGGTGCCTTTCCTAATACAACAAATGAACATGTGGATCTGTTCGTGACAACGGCTTCCTTTCCCTTTTAAATGACTTTAGCCTACCAGATAGTTAAAATTAGTTTGGTCTGACTTTGTACTTTATTTTACCTGTATGGTTGCATGAAAAGACAATAATTGCTTGAATTAATATGCTGTGCAATTGTATTAGTCCCCAGAAAGGGGTGGGCTCATTTAATCTGACTCACAGTATTGCTTTGCTCATTCTGGTTTAAGCAGTTCACCTCCTGCTGCTTGTATGCCATTATATAATTACTGCTTTAACTACCTAACCATATGGAAATTATATATATTTTTTCTGTTGATCTTTTCTTAATAAATTGCTCGACCAGAAGGCATTTTTCCTTCATTAGCTCTAACAAAATATATTGCTTTATGCTGCTTCATTAAGGTCAATTATTAAAAAGTGGCTTACTGAGTAGACTTACAAAGAAAAATGTTTTGAAAGAGATGTATGCACGAATGCATGTCGCAGAAAAGTCACTTGCACATAGAATATAGAATTTATATCGGAGATCAGAACGTAGCACTTATTGAATGTTAAAAGGGCATTTCATTAATTAATAAACAATTTCCAGAAAAATTGGGGTAAACTGAACTAACAGTGCAATTGGTGCAGGGCTGGCTGGTAAATTAGCCCACACAGCATTAGGGATGGGAGAATTGGACCCATTTTGTTTCGACAAAAATTTGCGCCGATGAAATGTCGGGGATGGCCATTAAAATATTTTTTGATGCGTGTCTTTTGTTTTTTTGACGCACGATGCCATACAAGTCTATGGGCGTCATTTTTGCGGCAAAACAAGGTGAAAAAATTTGCCTATCCCTACACAGAATTGCTGCTGATGTCCATACAAGGCTTTGTGGGATAAGCTGGATACTCATGTGCCGTCTGTCACTTTTGCATCTAATCTGCTAATCTGCATCTAATCTAATCCACTGCCCCATGACTAACAGCGCAAAATAGCGAAATGTCACTGTTTTCTCAGTGACCTGGATGTGTCACTGGTAAAATACAGTTAGATTCTCTAGTTAGTGTAGGCTGTCACTCTTTTGTGTTTTATAGTATATCCTAAGGGGAATTATTAAATGCATTTCTAACAGCTTAGCTATTTATTGCATTTCTGGCAACATTCCCATAGTAACTGAAAACTTGCCCTACCTGCTTGTATAAAGGCCTAATCCTCTCTCAGCACTGGAAGTACAGTATGCGCGCCCTTCAAAGTAATAAAGAGAAAATATCTGATTATCTCAGATTTAAAAAAAAGAAAAGAAAAAATGTGGTAGAGATAGCGAACAGCTAGCATAGATAAGGAGCACTATATCCATACAGTACATAATATATAAAGGGGTGGTTCACTTTTAAATTAACTTTAAGGCTCTGTAGTTTGGTATTTCAGCAGCTATCTGGTTGCTAGGGTTTTATACACCCTAGAAACCGGGCAGTAATTTGAATGAGAAACTGGAATATGAATGGGGGAAGGACTGAACAGGGAGATAAGAAATAAAAAAAACAATAACAATAAAATTGCAGCAAAAGAAAGCAATCGTTTTTGTCTGCCAGGAACAGTGACCCCCCATCTGAAAGCTACAGAGGCAGAAAAATAAGGCAAATGATAAAAAAAAAAAAAATATATATATATATATATATATATATATATATATATATATATATATAGAGAAATACTTGCCGTCACTGCACTCACCACTCATTTGCGTCAAGGCTGGGTGCTAACCAAAAAATTATAAAGTCCAGTAGATGAAAGCACTCACAGCTCCATTGTAAAGTTAAAGTTTAAAAGGTTTCTTTATTGAACCCACATCAGATCAACGCGTTTCAACCCCACAGGGCCGTCATCAGGATCTGATGACGGCCCTGTGGGGGTTGAAACGCGTTGATCTGATGTGGGTTCAATAAAGAAACCTTTTAAACTTTAACTTTACAATGGAGCTGTGAGTGCTTTCATCTACTGGACTATATATATATATATAAAAATTATGGAGACAAGTAACAAAAATTACTATAAAGAAACATTCTATAACATACTTAAAGTTAACTTAAAGGTGAACCACCCCTTTAAAAGTCATTTCCAGTTTCCATGATGTATTTTTGCTGTTTTAGCCCTATTCATTTCACTTTGACATATGGCCATGGCTTAACCCATTGGGGGGCTGTATTACTACTATAAAGAGTCCGGAAAATTCTTTCAGTAACTATTTGATTTTATTGATGAATGATTCATTTAAATGATTCTTGTAGACCCTCAATCCAATTAAATTCAGTGTGGTTGGAATGAATTTACACTTGTTCAGCGACAAACCTCCTCTTCTTCGGGGCGACTAATCTCCCCGAACTGCCTCCCGCTAGCTAAAATATAAATCGCCGGCAGTATGGCACTCAGTGAGCTTTGTTTTCCGAAGTCGCGCAAAGTTGCCTCAAGAGGAAACTTTGGGCGACTTCAAAAACAAAGCACTCCGAGTGTCATCCCGCCAGCGATTTACATTTTAGCCGACATTGGTAACGTTACATTCTAGGAGGCAGTTTGGGGAGATTAGTCGCCCCGAAGAAGAGGAGATTTGTCGCTGGGCGACTAATCTCCCCGAATCTGAGCGAGTGCCCTGACCCTTAATGATACATTTTAAGGCAGCCTTTGAAAGACCCCTGACCTACATGAACCATTAGTCAAGATCCAAACAGATAGTTGCCACACTTAGCTTTATCTATACAACGTTCTTTGTAGGAATCATCTATTTTCACAGTGGGGAAACAAGACACTGCCAAGAAAAAATTACCTAATTCGAAGTTATTCAAGTTCCCAAATGACTTCACCATTTATAACTATCTATAGTTTCACAGAACATATTATAGGGATAATTTATTATTATGGTGCAAAGTGCAAAGTACAAAAACAAGATGCAATGTGAATGTTTAAGCAATATTTATGTACTGGTGTCAGATGATTTTTACATCTTATAAATAAGATAGACCTCTAATACTTTCATTATGCATCATTTTTGCTTTAAGCGCTACCATTACTGGGTAATAGAAACAAGATTACCAAAGGCTATTTATGTTTGTCTAGTTTTAAATGTATTTTTTGAAGTACTGTCAGCCATTGAATTTGGATGAATGCAGTAACTCTTTAGGTTGGTCAGTTTTCCAAGTAAGCCTTCCAGGCGTGTAAGTATACTGTATACTGTACAGTGCATGCATGAACATTTTTGAGTTTGATAATGCCAACTGTGTTTTTGTATTTTCTTAAAATATCTAAGCAAAATCATCAAAGGTTTCTTATTTTTTCTTCTTCTAGTCTCTTAAGTCTCTTACTATAATTCAGGGCATTCATCTGAACAATTTAATTATGCCAACACTGTTGATTTATGCCACTTGCCCCATAGCCATTAGAGAACCTAATTATCAACAAGAACAAGGGAGAATTAACTCCAAAAAATGCAGTAGCCCTCTGCTTTACAACTGCTTGGTTTGGTGTTAAAAAATTTTTTTTTAGTCAAAACTCACAAATTCGAATTTGAATTAGAATTTATTAGAGTTTTAAAAAATTCACATTACTCTAAAATTCAACCTTTGATAAATAACCCCCTTAAATGTACAGTGCACATTTTATATCATTATGAAATAAACCCTGATTGTGACCCCTGACTTCCTCCTTTGCTGCAATATGTAGATCTAAACTGAGGTTCCTATGACCCCCCCACACACACACACAAGGGGTGCCTATAGCAACCAATGAGCAGAGTGAGCCAAAAAGCAATTAGGGTGTTGTGGTGAAGTTTTATTTACTTTACTTTATGTTATCCCAGTCTACAGGCAAATTAAGGGGAGATTGGGGGTAAGCACTAATTGGCTGTTCTAGATGTTCATACAACAAAAGCAAAATAGTTTTGGAAAATGATTTATCAGGCTCCAACTTCTTATATAAACATGACCAACCAGTGAAATCTAGGATCCTTATACCATTATTTTTGCTCATACTGACATTTTGACACCACTGAATGTGCCTTTCTCAAAGTATTCATAGCCAAAGGGTAATAAAGTTCTGCACATTTAATTACCTATTTCCAATGTATACAAAAAGGTCATTAAATGTGACCTATTGCCAGTGGTCATAATTCCAAGCTTAAAAAATGTGTGGATCACAAGAGACCAATTCGTTTTTGAAAGAAAATAGTTGCTTTGCTTAATATGTATTTACTACAGGTTTTATAATATATGCTTGTTCTCAATAAGGGTTGATAATGTGGAGAGTTTACAGAATGGGGTGGATGGCTGTTGGGCATTGTACTTTTATGCATGATTTAAACACACTTTGCTTGGTGCTGAATCTTTAGCTAAATACAATTGTTTCAAGAATCTCAAGGCACCCTGGTTGCTGCTGGTTTTTTTTTTTTTATAAAGCACCATCCTAAATCAATACATTTAGTTGATACATTTGTTATCTTTGGCCATGCTGAGCAGAGTCCCTGAGTTATTAAAGGCAGCTATTAGAATTCATACAATAGTTGCTAACATTTCACAGATGCTGCTGAATGTATCAACTAATGTAGCAAATTGTAACAGTTCAGAATCTGTACCTGGATTATTAAACTGTCACATTGAAACATGAACATTAAATTAAAATTTCCCTTAAATGGGAAAACAGTAAAAAAATCAAAGATGGAAAGCAATTGAAAAAAGTATTTTGTTTATGGTGAACAATCTTAAAGCAACTGAAATGAAAAAAGTTTGATCTCCTCCTTTAAAGTGAAATGTTAAACAATGGGCATTGTATGCAGGGCCCAGAAGGAATGGGAAAGTCTAGGTTTAAGGCCACTTAAAGTGATACTGACACTAAAAAACTATTCTTCAAAATATTAATGTTCATTAAGGGGCAGATTTATCAAGGGTCGAATTTCAAAGATAAAAATACTTCGAAATTCGACCATCGAATTTAAATACTTCGACCTCGAATATCGAAGTCGAAGTTTTTTTACATCGAATTTGGCCATTTGCGGTCAAAGTAAAGAATTGATCTATTCGAAGGATTACAACGATCGATCGAACTACAAATTTTTCTTCGACTTCAAAAAACTTCGAAAACTGCTCTAGAAGGTCGAAGTTTTTTTAAAGAGACAGTACTTCGATTATTGAATGGTCAAATATTCAAACTATTTTACTTCGAATCGAATTCGAAGTCGTAGTATCCTATTCGATGGTCAAAGTATCCAAAAAATGACTACGAATTTCGAATTTTTTAACTTCGAAAATTCCCTCGAATTCACTTCTACCCTTGATAAATCTGCCCCTAAAAGTTAACTATAGTTCATGTTGATCCTTTTTCACTGATATTTCTGTTTTTGTAAGTAATTGTTGCTTGAAGTTCCTAAATCTGACTGTTTTGCCAACCTGACTGTCACTTCTCACCCTTCCAGTTATAGCTTCTAATACTAAAGACCTACTGCCGCACAAATATGGCAGCCCCCTCATAAGGGAACATGGGGGTTGTGTAAAAGCATCAGGCAAATATTTTATGGCAACATTTTAAATAGCATGCAAAGACAATGTTATGATAGATGTAAAAAAGGTTTTAATTTCTCATGTCGGTATCTCTTTAAGGTAAGACTTGAAAGCAACTATTATTTGTTATTCGAGACAATCCCATAAATTCAGACTGAAGGCTGTATAGGATAACATTTGGAGGGAACGCTTTTTTGAAAGGATTATAGAGTGACAGTATTTGTAATGCTATTTTGACTTAAAGGCTGGCCTGACCACATTTTGAAACACAAAGTGGTATATGAAGTTAAAGGCCTATACAACCTTTCCATATTTGTTCTGAATCCTTCAATACCTAACTCAATCCCTGAAACCAACACTTACTTCCACCTGGCCCTTTTTAACACAAGTTCTAATATTTGTGCCAATATTTAAGATAGAAACCTATGGGAATAAAATGAAGTTATCAGGAAATAATATTTTTTTTAATAACCATTAAACAGAATTTTCATTTAAAGGACCATTTTGCATTCAGTTTGTGCTTGTACAATGATATAAAGATATTATGTATTCTACATGTGGAGATACTTCCAACATGGTTGGTACCTGGGTGGCTTTGCCTTGTCCAGAGTGTCCAACATTGAGCAAGATGAACAAACCCAAATATTAATATTTAATATTAAAAAAATACAGCTATGCATACCATATTTACTGTATCTAGTACACTATATACATTTTCTCAACTGAGACTGAAACAGTCCCAAAGCAAAAGTGGCAATGATTTAACTTTTTATGTATAAATTCACATCTCTAGTTTTGATGGAAAACATATGTGGTGCGGTATAGACTCATTAGCGCCATATCAGAGAACAGCAGCCTACATAATAAGGAAGAATATACAGGGATGTTATCTTTCCTCTACACAGAGGTACCATGACACAATGTGCTCATTCCTTACTCTACATTTGATGATAGGGCTATTACCAGAAATGATGAGCTGTGCCACGTTATCTGCCTTCTTCATTTTAGTGAAATATGGAACAAACATTTATATGCTACTGTATGTATGTTGGGAGAGGCACATACAGTATTATCACTTGGAATGCGGGTTATGGGAATGAATGTGAATTGCATGTTCTGCTCTATGCTTCTAACAACTTACTCGGATCATTGCTGTCAGCACTTCTACTCCTTCGAGTGGCTTCTTCGCAATCAGTTGCTGTTTTCTTGTGATAATATACATTGAGCTACTCTGGTTGAAGTGGGTGTCTACAGACAAGTTATGTTTGATACTTTCCAGAAACATAAAAAAGCATCAGTCTTATATTAGTAAAACAAACTAGCTTTGCTGTGCAGGAATTTAGACGTTCATAAAATCTGATTTAGTGGACTATCTTGTGAAATTAGATACTTTTTGAAGGGGGGAATAGTTATTGCACTCAGGGCAAACATGCAGTAATAGAATCCTGAAGTATCTACATTCCCTTAATATTACTATTATTAGGTTATAGAGAATAAGCAGCCTGTTAGGCTAAACTAACTTAAAGGAACATTAATACCAAAATGTTTGTAATGAATATATAATATACTGTTGAGCTGTACTGGGTGTGTTTGCAGCAGAAAGACTACTATAGTTAATATAAACAACCTGTTGCGTAGTCATGATGGCAGCCATTGAAGCTGGAAAAAGGAGAAAAGGCACAGGATACACAGCAGATAACAGATAAGCTATGTAGTACACAATGGGATTCTTCAGAACATATCAGTTATCTACTGTTTGTACTGTGCTTGAATGGCTGCCTCCATGGCTACACTGCAGCTTGTTTATATATCAATCATTTCGGCGGCGCACTCCGGAACCACTTTAAAGAACCTCACACTTCCTTTTATGGGTAAAAATTGTCAGTCTTTATTTTAACATCTGAATTACAATGGACAGTGTCTGAGCCGAGGTCTGACGCGTTTCATGGCTACGCACTTCCTCAGAGACCTCATTTCCCTTTAGCATAAACAACATTTATACCCACTCTACTAATTAGTATATTAACTATTCATTGTACAAAAAGCCTTTTCAAATTTCATTAGTTAAACAATTGAGTTAATCAAATCCATTCTAAGCATTTCATTTACACATTTGTTAATTGTATGTCTTAATTGATGATTTAAAAGTATATTTTATCTCATGCCTCATAATTGTATATATACTTTGTTCATAGTTCAATCAAATGTCATAGTTCCCTTCTGGTAATCAATTTGATACTGTAACAAAACCATAGATACTTGTGAATTCTTTAAACAATGTATCAGTTCAGAAAGGAGCTGTGGGATGTACAATCTAAAAGTAACAGCTAATGTCAAATACTGAATTTAGCCCTTCGGGTTGTCTAGTATGTAACTTGTATATCCATTTCACTTCTGCTCTTACCAATTTAGATTGTAGATTTCCTCCTCTCGGCCTGGGGACACTTTCTCTATGCCTTGTTCTGGAACCCATTTCACATCTCCACCATTACATTCCCTGAAATGTCTTGATATTGGGGTGCTCTCGCTATATAATGAACACACCAGTTTTACCAGTGCAGGGTAACACTATATTTTTTTGTCATTCATTTAAAACACTTTCATATTATGGTGTTACTATTCCTTTAATGCTGTGTTATATAGAAGATCTGGGAGCCCTCTATTAAAATGGTACATCATAAACATAGGCATATTATAGTTCTTCCCTTTTCTCCAACACCAAAAATCTCCTACAGATCCCAAGTACTAAAGGTGCAGATTGGGTCCCAGCTATCTTAAAGGATGTGGATATCAAGATTTTCCAAGTTGCATTCCCCTAGGGGTTAGTTTCATTAGGATGGCTAAAAATAAAATAAAAAAGATAGTTATGCCATTATCTATGGTGGGACCTAAACTCAAAGGGGCAGATTTACTAAGCTCGAGTAAATAATTCGAATAAAAAAATATTCAAAGTAATTTTTTTGGGTAGTTCGACCATCGAATTGGTCAAATTCGGTCGAATTGAATGATTCAAATGATTCGAATATAAATCGTTCCATTATTCGACCATTCAATAATCGAAGTACTGTCTCTTTAAAAAAACCTTCGACTTCATACTTCGCCACGTTAAACCTACCGAAGTGCAATGTTAGCCTATGGGGACCTTCCAGAGCACTTTGCTAAGTTTTTTTTGATCGAATAAAAATCATTTGATCGGTCGCTAAAAATGGTTCGAATCGTTAGATTCGAAGGATTTTATTGTTCGATCAAAGCTTTTGTTAAATTGGTTTTACTTCGAGGGTCGAATCGAGGGTTTTTTTAACCCTCGAAATTCAACCCCCTGATTAATCTGCTCCAAAGTGCCCTTCCACGGTGGTGACACTGTTTTGCATGAATGTCTATAGTCCACAAACGTTCTCAGATGTTAGACAAGCTAGTATAAACCTATGCTGATTCCAGAATAATCCTATAGGGTCTTTTTAGGATAATGGCACAGATAAGGTTTTTCAACCAGTGTAGTTCAGCTGACAGATACAGAGTCTTGAGGAACAGCTGTTGCCTCCGGTCATTGACATGAATTGAAACACTACTGCTTGGGACAGGTGTTTTTTTGCCCAAAATGTTTAAATGTGCATTTTTTGGGGGAGTGCCAGAACGGCCTACCAATCGAGGAAAGGTCATTAATTTTGATTAATGAATACGTTGGTTGACATTTGTTTGGCAGCCTTAACTGCTTTCCCCAAAAAGAACTGTGTTACTTACAAATATAACTCTATGGACTATATATTTGCATAGGCGGCAACAATTTTCCCAGGGAACAAATAATCTGCACAGAGCACAATTCATTGAAAATATCTCCTACTATGTCTACTTTCCCTTTGCTAAGACGTTTGCAAACAAAGCTTCGCTTCTAGGGAATTGTCTCCTTGCCATAGAACACCAGTCAAACTAGAACAGATAAGGACATAAACCATGAGACTGTGAGTTAAATTTGATAATACTAAAGAGAACCTGTAAGACATTGGCATGCGTCCAACTGGAGGCAAAATGGAAACAGCTGGAAACTCAAAAGAAACAGGTGATTCACTAAGAATATCCTATCTCCCTGTAGAGGAATTCAGCCTGTCCCTGTGAAAAGCCCTATAACTTTAATCAGCACCCCAAAAAAAATTACACATTCATGTTCATTTTTTGAAAATGAAATAAAGGTTTACATGTTAACTGTTTGCTTGCAGACAGTTGACACTTGGGGACACTTTGGGGGGGTTATCAAAATCTGAATTTATCTGAGTTTTTAAAATAAAAAAGTCTAACCAAACTAGAATCCACAATGTGATCTTATTTATTATTAAAAAAATCACGATTTAATCAGATCGGGGAAAAACTCAATAAATTGATCGAAAACCCGGATCATACTGGTTTTTCGGATTTCTTTCCCAAATCACTCATTTTTTTCTGACTTTTTCCCGTAAAAATCAGATTTTTCGGATTTTTGCCAGACATAGTTGGATTTTCGGGCTAATTCCAGAGCAGACCATAGAAACTTCCAAATAGGGTAGCGACCTCTCCCATTGACATATACAACCTCGGCAGATCTGAGATCCTCAAAAAAGTTATTCATATTGAATTTGATTTGATTTTTTTCACAAAAAAACCCTCAATTTTCAGGATGTCTCCAAACAACTCCAAATTTATTCCAGGACGTCCCCCATAGGCTAAAACAGCAATTTGGCAGGTTTAGGGTGGCGAATAATGATGGGCGAAATTCCAGCGAAAATTTGCCGCCGTGAAAAAAATTTAAAAAGTTGCTCGCGTCAAAATCTCCACCTGCCAACACTATTCAGATGCCCATTGACTTTAACACTAACATCAAAATTGATGCGAGTGACTTTTTGGACGTGCGTCCAAAAGTTCTCGAGTTTCACCCATTTTTCTAAAATTTTTCGCCATTTTGCGAATTTCGCAGGAAATTAGAGAATTTTTCGGCAAAGCCTAACAGGAAAAATTCACTAGTGGCGAATTGTCAAATTTGAATTCTTAAAGGGCAAGTACATGATACATTTTTTTTAAAAACTTGAATCGAATTTGAACTATTCCCTATTCAAATTGCACCTATATAAAACAAACAAATTGTAATTTTTAAATTTGAAATTCAAATTTCACTTCAACCCTTGATAAAGTTGCACCACAGAAAGCCTCACTCACTTTCTAGTCATTCCTATGGAATTTTTAAAAGCATATTTATCAAATGGGGAATTCCATTGATAAATATCATTCTAAAAATCCCATAGGAATGAAAAGAAAGTGATTGATTTTTTCTGTGGTGCGTTCTAATCTCACATTTTGATAAATCTGCCCCTTATAAGAATTTTCTACTTTGGGTGGCTCAAAAGAAACCAAGGATACATCGACACCATTCACTCCAATTTTCATTATATTGTAGGTAAATTGTCTAGATTTAAATTTCTGCCTTTTTTGAATAAAAAGCTGCTTCAACCATTAAATTTATGTTTTTTATTTCACACGATACTAATATTTATTCTTGAATTCATTTCACAAATTTTGCAGCTTAGGAACAAGATTTACTCTCAACCTTGCAATTAGAATAACACATGTTCATAGGACAAGCTCATTCCTTCTGAAGCACATCAAAAAGCTGAAACATCTACAGGGTATGCCAAATTCTTTCTTAACTTCAAGCAATACCCCCAGGGCATCAACTGATCCTGTTTTTTACTGGAGGTAGACACTATTAAGGTTCTATTTATGTAGTTGTTTTTATTTGAAATGTCAAATACTGTAAATGTCCCTATTTCCCATTTGTCCAGTTCATTGTTATTCACTTTCCTATAAGCAAGAGACATAGACAAGATTCACACCCATTGCTGTATATTATACTGTCGCTGCATATTTTACTGTATATTGGAAATATCCTTAAGTGTTTCATAGGAGTATTTATTTACCAACTGTTTTGTTCAATGAATGCATTTAGCTGAGCTGTGTATTGAACTACTTTATTATTAAGGGAGAAGGTGGCAGGAAATTGAGGTCACGAGGTCTTATTTCCTCCAAGAATTCTATTTAGACTGAAATGCGCGTATCACATAATTGAGTTTCTTATATGGGTTTCTCGCAGTATTTAGGAATAAACTCATAACCACGCAAGCTGTAACAAACTACAATTCCCAGCATCAGATATCTGGTAGAAGATGCTTGAAATTGTAGTTTTTGGAGCTAAAGCCTTCCCAGGAAGTTCTGATTCTTTTTTACTATAATAATGATGGAAATCAGTGATTTGACAGGAAAGGTTACTTGATAATACATACCGTACTTTATTTCCAAATGTTCTTTGATTCCAAAGGTTAACGATATCTCATTATCAGTACATCATCTTATATTCTAGTGATTTGACATCAGGTGCTCTATGTGGTTGTGCTTCTAACATTCCCTTTATTTCTCTGTTAATTCTGGCTATTGTTTCTGGCTGCCAGTTCCAGTTTCTACCAACTGCCCTGTCAAATGGCTTAAACACCAAATGCCCTAATCAGGATGGAATTTCAGCAAAAATTGATTCATTTTACCATTTAAGAAAAAAAAATAGTGCAGTCCTAGCTATGTATTAGTTTAGACACAAGATACTTAAATGTTCTAAACATTTTTTTCTCCTAACAACTAATAAACTTACAAGGAAAGCTAATGCAATACTTCTTACAATATTCCTTGTTCCTGTCTGTTGTGAACTGTTTAGAGTGCCAGTGCTTGATGCATTACTCATTAAGATACTGTAAAGCACCTCTGTGTGATCACTCAACAACTTAGTGTCAGTGAAATAATTTAAAGAGCCAAAGATCTATCTTCAGAATGGAAATGGTGAAACTAATCACATATTAGTTCTAAAGGGATCAAAATCACAAGCAGGAATTTATCGTCTGGTAAGTCTGATGTCTATAATTGGAAAGCTCCTTGGAGGGATATGAAGTGATTACATACAGGAGTACAAAATAAAAATAATTACAAGGAGTCCGCATGGGAGCAAGGAAATTGGTCATGTCGAATAAATTTAATATTTTGCCAGTAGAACGCTGGACCAGGGAACGGTAGTTTTTGTCATATTTTTGAAAGTTTTCCAAGACCTTCTACAGTATATAGTTGTTAATGGTCTAGAATAAGGCACAAATAGTATCAGACTAATGGACGATACAATAAACAGAATCTATACTACCTTTATTACCCCTATGCAAAGTTGATCATAGTTGGAGTCAAATACTTCCAAATGAATATGAATCATTTTGACACAAGGGTATGTAAAAGACACACATCATTCATCGCACTTCAATAAGAGGTTAAATGAAAAAAATGACATTGTAAATGATAAATAATTAGCAGCATTACCATTAGGGTAGAGCAGAATAAGCAATGGTGCCAGTAAGCAGCTGTAAAAGCTAATACATTTCTGTCTTGTATAAGTGGCAATATGTCAGCAGGGGTTAAGTTTAAAATTTTGCACACTTACAAAACCATGGATTGACACCCTAAATATGGGGTTCAGTTTACTATGACTATTGAATTTGATGAAAAGCTTTTAGGGTCAGGGCACACAAGCAGATTCTGGGAGATTATTCGCCCGGCAACAAATCTCCTCTTTTTCGAGGCGACTTATCTCCCCAAACTGCCTCCTCTGCCTTCCCGCCGGCTAAAATGTAAATCGCCAGAGGAATGGCACTCAGAGCAATTCGTTTTCCGAAGTCACCCAAAGTTTCCTTGTGAGGTGACTTCGGGTGACTTCGAAAAATTAATCACTCCGAGCGTCATCCAGCTGGCGATTTACATTTAAGCCTGTAGGAAGGCAGGGAAGGCAGTTCAGGGAGATTTGTCACTCGAAGAAGAGGAGATTTGTGGCTGGGCGACTAATCTCCCCGAATCTGCCCGTGTGCCCTTACCCTTAGGGGCCGATTCACTAACTTCGAGTGAAGGATTCGAAGTAAAAAAACTTCGAATTTCGAAGTGTTTTTTGGGCTACTTCGACCATCGAATGGGCTACTACGACCTTCGACTACGACTACGACTTCGAATCGAACTATTCGAACTAAAAATTGTTCGACCATTCGACCATTCGATAGTCGAAGTACTGTCTCTTTAAGAAAAAACTTCGACCCCCTAGTTCGCCATCTAAAAGCTACTGAACTCAATGTTAGCCTATGGGGAAGGTCCCCATAGGCTTGGCTAACTTTTTTTGATCGAAGGATATTCCTTCGATCGTTGGATTAAAATCCTTCGAATCGTTAGATTCGAAGGATTTTATCGTTCGATCGAAGGAATAATCCTTCGATCGTTCGATCGCACTATTTGCACTTAAATCCTTCGACTTCGATATTCGAAGTCGAAGGATTTTAATTCCCAGTCGAATATCGAGGGTTAATTAACCCTCGATATTCGACCCTTTGTGAATCGGCCCCTTATTGTTCTAAATAAATGTTAGTTTGCTTCTAATGGTAAATTAAGTACTTCACACTTAAATTAGCCTTTAAAATCAACCAACACATGATTATTGTTAGCCTGGAAACTTAGTAATCATCAAATAAAAACACTTGATTATTCTATCAGCAAATTCTCAAAGATTCTCAATAGTCACAAAAGCTGCAAGCAGTTTAGTTGACGTTTTGAGCAAATGGCCAAGTGGCTTGTTTGTTGTTTGCTTGCAACAAGGGTTTGTAGGAGTCAGAATGAGTTTTTAGAGGAGATGAGTATCATAGGGAGTTAAAACTGTAGCTCTTGCTTGCTTCTAACTCAACAGCCAATACATAGCTAATATCTCCTGTCAGAATGAAGAAGTGGGAGGCTGCTGAGTCTTAACTATTACTTGCCATATGGCATCATTTGCAAAAATTGGATTCAGAGACATTATGATGAATCATTCAAATCAATTCATTATGCTCTATTTCCCCAAAAATGAAAGATTTGCACTAGTACACAAGGGGTATAGCCTGCAGACGCGCCTTGCTTGAGAAGCACATTACATTATTTGTGGTCTTGTGGAAGCATATTAATGAGATTTGATTCATTAAAATCACAAATGGCATCTGTTTGTGAATTGCACACTAATCACTATAGATTTCAAACGCAGATTGCTTTGCTATGAATCACTAAATAGTCTCTTCAGTTCATTAATTTACTCTGTTGTCTTCTTTTTCCACTCTGAGACTTTGTGCTAGAAGCATCTTAAATCTGGAGCAGGTGTGTAACATATAAGAAGAATTGAGCATAATTATGAATCTATAGGAGGAATTTGGCATGATTAGAAAATTAAAGCCATCTACAGGAGGAAAAACCTGCATGACCATCCCTGGGCTAACTGTATGGAAGAAGCAGAGAAAAGGAAAGCCTTGCAAGAGAGACCCTGGTCTCACAATTTGAGACTGAGACATGCAGTAAACAACTTTTTTTTTTTGAGACAGTGTAATTAAACAGCAAATAAACAATGGTGTTCGTTGTATTTTGTTGTTAAAGGTCTAGTAGTAAGCTGCTTACAGCAAGGCTATTAATGAAATACTGGGACAAACAGCATGTAATGGGCAATAAATGCCCATGAAATTTGTTTTTGAGGACCACAAGCATTTCACACAGATGGAACACCCGCTCATTTATTAACTCTGGGCAAATTGGCACCCAGCTAGTAACCCATAATAACCAGGCTGCTGCAGCAAAAATACACTGATCTATTTAATGAATGAGTGCATAAGAGCTAGAGTCTTGCATGGATCTAAATGGTTAAATCCAGACCCATGACCTGCAACCTGTGATCCAGACCTGCAACCTGAATTTCTACCCACTTGGACCTGCTACCCTACCCGAACTGCAGCTGACTTATCCGCAACCTGACCTGCTTACTCACAGCTGTTGCTTCAAGCTGAAAATAATAATCAAAAGTGTAAGGACAAAAAAAGTTTAAAGGAGTAAAACTTTCCGGTTTTAGCAGACCTGCTAAACCAGCATCAGAAAGTACTATCTGCAACCTGCAGGTTACCCATTTTTTTGAGGGAACCCAACGTGTTTCAGGACTCTAATGAGGACTCCACAAATCAGAAGTATGATAGAACTAGTAGACCCCAGTAAATTTTGCTATTTAAATAACAGCTATGACATACAGTGTCTAATTTTCAGCAGGGCCAAGCTGGGTTTATAACCCAGTAATGCTTACTGGGTCAGCTGGTGGGTCCTCTAACACAGATTGCAGCAATCTTAGATATATTTTCCATCATTTTTGCCTACTGCTGTGAACAACTTTAATTGTCCTTTACAGCAGGAATATTCCATGCCTGTGGTTTTCTCCTGGTTCCCCTGACAGCCAAAGGCCCGCAGGTAGGACATTCTAATTTTATAGGCTCATTCTCATTATTTGTAAGTCCCTAATCTTTCTCCCAAAACTTTGCAAATGAAGCAGCATTCATATATGTTTCAGAGGCACATATATTTACAGCGGCTTTCAGTCATTTTGTACATTTTTGAATATGGAGTAATGAAATTTAGACAAGGGTTAGAAGTTCCTATTGTTTGCAAGAATAAAATAAACATAAGTGTAGCTTTGATGGAAAACACAAATACTCTTATTTCTTGTTTCTTGTACTGGTTGGTAACTTTATAGCATAGATGCATAAAACAGTGTTGCCATCTGGAAAAAAATTATTTTATGGTACGCCACATACATATCTGTAAAATGTTCTGCTCTTTCAATTTTAAAAGTACATTTTATTTTTGCTATTGGATTTAACTGTTGCTGCATACTCTATGCAGACGAGCTATTGAAAAACTACAGATCCCATAATTCTGTGTCAAATACTGCATGGATTGTAAAGGTGCACCTTTTAATTGCTAAATACCTTGCTGTATTTCGGAAATGTCCAGTGCTGTGTATAAGGTGGCATGATATAAACAAAGATACACTATATATATAATATATAATATATAGTGTACATATTATATTGGGCCCTTACTAAATAAAATATGAGCAAACATTCATGTGTCAGCCAGACACAGTTCTTCAGCAGCCCACAGGTGGACCCATCTCACTTTATAGTGCACTTTGCATTGAAAACCCTCCTAAAGACATCACTTTGTGTAGTGACCCCTTTATACAGTACCATGGTCAGTTGAAATATGTCTGGAATCCATATTCCTCATGAACAAAGTTATTGTAGCAAGGGATGTCACCACTGGATAGGATGGCTAGGGGTCTTACATATAGTAGAGAGACAAACTGCATTTGAATCAGCCTAGTAACAGATGGTTTTAGCATTAAACTCATCCTATGGGGACACCAAAAGCAAAGAATAATTTCTAATATTTCTAGTATTTTTTGTTTATTAGTATTTACTATTTCCTATATATCCAACCCCCACTAAGTGTTATATTTGCATTATTACAGATTGCTATATGCTTTATAAATCTGTTTTACAATTCAGGATTATAAGAATGGACAATTATTTCTTATTTGGTAGAAAAATTTGGCATTTTTCTTCAGTTTGTGCAGTAAATATACTGCCTGGACACATATCCATGTACAAACACATTGTGGCATAACTATAGAAGGAGCAGACCCTGTAGTCTCAGGGGGGCCCGGACCATGGGTTTGGCGTCTTTAATAGCATTCTTCTAAATTGTTGCATTCCTGCAAGCATACAACAGGGGGTGTTGTGGGTGGGGGAGGCTATGCCTGCTGAGACCCTCTGAAATTTTTTTGGGTGGGGGGCCCAGTGTGCTCTTGTGGCACCAGTGCATTTTGTCATGCCATAATATAGCGGTCCATTTGTCTGGACTGGAAATTTCATCAGCTGATGTCTCAATTATGCGCATACATGGGGCATTTGGCAAACATAGAAGTGAAATGGACTACTGTTCCATGACCCTTCTGTTCAGCTTATTGAGGTCATCGGCAAACTAAGAGACCAATGGTATTTGGCATCATAATAAATATTCTCAACCAAGATAACAATCTGATTCTTATCTGTTTTAATGGGAAAAACTGATTCTAAGGAAAGTATTTTTGATAGGATAAACTGCAGCCATTTGCAGTTCAGAGCCAAGGAAAATATTGTTAGATATATTGTTAATTTCCATGTATTTTCCTTACATAAGAATATATAAAAGAAGAACATTTTTACTATACTTTGGGAGCTGCCATATTTCTTCAATTCGCTAAGACGTGCTCACTTGGTATACCTATAATAGCAAACCTAGTATTCATTAATATGGTGTTTGGGTTCATTAAAAACAATGGAAAATGAATCTGTCAAGTCAAGCAATATGCAGCTCCCACCCCTTACTAGGAATGTAATTATGAAAAATAATTAAGGTAATGTTCACATACACCAAGCTATGTCCATTTAAAGAAATTAAACGAACATTATAAGCAGTTTATGTTTTACTATAAGGAATTCTAGAAGAAGTTAAACAAGGATATCTGTCTGAATTTTTCCTAGATGTTTTCTAGTTTAAAAGGCTCCAGTGTACTCAGTCATTGACTTGAGTGGGAGTTTACAAGCAAAATTAATTTTACCTTATCTGAGCATCTATTAAGGAATGCACTTTGCCTATTGTGATTAAACAGTAATTATCTTGGTAAAGATTATTTCAAATGTGGATAATGACGGAAAAAAATTAAAAACTGCCGTAGGCGAATCTTTCAGCAATTCTTTAATAAAACTAGAAGTAATTTATTAAGGAATAAACATTTTGCTGCCACAGGGATCCGTAAGATTGTTTTCCCTCTGTGTTGTGCTGGAAGAGCATTTTCCAAAAATAAATTGAGTTAATAATTTGGTTTTTTTTTATGTCCAACATAGAATATATAATCTTTGTTCTAAACAGGGGAAAAAATGTATTTTGTTGTAGGAACCATAATGAGAAGCAACATTTATTGATTACATTTATAGCCTATTATTCTACAGAATATTGCTTTTTTTTAAAAAAAAATTCATCTTATACACGACTGGTTTTAGGAGTGAAAGTTAACTGCAAAGATTGAACCATGTCCGCCATTCAGCCCTTCCATGCACTCCATAAGCTATCACATTTGGCAAGAATAGATGTATTAACACTTATGAAAACATTTATTTTTCATCTCTCCTTAAATCTAAAGCAGAGCAGGAGGGAAAGCTCTAATCCAAAAACCACATATAAAATGTTTAACATTTTCAGTCCAACACTATCCAGGCTTGAATGCAGCAGAGCTCTTTGACCATGTCATGAAGGTTAGAACTCAAACGTTTATTCAAACTTTTAACAACCATGTAGCCAACATGCAAGTAATTAGGTAGTTAGTGGGTATAGATATGCGTATAAGGGATTGTGCAGTGAGAATACACCTTTAATACAAAGAACTCACATGTTTAATGTGTTGCTAATGATGTAGGCTTTTGTTGCTGTCTTCTGCACTGCAAAGCCTAATCAAACAAATGATTATGCTTTCAAAGTTGGCCACAGGGGGCTGTCATCTTGTAACTTTGTTAAACATCTTTACAAGACCAAGACTGTGCACATGCTCAGTGTGGTCTGGGCTGCTGCTTAGGGATTGTCATAAATTATCAAAACAGCACAAGTCAAATAATATCTGACAGAGGCCGATACAGCAACAGAATATACAGACTGCACTGGGTTCTGTGTTGTCGTGTAATCTAATGTGGATTTTATAGTTTTTGTATTGTTTAATACAAACTTTCTCCAACTCTGCAGAACCAGTGGCTGCATCAAAATAATCCTCCAAATGACTATGAAGATTTTCATTCATCCAGGTCATGTTATAGCTAGTATGGCTGGTGTGGGAAATTCTCGCCATATACAGTAAACTCTTCCACTAATCCAATCACAATGGCACATTGTAACTCTTCAAAGAGGTGACATTTAAAGAAATTCACAGAGGTGTTGATTCTGTGTAGTTACTGTGATAGGATTACCAATGTGTCATGCAACTCCTAGAAACAGGTGTTACTTGTGAGAGTTGCATGAATAGATGTGTGAAGTGTTCTGAAACCGCCGGGGTACAGATGTTAGAACAGCGTTGTGTGTAGCAGACAGGTGTTGTCGAAGGCCCCCACCTCTGTTAAGGGATGGTTTCTCCACCTTGACATGAATTGCCTCTTTCACGCCTCCTTCAAACCAGCTGCCTTCTTTATCCAAGATTAGCACCTTGCTATCTTCAAATGAGTGTCCCTTGCCATTTAGGTGTAGAAAGACAGCTGAGTTTTGCCCTGTAGAGTTCGCCCTCCTATGCTCAGCCATTCCCGTGGAGAGCAGTTGTTTTGTCTCCCCAATGTACAGATCTGTGCACTCCTCGCTACACTGGACTCCGTGTACTACATTGCTTTGTTTTTCTTTTGGTGTTGGATCCTTTGGGTGTACCAGTTTTTGCTAGGTTTGAAAAACACAGGGACGTGGTGTTTGTAGAAAATCCTCCTGAGTTTCTCTGACACTCCAGCTACATATGGGATGACTATGTTTATCTGTTTACATCTGGCTCTATGATCTTTGTCCCTGCTGCCTGAGTTGGAAACATTAAAGGGGATGTAAAGGCAAAAATAAAATCCAGTACAAATCTCTACACAGTCGCAGACTGCTCTACAGGAAAACAAAGCTGCTTGAGTTCTGCATGGCTGGGAAATAAAGTGGGGCCTCCCCCTGCTGTTCATAAGTATGATTTTTTCCCTGCATAGCAGTTAGGGACAGTCTGACAATTCCTATCCACAGCAGTAAATGAAGGGAGAATTTCACTGCATACAGTCAGGTTTCTTATAAAAACAGTATTAATTAAAGTAATATTGGAGATAGATTTATTTTTCATTAAAGAAAGTAAAAATTGGATTTTATTTTTTTGCCTTTACATGCCCTTTAAAATACAACATACATGTCCAATCTAGGCCTTAAATTAATACCTGCTTTGAGAAGGTGTTAAGCCCAGGGTTCTTTTAGCATGTTGTGTTGAATAATCTAATAATCATCTATAAATGACTTGCTGCCATACACCTGAGGTAACGCAATTTGCACTCAAAGTCGACAAGAAAATCTCACGCCACAACTTGTTTGTTAATTTTATTTATCCTCTTCTGTAAAGGCATACCAATGCTTTCTACTGCCTAACCTTATAGAGCACAAGGGGAGATGGAGAAGCACCCTGAGTACTGCCATATCATATACCCCCAACAATAGATTGCTTGAATTGCAAGCTATGTATTCTTTTAAAGGGGAACTCCACAAAAACATTACTTATGCTTTTTTGAAAAGTAAATAACTGCAAGCAACTTTGCTATATACATCAATTAAAAAATATGCAGACTTTTCATGATTTTGAATGGTTTCTGACAGTTTCCTAAGTCTAGCCCCCTGCTCTTGTGCTGATCTTTCTGACTACTTTGCTGAGCTGGTTGACTACTACTGCTATGTATCAGCAACCATCTGTCCTTAGTCTGCATCCTCCAAACCCCACAATTTCCTGCAAACATGATTTCAATAAAAAAATAATAGTGCAACACATTGTGGGTTATGTAGTTCCTGTATGCTGTCTGTAAGCTGTGGAGAAGTTGTTACAATTTTTAACATCAGTGTTTAGTCCCTCCTTCCCTACCAGAATTTCAAAGGATGCAGAAAGAGACGAACTGTTAAATAGCTGGATTTCAGCATAGAAAATTAATAAAAAGAGATTTAACAAGAAAATATAATTTATTTATTCTTTTTGAAGAAACAGGTAACTGTGATGGGTATATTAGGGGTTTCTGTGTTATGTGGGCCTCTTTATCAAATTTTGGTTTGGAAACCTGGTTTGCCCTTTAAATATATATATTAGAAAGGCTTCCATTTATGCTACATAAACACAACAGGGTCTGTTTATGAACACTGGGAACCTACATAGACATATTTCTTGCCTGAAAATACAGTTCTGTGGCTAATTATAAGATAGAAGTCTGTCCTGAGGTAAGAACCCCCGAAAGTAGCATGGCTGCCACTGAGAATTTCTTTATGCAGGTATATTTTGTCAGAATTGGACTGGGTTGAAATGGTTTGAAAAAAACATCCATTGACTTCAATGCGTATGGCAAATTGTTTTGCAGCACAACTGACTTGTGACAAGTGAATTGAATGCTCATGTTATTATTAACACTATGCACCAGAAGTAATGCCATCCACCTACAGCATGAAACATGTGTACTCTAACTTGCATGAAATTTGTCAACTATATTTTCTTCTCTGTTTTGGTGCATCACATACAAGCTGCAGCTAACACTTTGTGACAGGCACCTGCTATTATTCTGGAATTCCAGTAAAAATGCTGCATTGTGGGTAGAAAATACAGTTCTTCCAACCACATCTCTGCAAATCAATTCTTTACAGACCTTACTTTGTACAAGGGGACATTATTGCACTGAAACAGGAAGGAGTGTTCCTCAGACTGTTGCTGCAAAGTAGATGAAATGGAATTGTCAAGAAAAGCCACAGAACACGAATCCTCCTCCAGCAATCTTAAAACCTTGAGAATTAAAATTTGGTAAGGGAACTTCTATGATAAGCCAATGTTTTTCTTTTTTTCAGCTTGATGTGTGTAAAATTATAATTTTAGTACAATCACCACTTTGAAACTGCAATGTTGTTTTGAAGCCATAGTATTTAGCAATGGTGAGGTGCAGCACTTGGCTCTTGAATTTGATTTTGGTTGGGGCTATCAGTATAAAGTTTGAGTCGGTTTCCTCCAATCGAATTTTGCCTGATTTGCTTCATCTAATTAATACTGTCCAGTGTGATGTTAATCCAAAAGGTAGTTGATTGTACAGTTCCTCTTTAATGCAATATTAGCCAGCTTCAAAGTCAAGAGGCACATGGTCAGTAATCTGCAACTGAACAAGCAATAATATTGAGTTAGATGGGAGTCTGACCAATAGAGAAGGCCACAACATAGCATTGGGTATATTGTACTGTACATCAGGAAAGCAAAGAACCATTCATAGTTATACATTTACTCCAACTGGACTAAAAGAAGTAAAAGCTGGTAAAACTATTCTCAGTTGGATAGTTATGCTAGATAGTTACATCACGAGGCAACTTTGGGCAACTTTGGAAAGCCGAAGCGATCCTACCAGCGAGGCAGTTCGTGGAGATTAGTCCCCCGAAGAAGAGAAGATTTGCCATTGGGCGACTAATCTCCCTGTCTGCCACTACCGTTATCAGAATAAACATGATGAAGCAGTGATTATATTTGAGAAATTGTAATAATACCTGTGTGGCGGGGACGCCCGCCGCACCATCCTGTCCTCTAGCCGCGCCAGCGTGTATGCGCTGGCGCCGGCTCTTCTCTAAGGGCTCGCGCGGTGCGTTCCCTCATATTTAAAGGCGCGCTGACGTATGACGTCAGCGCACAGAGGCGCGAAATTCAAAAGTATTTAAGGCCATTTTTGTCCACAGCACCTTGCCCATGATATGTTCCTGGTGCTTCTGAGCTTAAGCTATTTTTGTCTGAACCTGTTTGTGATTCCTGTTGTGACCCCTGCCTGGCTTTTGACTATTCTGACTTCTGGATCCTGACCCTTGCCTGATTACCAACTGCCTCTTTTGATTAACCCTTTGATTGTAAACCCGGTTTGACCCTTGCCTGCCTGAGAATTCTTGATATCTGCCTGCCTCAACCCAGCCTGTCTGACGATTCTCTTGCCTGCTCCATTTGGACCGTGACCTTCAGGCCAAAAGACTTTCTACCTGCCGTGCCCCTCTGCTTGGCCAGAACATCTCGCCTTGTACCCCTCGTTAAGTCCAGGTGGCACCCAAGTAAGCTGAGAGCTCCTCCCGAAGCCCAACGGTGGTCACACTACTGGTGAAGCCGAGCAGAGACCAGGGTACTTGGCACCTGTTCTGGTATTGAGTGCCAGCCGTGACAGAAATATTCAGACAGAATGCAATCAACTAGCGGTGTCTGGAATCGCCAAACGCCACAGCAGCCTCATTATTTTATATCATTCCCATTTGTTTTCATTAAAGAAAATCTAATAACATCGACAAGGCTTAACTTCTTGAATGACCGGACAAAGCAGTGTTAAAAACTCCAACAGCACTAATTACTATCTGAGCAGTGTAAAAACTATGAATAAATGTCAGGCTGGAAGATAAGAGCTTATCTTAATCTAATGACTCTGCAGACTTAATTTGTCAGGCCAGCCTAGCTGATAAAAAACAGGTTTGTGTTCTCAGGCTTTTTGGAGAAACAGCCCTTCAGATACTTGAAACAGAACAGCAATATCACCAGTGTCATCCCACAAAATCCTGCAAGTATGCCAATGAAATTCTTATTGCCCTGAGAGAGACATAAGTGATTTTATGCTTGTTAAACCAGTCTTCTTGACAATTTGTTGCAATTTAAATCTTATTTGAAATTTTTGAGATCAAAATTAAACTGTATTTGCCTGAATTGCATTGCAGTAAAGAAAAAAAAATGTTACATTTGAAGCAATTTTGTTAGGATCTCAGAGTGCTCATTCACAATAACCCATGTAGTGAACAAAGTGCAAAAAAGGCAAACTTTCCCACTTTTCTCACTGCATAGGGCATTGTGCAAATAACCACAGGTCTCTGTGCTCTGTTTTGGAGAATAGAGACCTATAGACTGTGCCTAGAATTGAGCGCTGCCTGTGTTAGGCACATATACACGTATTCATTTCCTATTTGACTACTTGCAACCATGCACTGATATGAATAAGGGTAAGGCCACACAAGGAGATTCGCTGCGAATATGACCATTTTGCCACCGTCAAATAAATCCGCCAATTTGCCATGAAAACTCACTGGCAAAAATTCGCTGGCATAGAAAATTTTTTGCCACTGGCGACGGTTTCGATGCCGGCGTCAATGTTTTCTCGATGATGGAGATGGTTCCGACGCCAGCTGCAATTTTGATGCCAGCGACGATAAACGGACACCCATTGACTTTAATGGGCGCCGGCAGCACTTTTGACGCCAGCACCCATTTTGAAGCCACCGAATTGTCACAGGCGTCAAAACCGCCGTTTTGCTAATTTTTCGCCAGTTTCGCAAATTTCACGACGAAGTGAAAAGGAACAAATTCGCCCATCGCTATTAATAAGCAGCAAGCATGTCATGACTGTTGGGTCTGGTGGTTTTCTATTACTCTACTACACCTACAGGTACTAGTAAATTATTTGTCATGTAGAAATATAATTTCTACCAAAACAGTGATTGATCAGGTTATTGATGTCAGACTGCTTTTTGTTCTTAACACAACTGTGTGTGTGTGTGTGTATATGAACTTACTCACATTGCTCTTAACCTACATGTAAATAATACTATTACACTTTAGCCACAGTTTCACAACTTTTTACAGTAGTTCATTAGGCGAGAGGAAAGAAATCCAATGTGCATTAACTGCTGCCTTGTTTCAGTACTCCCAAATCCCATTTGGTAAAACAGGTGCATTTCAGCCCCTTTGCTCCCAAAAGGAAAACATTTGCATTATTTAGTTGTAATCTATTTTCTCAGTTCAATTTATGAGCTGTTTCCACTAGAAAGTGACTAGTTTATCCATACAGGCAGTGCACAGGTTAAACATTAGAATTAAACAGTAGATTATATATTAGATCCAATTTCATCATATATTCATGATCTATTTTGTTATATCAGCAACAGGAATTGAGTTTCAAGCACTCAGGATAGTTGGGAAGCTTCCATAATATACATACACATCTGCTGCTGAATTATCAGTTTGCTTCAAAAAAACCTTTAAATGATTAAAAAGGTTGTTTGTCCACAATATTAAAAATACCTTGTAATTAACATTGCATTTTAGGAATTGGAAAATTTCCCAGAAGCCCATTCTTTCTTTTTTATGTCTCATCGCATTATGCGGTAATAATGCACAAGCCTCTAAAAACCATGATGGTAATGAAAATATGTAATTAATATCAGCAGTGCAAAGTATGTGTTTTTTTTTTGTTGGAGTTATATTTACAGGAAATTGATGCTTGATTCTGAAGTTTCACATTGCAGAAGAAAGCGGAAAAATAACTAGAGAAAGCTAGGGTTTTTTTTATATCTTGCAATAGAGACTTCTTAGTAGAATCTTAGCTCTCACTAGCTCCCTGAATGCAATCTTAGCAGTTTGACCCTATATTGTATCAACTATTCGAAAATAAGAAGCACACGCCAACATATGAAAAAAATGTGTTTAGACATGAAGAGGGTGGGTAATGTTACAGCATTTTAAAATCAGGTCTTTTAAACATAAAGAAAAAACTGAAAATCATGTTAAATCATGTTGTTTAATGGTCAAGAGTTACATTGATGTTCAAGGGAGCCATACCTGCGTACCAAAGGCATTCTGCTGTATTCAGTACTGGTGTTATTAGTTCACAATGGATGCGTACATTGTGGGGCCCATTTACTAAGGGTCGAAATGAATTCGAAGTGAATTTCCAAATTCAAAAAGTTAGAATTTCGAAGTAATTTTTGGGTACTTCGACCATCGAATAGGCCAAAATTTGATTTGAATTGAAAAAACTTTGAATATTCGACCATTCGAAAATCGAAGCACTGTCTCTTTAAAAAAAACTTCGAATTCGACACTTCACCACCTTAAACCTGACCTTAGCCTATAGGGACCTCCTAGAACCTATACGTTTTTAGAAGTCGAAGTCGACTAAATCGTTCGATTCGAACGATTTCTATGTTTGATCGAACAATTTGAATTTGATCGAAAACTGCTAAATTTAATCAAAAAAAAACGTAGACTATCGAATTTTTACAATTCGATGGTCGAATTTAGAAGTTTTACCACTTCGACATTCGACCCTTAGTAAATGTGCCCCTAAGTGCATTTCAGGGTCATATCCCAAGGTTAATTAATAATGGTTGCAATATAGCCCAGGATATATAAAAAGGGATATAGCTGAATGCTGTTCACAGACACTGTATAATTAATAAGGTGGGATTCCAAATCTAGTTACCCAAAACAGACAAATATTAAAAATGAAGTTGCATTTTATATTTCAGAATGGAATAAATTAAAAGGCATATTTTAATGGGGAAGTTCTTTGAATATAATATTTCTGTTGAAATTGAGGTGTTCATTATGGTAATTTCTCAGGCTAATGCCCTATTGAAGTGCTCCTGTATATTTTACTTTTTATTAAAGAAATGTAATTGACACTTTACATCTCAGTAGCTGGGCAAGCTTACATTTTAATCAAGAACACTCTACTACTTGGTTTACCATTATAAACAGGTCGGTTATGCCGCTGAACACCAAACAATCCCTTTTCACTGAAAAGTAACATATACATAGACACAAAACATCGCTCTAGAAATTATATATCTTGTAATCTAATTAAAAATGTATTTCCAAAATGCAGATATGTTATACTATTCTCTTATGGTATTCTCATATTGTACAGCTTCTTCAATATTGATCCCAATAGACGGATCAGTAATGCATGGTTAGGTAGCCTTGGCTAATGAAGTGAAGAATTTCAGCACAACAAATAAGTTAAAAAGATCTAACCAAGGCTTTGATTCATGTATGGGGCAATAATTTGAACCCCAAACTGCATGTTGTGTATTTTAGGTTCATACTCTATGATGTATGTCTTGATCTTCAAAAACTTCAGGTGTAAACGGAAAATTGTAGCAAAATGCATAGTGTGTAATTAGTAATAAACATTCATTTTGGAGATCATTTTATTTTTTATATTTAGCATGCACTATATTTTATTAAATAACTTTGATTATGGCCTATGTGCTTTCTTCTGGCAGATGCACTTTGCACACCGTCTTCCTTCCTTTGAGAGTCAGAGGTGCAGACTGCAGCCAATTGTGACAATCAAAGACTATATTGCATAAGTTAAAGAGTATATATAGGGATATTTGCAAAATAAATCACAGTTATAGTGAATGACGACCCAACGGTGTCAAGATACCTCTAAGGGGCAGTTTTATTAAAATACGAGCTTTTGAAAAAAAAATATGCAAAGACAAAACTGATAGGACTTGTCACTAGTCACATGCCAGTGAGAATTTCATTGTCTCATTAATTTTCTGGGAGACTGGGAGGTTATTTGAGATAAAATTAGAACTTCTAAAACTCAAACTAATATTACCAACTTGAAAACTCGAATTGAATTCCAGTCGAATTCGACTAAACTCGAATCTTGTTTTTTCTCTGAAAAAAACTTGAATGTAAGGAAGGCTATTAAGATCTTCAAATGGTGGCGAATCGAGTTTGGATTATTTCCAATTCGAATGTGTGAGTTTTGACCAAAAAAGACAATTTGAAAATTCGAATTTACAATTCGACCCTTGATAAATCTGCCCCTTTAAGTGTCTAATACTTATTTTTCCCATAGATGTAGAGAATAACATAAATCTTGTTGATGTGTTGGATATGATATGCACATTCTGAGCAAACCCATATAAAATATAACCACTACTGTATTGATAAAAGTTTTGAAACCCAAGTGCAGTTGCTCTCATATGTGTCTTATCCTACCATTGCAATCTCCATGCAAATGGAAGACATTTAACATATGTACAGAAGTAATGAGAACATTTCAGCTTAAACATATTTAAAATATGTAGGGCAGTTTAATTCTAGTAGGCAATTATTGTTTAGCAAACACCAGGTAGTTTTTTTCTCACACCATGCATTTGTTCAACCAACTGAAGTTGCTTGTAAGTATTTAATACTACTTTTTCTCCTTCCCTTGATTTTAGTGCTGTCATGCAGGGTGAAACCAGCTAGTGTTCTCGGTAATTCACCCTGGAGGTTATACAATATATGTGAAAAAAGTAGAAAATAAATTGAGCATTTCTTTTATACAGGGGGAAAAGACAATAAAAAGCAGCTGTATTAAAACACATTACTATTTCCTTTAAACATTTAAAACGCAGGGACAGAAAGTTGCTCTCGGGTTACTATTTTACCAGCCATTACTGAAAACTATGTTCAGTGGGTGTAGAAGGCCAAACCTAGGTCATATGAGCAAGCTAAATGGATAATTCTGTGGGTGGTGGAGGAAGAACTCATTAGACAAATATCTAAAGCAGTTTGATGTAAGAGCCCATAAACTTTTCTTGGAATGTTTAGAAATCCTGAACCCCTGTTGAATGGTGACTGCTTGGAATGAATCATCCTTAGGGCAATGCATTTCAAAGATCACTAAGTGCATTAAGCAATGTGATACTTGTAATTCTATTCAAGTTACATTCCAAGTTTGCAGGTAACACTTGGCTTGCTTTAAGTAAAGATGTGACAAACACATGGCCTCCTGGAGGTAGATAATTAGATATGCATTCCAAAATGTACAATATCCAAAACATTATTATATAATAAGCCAAGTTCAGCACCTGTTACTGACAGCCTGCTGACTGGTGGAACACTATTCACTGTTGTACTCTTCAGTCAGTAGGGAGTATGCCAGTGATAGTGTTATAACAGAAATATATCATAATATAAAGAGAAATATAATATAAAGAGAAAACAGGCATATCTTGTTTTTCAGACCATGTATTATATTATGTACTCTTGCTGCACACTGATACACCTTCTGATGATCAGTCATTTTCCAGTCTCCCTAAAGCCAACATAACATACTTCCTTCCTTAAATCAAAGATCATGTATTTGGTCCATTTGTAATCTTTAAAATAATTACTGAATAATTGAACCAATATTGAACCAAAGAAAAATCATAATTTGAATATACATGTTTGAGTAGAAAAAAATATCTACATCATCTATCACTTTCTGTTGCTCAGCACTTTAAAGTCACATAAAATAAGGTTTTTCGATACTTTCTGAATGTAGGAATTTAGCAAAATCCCCAAACTTTTTTGGGGGATTTGGTGAATCCATATCCAAGACCTCAACAGTTATCCCTGTTCTTAAACTTTTTATTCGGGGCTATTGTTTCTTCCACCAAAATCCTTGTTATGCCAGTGAAATGTTAAAACTTGTAAATCCTATAGGCCAAGAAGGAGGGATATACACTGTCATTTAATAATTTAAAATAATTTAATACGTTTCCATAATAAAATTACCAGCAACATATTTTGCAGAACACATTCTTCTTTGTAGTGGATAATACAGTCATTTATACACAAATAATATTTAGTTACTATCAACAAAGGTCCATCAAATGTATTCACCTCTTAAATGTATACTTAATGCACAAACTCCCTTTTTAAACCTCAAACTTCTTACTAGCCATTTTACTATGGATTGAATTTAAAGGACAAAGGAATCCATCAATTAAATTGCACCTACTTTCATTGGTCTATGAAGTCACCTACATCATGGCTTTTCATTAAACTTCTGGCTTGAACGGCAATAGGGGCTTTGTTCAGTCTGGCTCAAGATGGGCTCTTGCCCCTGCCCTGCACCCTAATGTTTGTGCAGGTGCCCATTGGTTGTTCAGTGATGATGCCACACTTTATGTTGTCCTCACCACTACATTTTAATCCATTAGGTGGGGGTGAAATGAGGCTGTAACCACAAAATTCATAGAAACAAAGACAAGAGCCACTGCACTCAACCTATTATCAATATGTTATTTATATAGCTTCAGTGATGATGCCACACTTTATACAAGAACCACTGCACTCAACCCATTATTAATATATTAAGGATATTAAAACATTTTATACATTAAGCTACTAAAAATGCCCTCCCCTTTACAAAAACAAGGACTTGCCCAAATATTGCAATGTTTTCAAGCTGGCCAACTACATCAAAGTCATCCCAGGCAGCACCCATCATTTCCAGCTACAATCAGGTGATGCCAGTGGTGGCCAATAAAAGCAACCATTGGGAGTTTTAACCTTGAAAGCAAGTCACAGCTAAAACGTAGCCCCTGTATATAATGTAGCAGAATGTTTAAATAATCAGATGAAAGAGAATGTAGGACTGGCCAGACCATGGATGACTTTGACATAGTCAGTTTGAATATATTGCAATATATAGACAAACAATACCTGTTTTATATTTAAGGGGACACATTTTGGGGGTAGCTTAATGCAAAATATTTAAATAGCCTAAGTATATTAATTATGGTTTGAGTGCAGAGGGCCTCTTGTCTTTGTCTGTACACTCTATACATGTACATCTAGAACCTTTTAACATAGTGGTAAGAGAGAACAAGGGGTAAACCAACAAATAAATAGGATTGCTTACAGTAAATTGGGTTCTACTTTAATAATCCTTATTAAAATGAATAAAGTCAATTTGTAATAGTGTAAAAAGTGTATAGCTTAAAACGAACCATCAGAATACTTCATTAACTCAAAACATTACTTCTATAATATAAAAAGTGTCAAATCCTACCATTGCAACTCTACAACTACTGATCAGATTTGTAACCCTTTTCTGGATACAAGCAAATTTAAAGTTTATATATAAAATCCTACATTTCTTCATACTTTTCCCTATAGATAAGGCCAGTCTTTCTAAATAGAGGCACAAAAAACAATTGGAATGGATGCTGTGAACATTCCATTAGCTGTAGAAAAATTGAATGTTGTCCAGTTTCCAGCTTAAAACAAAATTGAAATAAATCCAGTGATGCCAGTTTTAATAATGCAAATGTAATTTGTTCAGTCTACGGCCACATAAAAGAAGAATTTTGATGGTGAGCAATATAGAGGATTTCACTGTATAATTATTTTGACCTACTCAGAATAGTCCTGTTCATACTAAGCCAGGATACCAGCAGGAAAGAACTGTGCCCAATCCAGAAGATAAATGAGTCAGTCAGTCAGTCAGTCTGTTTTATCCTGCACTCCAGACCTATTCTTCAGTTACAAGTTCAGTTTTAGGTCTAGACTGTCTTTTGCTTTGTGTGATTGTGTTTCATGTTTGTTTTCATCATCGGCAGAAGGTTCTGAATACTGACACTTCCACTATGTGCAATAGTCCTTGTTTTGATGGAAAATGAAGACATATTAAAGTCTATGGGCATTTAGATGCACGGGAAAATTTTCTTGACGCGCACTGCCATACAAGTCTATGGGCATAATATCCGTGGCGAAACAAGGCGAAAAAATTCGCCCATCCCTATTAGCTTCTAGTAGAAGTAGTATCAGTACTGTCCTGTTTACAAACTCTCCCTTGCATATCTTAAATTCCACTGCTAGTATTTTTCTGCTCTCTCCTATAGGGGTAAATTTATCAAAGAGTGAAGTTCCGCCACTAGAGTGAAATTCCGCAGCTCTCAATTCATGTCTATGGGATTTTGAAAGGCGTATAAATCCCATAGAAATGAATGGAGAGTGGCGGAATTTCACTCTAGTGGCAGAACTTCACTATTAACTTCACTCTCTGATAAATATACCCCTAAGAGTGAACCTCTTCAGCTTCAGGTAAATCAACATGTCTCTACCATTACTGCCAGTTAAAAGAGAAGGAATGTCTTTTTAACTTTGGGGTAACAAATCTTAAGCACCCCAATTGGTTGTATTTGTTTGCCTGACTCCAGAGCCGGTGCTCCTATCAGCAGAAAACGGCACAGACCTGGGGTTTTGCCAGTGAGCACCACGGATCGATTGCCTTCTTCACTCTTCAAATTTCCCGGGGCAGACGCATGCACAGTAGAATGAAGGAGACAGCTTTTCCCTCTACTGCTCATGTGCAGCCATGACAACAAAGAAGAAGCAAGAAGAGCATCGCTCCATGGTGCTCACTGGAAGAACCCTGGGCCAGTGCAGTTTTCTGCTGATAGGAGCACCAGCCCGGGGTATCAGGTAAAAGAATACAATCATAGGGGGTTTCAAAAGGTTAAGCAAAAGAGACTTTCCTTCTCTTTTAAGCAAAGGATAGCATACAAAAACCTTCTGAAAACATTCAAAGCCCTTTACATTTCTGCTCCTCACTACATTTTTTCAATTATCTCCTTGTATGTTCCTGGCAATCTTTTTCGTTCCTTTCCACAAACTTTGTACACCATCGACACCAGCTGATATCTCTTATTTCTAGCTTGAGTTTTAAAGGCATATTCCCACCATAAAACATTATTTTTAAGGTTCATTTTGTAATAAATGCACAGAAGTTTAGATGCAGTTGCAAAATAATGGCTGGACTGGGGTATTTATTAAAGCATTGGAGGCATTCTAATCTTTCCAAAAGCTACAGCTAATATTTTGGAAAAAAGAATAATATTGCATTTCTTTTTAAGTCCTTGGAGCAATTCCCTTTACTTTAAAAGCATTGGACGGCATGGAAACGCATCTCTGTGCACCTAATTATGTATGTAGGAGAAGAGAACAGAGAAAAACCATATTCCACACCTAGTTGACTTAAAGTTGCTTCCCACCAATTCTTCTGCTGCCGTTTAAATTAAAAGAATAGGCTCCCTGCCTTGACCATGGCATAAAAATTAAATGCGTAAATGTATGCTCTGCTGTAAACACTTGTCCTTCTATACTTAGAGCTCAAATTAAAAAGCTATCGGTCGTATTCCCCGAAGCCAGGTCCTGACACAGGAGATGAGCAGGAAGATCTTTCTTAGACAGGAGGGAGCTTAAAATTTGCTGTAGGCTAGATTGCAATTTTATACATCAGAAGGAAGAGAGAATCACATGAAGTTATTGTCAGTTCTCTGCCAGTTGTCTACACACAGCTACAAGCGATTGATTTTTAAAAGACTGATGTATTCAACATAGGAATCTACTGTAGCTTGTTTATATTATGTACACATTAAAATATATCTTTTTAATAATGAGGGCGGCCTCATTATTTCGGTTAAGACATTTAAGTCTTCATTCTCAGCCACTTTGCATGAGGAGCTCAGTATAAAAGTGCCAGTTTGGCATATGCAAGCCCTTAAAGTAAAGGTATCAATGATTGAGATTTTTCCTCAGTTCCTTTTTCTTGATACTGACTGGTAAGATTAGGCAAACTTCTTGATAAACTTAAGTTTCAAAAAAGCCCTATGGGGACCTGTTTCCAAAGCTGGGATAAACAGATGCCATAAGTTACTTAACTTAAGTTACTTAAGCTGTTACCTAGCAACCAGCTAGTCAGTGATTTCAGTGCAACAGGAAGTGACACAGCAGCTAGTGAGTGGCTGGCAGGAAAAGGAAGTCACAGATACTTGCAAAAGAAGAGAGCCTGGCATAGAGAGCCGCATGGTGGACAGAGAAGGAAACAAGAGAGCTGCTGGTGGGCCCAGAGAGCTGAGAGGCTGCACCAAAAGCATTCATTTGGATCAGACTGGCACAGGGAAGCCACATACTGTGCCTGGAAAGACAGAGAGTGTGAAAGGAATACAGACTGGAGGAACAAACAGCAGGAGATTCCTATCTGAGCATCCAAAGGGGCTGGTAATCGTACTGTATGACTGACTGTGCTGGATTCGCCTGGAGAGAGCTCTAAAGTATTCCAAAGAGGATTTGTGAGTATCCTGGTTAAAGGGACAGTACCCAAAAGAGGTGCTGAAGAATAAAGAGACTGTGTATTAAAGAACTTTGCTTTTATTAGTTAGGCAGACAGTTTGGCGCTAGCAAGTTAGTTAGTGAGGCCCTATTGCCGCCAGCTGGAGTGCTGCATGTACTAGTTGGCCAGTTATTTTATATAAACCGTTATTTAGTTTAACCAATACTGTGTGTGTGTTATTACTGTATTCCTAGTGGGGCCAACCGTAAGTACATTCCCGGAACCCACTAGGTGGAGGCACTGAGCTAGTAAGTACCAGGTACCCAGTCTCTCCCCATACCACTGCGGAGTGGCTCAGGTATGTCCCGTGCCATCAATTAAGCGCCACACGTGGAGTGTAACATTGACAAAGGGGTGTCGAAAGGGTTACATTTTGGAGGCACTGCTGAGATTACGGCTGGGACCTGGTCACAGAGAAAGTAAGACAAGATTGCGTCATCTGCTGAGAGTCCTCAGAGTGTTCTGGAGTGGTGCAAGAGTTTGGGCCTGAACCCGAAAAAGACTGCTGTAGTAGGTCCGATGATACCCAGAACAAAAGAGGAAGTTATTTACAAGATCCTAGATGCTGATGGATCTATTTACCGTCCTAGAGTGGTAGGTTCATGACGAGACCCAGACAGTGTCTGGTTAAAAGTGCTTGTGGATAGTCCTGCCAAGATTAAGAGAGAGACCTGTGCATGTGGTGTCGAAGCAGAAGAGGACTGTTACTGGCAAATTGTCTTGCCATCTGTTCCAGAGGAGAAGGAACTTAGTTGATGAGTTAATGTTACTGGGATATCCGACTGACCATGTGAAAAGAACAGGGTATTTGTGCAATTTAACACTTGTGTTGAGCAAAGCCTTTGGAGACCTTAGTCCAGGGATCCGCAACCTTTTAAAACCATGAGCAACATTCAAAAGTAGGAGGAGTTGGGGAGCAACACTAGCATGGAAAAATGTTCTTGGGGTGCCATATAAGTGCTGTGATTGGCCATTTGGTAGCCCACTTGAGGCTCTGTTTGGCAATACACCTGGTTTTTATACAACCAAAACTTGCCTCGAAGCATGGAATCTAAAAATAAGCACCTGCTTTGAGGCCACTTAGAGCAATATCCAAGGGGTTGGGGAGCAACATGTTGCTCACGTGCTACTGGTTGGGGATCACTGCCTTAGTCCATTCAAAAATCCCAATGAAACATCTAATAGTGGTTTGCTGACAACTTTCTAATATTTGGAGTGTGTTCTTGCTATTGCAACCAACCAAGGGAAACCCTAGATGGTCTGTGGTAGTCCTATACATAAGCAATAGAGTAGAGGCAAAGAGACTGTACTTTTCCATACGGAATTACATCCCTTCCATTAAAACCTTTTAGTGAAATTTATTCAGTGAAAACAGTGTGCCACACGAATGTTTCAGGGGCTCTTACTTTCCTTCCTCAGGTTCAGGGCCTGCATTTAAAGGGATACTGTCATGGGAAAAAAAATTTTTTTCAAAATGAATCAGTTAACAGTGCTGCTCCAGCAGAATTCTGCACTGAAATCCATTTCTCAAAAGAGCAAACATATTTTTTTATATTCAATTTTGAAATCTGACATGGGGCTAGACATTTTGTCAATTTCCCAGCTGCCCCATGTCATGTGACTTGTGACTTCAGGAGAGGAATGCTTTCTGGCAGGCTGCCTTCTCAATGTAACTGAATGTGTCCCAGTGGGACATGGGTTTTTACTATTGAGTGTTGTTCTTAGATCTACCAGGCAGCTGTTATCTTGTGTTAGGGAGCTGCTATCTGGTTACCTTCCCATTGTTCTTTTGTTTGGCTGCTGGGGGGAAAAGGGAGGGGGTGATATCACTCCAACTTGCAGTACAGCAGTAAAGAGTGATTGAAGTTTATCAGAGCACAAGTCACATGACTGGGGGCAGCTGGGAAATTGACAAAATGTCTAGCCCCATGTCAGGTTTCAAAATTGAATATAAAAAAATCTGTTTGCTCTTTTGATAAATGGTTTTCAGTGCAGAATTCTGCTGGAGCAGCACTATTAACTGATACATTTTGAAAAAAATTTTTTTTCCCATGACAGTATCCCTTTAAGTCACAGTGACCTCATTCATGGCTGTGTATGATGATATCCCTGATAGATATCAGTTATTTTCAGACTACATTGAAGTCAACTGGGATTTTTTTTTGGCACAAAATACATTGGGGTCAATGGCCATTGTGTTGCCATGTTTTTTTCCTGAGAAAAATTGTGGAAATATCCACAGGTGGCAAAATTAAACATTTCACAGTGAATCCATGACTGGTGAAAAATTTCTCTCATCACCTACCGGCAGCAGACCATAATAACTTTGCCAGTGTGGCAGATAACTACATTCTCCAATAGCAACCCTATGGGCTACATTGGGAGCAGATGTAATGCAAGCACAGGCATATTTTTGCTTCTTTCCACATCCAGGTAAGTGGAGGATTGGATGAGATTTGCCTCTGCCTTTCTCAGCTTGCTTATTGTCTTAAAGGACAAGGAAAGTCTAAAATAGAATAAGGCTAGAAATGCTGTATTTTGTATACTAAACATAAGCATAAACTTACTGCACCACAAAGCCTAATCATCATCCTATTTAAAAAAAAAGAACTCTTATTTCCAAAAATCCTTGTGCAGAACATAGACATTTACCCCTTCTAGCACTTGTTAGTGCTGGTCACATGCGTAATAATTAAAGTATTTACTACCAGTGAAACTGTCTGTAGCCAAGATGTGTAACATTTTATCATACATGGTGCATTCTTGCTTTTATTAAACAAATATTATTTCAGCTTTCTCTATATTACTGCTGATGTCCAACTCTATAACTTATTTATATTTTTGAAATACTTAATATTGTTGAAATCATCTGAACTACAGATTGTGCAATCATGTCATTATGATGGACTGATACACAGGCATAAACTTTGGTTAAAAGCAACAGTATTTGCACACAATTAAATATATCAGGAAGTCGAGTGCCCATGAGAGAAGAATAACTGCTCAGAATGTGAAAACTGGGGTTTCATCCAAAGATGTAAACATAATTATAATTTTTAAACAAGGGAATTCATCCATTACATTGCTACTTTTGATATTGTGAGAGCTTCATTAAATGTGAGGATAAAGTTCAGCCAATTCCTTGTGAATTTATTACTGTAGTGTAATGTTTTACCATGAAAGCCTTCATATAGTTTGAACTACTTATTTAATATAATATCATGAAACCTATACAGTGTTGCCAACAATGAAATATATATATATATATATATATATATATATATATATATATATATATATATATATATATATATATATGTATATATATATATATATATATATATATATGTATATATATAATTTCATGTGTGTGGGGAAGGAAAACTGCAAGTTAATTGTGCATTGGCTTTTGATATTCCATATTGTCAGTCCCGTTGCAATATCGTTACTTTACCTGTATGTTACTTTTATATTTATTTATTTACTTTATTTGCTCTCATCTGGCATTTCATTGAGAAGTTGAAGTATTTCCTTGCATATTGGAAGTGGTTGATGAACCTCAATTTCCATTTTATTCTAGTGAGTAGGTTGAATTACTTGTGTGACCAGTGAGCTCTAATTTCAGAGGCGCTGTCGCTTTATATTCTGTGATTATCACTGGCACATTTGTATAGGGTGTTTTTTATTTACACATCCACATATTACACCATAATATCCTTTTGTGTGCTTCCTTGTAGCTTGTCTATTAGTACAGTCTTTTTTTGGAGCCTGGACAAAGAGAAAAGGAGTCTGCAGACACTTCTTGCTAATTTTTAAATTGGAGGACCACATTAAGCACTAAATCTACACTTATTTTAGTACCGTTACAATTGAGCATGACTTAAAATACAATTGCAAGAAAAGCATTTCAGTTAGGTTAGAAATATATACTGGTAGATTCAAAACTTACTATAAGAGGGATGTTTTCTTGGTAGAATCCAGTTGCTCTGTTTTGTAAATTCATTAGGAAATTAAGAAATTACAGTTAATCAATAACGTAAATAAAATGTCAAGTGCCAAAAAAGTACATTTGTGTCACAATTCTTAAACATTTTTAATTTGAAAAAAACATTTGGTAAATAAAAAGGAAATCATACCAGGGTGAAATATCCCAAGATAACTATTAAGTAAATTGATTTCTATCTAATCTCTAAGGAGACCACCAAGTGGGAGAAGACAGGAACCCAAGGGCCATGGTGTAAAATCTTACCTTGCTTATTACTGTATTTTGTAAGACCACAAACCCTTAGAGAGAAGATGTCTACTATTACCATGGCATTACTTCAGCATCAATAATTTTGGATAAAAGTTGTAACATGTTTTTAATAAGGCAAAGGATCTTGCAACACAAACACACCTTTTTTTTTGGCAATTGACACTTTCATTTGTTGATCAATTGTAATTCTTTGATTCACTATGAACTAATAAATCAGAGCACTTGCACTTTAATTGTATTCTTACAAGGTAAAAAAACACTATAAGAGGTTCTATGTCTACCAATGTAGAGTTGAGCTACTCCCTCAGTGGAAACCTTTTTCTTGGAATTTAATTACCATTTTCAGTAATCCTTGCCCTTTTATTCCCCAAGTACAGGTTAGAAAAATACACAGGAACACTGCAAATGTGCATTCAGATTCACGATAAAGAAACAATATTTCTTTAAAAGTTCCTTTAAAGATTCAAATCTCTGTAAAGAGAATATCTTATTAACTTGAACAAAAGCAATTCAAATAGTCAGAATTAGGCATTGGGTACAGCAATAATAAATGCTACTTTCTACGTGTGAAATTAAGGGACAGAAGTATAAGCGACTTTTTTTATTATAAATAATGTATGAAATAAAAATCTCATTAGCTTCTAAAGAAATAATGTACTTTATAGCTTTATATGCTTATGAACAATAGGTTTATTGTTTTGCAAGCAAGAGTGTTTCCATTTGCTGCAGTTGTTTTTTTTATCAGAGTTCACTTGGAGCACACAGTAATAAAAAGGTCCCAAATTTCTGTCATGTGACATTGAAGCCATGAGCAAGATTAGATTTGCATTGTTGCTAACTGTGCTATAATTCAAGGAATGTTCTGTTATTCCAAGATTGCATTTGTAACTGCAGTTGTCCATTTTAAAAAATAAATTGTAACCGTTGTGAGAATATTACATATTGTCAGTGAGCAAATTTAGCCAATTCCTCCCCCCTTCTTTTGCCAATACATTTACACAGCTGCACAGTAAGCTGCCTTCATTTTTGCTCTAATAGTTCAGGCCGGCTTTGGCCACGTCTGATAATAAGGATGTAGGGTCTAAATGGTAGATTATACTTAAATGCCAAGTGATTGGCCTTTATAATTAAAATTCTGCAGTGCTTGAAATAAGATGTGTATGTGTAGGACTGACTCCTATTGCACATGTTAAAAGCTAGGGGTGGGAAGGGGAAAACATTTTTTACTTCCTTGTTTTGTGACAAAAAAGAATGCAATTTCCATCCCGGCCCTAATTTGCATATGCAAATTAGGATTCAGATTCGGTTAGGCCAGGCAGAAGGATTCGGCCGAATCCGAATCCTGCTGAAAAAGGCCAAATCCTGGCCGAATCCCGAACTGAATCCTGGATTCGGCGCATCCCTATTTAGAAGGATCCAATTTACTAAAATTCACACAAATTCCTGAAAGTAAGAAGGTGTTTAACTAATTTTTAACACTGCTGGACTGCTAAGCCCAAGATATTAATAAATATGACACTAAAATGAAAACGACACAGCGCCTCCTGGATTTCTTGGCCATGTTACAACTAGCTTTTTACAAATACAATAAGGCAAATATGTAAGGCAGAGGTTCCCAACTTTTTCTTATCCATAATCAAAATTTGAATGTAAAAATATACAAAAATGCAAAAACATCCTGGGGGTGCCAAATATGGGCTGTGATTTGCTATTTGGCCTATATGAATGTGCAGTCTACAGGAGACTTAGTTTGGCAGTACACATTGATTTTTGCATTTAAAGTTTGCCTTCAAGCCACAAATGAAAAAATAAGCACCTGCTTTGAGGCCACTGGGAGTAACATCCAATGGTTTGGAGAGCAGCACGTTACTCTTGAGCTACTGGTTGGGGATTACTGGTGTAAGGTATACTGTATATACTGAGCTAAATACTTGCATTACATAAGATAAAAACAATGAAGAAGGTGTAGTGGCCCTTGACGCTTTCATTGGCGTGCAAAACATGCAAGCAAAGCACAGCACTAAGGCAACCTGAATTAACCAACGATGGCAATTGGAGTTTGTGAAAATCATGGCTCTTGACTATCAATGAAACTATGTATATCCACAATATTCTTAAGACTTTACCATGCTGTGGCCCTAGGTCTTCATAACAATTGAAAAGATATAGACATCCAAGTACAATGCACAATGAACATTTAAAAAGACCGTAGATGTAAAACAATTTGTTTTACTTTTTTTTCCCTTTTATTTCTAAATCTATACATCTCTACCAAATTGTAAAGGTCAGGATAGGTTTGGGTGTTTTGAAATGCTGACTGGAAGCGGTTTTTTAAAAGGTCAGGATGTCATGTAGTTTCAGAGTTATGGACGTAGTAGTTTCACGAGTGCCAGTAACCCCCCCCCTTTGTGACAGACATTTTGTGACGTTAAGACAGCAGGGGGGCTGGAAAATGAAAGGTATCTGTTTGTTTTGCTTTTCAGCCGAACAGCAAACTTGCGGTCAATCCCCATGCAGCACTGCAGTTAATATAGAAGGATTTTCTAAATAATAGTCATTCCATTCTTCAGAGTGAAAATGGTTTCAACGAGAACTAATTGTATTTAATCTTTTAACTGGTTCCTTGTACCCTGCCATCTATTTACCTTGTTCTGTGTGATAACTGCATACAGATATACTTCCTGCCAGTGAAGAGTTTGTACATTTTAGGGAATATAATAAGATTTACCAGAAAAAAAATACAATTTAGAATTTTTTTGTGGTATTTAACACTTTGAGAACCTGTAGAACCATGTACACCAGCATATCAAACATTTTATATTTTTTGCCATTGGAGAGTTAAAAAATAAAACTTCTTACCAATGAAGTAATTATATCGTGCCGAAAAATAGGCCATGTTCATGCAGATCTTTAAAACGGTGCAATCAAAGTTCACAAGGTAACAATTGTATAATGAAAAATATAACACATAAAGAATCATTTATGGCCATAAGTACTAAACTACATAAGTGCAATTGCCAGAAGTTACCAATCAGAACTTTGCTTTAATTTTCTACCTGGTAGTAGATTGTGAAGCAGGGTAGGACTGGGCTGGTGGGACACCATGAAAAAACCCAATGGGCCCTGTCAGCCCAGACTCACACCCTGCCCTTGCTGCCCCATGCCTCCCTTTCCAGCCTTGGTCAAGGTACGCATGGGGGGCTCTTCAGGCAGCAGCCCTGGTGGGCTCTGGGCCCTCCAGTCAGACCCTGTGGTGAAGTGGCAATGGCTGCTGGATCATATGTGCAAGGTCTGTTGGAAATGTTCTGTGTATTTATACGCCTTTCTTTCTTTACAGAGTTTTATAAATAGGTCCCACATAATTCACTGTATAGAGTCTGGATATATTAAGACATAGTGACAAAATCCTCCTCTGCACTTTAAATGAGCCTAATTTGGACATCGCAGATCCCCCAAAAAGAGCAGGGTTTATTTTTTTTTTCCATAATACACACTCTAACACACTAGGGATGCACTACATCTATGATTCAAATCTGAGATTCAGGCAACCTTAAAACTTTTTCGCATTTTTTGAGTGTGTTCTGCTGAACTGAAATCAGAACTCTTTAGGGGTTATTCATGGCTTGGAGGGGACAGAAAAAAACAGGTTGAAGCCATCATGCTTTGAACTCTGCCTGGTTGTGAGTTTATGTGGGTGCAGGTATTTGCTCTACAGAGTGGAGGTCTAGAGTACCTGTGCTTCCCCATGAGTATAGCCCAACCTGTATTTGGCAATGTTACATTCATGAAGGGGGACTGGGGAGGCACATAGACATCCTGACCCTTAACATAAATGTCAGATGATCAAGAGTGCACAGGGGTAAGGGCAGGGTTGCCTTGCACCCACCAGAGCTGTGATCCCTACCTTGTGCAGGAATTGTAATAGTGTATAATAGTGATGTGCAGGTCGGGGGTTTCCCGACCCGCACCCGACCCTAACCCGCTCGCCTTCAGCCCGCCCGCACTTACGGGTTCCTTTTGTAGACCCGCGCCAACCTGCCCCGCAGACGACGTCACAAAAGGGGTGACGAAAAACGGCATTTGAAGGTGGTGGGTGGGGAGAGCAGGAGAAGAGCTCAGCCTGCACCCGCCACCCCCGAAGAGTGTGAGGCGACCCAAACCCATCAGCCCGCACATCACTAGTTTATACGTTTAGATTGCTTGAATAACAACATAAAATAGTATTTGGAAATATTTCTTAGGGTGACAGGTCCCGTTTAATTGGAATCCTGTTAAGGTTCTCATCTAACAGGTTTTCAGTTCTATAAAATCTTAAGAGGAAAACCCAGTAACCTTCATTGTCGACAAATGACTGCCAAGTCTTGTGAATATACGCATTAAAAATATACAGTTTGTGCACTGATTGAAGATGGATTGTGCAGCCCTTCTACCTGGATTCTATAAATGTGTCTATGATTTTTAAAATCATCTGGTACGCTTAACTTATGCCATTCATTAAACCAATGAGATATTCAGGTGCTCAATATGATGTGCCCTTTGGCATTCTAAAATATGGTAAGGGCACCATACTGTAGCTGCAAGTGTTCAACTTCTCCATTAACTATATTTTAATGGGAGCTCCATCTTGATGGATCACAATCTTTTTTTTTTTCTCTGGCCCTCACATATTTATTACAGCCAATAGCAAGGCCCCATTCATTCAGAGCATCACTATAACCATTACATTTACACTGCAAAGTAGAGCTTAACCAAATCTGAATGAAAGCATGTGTCTCAGAAGCACAAAATCTTACAAGACTGAAATCAAGAGATATGTTAGTATTAAATGAGAGGAAACTGGCAGATAGGGATCCTTTGAAGGACAGTGCCAGATATGGCCATTCATGTGGAGCAAAGGGTATATTTGGGCCTATGAAAATTGTAAGTGAGAAACCCTGGATCTATGGAACAACTGTATAAACAAGAGCATTGCATGATTATATTTTGAAAGGGATCTAAACCTAAACAGAAAATATAAACATACTGAGAGTGCTTCCCTAAGCATTTTTGTAATACAAATGAACTATTTTTCATTATTTCTCAGATATGGTGCCACTAATACCATTTAGAGCTTCAGTGTCAGTGATCTTTAAAGGACCCACATGATGCAGCAAATGGTTACTTGTAGAAAGGATAAATCTGAGGGACGATGCAGAAAATCAGAATGGAGAGTCTGGACTGACTAGAACCCAAAGTTTAGGTTTGCAAATTTAGGCTTTGACACTGACCAGACCCTAAACTGGGTCCAGTATTCATGTTCATTCTATAGAACTAGCATAAGACTTATACCTAACTCTCTTTGCAGGACGAGTTTTTTCTTTACTTTTTTTTAAGATAGGGACTGTTCAGTGTTTAATTCTGAGGTTACAGTTTCTTCTCCCCCTTCAATTAAGGCAGGGAACCGCAACCTTGTGAACCCGTGAGCAACATTCAGAAGTAAAAGGAGTTGGAGAGCAACACTAGCATGAAAAATGTTCTTGGGGTTCCAAATAAGTGCTGTGATTGGCCATTTGGTAGCCCCTATGTGTATTGTCAACCTACATTGAGGCTCTCTTTGGCAGTGCACCTGGTTTTTATGCAACTGCAATTACTGGTTGGGGATAACTGAATCAAGGGAATCAGCAATGTCATAATAATGCAAGGTATTAAAGTTAGTCTACAAAGAGTGCTCTGCCTCCATCTGCATGCCAGGTTGGAAAATCAGGAGCAGACAGATAAGTCTGCAGGGTCTAGAAATATGCCTTCTTGCAGGGCTGGCCTTAGGTCTATTGGACCAATTGGGCCCCACACCAGAGGACAGCATGGATAAGAAGTCCCCCAGCACATAACGCTGAGAGGTTCAGCCTGACCCCAACTCTGATAGGTTCCAAGTAGACACTGGCACTCACGACTGGTTCAAGCATATTTATTTGCTTGACAAAGGGGTATAACCCCGAAACCTTGCACATTTGCAAATATATATACAAGGGTTTATCCCTGCTTGAACCATGAGTGCCCGTGTCTACTTGGAACATATTTGTCTAGGAGGTTGCCGATCCCCCCAACACTGTGCACGACAGTGAAGGCCAGAGTGTGCGAGCGGGCCATACTACCCAACTCTGATAGGCCTAGCCTGTCCCCAACTCCATAGGCTCAGCACACCCCTAACTCTGATAGGCCAGCCAACCCCTTACTCCATAAACCCAGCCTGCCCTACTTCCATATGCCCTGCCTGCCCCCAATCCGACCAAGCCCACTCCCAACCTGAATCGGCCCAGCCTGCTCTCTCTCTCTTTCCTGTCCCTGTGTGTCCTTTTTCTATCCTCTCTCTCTTACCCTGTGTGCCTGTATTTCCTCATTCTCTCTTGTCCGTGTAAAAAAAAAAAGGCTTTAGTTCCTCACATTTTTATGCAATCTTTTTGTTCAACCCACTGAATTAAAGTTGAAAGTCTGCAGTTCAACTGCATCTGAGTTGTTTCATTTAAAATTCATTGTGGTAATGTACAGAACCAAAATTAGAAAAAAAAAGTTGTCTGTCCAAATATTTATCTACTGGATAGAGCAATCGTAACTTTTGCTTTCGATGAAAAATAAAATGTACCTTCTAAAGAAAAGAATCTTTGTGTTAAAAAGTTCTGAATGGCAGGCAAACTACTTTATTTTATCCAGAAGGGAGTCGTCTTGGCTCCATAACATTTCTAATTTGATATTTGGACATGATTTTGTTTATTTCGTTGCAGCACTGTAGCCATTGTCATATATACTTTCATACTATTCTATTCAATTGTTGGAGCTTGCAAATTACAAAAACAATTCCCTGATCACACCTGGCAACTCCATCTTTTTGTCATGCACAAGAAAAAAAAATAAGAAACCATTGTACTGGAGCAAGAATTGCCATATGAAAAGGCATGCCTGAAAACAGCTGCACCCCCGATCTTAATTAAATAATACTCATAGCACATTGTTTAAATGAGCAAACACATTGTCATTATGTTCTGGAATTGCAGAAGAATTACACTTCCTTACATTTTATAATTAAACAGGTCAAATCCTAGGTGCGCTTTATGAAATCATTTTAGATTTAATTTGCACCTGTGGTTCCTTGTTTGAACAATGCACTGTAGAAATTAAATATTAGTTTTAGCACTCATAAGGATTGCAAAACAAACATTTTACTTATTGGGCCTGTGTCTTTCAGTATGTAAGGTGGAGAACTTCTAAATCCTTTAACAACCAAGTCATTTTTAGCTCACAGCATGTGGGGAAGCAGTACAGGGAAATGCTCATTTAAAAGGAAAATAATATTTTTATAGACTAATTTACTTTAATAATTTACTTTAACTTTCTTAAATACAATATTTTTAAAGACTTTTTTCTCAGACTTTTTTAGGCTTAGGGGCATGTGCCGCAGCTGTCAAACACTGTGCAAGGATACTGCTCCAGTCCAGCAAAGTTAGTTAGTAGCACTCTCTATGCAGGTACTTACCAAAAGCCTCCTGAGCTGTTGGCCCTGAATTGATCCTCTGATTAATGTTGGATCTGACATAGGAGATGCTGGCAACAACCTTACTCACAACGTGTTACTGCAGAAAAATCAATTGCATGTTATTTCCTAAATCCCTAGGTCCCATTATAATAATAGTTTGCTTATTTAATTTATCCTATTTCCCATAAGGAATCGGTTTAAGTTTTGAATCTTGGAGGCCCACTAAGGCACAGTACTGAACTGTGGTACTTAACTGTGGAGTGAAGCAACCTAAAAATGTAAGTCCAACTGCCCAAAGAGTTCTTTATACAGTATGGTTACTGCCTGCTCCCATATAGATTACTCTCAGTAGTCCTTTAAGACACCAAAAAATTAAAACAAGATATAACAGGGATGGCACTGCTGCAATACTAAGAAATGCATTTGCTATCAGCATAATCTTAAAACCTACATCTTAAATACATGTGCAAACTATTGGTTACATTCCTACAGTAAGATGCTGGACAGTGGGGGGGGGCAGTAGATGTGATGTATTTGGATTTTGCCAAAGTGTTTGATACTGTGCCCCACAAACGACTGCTTTCTAATCGAAGGTCTTTTGGGCTTAATGAAATCATTTGCACATAGATAGGAAACTGGCTACAGGATCGGGTACAGAGGGTGGTTGTTAATGGGACATTCTCTGCTTGGAGTAAGGTTCTTAGTGGGGTCCCTCAGGGCTCAGTATTGGGTCCACATTTATTTAACTTGTTCATTAATGACTTAGGGGAGGGTATTGTAAGTAATGTATGAGTGTTTGCAGATGACACAAAACTATCCAGCCCAATTAATTCCATCCAGGATGTGGCATCCTTGCAACAGGATCCTGACAATCTGGGCAGCTAAATGGCAAATGAGATTCAATGTTGATGAATGTAAAGTCATGCACCTGGGATGTAAGAATATCCAAGTCACTTATACCCTTAATGGGACTGCACTAGGCAAATCCATTATGGAAAAGGAGCTTGGAGTCCTTGTAGATGATAAACTTGGCTATAGCAAGCAATGCCAGTCAGCAGCATCAAGGGCAAATAAGGTATTGAGTTGTATTAAAAGGGGCATAAATTGAGGGGAGGAGGGGGTCATTCTTCCACTTTATAGAGAACTGGTAAGGCCCCATCTAGAATATGCCATACAGTTTTGGTCTCCAGTGTTTAAACAGGACATTATTGAATTAGAGAGGATACTGAGAAAGGCAACTAAGCTGGTAAAAGGTATGGAAAATCTTAGCTATTAAGAAAGACTGGCCAAATTGGGGTTGTTCATACTGGAGAAAAGGTGCTTAAGGGATGATATGATAACTATGCATAAATATATAAGGGGATCGTATAATAATCTCTCTAATGCTTTATTTACCAGTAGGTCTTTCCAGCTGACACAAGGTCACCCATTCCGATTAGAAGAAAAGAGGTTCCGCCTAAATATTTGGAATGGGTTTTTTTACAGTGAGATGTGAAGATGTGGAATTCTCTCCCTGAATCAGTGGTACAGGCTGATACATTAGATAGCTTTAAGAAGGTTTCGATGGCTTTTTAGCAAGTGAGGGGATACAGGGCTATGAAAGATAGCTCATAGTACAAGTTGATCCAGGCACTAGTCCAATTGCCATTATGGAGTCAGGTAAGAATTTTTTCCCCCAAATTGGAGAGGCTTCAGATGGGGTTTTTTGCCTTCCTCTGGATCAACTGCCAGTTAGACAGGTTAAAAAAGTTAAAAGGTTAAACTTGATGGACGTGTGTCTTTTTTCAACCTAACTTACTATGTTACATGTTACTTACTATGTACAGAGTCACCATCAGAAATTGTGGGGTCCCGTATAAGTTATTGATATGGGCCCCCCATGAATACAAGTATGCAGTACCAAGCTTTTGCCCCCCCCTTGTGTGTGTTACACACATGATCAACTAGCAGGTAGGTGGGTTTTGCTAGGACAAAAGGTTTGACCTTATTGGATGTATTTTTTCCACCACAGCTACTGTGATACAAATCCACCAATCACTTTACTGAAAATCAGGGGTGTAACTATAGAGGAAACAGGCCCTGCAAATATATAGGAAGCCCCATGGAACTGATAAGCAGCTGCAATATATGTTCATGAAAAATGAACATATATTGCCAAAGTTCTTATGCATGTGCAAAGCCACAAGACAATGGACTTACAGAGAGAGGATGGGGAGCACCAATGGGTTGGAGTTTACCAACTTCATGTAGACTTCATTTAAAGCTTGGTTTTAGATTTTGAGGTGGAAAAGCTAAGTCATATATTAACATTTTTAAAATATTTAGAAGCAGCAGGTAATTTTTCTATCTTTATCCTATTGTGTAGTCATTTATAAAAGTCTGGTGGAACAGGCATTTTTATTTTGCAGAAAGGAAGTCATTTCAGCAGCCTACAGTCTGGATACTGTTTAGCTTTTTTATTTTGCCCTTAAATGTTTGTGCAACTGATGTATTTTGCTATAAAAAGTAAAAAGTAATTTTTTAAATGAACTGAACTTTATATACAGCATGAGATCTATTGTACACCACCAACTTGACATACAGCTAATTACGGTATAAGCATAAAAGGTCAAAACAAATAAATGAGTCCATCACATCATGATACACAAATACTTCATACACATTTCATGTCTCTTGTTTTGCTTGGAAAACAGCTGCAGGTGTCTTCTAATTATATCCACATTTCCACAAACAACAACTGGCTTATTTAATTTGCTGCATTTGGTATGCATTCTCCAATAATAGCAAAGTACTTTCATTACACATTTAGCAGACTTTCCAACATTCAAGCTACTCAATTAATACATTATTTACAAGTTAGAGGTTATTAAAAACAGATTCTTAATTTACTAATGATTAAACAGACCCCAGGCATTATTCCAATTTGTGTTTGTATTGAAAACGGAAGTTGGAACTAGGTGATAAAAATGTCACATATTCGAACGTTGCCTGTTCCAGATGAAGATTTCCCTGGTTATTTATTTATTTTAAAGAATACCTGTCATAAAGTGGGAGGGAACAAAGTAGAATAAAAAGTAACAACTCAGGTGGTGGGTTTTAGCAAGTTATTTGAGAAAGTGGCCTGTATTTAAGTCAATATTGGCTCCAAAGTGCTTAAATGGTTACCAAATCAAGTTGTTTTTTTCTGATCCCTTTAAAGTGCAGGTGAACAAATGAAAGTGGTTATAAAGATTTCCTCCACTTTTTAAAAAACCTAAAATATTATCAGCTATACCACATGTTGCTCAACAAACCCCTTTACAGTTTTGGTTTTTGGCTTGGAGGGAAGTTTTGGACACTTATGGGATTATGTAATAAAAGTGTACTTTATGTGTACTTAACCTTGATGCTAAATAGCCCAAATTAGGTTGGGAGCATCTACCTTTGTACCTATTCACATCTAGAATGCCCCAGTGGAAGCCTGACCAATTTTCTTGGGAATAAAATGTTTACTTTAACAGTGGTGAAGGTGAGAACTATTTAATGGTCTATGTCCAGCCTGATACATATTTAAATATTCAGATTTATAAAGTTGGGGATTAGTTTGGGCTAGTTTTATGAATAATGTACATTTTCACTTTTGGCAGTGAAATGCTCTTGTTGGTACATTTGTTACAATAATATGGCCGTGAATTGTGCGCCACCTTGGGCATATCTATTATGTACCAGGGTACAGGGACAGGGAGGGGATCTGTTTATCTAGAAAGCTCCAAATTACGGAAATGCCATCTCACATAGACTCCATTTTATCCAAATATCCCCTTTTCTCTATAAAACAGTTCCTTGTACTAGATCCAAACTAAGATATAATTAATCCTTACTAAAAGCAAAACCAGCCTATTGTTTTTTCAATGTTTACGTAATTTTCTAGCAGACTTAAATATGAAGATCTACATTACAAAAAAATCACTTATCTGGAATAGGGATGTAGCAAACTGCCGATTTGGTGTTCACGAACGCCGTTCGCGAACACCGGCAACAAATGCGAACGTTCGCGAACAGTTTGCGAACTTCGAACACCCGCTAAAATCGTTCGATTCGAACGATCGAAGGATTTTAATCGTTCGATCGAAGGATTTTCATTCGAATCGAACGATCGAAGCCATTCGATCGAATGCTTTTCATTGGATCGAATGCTTACAATCGTTCGAACGAATGGAAATCGTTCGATTTTTAGCGGTCGAAGGAATTCGAATGGTCGAACGATCGAACGCGAACTCAAAATGCGAACGTTCCCAAACGTTCGCGAACATTCGGCGGACGCGAACGGTCGAAGTTCGCGTGAACTAGTTCGCGGGCGAACAGTTCGCTACATCCCTAATCTGGAATACCCCAGGTTAATAGGATAATAGGATAATAGGTCCAGAAGCCAGGGAATCGAGTAGTAGAGATACCCGGGACCGAGCTGGGGCCTGAACTGCAGGGCAGACTGCTGAGCTGCAGGGAGACTGCTGGCCTGGTGACGTGGGGCACCTCGGGGGAGACTGTGGGCCTAGTGGCAGACAAAATGGACTACATTCGACTCCAGCGAACTACCCAGCGTGAATTCAGAGACTTCTGCATGTTCGTATTCACGGAGACATGGCTAGCAAAATAGTCCTGGATGCTGCCATTTAACTGGATGGGCTAGTCACGGTTCGAGCTGCTCTGAGCGGTAAGAATCATGGTGGTGGTCTGTGTGTTTCTATCATTCCTCAGCATCTGATAGAAAAGCTGAGCCTGCTTGGACTGAACACCTCCCTCTGCAGTTGGATTCTGGACTTCCTGACCGACAGACCTCAGTCAGTCAGGATTGGAAACATCATCTCCAGAACCACCACACTGAGCACTGGAGCCCCGGAGCCCTGTGTGCTTAGTCCTCTACTGTTCACTCTGCTGACACATGACTGTGCAGCCACGCACCGCACAAATCACATCATAAAGTTTGCTGATGACACAACCGTGGTAGGTCTCATCAGCAATAATGACGAGTCACCATACAGAAAGGAGGTGCAGCGGTTAACAGACTGGTGCAGAGCCAGCAACCTGTCTCTCAATGTAGACAAAAAAAAGGAGATGGTTGTTGACTTTGGGAAGACTAGGAGTGACCACCTGCCACTGTACATCGACGACTCTAATGTGGAGATCGTCAAAAGCACCAAATTCCTTGGTGTCTACCTGGTGAAGAACCTCACCTGGTCCCACAACACCAGCTACTTAGCCAAGAAAGCCCAACAGCACCTCTACTTCCTGTGCAAGCTGAAGAAATTCCATCTCCCACCATCCATACTCAAAATCCATACTCAAAACCTTCTACAGAGGGACTATTGAGAGCATCCTGAGCAGCTGTATCACTGTCTGGGCTGGGAATTGTCATGGAGTGCAAGACCCTACAGAGGATAGTGAAGACAGCAGAGAAGATCATAGGTGTCTCTCTTCCCTCCATCACGGACATTTACACCACTTGCTGCATCCGTAAAGCCACCAGCATTGTGGCTGATCCAACACACCCCTCACACTCACTGTTCACATTCCTGCCATCTGGAAAAAGGTACCGAAGCATTAGGGCCCTCATTACCAGACTGTGTAACAGTTTCTTCCCCCAAGCCATAAGGCTCCTGAATACTCAAGGACCGGACAGATCACACACATGCTCCATCTGACCTTACTATATGCCACGGAGTTGCACAGCCACTGTACGCCATTGTATAAATAGCCATTGGATAAATAGCCATTGGATACAATTGTTCTCTATGAGCACATCTGCATTTTATCATGTTCTTTATCATGTTCTTACTACTATCATATCACAATGAAACACCTATCATGTGTGACGTTTAGCATTATTTACTTAACATATTACATCTGCTGAGTGTGCACTGTCTTGTCCTGTCCCTGCACTGTGCTGTCCTGTCTTGCAGGAGTTGCATATTTTTGCACTTGCACTTTTGTCTGTTGTCCGGTACATCTGTGTTGTGTGTAGCACCATGGTCCTAGAGGAACGGTGTTTCGCTTCACTGTGTACTGTACAAACGTATATGGATGAAATGACAATAAACTCACTCTTGACTCTCTTGACTCTTGTCTTCTCTATACCTGTATTTAGAACTGTGCTTTTACCTTAAATATTGTAGCTTTCGTGGTTAAAGGTTGTTCCCGAAATGCATTAGGTGTCTTATGCACTCCAGCTACCTACTTTTCAATGGTTGAATAAAAAGTTATTTTTACTTCAAGAGGTGTTGTGCCATCCTTTTTCTCATGTGTTGTATGCTGCAGCTGAGGAGTCCTGCATGATCGTGGATACACCTGGTCCTCGTTAATCCCTCCAGCGCATATTAGAAGGGAAGTTTGGGTGAGTCTGTACCCTACTATTGTGACCATTTTAAGGTTGTGACACGTGCCTGACTAACTATGGAGTCCATGATTCATCTTGTGTGGTCTATTTTAATATATATTGTAGGTGTGTTTTTATCTGTAGTTTTTTTGTGTTAAGATTCAATAAATGTTTCATTCTAATCTTAGTCCCTTTTATTACATATGACGTATTAAAGACAGAGTCTCCTGCATTTTGGCTAGCTACATGGCGCTATAGATATAGTCAATTACAAAACCTGCAGAAATACTTTTTACATTTGAATGTGGCTCATGGGTAAAAAAGATTGGGAACCTCTATGCTATACTAAGCCCTATTTACCAGGAAAAAAACAATATAGTAGACCTGCATTCTCTTTCACAGAATTATATACCTGGTACCAGCAAAAGAAAGCAAGCAGTGTAATACTTTTTGGAATTGTAGCTTTTTAAAGAAGTAAACTTGCAAAGCTAATGGAAACCAAGTTTTTTTAACTGGTTCCTTAATGAATAATAACAAAAACTATATCTGGTGGCATTTTAAAGTTGAAAGTCCACTTCTGCATGTATAAGTTTGTTTATATATAGCAGACAAAGCTACTTTGATCTAATTTTGTTATGACCTAGAACTTTACCACGGATGCAAAAGTTCAGGGAAAACTGTTCTCAATCTTTCCAAGGGAGTGTGATACTTGTAGTTTGCTCAAGCTGGTTCTTAAGCAAACACATAAGCTAAATGTTTAGAAGCACCCTTATAGATGGATTACTCCTTTACCTGGGCCTTACCTGTATTTCCACAAATCACATTATAGGCTAGGCAGGTTTTGTGAAACTAATTTCTATTGATTAGCAGAGATAAAAAGGTTCTTATTCTTGACTTGTCATGTACTAATGGGAGGCATTTTGAAAGCTTGTGCATAATAACAGCAATGCTTAACCTTTATGTTTGTTCAATAAAAAGCAACATAGAACACAATAAAACAAATTCAGGGTGTTGAGAGTATGGCACAATAACGGTCTTTCATTAAATGGATCCATCAGGACGTTTCAGACTAATTAATTTTGTGTTTATTCAGCTTTGCAAACCTCCTCAGTAGTGTTTCATTTACCATGAAACAGCTTTGCACAAGTGAATTACTTGGGTAGTGACTCAAAGGCATTTAACAATGTCTTTGAAATTTTAAGTACTAACTTGAAGGGATGTTTCATTTTTTCCCCTCATACTGAAAGAGGAACCAAAACTAAGCAGCATAGTGCTGAAACATTTGCCTATTTTCTGCACAGAGCCGAAATGAAACGAGAAAAAGCTGAAGATTATTTACTTTGTTTAATGGCAGAAAACATGTTTTACATGCACAAACAAGTGACCTTAATGTCAAACAACAGTACAGTTTACAGCTATTATTTCAGAAATTGCATAGGTCTCTAGGGAACATCCTTAAGCAAAAGCAGCACATCTATTTGTGGAATATTGTATTATATTATTTCTTATTCAGAATCATTATAGATTCTTTTGGTATCAAGTGATATCTAATTAAAATGTTGGACACTGTCAAATAAACATATCCAACTACTTATTTTTAGTAAAGCATCTTATTAGTAAAAATGTGGTTGTTATAGTAGAGAACAACAATTGAACAAGGTTGACAATACTGTTTTGTGAAATCTATGCAATGTGTTTTTATATTTTTTATTTTCTCCTCTGAATGTTAGAACACAATTGAAGAAATAAATGAATAAAAATGCAACATAAAAGTATAGGAAATTAACAAAACAAATGTTATTCTGGGGAAGTCATTAAGATTAAATAAAGTACCCCAATGTGAATGTAGTTAATTTCAGGCATCATACTGCAGAAGACTTTAGATTTTAGACAGCTTTGAAATATACAGATGTGCATAACATTGTTTTTGTACTCGCTTTATCAGAAGGGCCTCTGCAATTACACCAAAACATACCACTGCTGCTTTGAATAGTTCAGCTGGTGGTGGGTCCTTCAACATTTTCAACTGATGTACAATAAACACCACCGTTAAACCAATAAATAGAACAGATTCTTCCAATGACAAAGCATAATTTTCCATACTGGTCCTTCCTGAAGGTGATACTCAAAGTATAAATAACAGGTCAATTAGTCTATGGACTCCTAACTACTAATGATCTACTAATGATCAACCCTTTTATCTTTATTATATGTCAATATTCATGTATGACACTAGCATGTACAACCTAAATCCTCATAATTTATTGCCTTTTAGTTTGAATTGTATTTAGACATTAACCCTTAATATGAAATAAAACCATTTAGAAACAGTTCTAAATAACATATCTATAAGTAGACTAAAGATAGATACAGTAGATGCTATTTAGAATTTTTTGCCATGACCAAATACATACATATAGGCAGTGTCCATGATGTTAAGATGTGTTACTTTGTTTCCCCAGCATACTCTGAAGGAAAACTAGAAGCTCGTCGATATATATTTCTTATATGTCAATCTTAGATCAGTGCTGGGAATACATAGGATTGTCAAAATTACCCAATATTTCATTGATCAATTGTTTAACTTATACATGTAGTTACTCACATGCACCATATAGTTATTTTTAAATTACAGCACTTCAGCCATATGTTCAATGATCTTCCACTGAGTTGGTAGACCAAATTGTTGTAAGTACTCTCAGATCTCCTGGCCTGTGTTAGGAAAACTAAACTTTTGTAGCTTGTGAAATTAGATTTTACAGATTTAAAGCGAAGTTATGCAAATAATTTGTATATTAAATAGTTTATTAAATGACATAAAGTCACTATTTACTTTTTGACTTCTAACTATGAAATTCTTTTTTGTCAGATAATCAGTTCCCCAATTGGAGTTCTGAGACAATAGATATTTGGTGTTTTCCATCACTTTTTACAAGGTGACAGTCTCCTACATCTCTAATGAAATAAATACATACATTAAAGGGGTATTGTCCCCAAGTCACTAATTAAATAATGTGAAAGATTTAGTTACTTGAGTGGGGGAGCACTGAGCTTACATTCTTCATTGTTGCCCATTTTATGGCCCGATAATGTTTGGGGCTTTAAAGGAGAAGGAAAGCTACGGAGGCATTTTATTGCCAATAGATTAGCTGCAATAGTGCAAGCTAGAATGCTATATTTATTCTGTAGAATGTTTTACCATTCCTGAGTAAAAAGCTCTAGAAACTCTCTGTTTGTTTAGAATAGGAGCTGCAGTATTAATGTGGTGTGACATCACTTCCTGCCTGAGTCTCTCCCTGCTCTGGGCTCAGATTACAGTAGAGAAGGGAGGGGGGTGGGGAAGAGGAGCAAACTGAGCATGCTCTTGCCCAGGGCAATGAGGTTTAAGCTGAAGGCAGGAAGTCTGATACAGAAGCCCATGTGTACACAATAGAAGGAAAGAAATGCAGTGTTTCTTTTGACAGGGGACTCAGAGCCACATTACTTTGGGGGTTTACTGGTATATTTAGATGGACCTTTCTGATAAGGCTTACTTAGTTTTAACCTTTCCTTCTCCTTTAACGTCTTCAGTGGCCACTTAGTGCTTTGAATGCATGGCTATACAGATGTTACTAGTTTGTGGTGGAAAGCTGCATAAAAATTGAGGGGTGGAAATACATCTCACATACTTATATAATGACATTAGTCTATATAAGTCTATAAGTCTATTTAGTTCTAGAGACCTAAACTAGTTCATGTGGCACCAGGTTAGGACCTGCATTACTGTGCAAAAGTGGTAAAAACACACAACAGAGCTGAAATAATTAGTTAATATGCAGATAATCTGAACTGAAGGTTTCGTTATGGATATTGCTATTAGTAAATACAAGATATGAACTATTGATCTATAGTTATTTCACAAGGTGATATGTTTGAAGCAATACAGGAGTTGTGGCTTAACATATTAGGCTGGACACAACCATCTTCTCTTTATCTAGCAGAAGATTGCAGTGGTCCCATAAGTGATGGGTTTCTGTACCAGACCCAAGAGTCTCTTAGCTACTGACTACTGGCTTGGGTCTATTGTGATTAAATATTACAAGTGGTGGGAGCATATCTCCCAAGATGTTACAGTGCCTTTTTGATTAAAGGTGCTAGGAGATATTTTTGGATAATCCCTCCTATCACTTACAGTAGCTACTTTACCATCACTGTCTAACAAATGCCTAAAGGTTTTTTTTGTTACATCTCCAAAATAATACAGATTTGAAAAATAAAGGATTAGGGTCATATTTCTAAAAACCTTAACATTGTTTTTATCACTCAGTATTACCAAGCAGACTTTTCTCAATTGTAGGTTATTTTAAGCCATTCATTTCCCACATGTCACAAATTTAATTAAAGAATGTGGAATTTGACCATTGGCATATTATGGAAGTTATATTTCATAGGCATGTCGTAAAGAAGAACTATTATTGCCATTTAAAAATAATCACTTCTGTAGTATGCAAAGCTATACAAACAGTTACAAGTTAATGAAGAAATCAAAGTCATTAACGTATTTCCAATAAAACAGTTTAAAAAGTGCTTAGCAATATTTCTGAACAGATGGGCTGCACTGGCTATTTTGTCTGTGTGGTAATATGATTTTGGATTGTCATACTTACATTGCTTCATTCCCTGTAGCTTGGAGAGTGCTGGGAGAACTATATTTAAATTAATGCATTTCAATTTCTGCCATTCAGTGGCCCCAGGCACAGTTTTCCTCTCTGCATGGTGATTTACCAAGCAAATAGAATTTCTGGCACCATCTGCAGTCTTTTTGAAAAGCTGCCCATCAGTACATTTTCTGTATTATATCAAAACAGCATGTCACCACTCTGTGGGTAAGCTGGCATCAGTGGTCAGTAGAAATATCTTAACCGTGCCATTTTGGTACTGGAACAAAATGATGCCACATATAGTAGATTAAACCAGTACAGAGACAGAAGGATATTATGTTTATACCCTGCTCTTTAAGGAAAAGATTTTGGTATCTGAAATAGTAGCATTTCTTAGCTAGAAGGGCATAGCCACAGCCTGACATTTATTATTTAATTACTATAAATGGAGTAACTGTAAAATGGAAGCCCCTGCATTTGAACATAACTATAAGGCCACTGAAGCTATCTTATAAAAAACCCCAAAAAACATATTTCCTGCCCTGATTTATATAGGTCCTCAGAACCCCCAAAAATATATTTCTTGCCATAATTTATATAGGTCCTTAGAACAAAAATGTATGGGATATACAGTGGATTTATGTCTCATTTATGCTTTGACAATAATCTCCTGTGTGCCATAACCCCAGACTTTTTTTGGGACTTAGAAAATTTTTTAACTTTTTTTGAAGCAATCCCTATCTACTCTATTGCACTTCACCTGGTCTGAGGTGGCGAAGGAAGTCTGGCGTAAAAGGTAGCATTCAGAATAATTCGCGCGTTAGTGAATTTGCGTAGTTACGTCCGTTGCTCAAATTCGCCAGGCATAAGGGTGCGAAGTAACAGTAGTGAATTTACGCCAGCGTCCGTTAGTGAATCAGCGAATTAACGAAAATGCGCTACGCTGGCGTATTCACGCTAGCGTTAGGTGCTTCGTCGTTTAGTGAATTTGCCCCCCAGTCTCTCTACATGCAGGATTTCTGCAAAAGTCAGTTATTTTGTTAGATTTTGTTTGTATGGGAATCAGTTATTGGAGTGAGTTCTAATACATCTGCTAGGAAAGTAAGCCCTCCCCTATAAGATATATCGGATGTAACTGTCAGTGAATTGGATCCGGCCAAAATGTTAGTCTTCCAAATGAACACTCATTTAGAATCATAAGTCCTGTGAGTGCAGATCTGCAATGTTGGCATTCATATACTGATGGACTGCACCCAGACTCTGTTCTTTTACTTTACATATAAGTGACTGCATTCAGTAATTATATATATGAAATTAAATTACTACACCATAAGATGTAGCATTTTACAGCTAAAATCTTTAGAACACCCTGAGTTATACACTAATCTCTTCCCAGCTACAGCGATGTTTGAGCATCATTTAAATCAGTCCCCAGAATGCATCTGCAAATGCACTCTGTTAATTTAGGGATAGCATTTCATTAATTAGTCTTCCTTCTTGTGGCAGGTGTCACTGTGCAATCAAACCCTGGTATATTGCTCGCTGATAAGATGCATCCATCTTCATTACTTGGCCCTTCTTGTCGGCTCTTGCTGGGCTTCCTTGAAGACAGCGTCACTTGGAACTGAAGAATTAAACTTTTATCCAAACCAGACTCTGCTCTTTCACCTCCTTTTTACTCCTTGAGTTGTTCAATCTATTTTCCTTAATGACATCTTATTACCCAACATGGAGATGGGCAGCAAATAATGTAGCAGGAACTGAACTTCTGTGTGCAAGGGAAAAGAATCCCTTCTTAAACGTTTTCTTCAATCAAATGCTTTCAGAATAGATTTTCTGTACTTACTATTTCAAAAGCTATTTTTGATTCGTTTATGTTTTTTTATTTTAAATTAGTCAACCAGATGTAAAATCTCTTATTAAGCAACAAAGAGCAACTGGACAAGTAACACGGTTTTCTCTTCATTTTCAAACACGTATGATTATTTGCAAGCGATAGATTCATGCATGGAAATCTATTCAGTTAGCCTTTAAGCTTTACGGATTTAATTATATGCTTATATATGAACAGGTCATTAAAGCTAGCTTTGTTAGTTTGTGTTTATTGGAATGTAAAACAACCAATTTAAGGTCCAAACCATTAAAAGCAGTCTGAAAATGACATAGTGGCAGGTGACACTTCCACAAAGTAAACTCTGAAACTCGGCACGCATTCCAGGTTGACTGTTAACTCATAAGGGTGCTGGCAGGTATATCCTGCTGCATTTATGAACCATGGTACAATTTTAGGCATCAGTGGTTATTATTGGTAATTCCAACAGTGGTTAAAAGTAAGTTAACACATTCTGATGCACAGTGTGAAAGAAAATATATTAAAACAACTGTTCATTTGAAATGACTGCCCAAGGGAGGCTGTCAAGAACTTTTGCACCATTGAGCCTAACTCTTATAATAGAGTTGAGTCTTACAAACTCAGAAAAGTTAGCATTGCTTTTGCAGGAAGAAATCGTCTGCTTTTATTAATCAAAGAAATAATAGTTTGAGTCACATTCTTAACGTAACTCATATGTAATGTGATATATATAATTAATGTCAGAGATGTATTCAAATGATAAAGCATAGTGTGCAAATATAGAAGGAAATATGTTATAAGACAGGAATTCCTTTTTTTTGTAACAATGGATGTTCACACTTTATAAATATATGAAGTTGGATTAAATTTGGTGAGGGTGCTCCTGCTGGATAATGCTATCTAAAATGGCCCCCATTAAGTTTATTTTATCATTGTTCAAATTTATTCTAAAGAAGAATGATTTAAAATTTGAGATTCCTACAATTGTCTGGGATGGCAATGGAGTCTACAGCACTTTTGTGTACTGGTATAGACCCAACATATACTTGGACACCCTCTGTTTAGTTAATTTAGTGGATATTTTAGGTACTATATTGATGACCTGTTTTTTTTTTCAATATGGTTTGGATCAGAAGCAGACTGATTGTCATCTTTTGATTTAAATTGAATCCCTTCTGGATATTGCAGTGTACAGAAAACAAGGGTGTAGTCGGTTACAAACTAAAATATTTGCTGATTAGATTTTACATCCATACAGTAACATAAAATACCATAGCCTAGACAGCTGTGATCTCTGTTTTCATAGACACATTATTATATATATATCTATCTATATTTCTATCTATCCTGACGATGTGAGTCGAAACGCGTTGATGCACCATGCACTAAAAAATATTTTGATATATATCTGAAGGGTCAATGCCGTGAGTGCTTTCACTTGACTGCTATATATATATATATATATATATATATATATATATATATATATATATATATATATATATATATATATATTTGTTTTATTCTAGAGTCTAATATATTAGCGACCATGTTTGGGTCCTTTTTGACTGATTACAGACCTCAATGACTTTCACACAAAGTTTGGGACCAAATGGCTTTTTCAACATTTGCGCCCTATCGCCAGGCGCATTTTTACCCAGGCAAACGATTGTTACTAAAGTGCAAATGTTACAGAACACTACCTGTTTCACTACCTGTTTTCACCAGATTTACCATTGCTACCTTAGACCTGGTGAACTAATAAAATTAAGCTACATCATCCTCAGTGACATCATATCTGTATGAAGGAAAGTCATAAAAGTTCTAAAAAAAAACTCTGGCGTTTTTTCATATTTTAAAGTGGGATTGCCTTCAAAAGTCCTAACTATAACCTAAGATTTTTTTAACATTTTTTTCTAAACCATTTGAGGGGCATGCCACATTGGTTTTAGGGTGGGCTCATGTCTAGGGCATTAGAGGATCTCTTGTCTTTATTTTGCTTCTTTGGACATCTGAAATAATAAGTGGCCACTTCAAGCATTTGTACCAACATCTCTAATAAAGACGTCTTTACGACACATACTGCATGTACCCGCCCTATTCAAATCGACCTAAGCGTAAGAGTACTAACGAACTTTTACTAGACATAAATGAACGTTAGTGAAAGTTTGCTATAAAATGCTTGTGCTGATGAATTAACAATATCGAAACTTCGCCAGCATTCAGCTACAGAGACACAACTTCGCATTTTAGTGAATTAGTGTAGTGGTAGCGAATTTGAGCCTGGAGAAGTGGCATGAATTGTGGCGGAGTCTTTGCCCTTTAGTGAATTTGCCCCATTGAGTTTACATTTTTCAGAAGCCTCTTGCATTTATTGTTTTTCTTTTCACAATTAATTTCTCTTTAAAATTAAAACAATTATTTTACTACAATTCACAGGGACAAGATGGTTCTGCGGGCACAGACAATAAGAAAATAAATCTTGAATGAAAGTAGCAAGCTCTTTAAAATATGAATGGTTTAAGATCTTTATTTATTTGAAAAGCGAAAAAAAATTTGCATGGCGATGAATGGCTTGGTGCTTTAAAAAAAGAAATTCAAAAGGTGTTTTCAATTACATGATTTGCTGTATACAAAGTACTGTACATATTATCAATATTGTTTCATCTTCACTGTGTTCAAGATTTAAGGTCTTATTAGTTTCTCATCTTTTGTATCAAATAAGTCAGAACCAGCAAATGTTTTATGCTATTCGGTACTACAAATAGAATATAACTACTTGCTTTAAATGTATGAAGCAATGATTTGTCTCTTAAGGTAAGCCCTCTCTGGAGCTAATGTACTTCTATTGAGAGAATGGTACATTTACTGTGAAAGCATCAATGCAATGGAAAATAAAAAGACAAAGACTTTGTATTTTAGCGTGAAAGCACAAGCGACAATAATGGAGGTCATATATAAAGGTCCTTTGCAATCAGAAGGCTTCACCAAGTATTTGCATTTTCTCTCAATCATTTATGAGTTATAAAGTAAAAGTAATTTACAGGATACTTTATGTGATTGGACAATGTTGAATATAATGTATAAAATGAAATAAACGCAATACCAGGTCAAGGGAGAATTTTGAAAGTTAAATGCTGTTAAGAAGGTTTATGGAAGAAAATATAACACAGCTTGGCAAAGTACTAAAAGAAGATAAATTGAAAAAGTCCATGTGTTTTAGAGCTGGCAATAGCTGAGTTTGATTTCAAAATAATAGCATGTAATAAGCAGGGGCATTACAGAAATGAGCACTGGATATGTTAGCACAATACCCTGATTCACTCAGTCGCAGGCCCTATTATGCGTTATCAGGACTATGATTGAGCCAACACCAATTTCTTTTGGTAAGCTGTAGTCTTTTTTTATCCTCGTGAAATGCCACAGTTTAGGAGCTTTAGGGTGGAGAGGCTATTGGACAATCTGAGATATTAAATGGGGGAGAGCAGATTTCAGCACCCAGTTGTTAGGAGAGATCCTGTATAGAAATAAGATTTGTTAGACAACTTGATTCATCTATTGATAGGGTTGCCACCTTTCCCGACTCCTTATTACAGGCAGGGGGCGGTCAGTGACATCACAGGGGGTGGAAAGGGGATGGTGCTGTCATGGGGCAGGGCTATGATGTGGTGATTGGCTGTTCTGCAAATTCACTAAGATTTTACTGAACATTACCTCTTTCCCAGAGTTCCCTTTGCCGGCTCTGTTAATTACATCATATTTTTAGTGGAAAACGTTCCAAAAAATGCTGGCGTCTTTTCCTTTTTTCAGAGTGATAGCCTGCAAAAGTCCTTAAATTTGTTTTGAGTAACTGGGTTCCCCCATACATTTTCTAACACATGGTACATTAACTATACAGTAGGCTCATGTATAGGGCATTATAACAACTCTATTTTCTTTATTAAGGTTCCCTGGACTTGTGTAATGTAATGTATTTGCTGCAACATATCCGTCCATTCAACTTTATAATTTTCCGCTGTATGCAAATTAGCCTGAGCTTAGTAAATTTACCCCTATACTTTAAACATGAATAAATCTGCCTCTAAGAGATAACAGGTTTACTCTCTCTGTTACATTATCTTACAAGTATATTAAACATTGATGGCATACCTTATTAATAATAGAGCCACAATAATATAACTTGATGGCCTTTTACATTTTTAAAGTCATTTTAAAATCATGCTACATTCTTAGCTCGTATGTATATGATAAAAGCATGTTCAGAACAACTGAAAAAAGTACCCATTGTAACTGAACATCAAAGAGACCAATGTCGTTTATCAAAGATATTGTTTATCAATTGGTGAGTTGAAAACACTTCAATTGATGTCTGATTAAAAGAGAACTGTTTGTGAATATGACAGAAAATTAACATTATTTGAAAGACAAGTTGTGCTTATTGGATAAATATGGGGATTTATATTTATACATGAAAGTGGTATGGTCGAATTAACTCCAGCTGTGTATATAGCTATGTACACACACATACTCTGACATACATTAAAGGTCAGTTGGATCTTAAGAGCCCTTCACAATTTCATAAAAAAGGTACTTTGTCTTCATTTTTTTTGTAGAATCCATTAAGGTCTTCGTCTTGAGGGTTGAAAAATGCAAACTAGATCTTTACATCTGAAACTGTGAGTAAAACAATATGCAGCCTTGTGGTGTCTCGAGAGAAAAACAGATTGTTTTACTTTTATTTAGTCATGTAAAATGAGAGGAGGACAAAAGGTAGCTGGGTTTGACTTGCAGGGTATACAAAAGTGTGTTACTCTTGAACGTAAACATCTACATTTAACCATCTGTTATCAGCGCTCTCAAACACAGCCTTAATATTATCCTCAAAGGAAATAAGTATCTGGAACATTCTGGTTAGTTTAATGAAAGGTAGTTACACAGGCTTTAAGACATACTGATTTCTCTGCAAGTACAATAACAATCTGTAGGAATCTATTCGAATTTCAATAAAGTCGGACTTTTATAAATGATCTTGTTTTTATTCTTGATGATCTCAAATGATCTTGTTCTTATTCTCGTTATATTTCTACCCAGAAACTTACAAGAAAAACTTACCTTATAGGATCAGGTAGTTGTATATGTCATCTATTAACCATAGTAATGTAACACCTATTTGGGCTGCATAGCACACAAATAGTTAAACTGTCCAGCTAGCAGTAGAAGCATGGGTTACACGCGACTTCACACAACAGGGTCAGGGCCTTCGCCATGTGGAAGTGTTCCCTCTATGGTGTAGTGCAACTACATCCCCCCAGGCTACTGTGCATACAACAAAAGATGGGCGCCAGGAGGTTCTTGCAGTAAAACAGAAAACGGTTTATTTAACTATGCACGAGGCAAGTGACCACAGGTTTAGTACTCACGCAGGAGCTGAGGCAATAGCACATTTCTCACACAGAGCTGCAGGCATTAGGCATTTCTCACAGAGGAAAGGTCTCCATTAGGCATTTGCAGTATTCACACACATTCCCTCCTGGAAGTTGTCAGGAAAGCAGCTTCTACCCTACAGTCCCTGACTGGAGGCAACACATAAAGCCTCTGGGAAGCTACTCCCTTACTGCAAATCCTTGTTGGAGCTTCAGCTGCTCTTTCTCTCTCACCTCTCTGCCTTTCTCTCCTAGAGAGACTATAACAAGTCTGCCCTAGTGCAACTATTCCTCATTCACGGGGTTACCTGGTCCCCGACTTCTTCTTCCAAAGCACATGGGCCTTTCTGGGCCTAGCTGTGCCCAGGCTCCCCTGAGCACACCCAGCTGGATCACCATCCACAGGCCAAAGAGGAAGTGGCCACTCCCTACACACACTATATAGCAGTGTAGCAGGGGAGTGTCATTCTCTCCTGGCAGATCACTCTAAGAAAAAAGGTGGGGGCCTTAAAGCTGCAGGGCAGATTACCCAGTAGGGGTCCCTACATACACCCGGGGGAAAAACCCATTTCGTCCCGACAATGGTTTAAACATCCCCAACATATATCAACTTACAGTACCATCACATCCACTTCTGGTATCCTCTCCTAAGGCATACCTGGTAACAATGGTCACTGTAAAGGAAACACAGCATGCACAATACTGTATCAAACATTTTCAATTGCATAATAAACATTGCAGTTGGTCAACTTTATTACACATCAGCAAAAATACTTCTCCCCCTCCCAAGGGTCCACACAGGCCAGTCCTTGGGTGCAGAAACACTACTCAGCGAGTAGGTGAAGGCAGAAGAAATGGTGGTGGGGATCAATAGTCCTGAATTAGAACCCACTTAGTCCAGCAGTCCTTCCAGCCACAAAAAACAAGCAAGCAGCACTCTAGGCATCTCACTCTGCAGGAGTCCATAGAAGAGCTGTAGCAAACATCAGAAGAATCCATCCTCCAGGTTCTCCTCTTCCAGATCCATGATCCAGGATCACACATGAGCAGGAAATGGCTCCATCCGGGACATCCATCTTCCTCCCATCCAACTGACATCCGCAGGCCTTCGTGAAATTCGGGGCGAACCTCCAAGCCCGAACCCACGGCCAAATACTTCGAAGGAAATCCATACGATTCGAAGAATTCGTACGTTCCGTTTATCCACTTCGAAAAATTCGTACGATCCATTCGTACACTCCGACAAATTCGTACGATTCGAACAAAACAATGCACAGCCTGGTTTTAGGGAATCGAGCCCCACGTTGGGCAGCCAAATGTAACACCTATTTGGGCTGCATAGCACACAAATAGTTAAACTGTCCAGCTAGCAGTAGAAGCATGGGTTACACGCGACTTCGCACAACAGGGTCAGGGCCTTCGCCATGTGGAAGTGTTCCCTCTATGGTGTAGTGCAACTACATCCCCCCAGGCTACTGTGCATACAACAAAAGATGGGCGCCAGGAGGTTCTTGCAGTAAAACAGAAAACGGTTTATTAACTATGCACGAGGCAAGTGACCACAGGTTTAGTACTCACGCAGGAGCTGAGGCAATAGCACATTTCTCACACAGAGCTGCAGGCATTAGGCATTTCTCACAGAGGAAAGGTCTCCATTAGGCATTTGCAGTATTCACACACATTCCCTCCTGGAAGTTGTCAGGAAAGCAGCTTCTACCCTACAGTCCCTCTTCACTGAGGTTCCAAACTGGAGGCAACACATAAAGCCTCTGGGAAGCTACTCCCTTACTGCAAATCCTTGTTGGAGCTTCAGCTGCTCTTTCTCTCTCACCTCTCTGCCTTTCTCTCCTAGAGAGACTATAACAAGTCTGCCCTAGTGCAACTATTCCTCATTCACGGGGTTACCTGGTCCCCGACTTCTTCTTCCAAAGCACATGGGCCTTTCTGGGCCTAGCTGTGCCCAGGCTCCCCTGAGCACACCCAGCTGGATCACCATCCACAGGCCAAAGAGGAAGTGGCCACTCCCTACACACACTATATAGCAGTGTAGCAGGGGAGTGTCATTCTCTCCTGGCAGATCACTCTAAGAAAAAAGGTGGGGGCCTTAAAGCTGCAGGGCAGATTACCCAGTAGGGGTCCCTACAGTAACATGATAATTGTATGTTTTAATGTTTATGACATTATTTCATCCAAGTTGTGATTATAAGATTGAGGCGCAACACAATCTTAGATTTTACTTCAAGTTTACTGCTTATAGTAGCTATTTTATGCTTGGATCAGTTGTTCTGATATTACGCAGTTTGGGTATATCTGTGGATTCACCTGCCCAGGGTTTATTATCCAGGTTATCCATTTTTATATCAGACCAATAAAACCTATTCTAATTTGGGAGCCCATCAAAGTTACTCACAAATTACAAAATGTAATGACAAAGTCAATGTGTGAACTTTCTTAGGGGAAGTGATTGTCATATGGAGGAGATAAATTGAATTATTCAGTTAAGCATCTTGGTGCTGATGTTAGCAATAGACACCAAAGATCAGTTCGATTTTCTCTTGTACTGCTGTCAGAATAGGAAAGCAGTGTTCTGACAGGCAGCAATGAATTATGGGATTAAGACGACTTTTCTCCATGTTTGGGTCAAGTTTTGAAGCCTCAAAGGGAAATTTAAAGTAGGGTATATGTAAAATGTAGTTGTCTGTAAAGGAAAATGCACACCAGGGTTTACAATGGTTTTCACTGATTAACACCTGGAATCCCTGGCAAATGCTCTGTATTATGTTCTATTATGAATCTATTAGAATCTCATTAAGTATAAAACATGGGAGTACTGTCAAAGAACATTGCTGCATTTTTGGGATCCTTTTTTGCTTGTCCTAGATCCAGACACCTCAACGTTGAGTCATCCATATATACATTACTTATTTCAGCATAAATCTGTTTATATTGTACTTGATCAAAAAACTTATATGATGGAGCTGCTGGAGATGGATGGATGGAGATGCTATAAAGAAAAACTATAGAATGCTTGCTTAGTATTAATTGACAAAGCAAAATCTTTGTTTCACTCAACAAGAAAACAAATACATTTAAGGTTATATTTATAAACCTGTATATAATATTTCAAAACTATTTTTAATTTGCACACTATAGTTCTTCAGTGGCCAATTAATGAGATGTGAGACCCCCCCCCTCTAGGCTACTCCTACATGTTTATAAATATTCAACAATTAATCAGGGTCATGAGACCATGATCTAGCTTTTTTAAATTACTATTTGTATTTTCTTTTATATTTATCTGTTCTGCTGGGCCTTGGTGTGGTTGTGACAGGAACAAAATTGTTACCTTCTGGGAGAAGACGACAAAGCAAGTGGTTGTCAGGTGACGTCACAGGCGTGCTGAACCAGAAGTGTTTTAGAAAGCTCAGGCATGCGAAACATCCCACCGCCCTTGCCTAATTTTCTCCCAGTAGCAGGTCCAGACTGAGAATTAAAATAGGCCCTGGCATTTCAGGTACACAGAGGCCCAATCAGCCCACATAGAGGCCCATACAGCCCCCACCAGCCCACTAAATACTGACTTTCTATGGGACCTTATAGCATTATAGCAGCCCCTCATTTGCCAGAACCCACAGATTGCCAGTCGGGGCAGGTACTGTGCACCTACTCTGACCAGAACCAGGCCCAGCAGCGTAGATAAAAATATGTGTTTTTTAAAAAAAATAAAATAACAGAAACAGCTGTATGGGCCCCTAAACATCCTGGGTCCCTAGGAAGGTAGCTACAGTGAATAAATGCAACTAAATATGTAATAAATGAGAACTAGATCTTATGCTGCAACAAAAAAAACCAGCAACATTTAATATGCATTGATGTATGGGTAAATAGGTATTTTTATTTTGAAGCTCTCAGATTAAGAGCTAAAACAAATGTACAGTATCAAGGATTTCTCCTTGGAGATCCATTGACAGGTCTGTGAACCATCAGTGTACATTCATAAATGCTGTGTTTTAATAATGAGGAAGAAGATGCAGGTTGAATACTCTATAGTTCCCAGTACAGGTATGGGATCCGTTATCCGGAAAACCATTATCCAGAAAACTTACAGAATGGCCGTCTTTCATTGACTCCATTTTATTCAAATAATCCAGTTTTTAAAAACTATTTCCTTTTTCTGTGTAATAATAAAACAGTAGCTTGTACTTGATCCAAACTAAGATATAATTAATCCTTATTGGAAGCAAAACCAGCCTATTGGGTTTATTTAATGTTTATATGACTTTCTAGTAGATTTAAGGTATGAAGATCCAAATTATGGAAAGATACGTTATTTGGAAAGCCCTAGGTCTCGAGCATTCTGGATAACAGGTCCCAAACCTGTATTAACTTTTCCAATCAGTGACTTGAGGGGGGGTTCATGGGTGATAATTGTTTGGTTTTGAATTTGACCTGCATGCTAAGGATCAATTGCAAACTCACTGAACAGTTATGTCCTTCAAGTCGCTGACTAACTCAGAGTTAGAGAGCTGCAAAACAGGAAGTCTGGTCATTCCAGCCTTTATACAGTAGATTACATTTTTTAAATTACAAATGCGTTTTTTATTTTGCACAGCCTACATATTTATTTATCTTTACACTGAACTGTTCCTTTAAGGCGAACACCCATCCACAAGATTATGCTGGTGGCACACCATACTTCTATTAAATGCTGTACAATAGTTGGGCAAATCATTCTCTTCCCTTGTGCATAATATGACAACATCAACATAATTTAGATAATTGCCCCACCTAGAAACTAGACCATAATTATATTAGGGATGGGTTCATCTTAGAGGGTGTGCCGCTTTTCCTACCACTATAACTCTGCCACCTTTAGGAATTCACCTGAATTCTAAATTCTGTTACCTTTCATTGCTTAAGTAAATCCTTTAATTTGTCATTTATTTGTAGAATTTCTTCACAAAGTCTGGATTTCTTGATTACTGCCTTTCTCTGAAGTGACTAAATTTAATTTTAACTTTGTGCATATTGGTCCCCCTGCTCTAACATAACTCAACTGGAGATTTAAAGATCTCTACTCCACATTTCTTCCAGGTTTCCTAGCGGCATTTATATCAGAGAAAAAGATCATTTTATATCCCAGCTAAATTAACAGACCAAAGGTTTTTTTGATTTTCGATGCTCCCATTGTGTGCAATCAGAAAGCAATGACAATGATAATCTAAGATCAAAGATGAAATGTTTATTTAATGCCGGTGAGCAGACAATAAGCAACTGATGTCACAAAATTAGGGAAATTTTATTCTGCAATCTACTGTATGCAAAAAAAAAACATATCTTTAGTAGCAACGAGAAAGCTGCTGATAAGTTTATTTACACTTTTAAAAAGGTCTGCCAGTCTCAATTTATCAGTTGCTTTAGTGTGACAATTTATTCAGCTTTCTCTCTTACAAGTAAGGAGCTACATAGGAAGCATGATTGGTGATAGCTTTTCCTCTTCAATATGGTAGAAGAGAGATAACACAGTGCCCAAAAGCTCTATACAGGCCTTTTGTCTGCATTGTCTATTTTCATTACTCTATCAGAACCTTCATTTAATATAATCAAAAAAGCAAGGTAATTGGTTCACTTATCAGTTATCATCACGCTCGCATATTTATCATGTCAAAATTATTTATGTGAATAGCCAGGTTCATCTTGAAGCATTTAGAAGCCTTAAATTTGAATAACTGTTGTGTCAGTCAGGTTATCAAAATTGCAGCATAAGCAATGAGCTTTCTGAACAAAAGAAGCCATTGACAAATACACAGAAAAAGCCTTAGATGGAACTGCCCGAGGCTTCTTGCACATTTCAGCTGCCTCTGCCCCATACACTGGCAAAACACATGGAAATTGTACTCTGCAGATTCTGGTCAGGTAGCAGTATTGTACACAATTCATACAAATATCTATCCCTCCTACTGATCATAGCAATGTTTTCAATATTTCTGTCAAAAAAATATAATCCAGTCTAGAAATAATCCCCCCCTCATACAAGTGGGAGACACACCAGTTTGGGGGGTCAAAATTGGCCACTCTGCCCAATTATATCACTCCTCATCCCTGGCCACCATAAGGCAATAAAGAAAATAGTTTGTGCACTTGAAAATTAGTCTAATTAAGTCATTTTCCTCTGCTCAGGGTTTTCTTTCTCATGGGAAGCCTTATATTTGATCCAGGAAGAAGTGCAAATTAAACTTTCTCACCAGGTTTAAATATTATATATATATATATATATATATATATATATATATATATATATTATAAATTAGACATTAAACATATTCAACATATTATGTTGTCTTTCCTTTATATCAGCATAGAGTTCAATAATTTAAAACACAAACAAAGGTGTCTCTCCTTACAGGTAAAAAAAAACAAAAAGCAGACATATGGTATAGCTCTCCATCTAATCAAAATATAATTAGATTTTCCTTGTGGCAACGTAATTAATAGTTGTGTTAATTACTATCATTACAGGTCTCCAAGTTTAACTTGGTAGTTGAGTCAACTGCTTCAAACAAGCTCTTTTCTGGATTTCCTATTGCACAAGACACATTACAAATGCAAAACTATGTAACAAACTATTTTACCATTTCTTTTACATGTTATAGAGTGTTTCTAGAACAGGTAAAAAGAAAATCCATCTGTGAAATAAAAAAAATGTGATAGAGGAATGATGTTTGGAACCACGTATTCTCTAGGAGACAGTTTAAGAGAGACAATTTTGCATGCCATTTCCTTGAGTTATTGCTACAGAGTTTATTAAGATCATAAGTAGAGACAAGGAGTAGATCATATCTATTTGCTTGTTTAACAGTTTGGGTTATCAATAGTTTATTATGACGTTCTGTTAAGGAAAAATTCTATGCGATTCTAAGCATTACTGTTGAATTATTATTATTATTTGTGTTACTAGATCATTTTATATTTTTATTTATGTTAACACTACAGTCATTGGTATACAGGTTCAGTACTCAAATACATCTAGTAATTATAGATTTGAAGGTACACTGTGGTCAAATAATGCAGCTCCCTATAGTTCTTGAGAAAATATAAATAGAATCTATGCAAAACTGAGCATAGTCCTGTGTGTCTAAGTACTATGTACATATGGAACAAACTCATTTTTCATCACATAGCTCACATGGTGCACTACACAGTATGCATTTCAATGTTAAAAGGTGTGGTTATGACCTATTAAAAAAGGAAAACATATAATAAAACATGGTGGGCCAAATTCCTAGTAGGCGGTTTACTGCATCTGTATTTTTTTAAACTGACTGATAATATTTATATAATTCTGAAAATATACCTTGAAATGCTGCCATTAAGCAAGACAGGATTGCTCTATACCTTAGGTATACAGAAAGATAGCCAGGTTTACATTATCCAGAAAGCTCCAAATTATCAGATGATCATCTCCCCTAGGCTCCATTTTAATAAAGAAAAATCACTATTTTAAAATTTAATGCATATTTTTATATTCTTTGCAATAATAAAACAGTACCTTATAACTAGGATATAATTAATCCATATTGGCGAAAAAACAATCCTGTTGGGTTTATTTACTACAATTTTACACAATTTTTTTTTAATAGGCCTAAAGTATATTGATACAAATAATAAAAAGATGCATTATCTAGAAAACCCCAGGTACCAAGCATTCTGGATAAGAGGTCCCATGCCTGTACCAAAAAAATTAACATATTTTTTTTCTGTGACAGCAGTAGTTAGGTATATGTTTTTTGTGAAGCAACTTCACTCCAGTTTTCTAAAAATACTAGGCTGCTAGTAAAGTTCTGTAGGGGCAAGTTCATTAAAAGATTCAATTGCATTTTTTGCAATTTGAGAAAATCTAGACCAAAAAATTTTATCTTTTTCCTAGTTTGAGTTTTATGAACTGAAATTAGAGAATTATCAATTGAAAAAATCTTGAGAATTAAAAAGAAATTCAGTGGGAAGTGTATTTTCAACATAGCAAAAAAAAAAAAAGTATAAAAAAAAAAACCTGCCATGGTAAAAGTAAAATGTTATTTTGATCTTTTTTCTTCTGATTATTTTTTTTCATCAATTATGCTTAATAAAAGCTTCAAAAATTTAATAAACAACCTCCCAATATTGGTTACCATTAATCTACCTCTTTTCAATTCTGTTAAGGTCTCCTTTTAAAAAACAATGTCAACAGTGGAGCTTTAGTTTAAAGAATTGTTAGGCTAGCTACTACATGACTTTGTGAATCATTCTCTGTTATAGATCCAAGGCATAGAATCCCAAATGACAGGATTGCTCTATGTCTGTTTATTTAGGAAGTACGGTGGCTTAAGTACTAGGAAATAAGCATTTGTACATTACATTGACAAATCACTTAATCTCCTGATGTCCCGGCATACTCTACTTATCACTTCATGGGAGAAAAGTAAGGAATTCCCCTTTCCTTTCACTCTGCAGCCCATAATTTTAAAGCACAAGTATTTTGTATTGATGAGGATTGTACTAAAGTGCAGTAAAGATAATCAGCAAATCAAATTAGTTTATTTGGATATCATGAAATAGACAAAATTCATATAGGGTTAAAAGCATAATTAATTACCTGCAATTTTTTAGCTCTTCCACTAACGTTGTTAAGGGTAAGTATAGCTTTATTATTTTTTTGTCAAAATATTTCTTTCAATTATTATAGATTGAGACCGTAGTTTTAGCCTTGCCTAACAATGGTCTGACTACAAGTTCACATGAATACCTAGGGAAAGGCACTCCATTGACACTGACTAGATGGAGCCAAAAATGTTTATTTTGAAGACCTGATTATGTATTGTCCGTACATTCTAAAGCACCAACAAAAGATGAATAAATACAAATGATTACTCAATCTTGCTCATGAAAGCATACTATCTAGATCATGTAGTCTATAAAATATATTGAGGTCAGCAAGAGCACTTAACTATTTAAGTTAAGACGCGCTTTAAACCAAATCCATCATTCTTTTATGCCTTTGACTTGCTCCAAGTGGTTGCCCTTTCATATTCTTGTTGCTACTCAACAGATGTCATCTGCTTGATGATGAATTAAAGTAAACTACTGTCAAATACTTCTGATCCATTCATACACTATTTCCTATCATAGATAGCCTATCTTATTTTCAGAATAATAGCAAAGTCTCATCCTTATTTTGCCTCTAAATAATGAGATCTTGTTTTTCCTTTCAAACAATTACTTTGTATTGTCCTTTCAAGGTGAAACCTTTCTTCGGAGAAGTGTGAAAAGGTTTTCCATGATTCATTGCTGTTTGTATGTTTCACTTCACCACAGGGTCCATTCGAAACTATAGTTTTGAAAGGTCACCATTTTTTTTTGAACAGCAGTGTTTCTGGACAGGGAGTAAATGGCACCTAAACATTTATCTTTTAGCATTTACCTATTTGCTATAAACACATTATATGTTAAATGTTTAATTTTATACTGTTATAATTACCCAATTTTCAGTAACAAGTAAAAAAAATATGAATTCGGGTGTTACACCCCCCCCAACCAATTACACAAAATGTTTCATATTGCCTTGATTCATTTCAAACACTGAACAGGCTATTTTGTCTGTGAAACCATGTGGAACTAAAAGCTACAGAATGTAATTTGTGTCAGTAGCTGGGCTATAGAAGGACAACTAATTCTAATTAGTACAAATTCCCAAAAGGCCAGAAGGAGTCCTACTGCAGTAACCAACTGCCTAATGGGATTTCTCTTTTGCAACAGGTGTGGCTTATAGGGCCTACCATAGGTTGCTATAGCAATAATGGCAGATGTTAAGAAGCACAAATATTAAATCTTTATTGACTACTGATTTGAGTATAAATTAAACTGGGCTTGATACTGATATTTAAAAAAATTCTATTTCACTTACATTTCTAATAAATAAAATATTAAAACAATACTACCCAAGTTTTTTTTTTGCATAGGTTTTGCCTCTATTAAAGTAAATTTATGACTTACTAAATTACTGGAATTGTAGAGATTGTTCTTACACCTTGAATCCTTTTCAGTGTAGATGCATCAATTTTATAATGGTTGAAATACACAAAATAGCAATGTATAATTTTTTATTTTTCTTCTCTCAAACTTGCAAGTCCTGAATATAGAATTTACCAGTGGCATAGATGAATAAAGGAAAATTAAAACAGAAAACGAACTCTTAACTCCCAAAATAAACAGGATCTCAAAGGTTACACACGAGGGCTGACGACCGTCAGAAAGTCAAAAGATGCTCAAAATTATAAAGAAAAAAGTACCCCGTAGGTAACAACCTAATCAGTATCCAGCATAAAGAGATTTAACGTATGCTGGATACTGATTAGGTTGTTACCTACGGGGTACTTTTTTCTTTATAATTTTGAGCATAGATGAATAAAGGTAATGTTAAGCTAATTACATTGATGGGCGATATTGTCCACAGCAAAAAATTCGCAAAACTCTTAACTTTGATGCTCGCGTCATTTTTGATGCCGGCGTCAATTTGTGTCAATTTTGACACCTGCGTTAAATTCAATAGGCCTCCATATAAAGTTGAAATGCGACAGTTTTGATGTGAGAGACTATTCCGACGCATACACAGATTTTTTTGATGCCAGCGAATTTTCGCACCAGTTTCGCAAATTTATTCGCCAGAGGCGAAATGCGGAAATTTGCAGCAAATTCATGCCTGGCTAATTTATTCGCCCATCACTAGTAGTCTGTATTATATATGATGAGTCCATTAAATCAACTTTTGATGTTTCAGTCCATAGTAGGCACTGGTGTATGTGCAGTACTAATTAAGCCCCTTTGATTGGTTACTTTATGGCAATAACAGTTTTTGTTACATACAGAAATGATTATTTGGAAAATGTATCACGTGTTGCAACCATTGTATATATGAAAAGGATATAAAACCTGTGGATACAGTTTTTATAGTTTTAATGCACTAATGGGGGTTTTTTTTTTTTTATAATCAAAATGTTTCCCTAGGTAATGGACTTATTTGTTGAATGCAAGACTTTTTTCTTCACTTTGGATTTATAGCCTATGGGATCCTTACTTTGGGGCAGATTCATCAAGGGTTGAATTTCGAGGTTTAAAAAACCCTCGAATTCGACCCTCAAAGTAAAATCCTTCGAATTTGAATATCGAATTCAAAGGATTTTAGCGCAAAAGGTTAGATTGAACGATCGAATAACGATTTTAAGCAATCAATCAAATGATTTTTATTCTATCATAAAAAGTGCCCAAAACCTATCTACAATGTCCCCATAGGCTAACATTCAATTCGATAGCTTTTATTTGCCGAAGTATTGAGTCAAAGGATTTTTTAAAGAGACAGTACTTCGATTATCGAATGGTCAAATGACTTTTGCTTAAAATCATTCGAATCATTCGATTTGATCAAATTTGACCAATTCGATGGTCGAAGTACCCAAAAAATTACTTCGAAATCCAATTATTTTTGGAATCGAACTATTCACTCGAGCTTAGCAAATCTGCCCCTTATTGCCAAATTCCTGGACACACCTGGGGGGTTATCAAGGTCTAAATGTATCTCAATATTTCTAATATCCAACTCCGACCAACTCTGAATTCACGAATGGACCTTATTTATGAAGAAAAAAGCCCAAAAAATAGGGTCGGGAAAAACTCCCAAGACTTTGGAGCTTTCCCTCAGAGTTTTTTTGTGCCGAAACTGGTACGGACATCAGGGCAGACACTGGGACCTTCCCTATTGACTTATACAGGACCTCCAGAGCTTTTAGACACCGGGGTTCCGGATTCTGAGCTTTTAGACCATTGGACTTTAATAAATCTCAATTACTGCTGTCATAGGTTTATGGTAATGTTTGTACATACTATAAGAGGACTTGTTATAATACTAGAGGTGGAGTATCTGCATCAGATAAATCAGCTACCCATCTGAAAAAAACAGTCTAACTCAAATAATTAAAGTTTTTTACTATAAAATCTGAATTTGTAGTGACATTTTTTTTTTTTTAAATTAAACTGTTATTTATACTATGTATTTTGGAGTCTCTACTATATAGACTGCAAACATAATCGAGTAATACTCTTCTTATGCCTGTAATTTAACAGAATATTTTACATACTGACATAAAAATGATTGCAAGCTTACATTTTTTCTGGTTGTAACAGGGTGTTTTGACACTCCACCTCTGCTGACCGCCTCCTTCCAACAAACATGATATTTTTGTATGAACTAACATCTATTAGTACACTGAAGATTTTTAATGCTTTGTGCTCTTGCCATATGCCTTCCAGCTATATTTAATTATATTTATTTGATTAATTTTGACAAATATTTGAAGACATCAACATCACATCCAGTAATTAAATACAACAGTATATTTGATGTAAACTTGAATAGCTACTTCATTCTCTGCAGTTCTATGTAGGGCAATAATTTAGCATTTTGCATTCTGAATGAAAGACCCCTTTACATCTTTAGGTTCTGCAACCAGCTCAACTGTTATTAAAAGCATTTTTGTTTTTTAATATCACTGGGAATTCTGAGGCCATTTTGCCTTCTTACTAGAGGGAATCATTTTGAATGTTCCTTCTCTATCAAAACTTGAACAGATGAACAAATCAGATTCTTCAGAGACAGTTTTACACAAAGTTACATCAATCCAATTCAATTATAAATTAAATTGACTAACGAACCATAGCTCATTATGGGAATCAATTACTCAGAACTGTCGTTGGACCAAAGATGTGTAAAATAAAAAATAATTGTCATACTTCAATATACCAGATTGTCAGTGTTTGAAAGCTCTGTTTTTCTTCAGCTTGGCATAAACCAAGTCAAAAAAGGTATGGTAATCGCTTTTACTGTTGGTAGAGTGGCTTCATTTTTAAAAGACTGGGATAATTTTATATGTCCTTTCCTTTCATATTAACTGTGGATAAATTCTGTATATAGAACTAGGAAAAAAGTTAATCATAGCATACAAAATTTTTAAGCCCCCTATCACATAGAATCAAACCTTTTGTTAGTATAGCTGATGACAACCATTAAAGCGAATTCTGTGCAAACACACAAACATTGCTTTTACTGTCTTATAAAAATGATGTTTTGTATGTGGGTGCTTGTTTAAACCTGTAGAGGCCAGAAGAAAGGCAATTTCGCCATGACAATAGGCAGGGCTTGAGGTAGGTTCATTTTCTTAGCAACAACGGTAATAATAACTTTTTTGTTACTTAATAATTCAAATCTAAAACATTTTATATTTAAAATGTTATCTGTAGGTAAAATATTACAAACATTTTCGGATTTGACAATTTATTTTCCATGCTAGAATAAATCAGTTTAACATGATGTACAGTTCCCCAATATATTTCACATACCTTCCAACTTGTAAAATGACCTATATACAGTAGAACTGGCCTATAGAATTCACCCTTTAAAATAAATAGTTGACTCAACACATTGGGGCAGATTTATCAAGGCTCGAATTTCGAGGGTTGAAAAACCCTCGAAGTAAAATCCTTTGAATTCGAATATCGAATTTGAAGGATTTTAGCGCAAAACGTTCGATCGAATAAAAATCGTTCGATCAAACGATAAAAACCTTCAAATCGAACGATTCAAACGATTTTAAGCGATCAATCGAAGGATTTTTATTTGATCAAAAAAAGCTTAGCAAAGTGCTGGGAAAGGTCCCCATAGGCTAACATTGGACTTTGGTAGGTTTAAAGTGGAGAAGTATGAAGTCAAAGTTTTTTTTAAAGAGACAGTACTTCGATTATCGAATGGACGAATAGACCAATTCGATGGTCGAAGTACCCAAAAAATTACTTCGAAATTCGAATATTTTTTTATTCGAATTATTCACTCGAGCTTAGTGAATCTGCCCCATTGTAATCATAACCACTCATGAGAAGTTAACTACAATGTTCTTCACACCTGAATCAACCCTGCATTTGAAGATACTATTCTTAACCAAACAGTCAATCAAGGCTGTGAAATGATATGTAATGCCATACATAGCCAAAATAGTCATTGTAAAACAGCTTTACTGCTTAATACAAACTGATGGTGGCACAGAATGTTGCCCACTTATCTTTAATCTTCTGTAAATGGGGAAACATGGGAACTCATGTTTTATTAGTCTCTATTTATAGATTAATATAAGTACAGTATCTGCTATCATGTGTGTTGCAATGTGATATTACATAATCGGGTAGGAAATAATCCCCTTTATGCAGATGCAATGAAAGAGGTAGTGCAGTGAATGGTAAAAGTAATGACTAGCTATTATCAAACGCAGAAGGTAATATTTCATTTACAGGTCTGCCAAGTTCAAGAAGCATTACAAACCCAGCTCCTGTCAATTTACAAATATAGGCTTGAAAACTAGTAATACTTGTAATGAAGAAGTGATAAAAACCTATTAATGGAAAAAAGATATTTCTCTCAAAACTTTTTGTATTCTATCCAAAACAGTTCAATTTTGTATTAATCTGTTCAGATTATTCTACTTTGCTTCCAAGAGGTCTACTACCATGATAGCATCACATGCGGACAGCTTTTATGTGATAAATACCATAACCTGCAAAATGTATCCCTGAAAATTGTGTCAGCACTCACTGAAAATGGTATACCTGTATCTCATAAAAATAATGAACTGCCTTTTGTCTTGGACCTTCTTCTTTATATGGTCATAGAACTCCTTTCTAATATCCTTATATTTCACAATAGGGACAAATTTGGCATTATTTGCTCCCCAAGTGTTATCAAAGCTACTATAACACCACACCGGCAAATTATTATCATAACAACAATCATCAAAATGTTTTTTTCAGAGCATTTTACATGTTACTACTGGTTTGCACTAATGAAGATATTAATTTGTACAGGTTCATTAAGTCCTCTTTATAGATTTGAATAATTTCATAATTCGCAGCACTATGGATCCCATACCTGTACAATGTTGCAGTTTTCCTGTAATTACATTTTTTTCATGACTTTTCAACAGAGAATGATATTTAACAAACTGACTCATTTAAGAGTGTTCTCCAGCTTTGAGTTAGCAAAAAGCATTCTATTATAGGGGTCAAAACCTTCCAAGTCTATGGGGAAACTTAAGCAAGATAGATATTTTTTTTCTCTACAATGTTTTACGGTCAAGAAAATGCTAGAAAAGATATGAAGAAAAATACATTTTTAATAGTTTTATATCTAGACTGTGGTGCACTTTGGAAATTTTAATGTATTTTAATCTTATGCTACTGCTATAACATATTGCAGATTGGGCAGTTTTTGACTGCAGGATAGACAAAACAGTATAGTCCCGGTTGAATTTTATTTCAGGAAAAAAAATTCACACAATTGAACTTCACATTGTTCAATTCATTTTCAATAAGGCAGAAAAAATGATTTTAATAAACAGGAAAAAAGTGAAAATGAATTGAAGTTGCTTGAAATCTTGACAATGTAATAACTAAGTTTTCCCAGGACCAGTAACCCATTTCAACCAATCAACAGCACTGGCTATAGTAGCAGACCCCACGGTGGGCCCAGGGAACAGGCTGCTTCCATTATTAGGGATGGGCGAATTTTTTCGCCTCGTTTCGCCGAGAAAATGACGCCCATAGACTTGCATGGAGACGTGCGTAAAAAAAAAAAGACGTGCGACAAAATAATTTCGGCGAGCGACAAATTTTTTTTGACGCCCATAGACTTTAATGGGCGTCTGCGTCATTTCGCCGTCGGCGAATTTTTGGCGAAACGAAACGGGTCAAATTCGCCCATCCCTGTCCATTATAGTTTAGAAAATCCCCCCTCCCCAGCTGCTTGTTTATGTTTTCTGACACGAGCGGCTGCAGGAGTTGGGACGCAACTGGGTGGGCAGGTGGAGGAATTTCAGGCTGAAGGTGCGGAGCGTGAGTCCCTCTGAAATTTTTTTAAGGGGGCCCGGCACGCCACTTTGTTACGCTGCTGATCAGCAGGTAGATATAGAATGGTAACCTGTTAAAAACCAAACATTTTATTGGTTGCTTTAGGTTACTGTTCCTGAGCAAACATTGTACCTTCTATTACATATGGGGATTGATTTTTATAGAAACTTTTACACCTCAAGTTTTTTCACGCAAATTTGTGCCATTTTTTCTTTAATAAAGGGCGACTATTTGAACTTTCAAAATGTTCTTTTTTTCTCACATTTTTATCTAATCATAACAACACGCAATCTTGAATATCGACAAATCCACCGATTTGATTATTTGTCTGAAATCTAAAGCAAAATTTTTTTAGCACTGATTAGAGCACTCTTATGTAAATTCTATTATATACGTAGAAGTTCATAGATACATAGGCTTTCATCACACATTGATTTGCTGAAAAGTGCCAGGTTGCATTTAATTTAAGGCTTTGGTTTTCTTATATAGTGCTCCAAGGGTTTCCTCGTTAATAATGCCTGTGCTTTGTATGTTTCAGACATGCTATGTTAAGTGAAAAATCTAACTTTAGTGGCTACTTAGTGATTGATCACAATAGATACCACTTGCCTAGGAACATAACTTACAGTGACATCCCTTATCTAAGCTGAGGAGTTTGCCCTCATTACATATGGTATTTTATATAGTTGTGATTGATGTATGGTTTACGGTTTTATTCAGATTTAAAATGCTCGTTTAGTTTTAGTTTAAAAAAAAAAGCAGGGCTGGTGGTGGTTGAAGGTTGATGTTAAAGAAGTTATTAAACCATGCAGGCATTGTGTGCAATACATATGACACCATGTAACATACAGCACATGTACTGATTTTATAATATTCATTTTATTCTGAATCTGTTTAGAGCTAGTTATGGGCAAATTTATGCTGAAAAATTGGCAAATTTACATCAAAATTTGTGAAAAGATTTGAAGTCAATGGGTGTCAGAATAATTTTGACGCGAGCGACAATTTTTGCGACTCTCAGACAAAATGTTACAGTCAAGGAAAGTATGAGCCCTCATATACAGAAGATTTCAGAATAGCTAAAGTTAACAGTGGTAGAGTTTAATCTATAATTATATATATATATATATATATATATATATATATATATATATATATAATCTGAATCTATATTTTGATCTTTTCCATAAGTGCTCATTTTCTGCCCAAACATTATTGCTGTTTAGAGCTTTAGAACTACAACTCCCTGTTCCCCTATTACTTGAGTTTTATACCTTAGGCAACAAATCAATATTTTTGTCAAGGGGTCTCATTAATGATCTGGGCATAGGGAAAGTGTCCTCTCTGTTACCCTACCCTAAAGTCAGCCTTGATCTTCAATTAAAAAAGTCTTGAAAACAAACTTAATAATCCAAATTTATTTTGTCAGTATAAACTTTAAACTAAGGAATTTGTGTGATGGATGAGTGCCTCTAATCAACAAACATTCGTTTGTAGCCAAAAAGTATATGTACTGAACTTCTCAAAAGACCTGCGACTGCCAGAGTTATTATTCATTGGCTACACATTAAAAGGAACTAGTTGCGTGGGTGGTTCACCTTGGTTTTCAGTGAACCAAAAACATACAGTGCATCTGATTTGTCTCTGTAACATCCCATTTGTCTACAAAATGAAGTAAAGAGATGTCCCACAGGGAATCCATTCCACATATCACCACAAAGACATGAAAATGAAGTCATTAAGCGTTGTTTTGGCACTTTAGTTTTTATGCAAGATAGGCAACATTTTGCCAACCGTACAGCCATAGTAATAGGTGCTGAATCAGCATGAAATGAAGTTTAGCAATACATGGATAGTAGGTTGAACACCTTACTTTCATTTTACCCAATTAGTCAATTAAATTCCTTTACTTTTTACAATGTATACATTTCTTTCATCCACCCACCCTAATGGGCAAATTTTCGCCAGCGTCAGCTTCGCACCTGTCGCACCACTTCGCCAGGTGCAAATGCGCTACGAATTCACTAAAATGCGAAGTTTCGTCCCAGGCGCTAAATATTGGCGACTTTTCGCTAGCGTTACTTTCATAACAAAGATGCACTAGCGTTTATCTGTGATCTTGCCCTTAGGTCAATTTGCATAGGGCGGGTAATTTAAAGTTGTTTGGAGGTCTTTATTATAAATGTTGGTGCAAATGCTTGAAGTTACCACTTTTTATTACACATGTCCAGGGAACCTTAATAAAGACAAGAGAGTTAATAATAATGCCCTACACATGAGCCCACTGTAAAATGAATGTTCCATATGTTATGATGTAAGTGACAGAAGATTGAGGAAGATCTATCTTCTTTTTAGCACTTCGTCTGGTCTGAGGTGGCGAAGTCAACATTCAGTAAAATCCGCACTTTAGTGATTTTGCGGAGTAAAAATCGTATGTCAGAGTGAAAAGTCGTCTGGCGATAGAGTGCAAATGAATGCTAGCAATGGTCCAGTTCGCTAGCAAATTGGCACCAGCGCCTGTTAGTGAATGTACCTGAGGGTGGCAACGCTATCAAAAAGTCGCTAGCATTAGCCACTTCGCCCTTTAGTGAATCTGCCCCTTGTCTTTTACTCACATATAAACCATTTTGCTTCTAAGTTGTTTAATTCACTTGTTTGGTGGCTAATGGCATAAGGTATAGGGTACCCAAGGCTTCATGCTAATTAGGAACAAATATTACCCAAAAACTTCAGTGATCTCTAGTTTAGTGTGGTGCACATAGATTTAAGCAGACACAAGTATAATCTTGTTAGAGGAAATAGTGAAAAGAATTTAGGAAATATAAATTTGCAGACAATGAAAATAAAAGTTACACTTTATATGTGTAGAAAAATAAGCAAATTGCTTGTAACAACTTAGGTAAAAGGACCAGAACCTACAGATTCCCATAAAATGGCTCATTCACACCTCTAATTTGGTAGCAGTGATTAAAACTAGCTGTAGCTTTTTTTTATTACTAAATGCAGATGTGCTGCTAAAACATTTCTGGCATTAGTGGCTGCTAATTAAAAAATGTCAACAGCTCTGTGGCCTCAGAGAGAATCTCCACCGACATACATGGAAAAAAATCAAATTGCTACCGCTAGCTGTTTTACATGAACAGTACAACCAGACAAGACTTATTTGTCCTTGGCTTTTTTGAAGAGGCAATAAAATTAATCTGAATCACAGGGCAACTATACTGGCTCTAGACTGATGTTACTTTTATATAGACATTTTAAAGGGGATCTATAGCGAAAAGGAAAATTTAATATAAGCTTCATCATACTGAAATAAGAACTTTCTAAATACAACCAATTAAAAATTCTGTACAGTTTCTTCATTCAGGAGTTGGGTATCAGATATTTATTGACAGTCAGATTCAATATATCTTATAGGGGGCTCCTTTTGCCTAGAAGATGTATTAGAGCTCACTCTATTAAAATCACCAGACATCATGTCTCTCTAGATGCAGGATTTGTACAAAAGTCAGTTATTTTGTTAGATTTTGTTTGTACGGGAATCATTTATTTGAGTGAGCTCTAATTCATCAGCTAAGAAAGTAAGCCCCCCCCCATAAGATATATTGGGTCTAACTTTTAATGAATCTGACACCCAACTGCTGCATGAAGACAGAATGAAGAGAAACAGATGCTGAGAGAGGGATAGTGAACATAAACTTGATTATTCCAGAAATGGTACATAATGTTTAATTGATTGTATTTAGAAAGTTTCTTATTTCAGTATGATGAAGTTTATATAAAATTTTCATTTTTGCGATAGTTCCCCTTTAAGGAAAACTCTACCCCCAAAATGTAACAGCAACTAGAATATAGGTTTAAGTAAATATTGCCCTTTTACATCTTTTACCTTGAACCCCATTGTATGAGGATACGTGTGCTCCCCCAGAGATCACCCAACTAGTGATTAGCAATTTTTTTGGATAGGCATGGATTTGCAAATTTACATGTTTTGACATCTGCAAATTTTTTTGCTAAAAAAAAGCTAATTTTTCTGTAAAACGGAATAGATTCGCTCATCTCCATAACTGACCAGAAATAATGCAGCTCTAACTGCAACAGGAAGAATCTCCCGACCTGCCACTATCCTTTCAGATCAAATAAAGTAGTGAAAGAACCAATCAGCCAATGTTTTGCCCCTACAGCAATCATACAAAACTTTTGTCCGACAAAGCTGTTGACAGTCTCCCACTGAAAATCATCAGATCGGCAATACATGCAGAGATATTATCGGCAGCCGATAGAAATCGTCTAACCTGTCCGATCAACTGAACGACTGATCGTCATGGCACGACAAATGTCGGGATTTACGTGTTTTGACATTTGCAAATGTCAGAACATCTGCATGGTCCGAAAATCGTACGAATCGAGGATTCGTAAGATCGGATCTTTGCGTCTATGGCCAGCTTTATTTCTTAAAATAGCAATTTTCCATTTAGAATTATCCAATGGGGCACACTGCTAAAAAAAAAAATATATTATGAAAATGGTTTATTTACATGAAGCAGGGTTTTACATACAATATATTTTTATAGAGACCTACATTGTTCGGGGGTACAGTAATGATTTCTTCCTTGCCTTGTTTTAAGCCCTTGTATGAAACCTGCAAGGCTGCAGTGACTAAGATCTAGTGGTCCGACATTATAGATTGAGATGAGAGTTACAACACCTATGCTAAGTACAACGGAGCAGTACAGAAGTTGATATACAATATAGGATAGAATTCTGTCAAAAAAAGGAACAATTTATCATTATTGTTTTTGACTCTTCACCCCTGCCTAATAGCTAGCTATGTTTTTTTGTGAACTACATCACAGAAAAAAAAAACAATTTGTTGTGTGCAAAAACAATTTACAAAATGTAAATAATTTCCAACTTGGCAATTATTAGAATTATTACTGGGAAAAATGTGACCTTTAGTATATTTGCCCCTATCAGTGAGGCTGTAGGACTGACATGCCTGCTGTGCTGCACACTCCTGGCTAAAACCAGGGCAATGTTAAAGCCGTGCTCTGAGTGCTCTAAAAATAATAGGCTGTCTGCACTGAATTGCTTACATTTGGAAACGCTATGCAATTAATGAACCCTTTTTAAAGTCTTGGAGCACTTATCTTGTAATTTGCAGTTGGCAAAAAAGTGTTTCTGGTATCTTGTAAGTGGGCACAACAGCATCATTCTTTCCTCATCCCACGACTGGCAACTTTCCTGCATTAAAATGTGAACAATAAAGCATTTCCACCATAAAGATTAGTTTAAAAAAAAAATCTAGACAAATGCTCATCAAGCCTACAAAAGTCACTGCTATTATTATAATCATTTATTTTAAAGGGCAAGCAGCTTGTACAATGCTGCACATTGAGGGGCCACAGTTATTAATAACAAGCAAAATGATAGACACATGCAGAGTGCCTCTTCTGCTGGGGATTGCTTTCCATTTATGGAAATAGACATTATTACCCAAAAGTATGCAATCATTATACAGCCGTGCTCATACCTCATCTAATAATGGATGAATGATCTCCAGGTGTTGTTAAACTATTTCCGACAATAGGGTGCATTGCAGCTCATAACTGGAATTGCAGCTGTTGCCTAACATTTCCCTTATGAATACATGGCCACACTTTATTGCATTGTACACGCCATAGGTTGCTCTGACATCTCTGCAGCCCCACCTTATTAATCAGTTAAAGGGATTCTGTCATGATTTTTATTCTTTAGTTTTTATTTCTAAATTACACTGTTTACAATGTAAATAATTCACTCTACAATATAACATTTTATTCCTGAATCAGCAAGTGTATTTTTTTCTAGTTGTAATATTGGTGTGTAGGCAGCCATCTCAGGTCATTTTGCCTGGTCATCTGCTTTCAGAAAGAGCCAGCACTTTAGGATGGAACTGCTTTCTGGCAAGCTGTTGTTTTCCTACTCAATGTAATGGATTGTGTCGCAGTGGGACCTGGATTTTACCGTCCCACTGGCAATTTTTTATTATAGCTGGCAGGAAGGTAGGGGAAGGCAGTTTGGGGAGATTGTCGCCCCGAAGAAGAAGCGGTTTGTCACGGGGCACTAATCTTCCCGAATCTGCCCATGTGCCCTTATCCTTAGGCTGCTGGGGGGAAGGGAGGGGAGTGATATAACTCCAGCTTGCAGTACAGCAGTAAAGAGTGACTGAAGTTTATCAGAGCACAAGTCACATGACTGAAGGCAGCTGGGAAACTGACAATATGTCTAGCCCTATGTCAGATTTCAAAATTAAATATAAAAAAATCTGTTTGCTCTTTTGAGAAACGGATTTAAATGCAGAATTCTGCTGGAGCAGCACTATTAACTGATGCATTTTGAGACATTTTGTTCCCATGACAGTATCCCTTTAAAGTAGACTAGACAGGCCCCAACTTCCCAATCTGTAGATTCTGACAAATGCCATACAGACTGCTGTAAAATGCCAAAGACAGTCTTTTTTCGGGTTTGTGGGGGGTGTACCTTAAATGCAAGGGTTTATTTTATGAAGCCTCCGTAAACTTTGGCATTAGGCCTCAGGTAAACTTTAATTATGACTCTGCTTTAAATAAGAGAAGACATTTTCAAACCTCAGCAATTCCCAATTTCTTCTCAGAAAAAATACTGTACTGCATACTTTACTGTATTCCATTTTCCTTGTCTTGCAATTGTGAAAATTTACTTTTTGAAAGTTCTAGTTTTAGTTTCAAATTCTGTTTGCCCAAATGCTTACATTTTGATCTCATACTTATCCCCTTGATTTCGACAATTTACTTTAACAAATAAACCCATTTTTATTTCACCTTCCTAAAACAGAGCCGTCCTTAACACATTATTTCCATAATGGCCTAGGCTGTTTACGTGTAAATATCCATGGATATGCAGAAGATTGATTTCGCTGGAGCTTGGCAAATGCAAATGTGACCAATTTGTGACAAATTGAAAGAATTCCTCTCTAGCTTTCTCAGGGTAATGAAGAATGCTCATTTCTACTGAAAAGCACTGCAAAGAATTATGGCATGTACAAGAGCTGAAATGTGGTCATAAAAGAACATTTTCCCTCCTTTCCTCCTTTTTCGAGACATAGAATTTTAAATAAGCCATATTGAACAGTTATGATTTAAAGACAATATTCAAAGGATACTTTACATAAATAAACTCAGGACATTTAAATATAAATAGACTGAAGTAAATGCTGTAATGTTACAGGGATCATTACTATGAAATTCACAATTGTTACTTTGTACCTATTCCTCTGCTCCTGTTCTTAGAAGTATTCAGACAAAGCATATCAATGGGAAAAAATGTGTTTTTAATCACATATGTTTTGAACTATATAACTGCTTCCCAAAAGCCTAAAAGGTTAACAAAAGGCTCACAGCTTGCCCACATCTACTAACCTGTTGCAGTCAGGGGGTGGGTTTTTAATAGAGATCAGTGACATTTTTTGCCAGGCATGGATTCACAGTAAAATTCAAAACTTTCGTGAAATCGTGCCAAAATTTTGCTGCGAAAAATGGAAAACACTGCTGAAATCCAGCCTTTTACTTTCATGCATTTTGCATAAAACAAGCCAAAAAACCTTTTGACCGCAGTGTATTCGTGCAAAATAAAAGGATTATAATAATAATATTTATGCACTTTATTAAAGTGCATTTTGCATAAGAACGATCCATAGACTTCAATGCATTTCAAGATTTCTTCTGCAGTTTCACACATTTTTCTGGGTAAGTTCACTCGATCACCAGTTTTCCAACATCTGACCTACAGGTGCCACATGCTGATGGCTAGCAAGACTATTATATTGCCCCATATGTAGCTCAAAACATGATGCAAACATAAATATTTCATTTTTTTCTTTATTTTAAACCATTTTCAATATACATAGTAACATAGTAACATAGTAAGTAAGGTTGAAAAAAGACACATTCAACCTTTTTTTTTCTTTTTATTAACTACCTATCTGCCAGTTGATCCAGAGGAAGGCGAAAAACTCATCTGAAGCCTCTCCAATTTGCCTCAGAGGGGGAAAAATTCCTTCCTAACAATGGCAATCGGACTAGTCCCTGGATCAACTTGTACTATGAGCTATTTCCCATAACCCTGTATTCCCTCACTTGCTAAAAAGCCATCCAACCCCTTCTTAAAGCTATCTAATGTATCAGCCTGTACAACTGATTCAGGGAGACAATTCCACATCTTCACAGCTCTCACTGTAAAAAACCCCTTCCGAATATTTAGGCAAAACCTCTTTTCTTCTAATCGGGATGGGTGACCTCGTGTCAGCTGGAAAGACCTACTGGTAAATAAAGCATTCGAGAGATTATTACATGATCCCCTTATATATTTATACATAGTTATCATATAACCCCTTAAGCACCTCTTCTCCAGTGTGAACATCCCCAATTTGGCCAGTCTTTCCTCATAGCTAAGATTTTCAATACCTTTTACCAGCTTAGTTGCCCTTCTCTGTACCCACTCTAATACAATAATGTCCTGTTTGAGTGATGGAGACCAAAACTGTACCGCATATTCTAGATGGGGCCTTACAAGTGCTCTATACAGTGGAAGAATGACCCCCTCCTCCCTTGACTCTATGCCCCTTTTAATACAGCTCAAAACCTCATTTGCCCTTGATGCTGCTGACTGGCATTGCTTGCTACAGCCAAGTTTATCATCTACAAGGACGCCAAGGTCCTTTTCCATAATGGATTTGCCTAGTGCAGTCCCATTAAGGGTATAAGTGGCTTGGATATTTTTACATCCCAGGTGCATGACCTTACATTTATCAACATTGAATCTCATTTGCCACTTAGCTGCCCAGATTGCCAGTTTGTCAAGATCATGTTGCAAGGATGCCACATCCAGGATGGAATTAATTGGGCTGGATAATTGTGTGTCATCTGCAAACACTGATACATTACTTATAACACCTTCCCCTAAGTCATTAATGAACAAGTTAAATAAAAGTGGACCCAATACTGAGCCCTGGGGGACCCCACTAAGACACTAAGAACCTTACTCCAAGTAGAGAATGTCCCATTAACAACCACCCTCTGTACCCGATCCTGTAGCCAGTTTCCTATCCATGTGCAAACGACTTTATTAAGCACAACAGACCTTAGTTTAGAAAGCAGTCGTTTGTGGGGCACAGTATCAAACGCTTTGGCAAAATCCAAATAGATCACATCTACTGCCCCCCCACTGTCCAGAATCTTACTTACCACATCATAAAATGCAATCAAATTCGTCTGACATGACCTATCCTTCATAAAGCCATGCTGATTGTTGCTCATAATGCCATTCATTAGGACACAATTTTGAATGTGATCCCTTAACAAGCCTTCAAATAATTTGCCCACCACAGATGTCAAGCTTACTGGCCTATAATTGCCAGGCTGAGATCGTAACCCCTTTTTAAATATTGGAATAACATCAGCTGTTCTCCAATCCATAGGCACCATACCCGATGACAGTGAATCTGAGAAAATCAGAAATAGGGGCTGGTCTAAAACTGAACTAAGCTCACTTAGAACCGGGGGGTGTATGCCATCAGGCCCTGGAGCCTTGTTTACATTAATTTGTATTAAAGCTTTTTGAATCATATCCTGAGTCAGCCACTGGCTAGATTGAGCTGAACCATTCGTGCAGTTATAAAGTGAGCCTGTGAACCCAGACTCCTCTATTGTATACACTGAAGAAAAGAACTGATTTAACACATTTGCCTTTTCTGTCTCTGTTACAACCATACTGGTACCATTATTTAATGGAGTAACACTCTCAACCATCTTTTTACTATTAATAAATTTAAAAAACTTTTTAGGGTTAGTTTTCACCTCCACCGCAATTAACTCTTCATTTCTTTTCTTAGCCTTCTGGATTGCTGATTAACAGCATTTATTACAGTGTTTATATTCATTAAATTCAGCTTCTGTCCCTACAGATTTGTAGTTTATAATATAATAAATATAATATAATAAATGAAGATTTCCGCATCCACGGCTTTCTGCAAATTTTCTTCTTCACTACTGGCTGGCTACCAAAATAATTATCTTCAACTCAAATATTTAATAAAGTAACTCCACCAAAAGGTAAGAGTGCTGGTACTAACAAATTCTTTCTTTTCTCATCCATTGCTTGCAGAGTTTCCTTGTGAAGTCATCAGTGAGTGCTGGTTTTTCACCTGGGACCACAGTCCCTTAGTTTCACCACTGGCAATGAACAAAGCTGCTGTCCAATAGGACATGACAAGATAGTGCAGCATTTCCATTGCATATCTTTACTGTAACCTGTAAATGTAGGCCTATATTAATACAGAATTATGTTTCTTATCATGTACACATAACCAGGTTACTCAGTGCTTTGCAATAGTAGAAAATTCTGTTCTTTGAGTATAGTATTTAGAAGATCATGATTTACCAAAGTGGTTTAAACCAGAGAATACACAGTATTTCACACTCAACTTGCCCTCTTAAACACACAAAAAGTTAAAAGGCAAATATGAACAGGCAATAAACTGGTAAATCAATAATGAACTCATTTGCTTTACACGAGCTGAATAAGTCTTGTGCACAGGTTGAGAGAAAATATTTGAAGTTTGATATGAATATCAGTATGTTTATGTGCTTGGAGAATTTAGCCTCCATTGGCTTGTCTCATTACTTCCAGTAATATTATTAGTGGAACAAATTCCCCACTAGCTATGACACCCTTGATACTTAATACAGACCTTTCTTTAGGTGCTGGCCTGAGAGCACATAATTTAGTGTAAACGAAAAGCCAAATTATCTCCAAAATAGGTAGCCAGTGTTCCTTGAAGGCTCTTTAACTGATGTAAATATTTATACAGCAGAGTAAATAAACACACAGCGCCTCTTATGTCACATAATATAAATCCCTTCCTACAGAGTATACTTTAATTCCAATCTTTTTTTTTTCTTTTTGGACTGAAGAAAATGTGTAAATCATTTATTCATTTTCCTTCCTCACAGTAGCAGCAGAAGTAATATTTTGTTCCAAGTGGCCTCCCTGTAATATACTCCACAAAACCATCTGTTGCAAGTCTCCCCAGTGTGAGAACATTCAACTGGGTCTCTGGAGTCACTGGATTTTTACACCTCAGCAGTTTCTGCTTTACACCCATATCCATGACATGTTTATGACCCCGAGGGATGCAAGTGACACAAATAGTCTAAATAAGGCCATGTTCATGGATAATGACTATGGTAGGGTGAGATGTAATCCCAGCAGAAGATGTTCACTGACTAACACACCTGTGGACTTGTTACAGCTCTCAGGGGGGCATTTAAGCCATTCATGTCATGTTCATCTCCGGCAAGTGATATTTAATTCACTTCACTCATACTTTCAAAGCATGTTCAACACAATCTGTTTTTCTAGCACAAATGCAAAATCAATTAAGCGCCTCAGTATGTAGCACAGAAATGTGAGTCAGTCTGGCTTTGAATAGGTTAGCACATAACTAGAAATCTATTGTCATTCTCTTTAGTTACAGTAGACAAATGTGTAACGCATCCCCCATTATCAATTCTAATAGCTGACTTTCTCTTTAGGATATGTAACAACATAAAAGGCCATGCTACACTCACATTTTCCCTCTGAATAATGCTTAATGCAAAAGAATGTAAATGGCCTGTGCTGTAAGTTATAAATACACAGTAAGGATAGTTTGAAATGCATCAGGCTGAGCTTACATTATACCAAATTAATATACGTTTCTACAAGCCTAGTTGTGGAGACATTTTGGTGAGTGTACAGTATGTCTATAAAATTCTAGTTTATCTGCTCCCATATTTGAAGGCTCAGTGCAATGTTCTCCTTGAATATTGGAGAGTTAAACATCTAGATATGGTATGAAAACATCTAGGGAGATGTTTCTGCTATAAAGAGTTCCATCCAAACCTCCCTTTTGGCTGGACAAACTCAAAGATCCCAATCCTTATGTAAACAGATTTGGGTACATCTTGGCTCTACCTATCATTCCTCTGGCCACACCCCCTAATCTACCCCAACCAAGACCCTGTTCTGCCCTCATTCCACTTCCAATCATTCTATCATATGGCCTTATACCTCTCCTGCAGGAGCTGGATTCTTCTTTGTGGAAAAAAAAAGGACGGTGGGTTATATCCATGTATTGATTACAGTGGCCCTAATAATATCACGGTTAAGAACCATTACCCTCTGCCTCTCATTTCCAAACTACAAGGGGCAAAGATCCTCACCAAGTTGGATCTCTGTGGCACCTACGATTTAGTCTGAATAAGTGAAGGGGATGGATGGTAGACGGCATTGAATACCAGGGATGGGCATTATAAATACACAGTAATGCCATACAAAGATTTGTTAGCATCTCCAACTATTACAAGCAGTTCACCAGAGGGTTCTCCTCACACGTAGCCCCAATCTTGGCCCTCATCTGCAAAGGATGAAAATGTAATTCTTGGCACTCACATGCCTTGGAAGCCTTTCAGTCTTTAAAAGAATCATTTGCCTCCTCAGATATCCGGACCCTCTTTAGCCATTTTTTAATCGAAGTAGATGCTTCTCCAACACTGGGCTATCACAAAGAGATGATGCATTCTCCTCTGCCAAGCAAAATTATGACATTGGGAATCGTGAGTTACTGGCAGTTAAGCTAGCTCTTGAGGAGTGGCACTATCTCCTGGAAGGAGCACCACACCCAATCACCATCTTCACAGATCATAAAAATCTGGAATTATATTCAGACCCTCGGGAGGTTGGATCCTCCACAGGCGCGGTGGGTGCTCTTCTTTTCCCGATTTAATTACTTACAGTACATCCCTGGTTCCAAGAATTGGACAGCAGATGCTTTATCTAGAAGCGTCATTTCATTGATTGTCACAGTGAGACCTAATTATTCCTCCTAACAAGATTCTTGCTTCTCTTAATCAATTTGCATCCCAGAATCAGTCTGTTCAATCCTTGGTCCCAGGGCCGGATTTACATAGCAGTCGCCCTTAGGCCCATTGTTGTGCGTCACCCCGTCCCCTCCCTTTTATTCGATCAAATTTTCATCATCGAGACCAGAGCAATGGGAATCGGCATGCAGGAAATTTAAAAAATTATCGTATCTCATGCGCATCACCAGTTTTTCTGAACTAATGTGGGTGTGGTTGGGCAGCATGCCGCTCCCTAAAATCCTGCCAACCTAGGCCCGGGCCTTGGTGGCCTCTCCCATTGGGATGCTAGATGTTCCTCCTGAACTCTGCCTTTCCATCCTCCAGCATACCCACTGTTCCAAGCAAGCCAGGCATCACGATACAAAAAAAAGACTTAAGACCTGTTAAGTTGACTCGTTTGGTGGCCAACCCTACAGAAGGACAACAAAGACTTTGTTGCAGCCTGTGTTGTCTGTTCCAAATACAGTCACTCTCGACCATGCGGTCTATTGCAACCTCAACCCATTCCCTCTCGTCCTTGGACTTACTTAGCTATGGACTTCAATGTTGAACTGCCACCTTCCAAAAGGTAATACCGTTATTTGTGTAGTTATCAACCGATCTAGCAAAATGGCACATTTCATCCCTCTCTGAAAGTTTCCATCTGCAGTGGAACTCTCCCAACTTGTTATCCAATACATATTCTGCCTGCATGGGTTTCCGGTGGGGATCATGTTAGACAGAGGCTCCCAGTTTGTGTCTGGCATTTGGTATGTAAAAGTTTGGGCATTATTCAACAATTTTTATAAGCCTACCATCCTCAAGCCAATGGGTCAGCTACAAATGTAAACCAAGCCCTAGAACAGTTTTTGATAAGTCATGTTTCCCTTTATTAGGATGATTGGTCTGATTTGCTTCAGTGGGCAGAATTTGCTTACAATAACCCCTCTCATACATCCACTCGCAGATCACCCTTCTTGACAGTGTGTGGTCAAATAGTCCCAAAAACAGTAGCTTGCTAGCTAGACCAGCAGATACATATTGCTAGGACTCCATGCAAAATTTAGGTTTGAATTTATTTGGAAAAGGGGCAGAAACATACAGTGGCAGTGGCAGATTTTCAGAAGTTCAAACTCGTTAAAGACAAGAGATAGATATTATGGTTAGGATCATAAAAATTGCCATGAAAATGTCAGGTGGTGAATCGTTATCTGATACTATAAAAGCTGGTTCAGCAGCTTTTATAAATACAAGCCAAGTACAGTATTCATATTATTTACTAATTGCAATTTATTTTTACTTTTTCTAACTTATTCAGTGTTGGACTGAGGTGTCCATGGCCACTGGGGCTGCTACCGTCAAGGCCTCCCATGCAACATCAAGGGCCCTCCTCCCGACATCCGCCTCAACATCTTCCCTGCACTCCTGCCACACTGCATCGCTTATGCTCTACACTGCATCGATTGTGCCTTTGATCTATTGAGAGACAAGTCCATGTCTGCAGTGACATGGGGAGTAGGCCTGGACCCATCTAGTTTTTTCCTGGTGTCCCACCAGCCCAGCTCGACCCTGAACTTATTCCCTAAAAGTGCACATTATATAGCCACGATATATTCTGGTTTAAAGCGACAACAGTACAGGTATATGAATCCAGAAAACACCATTACAAGAAGGCCAAGTCCCAGGCCATTTTAAGCAAATAACTCTAATTTTTAAATACAATTTCCTTTTTCTCTGTGATAATAAAACAATACCTTGTACTTGATCCCAACTAAGCTGAATGACTCAACATTGGCTGCAAAAATATTGTATTGGGTTTATTCAATATTTACATTTTTAACAGACATATGGTATGGAGATTCAAATTACAGAAAGATAATAGATCCTTAACTTGTGTCAATATGACATATCATCAAAAGGCTACCAAAGAATTATCATGGACAGGGAAATATGTTAATGTTGTGTCTGAAAAAAAGTCACAGGCTGCTTTTCTTCACTAGCCAGTAAGTATGCACTGACTGGTGAATTTGTGGACAATTATATGATTTTTTTTTTAAATACGTGCCTGCTGTACTTGAAGATAGAAATTTTTTAAAATAGTTCAAATGGAAACCAAACATTAGAAAAATAAACCTAAAACTATCACAAGACTATTTGATACCAGTTGTAGCCAATAGAAACACAATAGCGAGAGCTTTGTCACAAGAGGTGCAAGCCCATAGTTCATACCACCCCTTTCAAAATCAACTAATTTGAGATACTACCATTCACCATATATGCACTTCCTAAATTCAAATTGCGCCTCATTAGTCTGAAGAGAATGGCTTTTCTTGATGGGGACTTCAAGTCTTTAATCCCTGATTAACCCCAATACCTATACTTGAGCTTTGGATGGTTATTCATTTAAGGGGAAGGGCAGATGATTGATGTGTCTGTATCACAACACCATCTGATTTATTTCCTTTCATTAAAAGCAAGTTTAATAGAAGAACTGAAATGCCTGATGAAGCAGCTTCTTCATAGATGTTAGACAGTTCCAGAGGCCTTTGAACAACCAAACTGACTTGATATATGGATTGTATAGACGGCCCATCTGGTCATACAGTTAAAAACAAAAAGACAGAGATAATGACATCCTAGCAGAATCTAGGCTGTGCATACACATGTAAATACACATTTAAGAAATACAGTATAAATGCAATAGATAGATTTGGCATTGGAATGAATTGAAGAATGTGTATTAGGATTTAATTACTGTTGCTGGGTGTAGCAGAGTTCTCTTAAACTGGTGTAACAGTCTTTAAAGAACTAGGGTCAGACTCTAGCAGAGTTCATTGTTATTTAAGTATACTGTTGCACATGCCAGATGGGCATTTGGCTTTCCTCAAACTATTGCTATAAAGTATGATGCAAAATGGAATTGTCCCAAATGTCATTGTAGATGCTAGCTTGCTTGCACTGGAATAAGGCCTTAGCCCAGAAATGTTCCTGGCATCTGCCAAACCTAAACTCATTCATCAGTCTGACAGAAGATGTAGAGCAATTCCAGAGTTGAATGGCCTTTACACCCCTCCAGTGTCGGACTGGGCTGAAAAAAAAACCCGATGGGCCCCCACCGGCCCAGACCTGCTTCCCCAATCAGGCACCCCTACAAAAAACGAAAACACTTGCCGCACTTCTCAATGGTAGAGGTCCCTTTAACTATGTGAATATGTTAATAGTACTGATGAGCCAAATTTTTGCCAATTTTGCTTTGAAAATGACTCCCCATAGACTCCTATGGGAGAAAAAAAAAATTTGTGAGTCAAAAAAAATTTGATGCACAAAGTCGTTTTTCCGGAAGAAAACTTGATTCGAATTTAAAGGGGTAGTTCACCAACTTTTGGTATGTTATAGAATGGCTAATTCTAAGCAACTTTTCAATTGCCCTTCATTTTTTCTTATAGTTTTTGAAATATTTGGCTTCTTCTTTTGACTGATTCCAGCTTTCAAATGGGGATCACTGACCCCATCTAAAAACAAATACTCTGTAAGGCTGCAAATGTATTGTTATTGCTATTTTTTTATTACTAACCTTTCTATTCAGGGCCTCATCTATTCAACAAAAAACACAAATAATAAAAAATAAAAAAACAATTGCAAATTGTCTCAAATTATCATTCTATATCATACTAAAAATTAATTTAAAGGTGAACAACCCCATTAATTTGAATTTGATTCGAGTTTTCAGGTCAGTAACGTTTGTTCGAATGTTCGACTTTCATACTTTTTCATAAATAACAAACCAATTCGAATTGTGCATAAAATCCAATTTATTAGCTTTTAAATTCACATTACTCTAAAATTTGACCTCTGATAAATAACCCCCGTAATGTATTTAGGGGCATAACTTCAAATCGGTTGTGATTCTGTATTTATTGCTACATTATTTTATTGTCCTAATATATTGTCATGTAGTCCTATGACCACTAGGAAGAACATTCTCCAAAGCAATTATAAATCAATTATCATATATATATATTTCTTGTATAGTGCTATTAATTCCATTGAGCCCAGTACAACCGAGTTTACAATTTGTTTCAGAATTCAGCAAAAATTAAGTCTCATTCAAACATTTTTACCCTTCTATTTCAAGTTTTTATATATTAAGAGCTATAGTAAGAGTCAAAAAGCAACAAAAGGTTTCCTAAGACAGTCTTTAGGAATCAACATGAAGCAAATTACCACTTAAGAGGCTGCCCAAATGGCTTTGCATGCTACAGCCCGAACAAAACAGTAATATGCATTTGTACATGATGTATATAAATAATATAAAACAACACGTAATATTTTTTTGTTTATGATGTATATAAATAATGGACATGTTTGAAAATGTTAATACAAATCTGTGAATGTTCCAAAGTTTGCCTCCATATATGAGCAACTTGCTCTTAAAATGTATTTGTACACATTTATTCCATATGAAGTGTCAGGGTTTACAAACTGAGCCTCCAATTTTTTTTATTATTATCTAGGGATTTAAGCTCAATCAGACTGCATGTTATAACACAGTTTGTTTTAAGGTAATAAAAATGTGAGAAAAACAAAGCATTGCAGCCCTTGCTATTCATAATGATTTGTTTAAAACCAGGTACATTCTCCTTTTTCTTATAACTCAAACAAGCTTAAAATGAAAAGAAGTAAAATACATTGCATGAGAGGAGAGATTTTCCCCACAGGCCTTTTCTACGTGTGGTTAGACAATCCATAATGAATATAACAATTTGTACCAATCAATTATTACCATTCCCCTACTGCTAGTTTCCATACTACTAGTTCTCACTCCCACACTAAGGCCATTTCAAAGAAAACTGCAGACTGGTCTAGAAATCTGACTTTCAGAATGTGACTGCACAGGAATATTGAATATTAAAAGGTTGTATATTAACAGGAAAGCAATTATAACCCCACGTAAATATCAGTTTTGTGCTTGCTTAACATCTAGATGAATGTGCACAGCCTGTGACCTTCCAGCTGTCTGTATACAGTGCTGTAAATTCTCCACAATGGTTTCTACTTCTGTTATTTAACTTTTTCTTTTAATCTGTTCTTTTTTTTCCCAGTCAGCCATGGGTTTCTGGTACCCCTATAGGTTGATATTCTCCCTGTCATTTTAATTTTCCATTCCAATTAAAGATTGTCTTAGAGCCACTGCATATGGGTATTTTTAATCATCCTAGTTTTCTCTGGAAGTTGTTATGGGCAGATTGAAAAATTCCCAAATTGCACCCAACCTTAACCCACTGGTGTAAACATGTACCCAACCCACCCCAAAGTCCTTCTCTTCTTTGTAACCTACCCCTTTCCTAATCCTCCTGATGATGTCAGAAATGGAATGGGATAGTATGGAGGAGATCACTGTTTATGTGAGTGTATCACCAATGGAGAGGAACCCTGTTTTGCCAAATCCAGGCCTGGGACTACATTTAATGCCCTGAACATGTCTACCCTGACCATCAGGACCGAGCAATCAGGCTATTTGCTTCTGGCAGCTACTTTCCATACAAAAGAATGTAGAAGGCCTGATCTATGGCTCTCACTGCTGCTGGTATGCATGAATCATTTCCCATTTCCATCACGGTCATTGAAGTGGACCCAAAAGAAACTAAATATTTGGGGATTCTTTTGACATACTATAAAATATTGGTTCTTGTCAGTTGGAAGCCTACCTTCAGTTGTACCACATGTTCACCCCATGATTAATAGAAACAGAATGCTTCATAGCACTGTTGCCTTGCAGTAGTGGGCTTCTGTGTTAATCCTGACCAGGACACAGTCTGTAGAGTCTGTATATTCTTGCCATGTCTACAGAAGTTTATTCTGCATACTTTGGATTTCTCCCACACAATATAAAGGCAGGTTCATTGGCTCTCAATAAAAAAGATTGTTTGAATGTTACATGACTAATGAGCTCCACAAGGCCAGGGACTGATTAATAAGGTTGAATGATGAACAATCTCTTTTTTAAGTGCTACAAAAAAGTATAGGTGCTAAGCAAAGAATAACAACAAAAACAGAAATGGAAGAATCAAGGCATAGCAGCAGCAATATTCAAAATGGGATTCTGTAACAAAGTAATGAATTTGTATTCTATGAAAGCATTTTTTTTTTTTTTTAAATGTCTGGCTGAATGCCAAAGTATTTGGACTAAATTGTGTAGAATTTCCTAGGTTGCCAATCATTTCACTTACTTCTAATGGCACATTTCTGAAAGCTAACATAACAAAAGAAGGTTTGAGTCTAATAAACTTAATATCATGTTAACACTAAGAATGCATTTAATGGGCACTACTATGGGGAGGCTTGTATTAACAAATACCAACTTTTTACTTTTTTACAACTATCTTTTATTAAGGTGTTTTATGGGTCAGCTTGCTATTATCGTGGTTTAAGATAAAGTTGCCTGGCCACAAGCTTCCTTGTCACTTTCAGTAGCCCTCTTATTGTGTTATAATCCCCTAGAAATTCCCCTATCCTATAATAAAAACACCATGAAAAAGTACCAACATGGGTAGTCATCATACTTTAGGAATATCTGAGGCTATAGTTGCCTTTAAAGTGTGAATGATTTGAGTTATAGTAAATAATCCAGTCAGATTGGCAGCACTTCAGATAAATACATATATTTACAAATGTAAGCAAGTTTGCTTGGGTGGGCTACAGTTTACCCTGTACTGTTTTAGAAAACCTAAACAATCCTGATCAAAGCATGTGTAAGTCAAAATTTGATTGTACACAATTTACAATTGACCAGTGTTTCCTCAAAGCTATGGATTATACAAAACTGAACAAATCAGGGTGTTCCCTGAAAAATGTTCATGCAGCAACATAAATAAATAAGTCACATGTTAATATTTAGAGTGAATTTATAATTCCCATGGGATTCATGAACCCACAAAGTTGTGCTTTTGTACACACAACAGGGCTCACAGTAAATTGTGGAGTGATCAGAAAATGTCATATGCGTACACATTATTCAGCCGTCATTCATCTTTCTGCCCATTTTTGATATGTGCACAGAAGATAATGTTTGGTGCACACAACTTGAACTTAGAGGGAACACTGGATGCTGGGCAAATTGTGGAGCATAATTTACATTTAAAAATAGTGCAGCCTTCTTTTGATTTACACTAAACACACAAACATCTATGTATACTAACAGGCAGACAGATTTGTGTCACAGGCTGTTTACTGTTTAAACACAAGCCTTTTGAAAATGAAAGGTTAAATATTAACAAGAAAAATATTACATATACCTAAAGAATGTTTTAGAAAAGTGTTACAAACATATGCCCCTTTTATATGGCACCAAACCTTTTCAAATGATCTAGAATTCATCTCAAGCCTCCCCCGTTGCAATTTCGCACAAAAGTTAAATCTGATGGAATGGAGGATAATTTAGAAATGCAATAGCCATTAAACTATGCAAGTATGCATGAACTGTAAAAAAGTGGATCCTGTACATTTCTGCTTAGCCTTCAGCTGTTAGCAGGTGTGAATCAGTCAATTGTACAATTCATTTGTCTACCTAATTGCACTGAAGATAGGCTTTTACTTTTCCTATAACATCACACTAATGAGTAGGGGATTTTTTTCCCCGTTTAAGCTCACTTCAATCTAATTTATTTTTGCTAACTTCCTCTCCTGTGTTGGCCTTTTAATTTCACCAGTGCCACAACAGTAAGAAGAAGCAGTGCTGCTTAGCCTCATCTAGGTGACCCCTTTTCATTTAAAGACAGTAATTATTTGCCATACCCTTCCCCTATAGTCATTAAAACCTTTGGCTTGTATATTGGATAACAGCAATTTCCTGACTCCAACTGACTGTTCTATATGAGGGAGGAGAGAGAATGCTAATAAATTGAATAAATGAATCTTTTCTCCATTCAGTGTTATGTGCCTTTCTTTTGCAGGAGCAATTGCAGTTAGGTGGTGAAACGGGGTTTCTCGCAGGCCCCCTACCTCCACCCTGTGTGAAAACAATAAGAAATAAGCCAAGCATTCCCTGCTTACTGTGATTACAACATCCTTAAAAGTGATTATATGGCTGCTGTAATCAACTTCAATGAAAGCTGCCTGTTAGAGCTTCAATAATTACTCATTTCTGTTAACAGCTTGCATTCAACTTCACACTCTGGGACAGAGGGGGGGAAAAAAAAAGTATTATCTTTTCAAATAAAAGAATCTGTTAAAGTTTGTACTGGAATAATGATGTTTGCTGTGGGTTAAAAGAAAGGGGACGTTAAAATGTTGTGGAGCCAGCTCTTTTCTTGTTCTTAATTGTGTAGCTTGAGTTCCTTAAATGAAGACGAAGTTCATACAGGGTTCACTTACACACAGTTTACTCCAGCAAGTGTTCTACACTCAAATAGCGTGTAAAGCTAGAGTGCTGGTTCCCACCATTTCACATAATTCCTTAATGGTCCTTTTCCCCTCTCAGCAATTTAAAGCATTCAGCGTTAAGCTGAAGAGAAGAGAATTGGATAAATGGCGTCGATTTCATATAGAGGTGCATTTCATATGGTTTTTCTGACTGCTTGTGGCATAACACGTTGGCACTATTAGTGAGGTGTCTGGCCATTCTTATGCACATATAGACCTATGAGCTGAATAAGCTATTGCAATAAAAGTATATATCCTGACGGGAGATAAAACCACATATTTTGAGACATGGCATGAATAGATTTGGCTGAAAGGAGAAACAAACCCCTTATTAAAAAAAACCCCTACCCCCCTACCCCCCATAGGCCCCCTCCCCCCAGACTAGCTGCTACCCCTTGGTGCAGATTCAGGGATCGGAGTTCACGGCAACCATCTTCCGGGTCTTTACGTCTTCTTATGGCACTTCAGCAATTTCCGTCCATGCGAATGCGCAGTTGTCGCAAACCGGGAAATTGCTCCAACTGTGCTGCCATGCAGGTCTCAGATTACTGGAAGATGGCTGCCGTGAACTCCGATCCCTGAATCTGCACCAAGGGGTAAGTAAAAATTTAGGGCCTCTGCCCAGGGTAGCAGCTAGGATAAGGGGGGGAGGCGGGAAGGGGGTCTATGTGGAGCAGGGGGGGTAGAGTTTCTTTAATTAAGGGGTTTGTTTCTCCTTTAAGCAACATGGATTATAGAATACTTATTTTAAGAAAATGGTTATAATCACCTAGGGCTGTGTGTATCTGCACTTATATCTTAAATGAAGATTTTATAATCATCCTAGGGGGACTGCTTCACATAGCATGATCCTGTCATTCTGGGCTTTTCGTTTCACGGTCTGTTAAATGGAGACGGTTTCTAGAAATTATTAAATTCTATTGTTAAATAACTTTCTATGAGCACTAACAAGCCGCACTTGTTCTGCATCACTGAGCCCACTGTTAGAGGTAAATGAACGGGGTGGCATGAATAGTCTTGCACACAAAAAAAAAAAAAATTCTCTGAACATTTTTTTTTTTTTAAAGCTCCTGGATGGTATTTTGTTGAACCAGATCCTGGAAAAACATATCAAGGTATTAATTTAACATGTTGCTCCACTGGCTAAAGTAAAAACATTTTGCAGAAATGCATAATTAATGCCCGACCTAACACAACATAAAACCACAGGGATCTCAAATACATTGTAAATAGCATCACACATCCTTTAACTAATAATCAGTCAATGTATCATGGCACCAGGCTATTCCCTGTTACTGCACTTATACTGCCACTAAATATAAGCACTTTATTTACTGTATAAGCAGGGCCATCTTTTATTATTCTATAAAAAATCAGTAAAATATATTGGAAGAAGCTATTCTCCCATAGCTTGATTTTTAGGCATATTTTATACATTCGTATGAATGTTAAATCTTATCCAGAGACAACTGCAAGGGGCACATTTACTTAGCTCGAGTGAAGGAATAGAAGAAAAATATTTTAAATTTTGAATGTTTTTTTCGGCTACTTCGACTATCGAATTGTCTACTTCGACCTTCGACTACGACTTCGAATCGAACGTCGAAGTACTGTCTCTTTAAAAAAAACTTCGACCAACTACTTCGCCACCTAAAACCTACCGAACATCAATGTCAGCCTATGGGGAAGGTCCCCATAGGCTTTCTAACAAATTTCTGATCGAAGGAAAATCGTTCGATCGATGGATTAAAATCCTTCAAATCGTTCGATTCGAAGGAGTTAATCGTTCGATCGAACGATTTTTCCTTCGATCGTTGGAAATGCGGTAAATCCTTCGACTTCGATATTCGAAGTCGAAGGATTTTACTTCGACGGTCGAATATCGAGGGTTAATTAACCCTCGATATTCGACCCTAAGTTAATGTGCCCCTAAGTGTCTTTTTATGAACAGGAAAACTGTTCCTTAGTTTTAGGTTTGAATGCAACACCTATCATATATCAGCTGTATAAAGGAGTCTCTCGGTTTTATTCTTATTAACATGTATTTTTAGAGCGCCAACAACCCTTATGCAATATGGTTTTTCCCATTATCATTTGTATGCTCAAATATGCAGCAAAGAAACCTTTTTATGCCCGTATGCTTTACAGATCTTTAAAAGGGGAAAATAAATCGAAGTGAAACTCTGTTTTTAAATACAGGTATATAATCTATTGTCCAAAATACACAGGACCTAGGATATTTCTATAAAATTAAGTTTAGTTACCAGCAAAAACAAGTTACTGTTTTTTATATTAGAGAAAAGGGAATCATTTAAAATAAATTACAATCAGTTGCTTAAAACGTTCTCTATGGGAGATATCCCTCATGTAATGCGACTTCTGGATAAGAATATCCAAACCTGTATAGTATATTTTATTAATTCCCCCCCTAGGTTATTGCTACACACCTGTTTTTCTCTCCATTCTTATCACCTTATTTCAACTCATTCTAAGTTATTCCTCCTGCCAATTAATTGATTTAGTCACTGTCTCTATGAACATCCATTATTTGTCATACACGGGCCATTTGCTTCTATAGTTTAATAAAACAATCATCCTCATCTTGGACACTGATGAAGCATAGCAAATTCCAAATTTACATGCCATTTGTCAAAACACAACCTCTTGCAAACCGTTAGGAATATTCATGATAATTGAATTTTACATACAATGCATCAGAAAAAAAGTTTTCAGTATGTTAAGGCCGTGTGATTGTGTAGAAATAATAATAATAATGAAAGCATCAGGGGCTATAGAGCTTTGAACAGTTGCTGGGAGTGAAAGGAAAGTGTGAGAAATTTATGACTATTGCCCTTGGGTAATGTGTACTGATTTTTTAAAATGTTTGCCAAATTACTGTTAAGTGAATGTTGGGCTTTCACTTTTTGCTTTTTGTTTAAGTATAAGAAAACCACACAGACATTCCTCTGCTAGCCAACCATCAGCTCTAACCATGCTATAAATACAAGACCTCAAATATACCGCACAACTATAGAAAAGCACAAGAGCCGCTCATCTGCAGTTAGGAAACTGTAACTGTCTGAAGAATTCACCACCAGAAACCATACAAAAGACAAAAAAAAACAAAGCAAGAAAAAAAAAAGAAAAGAAAAAAGCATGTGAATTCACAGCTGCTCCCTGACTATTCATTGATAATTACCTCTCCTGGGTTAGCCTTGCAGTTTGGCTTTTGTTGTTGGGTCGTCTTTCAAATCACCCCAATGGCTCCTCCTCGAAACCATAGAGAGCCCTGGGAATGTATCTGTAAGATTCAACACAAGATCCTTCCACTGCCTGTCACATTTTGTATGTGTAGCTGTCAGAATTGTGTCTGTTTCTGATTTTAAGGGTGTGGGAATGAAATCCCACTACAGTCAGCATGCAGATCATTATACTCATGAATACATAGAGATTGTATATTAATAGAGGCCATAAGAATTCAAACACAATATCCATTCAATTGTCCGTTGTTGGAATCAGATGAGAATTACTACACACAAAAGGTACATTTTTAATGGAGTGGATGTTGTCCGATTTCTTTTTTTTCTTCAGAAATATGTTTTAACCAGCCAACACAAGAAACAAAAAGTCCCTTTCCATATAAAATATATAGAAGATTCTATTACCCAGCTCTTGTATATTTAGTATGTTTACTTCAGTCCTTACAATATCATTTATCCAAATAAGCTTCACTGTTTAGCAGTGGAGGCAGCATTGCAGGTTTTAGGGCTATGACCAGGCTTGCACCCATCCGAATTAGTAAGGACGGAATTAAGGACAATTTTACTCTATCTGTAAGGGTAGAATTAGACAAGCGTTTTGGACGAGATTCTGCCAGATCCGACGCGCTGCACCAAAACGCAGGCGTGAAGTCGTATGTGATGGAAAACAAGGTATGAAATACAAGTGTCGGATGGTGTTGCATCGTTTGTCTGATGCGACACAACTGTCAGATGCAAACACTGCATGCTGCGTCTGTATTTCTTGCCTTATTTTCCGTTGCATCCGACTTGATGCCTGTGTTTTGCCGCAGTGCGTCCGATCCAGCAGAATCACATCCAAAATGCTCATCTAGTTCTACCCGAAGTCTATGGGGAAGCATTTTCAGGCACTTTGATGCCATGTTCAAAGTTGCTGCAAACTAGCCAAACTGTTCACCACATGCATGTATTTCAGAGACATTTCTTTAATCCAGTACTTTTTTACATATAGCACACACATACCACATGTATGAACATATGATATTAAAATTATGTCATACCAAGACATTTACTTGAACAGAGAGAGGGCCTTTAAAATCCCTTAGAAAGCCACATTTGGTTTGTAGGTCTTCAGCTGAAGAGCCATACTTACAGAATAATACATGCTTTTTTTAAAATTACAAAGAATGGCCAACAACTTTATAAGGAAAACAAAAATAGTTGTGAGTCCCTCCAAAAATCAGTCAAAGGTAGTAAAAAAATACAAAAAGTTTATTTGGACATAGTAGACAATGGCCTAACGCATTTTGTGCCTTTTGGGGCACTTACTCATATAACTACCTTTGACTGATTTTTGGAGGGACTCACAATTATTGTTGTTTTCCTATGGATATGCACCTGTGGACTTGGGTGAACTGTGAGTACATCCTCCCCCTTTACTAATGTTTTACTCTACTACAATTCCATTTACTTAGGTAGTGCCCACATTGGTTCTTGGCACCTGCTGTTTTTTGCTTTTGCTATTTACCCAAACAACTTTATTAAACAACTATACTTGACCAATGGGAATTTGGGATCAGTCAGCCAAAACTACCTTAAAGAGCCATCTAAAGACATTTGGCTGAGGAATTTCAAAATGGAAACTTTGCCCAACCATGTTTGCTCTTTGGGGCAAATTTACTAAAGGGCAAAGTGGCTAACGCTAGAGAAAATTAGCCAGTGTGACGTCATTTTGCAAAAATTTGCTAGTTTAGTATATAAACTACGCAAATTTACTTTGTTTTTGTTTTTTCTGAACGTTACCTCTTTTGCCAAATTTGTTAGGTTACCCACCTTCCCCCCTACATTTGATAACATATGGCACTTAAAATATACTGTGGGCATATGTAGAGGGCATTAGAACACCTCTATAAAATTTTATTAGATTTCCCTGGCCTTGTGTAGTGTAATATATTTTCTGCAGCATACACGTCCATTCAGACATCTATTTGCCGATGTACTGTATGCAAATTTCCGATCCGATCGATAGCGTAACTTCGAACCGCTGAACATAACATCGCTAGCGCAACTTCGCAAACGATCGATAACTTGTGCGCAACTTCGGATCTTCGTGAATTTGCACAGCCCTGGCGAATCTACGCCTGGCGAAGTGCGGCGAAGGCAACGCTGGCGCAAATTCAGAGGTAAGTAAATTTGCCCCTTTGTATGGTCAGCTAAAGTGTTCAGAAATAGAAAACCCTTTTCTGTTCTTTGTATATCCAACTGGCAAAGAGGTTAATTGATTTCCATTGGCGTTTCTGAACCTGCAAAGATCAATTTAATGAACAAAAATAAACCCCTTCACTATCATAGTGGGATTATAAACACTGGTTAAGTAATGTGTTTCCAACACCCATGGTAGCAATGTGTAATTTGGTAGTTTGATTATTTCATTCTAATCAGTCTCTTTCTGGTGGCTCCCTGTACACTGCTTTTTATACAGTTTAACTAGGGATGTCGCGGACTGTTCGCCCGCGAACTAATTCGCGCGAACATCGGCCGTTCGCGTCCGCCAAATGTTCGCGAATGTCGTGCGACGTTCGCCAATTTGGGTTCGCCTTAGCTGGCGCTTATTTTTGCCCTCTCACCCCAGACCAGCAGATACATGGCAGCCAATCAGGAAGCTCTCCCTCCTGGACCACCCCCCACACCCCCTGGACCACTCCCCTTCCATATATAAACTGAAGCCCTGCAGCGTTTTTTCATTCTGCCTGTGTGTGCTTGGAAGAGCTAGTGTAGGGAGAGAGCTGTTTAGTGATTTGAGGGACAGTTGATAGTAACTTTGCTGGCTAGTAATCTACTTGATACTGCTCTGTATTGTAGGGACAGAACTCTGCAGAGATTTGAGGGACAGTGAGTTTAGGTTAGTTAGCTTTGCTGACTAGTAATCTACCTTCTACTGCAGTGCTCTGTATGTAGCTGCTGTGGCCACTGCTTCTGATCTCATCTGCTGACTGCTGTAATAACCCAATAGTCCTTGTAAGGACTGCTTTTATTTTCTTTTTTGTTTTTTTACTTTGCTACTATAAGAGCCCAGTGCTATTAGTCTAGCTGTGTTGGGGAGTGGGACTGGTGTGCTGCTCCTCCTAGTAGTTCACCACTACCAGCACCAACCAGAGTCAAAATTGTTACAAAGTATCTTATTTGCACCTGTTAGCTGTTCTGAGCTCTCTGCCAAAAGCTAATTAAGTTAGAAACTGTTTTTTTTCTGGCTGTTCAGTGCAGAGAAAAGAGGGACTGGTGTGCTGCTCCTCCTAGTAGTTCACCACCACCAGCACCAACCAGAGTCAAAATTGTTACAAAGTATCTTATTTGCACCTGTTAGCTGTTCTGAGCTCTCTGCCAAAAGCCAATTAAGTTAGAAACTGTTTTTTTTCTGGCTGTTCAGTGCAGAGAAAAGAGGGACTTTCCAGTACAAAAGAGGGACAGGGGGTTGAGTGGTTAAAAGAGGGACAGTTGGGAGGTATGCAAGTGCCACCTAGTTGTGTAAGCTTTTTCACATTCTGTCTAAATAACAATAATAATTCCGTGTCCGTAAACATCACCTGAGTGATGTTTTTACAGCAGCAATAATATATTCCGTATCCACTACTGTATACGTTGCCCTTGCAGGCATTGTTTGCCCAGTCTTTAACCAAGTGCCACCTAGCTGTGTGAGCTTTTTCACATTCCGTGTCCAGAAACATCACCTGAGTGACGTAGTGTGATTTCTGCCCTTTACAGCACAAAACGCAGCGCTGTGTCAACAATGGATTTTTCAGATACATTTTTGCCCTTGATCCCCCTCTGGCATGCCACTGTCCAGGTCGTTGCACCCTTTAAACAACTTTAAAATGATTTTTCTGGCCAGAAATGTCTTTTCTAGCTTTTAAAATTCGCCTTCCCATTGAAGTCTATGGGGTTCGCGACGTTCGCGAACCGTTCGCATTTTTGGACGCAAGTTCGCGAATATGTTCGCGAACATTTTTTCCGCCGTTCGCTACATCCCTAAGTTTAACTCTATAAAGGTCACTTAGCTGCTCCTATATAGGGGAATGTTCCAATAGCTTATAGAAGTTATGATATATGGACCTAAACATGTGGTTTCTCAGATGAGTGAGGGAATTATTTTATCACAATTTCTTTTTTCTTTTTCTTTTATCTACAATTTTCTTTTTCCTGCTATCAGAAACAGTTACCAAGTGTGTCATTTGCTTCAGATATGTTATAAAGTGTGACAATTTTAAGTGACAGTAACTACTAGGTTAATATATGGATTTTTGTCTGATATGGTATAGGAAACTTTATAAACAGCAACTTCTCAGCTAATAAGATAGCATATTTTGCTTGCAGTAAGAACTGTCAATGAAGGCATGTTTAAACTTACAAAAGAGAAACAATAAAGGTATAGAAGATTGTGTCCCCAGATTTTAGGAAAAAAAGATATTATCCATATATTTTTACCAGGATAAAAACTGTAGAAAAAAACAGATAATTTTCACCAGAAGCAATGTAAGAAAAAGAACAGTTTGATTGGCAGCTGCCCACAAGCTTATTATCAGTATGTGCAATGCCAGGTGTCAGCTGGAGTAGTGCAAAGCACACCACCATTGGAGGCTGAAGAAATTGAATTGCACTGCACCAACTGGCAGTCTGATGGATAAATATTAGTTTGGCAGACACCAGGAAAATGAAATGAAAGTGACCTTAAATCGGATACAACTTTCAGGTAGGTCCCTTGTGGGCAGTACCTGTGAATCATAATGTTTTTTTATGTTAAAAAATATGTCTTCACAGGAACACTTATGGACTCACACTTCTTGGATGTACTTCAGATTCAATACCTAGACAAGTTCTGTATTTATACATGTTAAGTTAATTGGTGGGTAAAGATGGGGAGGTACACCCCAAGGGGTTACTTAAAGCTTTACACTATTCAGTACACTTGAAAAAGGGCTTGATACCCAAAACAAATTGTATGAGTTTCAATAAAGCTTTACTTCAGCAGTGGTTCTGCATCTGTCCTTCAGTCCCTCTATCTTATGTGTTACAAACTGTAAAGTTTGGCGGATGAGAAATAATAGTCTTGGGCGGGTTCTCAGGATTTAGGCTAAGTCCCATGGTTCCAGTGATGGCAAACCTCAGCGCTTTCTAGTTTCTATATCTTTGTAACAGTGTGAGGTAGGCTATTCCTATTTCAGCGCAACAAGGGTCACATGAAAATACCACTGTTCTTACAGAATACATTTTCCAAGATGGTAGTAAAAACTCTGTGGCATGAATTAAAATGCCAGCTGCAAGCCAGACCTGATGATCAGTGCACACACAACCCCTCTAATTTTCTTGTGGCTGAATGGGAGCAAAATTCACTATCAATGATCGAACGTTCCAACAAATCTTTCCCAAAAAAATGAGAACCAACTGGTTTTTGAGAGAGATGTTGGACAAGCAGGTGTCTGGATACTTTCGGTAGCATAGTATATATATATAGGGATCATGAAAATCCAAGATGGCATTTAATATTTTTATATTTATCACTAGGGGGAGTTTCATTTCTAGCAATACACAAGTTTGACTGAGGCATGTGACAAAAGTGACAAATAAGCACAGTTAAAAGTAAATAGGATTGAGTGAAACATGGTCCCCATCAACATCCACGAACATAGTAAGTTAGGTTGAAAAAAGACATGTCCATCAGGTTCAACCTTTTAAGTCTATATATAACCTGCCCAACTGCTAGTCGATCCAGATGAAGGCAAGAAAACCCATTTGAAGCCTCTCCAATTTGTCTCAGAGGCAAGACTCCAAGATAGTAATTGGACTGGTCCCTGGATCAACTAGTACGACAAGCTGTCTTCCATATCCCTCACTTGCTGAAAAGACTAGTTGTAGTTATGGGTGTTGAAAGGACTGTGCATTGGGAATAGAACCCTAGATGATTTGTTCAAATACAGACATTCTACATTCACTCTTTGAAAGTGAGAAATCACCACTTTCAAAAAGTAAAGGGATTTAAAAACAAACAAAATTACTTTGTAACATCTGGGGAGTGATTTTCACACAAGACCAATTTTCAGATGTGACAAAATACTGTAAGTAACAAAAGAAGCTTCACTGTTAGCTTCTGGTTCCACCAATGTATTACCCCTGAAAAATAAATTCCAGCTGAAACTTGAAAGGAAAAGAAAAACAACTACTAAAGGAGGAAACATGATTCAACCAATTGAAGATGATTGACTCTCATTGTATCGCATGTCCCTGAAGCTGTATTGCAGCAAAGTCTAATCTTATCATGGTGAAGGAAACTCTGGGAACAAACAGACAAATAATATTAATCTACAACAGCTCAACATCACTTGCAATAGGAGCCTCCCCTTATTTCAATTATTTGCAGAACGACTGTTCCAATTTCAATCTTCATGATCAATTTAACTCAATACGCTCACATTTACGCAAGGATACATGTAAAGCTTTTGACTTGATCTGCCTCCCAAGGTATTTGGGTAATTCACAGTGGCAGGCAGATGGTAATGTTTGAAACATAGGAAAGTCCTTTGAGATGACTGATAAAACTGCTCCAGGAATTATACACTTATCCTTCCCATTCCCACGGGGGAGCAGAATGAATGATAGGCTTGTTATGCACCTGAACTTTTCTCTTTGGTTTAAAGGCAATACAGTTCCGTTCAGAGGGATTCTTTTCCAGAAATAGTATTATATACTATGTTTGGGTTCTTAAGACTTTTTTTTACTGTATAAAAGTAAGCAGTTCCACATCAGATTAAACACTAGGACACCATTTTTAAAAGAGATAGGGCATAGTCAAGAAACCCATGAATTCAATGTAAAGTGGGACATCATTTCATATGTCAACTCTACACCCCTAGTTCACATGGGTTCTCACTCCCCCAATTCAAGTGCCATCTCTTGCTGGTACGCAATGTGGAAATCTAATATATAAAAATTATATATATTATAGAAGGCACCCTTATGAATATTCAACTTTTTATGAGAATGAATAGACAGGAAAAAGCAGGCCACTCCGGGTTCAGTGTACTCCTAGGGGCCTATTTACAAGCATAGGTGCTAAATTAAACAAGGAAGTCTACTACAAGCTGAAAAATAAATGTAAGGACCTGATTGATTATTGCTAGCAACTGCACTTATTGCAAATGTAAAGTATAGTCAAGTCTTTGTGCTCCAAATGTACAGGGTGGAATCATAACTATAGGTCAAAGCTTACATGTAAATAACTATACCACTCTAATTGGGTCTTGAGAGTAAGAGCACTATAACTACATTATGAAAGAGCCTCCTTTAGCTGCAAATATCTGTTAAGCACACTCAGACATATATTACATAGAAAAGGGTTTCAGTTATTTGCCTTTACATATTGCTTTTTGTAATAGTTATAATGGACTGATTGCAGCGCCACAAACACAACAAGGTTATTTTTCAGCTGCATTTCACTTACAACTTATTTATAAAGGGGTGGCAGTCAAAGTTTCTCAGCTCTACATTTTAAGGCATTTTTCCTTTCAGAGAACAATGCCTGCGGTTTTCCCTTCACTTAACTGATCAATTATTTTGTGACCTTTTACACAAAACCAAAAGATATGTGCAAAAAAAAAAAAAAAAACTTTTACAAAAGATAAACGGAGCTCTAGAAAAACAAGCCCTTGCATTTGGAACATCGTCCAAATATCATTACCATTTTAGAGATGAAATATGTTTTTTTTGTGGCTTATTAACATTTAACTGTTATATTCTGAATACAGGGACAAGGTCAGCATTGCATCTGGTTTTAAAAATTCTTGGCAGATTCAAGAGTTCACGCCTTAAGCATTTTCATAACACTCAAGGGAAAAGTGGATTGAACAAACTACCTTTTGTATTCTGAAAGTTAACATTTTAAATTAATACTTCTTCCCAAATTATGGAGTCAGCAAGCTGCCCTTTCTAGTCCATTACATTTTTACTAGGGTTTGGAATTAATTAACATTGCAATTTCTATCCAGGTTTGTATCAAAAAAGTTGGCAAATAAAAATATATGTATCTCTCTTGTCCGATTGTTTTTATGTGTCTGTAAAATGATAAAGCAAGTTATACGATTTTACTTTTAAAAAAGGTCTAGTTCATATATAGGATATATGTATGTATCCCCAGAAGACCTATTAGAGATCACAAGCAGACCCACATACCTGTGTTTATAGGCCGATTCTATATATGACCATAAACATACAGTATAAGAGTATATAGCAAAGCAAGACCCAGTGATGCCTATTAACCTGACACCAGGCACAGTTGACCAATAGTGATGAGTGAAACTAACAAGTTTTGCAAAACTGTGGAAACATTCACAAAATGTAGTCAATGGTGTTTTTTCACAGCATTTTTACTCGTCAAATGCTTTGTAGTCAGTGAGTGTTTTTCTCTACATTCTCACATCAAATGCATTGAAGACAATGACATTTTTTATAAACATGTTTCCCAGAAAAAAAAAAATGACCAGAGAAGTTCTAAAAATGCCTTTGTTGTTTTTTTCTGGTACAAAAACCTGCATTTTTTTTTTGTTGAAACTAAATTAATGGCAACATTTTAATGCTGCCATTGGTAGTTTTCTCTTGTTTTTTAACTAATTGTGAAAAGTTCTCGCCACTCACGAAAAAACTAATTTCAATACAAAAATAGCTCATCGCTATTGAGCAACCATAATGAACAATTTATTGCCCCTTACAATCGGCAAATCTTTGACCAGAGTTTGGTGCATTACTTTTATTTATTTATTTTTAAGGTGGACAAGTTAATATTGTGCAGGTTTAAAAAATCATATTATGGGTAGCATGGTGACACAATGGAATGGTTTGCATGTTTGCCCTGTTCTTGCATGGGTTTCCTCTATGTACTATGTGGTTTCATTTCACAAGAACTGAAGGTGACCATACAGGTGCTGATAAAGGCTGCTGACAGACATAATCATAAAGTCATAATCTTTTATGCCTGTATATGGGGCCATTTGACAGGCAACTGATATCGGGCAGAGAATCAGCCAGGTATCGATTGGACAAATTTAAATATTCTGTGAAGACCACTTCAGTTTGTTGATGCAGTCCTTGCTCCGGATGCCTGTATTCCTGTGGTTGTGATATGAATGTTAGGGCCCAAAAATCAGATCAGCCTGATATCACCCACCTCAAGGTGACCATATAAGGCAAAGATGTGCTCATTTGGCAACCTTGCCATATAAGGGGAAGTGTATGGCCAGCTTTACAGGCAGGTTAATTGGCTCCTTATATACGGGCCATAGTGTGCACAAATTGTGAGTCATTTGAATTATGTAATATCTCCTGTCCAGATTTAATGACCCAATGAAGTCTCTGTAATTAAGTGTCAAACTAATACAGTTCTTTTTGGATAAAGGGTATAATAAGCGCCAAATATTAAAGATACACAATTTTGGAATGGAAAATAACAAAAGCAATGTAAGGGTCATATCTTTTATTAAACCAAAAAATCGTGGTAAACAACTGGACACTTATAGTAGTAAGTGACCTTTCATTCGCCACAAAGCAAGCCAGTTCAGGAAGTGGTAACACTAGAAAAAGTAACAACATATAATTTAAAACGTAACTTTTACTGTTTTACTATTAAAAAACACACGCTCTCTGAAGTACACACCCACTAGCCAACAAATCCGTCGGCAGTGCTGGACAATCTCCATAAAATTGACATATAATTAAAAATAGATTGAGCGCAAGGTGGAACGGTGGAGTCTCTAAGAGACTTCACTGGTTGTTATGAAAATGTATTCTACGCGTTTCGCCGATGCACTCGGCTTCGTCAGGGGCATAAGACATATCTTTTATTGGATAATAAAATTGCAAGCTTTTAGAACGTTATAGTTCACCAAAAGTTGGTGAACTGCAAATCTCTGTAATTCATAATAACTCTTAGCTGCTGCAAGATATTCGGATTTGTCAGTATTGTAACAACTAAAAAGCTACAAGCAGATGATTGTAGCAGCAGAGTAACGTATCTAGATTTTGCAGCATGATGTTTATGAGGGTTTGTGGGCCTGGCACACTGCATAATAATTTTGAAAATAGTCCTGCCATGCAATACCAGGTACTATTATCTATATATACTCTAGAACCATGGGTGTGGGATTATATAGCAAATATGGAACACTCTAAAGTGTTAATGTCAAGTCTTTAGTAACTGGAGGTGAAGAAAGATGATGTACACAAGCTTGATAAAGTGACCATGAGAATGTCCTTGATGCAGCCTTTATATCAGAAGGGTCAAGTGGCATTCTGAAGAGAGGGAAAGATTAGGGAAAACTATGTCACTGCACAAGATCAGCGAAACTGCTTGTCTTTGATAATACACACTGACCTTGGCGTTTTAGATAAACGTTTTCTATTCGAAATAGAAGTGGACAAGCTTCAAATTGGTTGGTCTGCTCTGCTGTTTTCATTCAGAAGTGTACAAATTACCCCAACATGCCCTTTTTTTCTGGAAACAGAAAGGTCTGAAAGAAACTCTTGTTATATTGTTGCCACTTAGGTTTCACTGAGCCTGCATTATCTACTCACAGCTTTAATGACTTCCTGCTGAGAGAGGCTCTGTACAAGTCTTGGCAGCAGGGCTAAGAATAGCATTAAATGCAAGGTTATCTAGGCATTACACTCACTGTAACATGCAATTAACTCTCCTCTTCCATTTTCATTACACAATTATTCATTAATGTCAATTTAATTTTATGCATTGTTCTACATGACCGAAGGCTGATTACGGGCCTTTTCACTCCAATATCCCAAGTTAACTGGTGCCAGCCTCACTCAGGGCTGCCTAATTGCAATTTAGCCCAGACAATTCCTCCCATTTGTGCCCTCTAGTAATGGAACAACAGATCACAGCCAGGTAGAAAAATTAGGGCAGAAATAAAAGTCAAAGTCAGAAAAGCTCAGCAAGGCTTTTTTCTTAAAAATAAATATCACAAAAAACGTGAATATAGAAATACACCAAGAGCACTTTGTGCTGGTTTTGTAAATTGGCCTCTTTATTATCCTTAAGGACAAATTGTGCAATACATTTACTGCATATACCAAATATCCTACACAGTAGTGTCACAGTTAATTGTGTCACAGAATATTCTGCACGGACATAACATGATATGAGATGCTGCTTCTCATGCATAGATGTTTGCTTTATTTGCCACTGTTTTGCTCTGTACATGTAGTTACAAAGTGATTATACTGGACCTTTGGCTGAAGGACCTAGACTATAAGCATATCTGGTTATATGTAACATTGCCTTCCATTTAGTTTCTTTAGCACAAACAGGAATGCATGGGATGTAATGGTTTGTGTACATAGTGCTGTATTGTATACATATTCATACACACGAGATATGAAATGGTTATTTGTCTACTCCTTTCAAAAACTGAAAACAGCTGTGTGCCTAACAGGCTGCTATGGGGTACACAACAAGAGAAACAGCAGGAGTGCAAAAGGGAACAATAAGAGCTTCAAAAAGTTAAGGGAAAGGATTCAACCAAAGGGATGGGGTGCTGCAAGGTTGCATAGCAAAAGAGTGGAAAGCAGAAAAAAGGATATTCAAGTCAGAGCACATAGTAACCCTTTGGAGAAGAGGGTAGGAGAAAAAGAATACAAAGAGGGCAAGGCATGGAATGTACAGGACGTAGAGGAACATTGGAGTTGAAAGGTGTGGGAATAGGGGCGGTAGTGGAAAACAGAGCACTTGAAGGGGAGAGCAGGGAAACAAGCACAATGTAGCATATGAAGCACACAGGAATGGGAAATGCAACAGGAGAATTAGAGGTGTGGGGGAAGAAGGAGAAAGGTGTGAGAGAAGCAGAAGGCTGGGCTAAGGTGTTGCAGATAAGGCCTGGGAAATGCAGCAGCTATAGGCAAGGTATGTGAAATTTACTGTACATAGAGACACGGCCTGGAAAATGTGTTTGGAGGAGGGGCCATACAGTCTAGAGAGGTCTCAGAGCAATTATAAAGTAGGTTCTCTGTAAGAAAATCATCTAGTAAGTCTAACAAAACTTCAGATGGAACCTATGATTCCTGCAACCAGTACCTGGGCAGTATACTGTTTCTATTTAAAGCACTAGACTGGATACTTGTGTATCCTTTTATACTGTATACAGCACACCATCTTTATGAACATGTTTCTGATCCTCTCTATTTACATCTGGCCTCCTGGTCCTTTGACTGCAGGTGGGAATTTTGGATTTGTAGTTTAGCTACATCTGGAGGGCCCCCACTTTGTCCCTTCCTGTCATACTGCCCTAGAAAGGTATTAATAATAATAAGGCCATCTGTCCTACCTGCTACTCCAGATCTACTGGCTGCTCAGTTTGTTATACACTTTATAGGCTGTCCCTCTCTCCCCTTCACAAATCTTAATTAAGCCTAATAGCTGCCCAGGTCCTGTATCTCAAAGGGCTAGTCTATGTTATTCACATTACTCTTCCATCTAGGCTCCCTTCCTATCTCCCCAAGATCAGCTGGGCATTTTTTCTGGCCTGAAAAGCTTAGTTAGTGATTGCCAGATGGTTACTTAGGCACTACAGTCACAGATGGGTCAGGGGTAGAGCAATCCACTGCCATTGTCTATTTCCTGCACATCACAGTGGGCTATGCAATTTTATTTTTACTAAACCGTGGCCTTATACAGTTAGGTGAGAGTATGCGCCAAGGTTGAAAGCAGTAAGGAATCTTAAATGTCATTTATTTTAATGTATTTTACATTATTTAAGTGGTTCTGCCGTAATTGTTCTGCCACGCTGTCAGCCTGGAGTCATTTAAATTGACCATTTTAAAAGCCGTCAGCCTGGGCACTATTATTTTTCCCCAATTTAAGCTAGGAGTGCAAGCCCATTAAACCGTCTAGGAAATAACTATGCATCCTGCTGAAATGAGTTACCATTTTCATTTCAAAAGAGGTTCTGTGCTCGCTTCCCTACACACACACACCTGGTAATAGAAATATGAGTCAGACACTTGCTTTGAAACGCTGTCCAATGCCCGAGGCTGGGTGCAAACTCTTCTTTTCAAGTACACATCCACACACTAATAACTATGTTTTCAAGCAAACAAGCTCTGTAAATATATTCAGTCTCTTACAGTGTGCACACATCACACAAGCCAAATCTTAGCTACATTTAAGTTTTGCTCTTTAATTTATATGTTTCTAATAGTTTACTGCTTCCTAAAGTCTTCTTGATTCATGCTCTATTTACTTTCCCTCTATGAGGTTTATGGCCATGGGACCTAATTTGCTGGTTTCATTATGTATGTTAGACAAAATCTGTATTGCTAACAGGGCTCAATTTGAGTCTAAAAACTTTATTCATCAAATTAGGTCATTACTGCAAAACAAATGGTCACTCAGAAGGCTTAACCGAAGTGGTCAAATTAAGATTCACATTTCATTTGCAAACTATTTAAAACATATACTCTGCTGCATTATAAATATTAAAGATCGGGAAGTTACTGTGGTTACTATATTTTAGAGAGAAAAAGAAAATGAAACAGACAGGCAAGTCAAGGAGCAGAAATATTTGCCTTTATTTCATTGGTTGAGTTATTTGGTTAGAGGGATATTTGCACTGGTTTAAAATGCACTTGTGTTCTGTAAAGTCTACAGCATACTTAATATCCCTATAATACACAAGACTTTTATAATTGGTGCTTAGTGATGTCATGTGTATGACACAACTCACTGGTGCTTAAGTATTATAAAGAAAATTGTACTCCCTATTGTAAAATATGAGAATGTGAGAAGTCACCTTGAAGTTCCATTTTATACTTATAAGATTTATTTTCACTAAGGCTTCCAGCACCGTTACCACTATATTTACTGTAATAATGAATAAATAAATACTCAGTCTGATTGCGTTGGAAACGCTACATCTAAGGTTCTCATAATTTTGGATCTTGAAGAAGGTCTTGTATGCATACTTAAATATTATTAGCCTTAGAGTAAGTATGTAGTAGCAGGGCTGGATATACATAGCGGGCACCCCTAGGCGCACTGCCGTTCGTTGCCCCGCCCCCCCTTTTATTCACGCAAATTTTCATCAGGATCGAAGCAATGGGGATTGGCGCACAAGAAATTGATAAGACTGTTGTATTTCCTGTGTATCCCCAGTGTTTCTGAATCAATGTGGGTATGGTTGGGCAGCATGCCGCACCCCTAAAATCCTGCTGTCCTAAACCCAGGCCTTGGTGGCCTTTCCAGAAATCCGGTACAGGTATGGGACCTGTTATCCACAGTGCTTAGGACCTGTTTTTTATGGATAAGGGATCTTTCCATGATTTGGATCTCAAAATAATTTAAATATTAAATTAACCATTTAGGATTGTTTTGCCTCCAATAAGATTCATTATATCTTCGTAAAAATCAAGTACAAGGTACTTTTTCATTGCTACAAAGAAAAAATTGAATTATTGATTATAATGGAGTCTCTGGGAGACAGCCTTTCCATTGTTTGGAGCTTTCTGAATATGTATCGTATACCTGTATTTTCTTTATTAAACATGTGAGCTACATGTAACTGTACTGATTTATCCAGGGACAGTCTACATGATTTTTAGAAACTTGGTTGTGTAAGGGTAAAGGCTGGATTGTATTGTATGTTATTGGACCAACTGGCTCACAGGACGAACAGATTGAACCACTTTTCAATCGTTTCTTTGTTTACATTGACATCCCAAATAATCAGAATTGAAAAAGTGTTGAAACTTTGGCCAATGCACCAGGGTGAAGTGACTAACGCTGGCAATGATTCACAAGCATGGCGTCATTTAGTTACTTTGCCGATTTACTAATGGGCGCAGGCGTCACTTCGCTAGTGAAGGAGATAGACACTAGCGTTGTTTCGCACTCTAATGCCAAATGAATTTTTGCTCTGTCAAATGGACGTAACTCCGCAAATTCATTAAGATGCGGATTTTACTGAACGTTACCTCTTTCGCCAGACTTGCCTTCGCCAGCTCAGACCAGGCGAAGTGCAATGGAGTGCATAGAACTTCCTCAATTTTTAGTGGAAAAATTCACAAAAAACGCTGGGGTCTTTTCCTTTTTTCAGAATGATAGCTTGCAAACGTCCTTAAAAATGTTTTTGGGGTAACCGGGTTCCCCCATACATTTTCTAACATATGGAACATTAACTAATACAGTGGGCTCATGTGTATAGCATTATAACAACTCTATTTTCTTTATTAAGGTTCCCTGGACTTGTGTAATGTAATGTACTTGCTGCAACATATTCGTCCATTTAACTTTATCATTTCCCCCCGTATGCAAATTAGCCTGAGCTAAGACCTCTAACGAAGTTGCGCTAGGCATAATTGAAAGCTAGCGCATCTTCGCTTTGATTGCCGACTTACGCTAGTGAAAATTCGCCATCGTTCGGTGCCCCCTGGACGCAACTTCCCATTTTAGTAAATTAGCTTTGTCTAACTGAATTTTCGCTTGGCGAAGTGTAGTGATATGCGCAAAGCCGTCGCTGGTGAATTTTCACAGGTTATGGAATTTGCCCCAAGGGGTGACATCCATTAGCAGATTTTTAAATCCGCTGAAGCAGACATACAAGTGGCTGTCACTTGTAGCTGACAGGTAGGAGCCTGTGTGTTTCAGGAGATCCACAGCAATCCGGCAAGGAACAGGGACTATAGTTCAGAAAAAAGGAGAGGAATCAAATACAAATTCAAGAACTTGGGAGTTTGAACAAGGAAAATGGTTAAGTGATACAGCAGTAGGGCTAGGAAGAGGCTGGCTTCAAAAGGTCCATGATAACCAGATTACAGATATCTGGCCTTAATGAAGCTAAGGGTGGTTATGATAGTAGCAAATTGTAAAGAGACTGGTACTTATTCCTCCTTCATTAGAATTAAGTATCGCCCGCCCATATCACACTTGATAAAGAGCCTTGGTGCTCGAAACATGTCGTGTTAATAAAGGCACTTTTGCAGCAGTACCTCTGCGCTGTTTTGTATCGACACCTATCTCTTTTGAACCACTGTTATGATAGTAGCGGTAACAAGTGCTATCATTGATAAACGCCACTGATGAACTCCAAATGAAACTAGTGCAGTGCTGTCCAACTGGCAGCCCGCTGGCCGCATCTGGCCCTCGACCCCCCTTGTGTGCCCCCCACATGAAAGTCTGCCTGTTGTGACTGCTTACCTTGTGTAAACTTTAAAAGGTACTGACAATAACTGGCCCCTGCATATTTTACACCTCAAATTCAGACAGTAAGGTTCACATCCGTAATCCCCTCTGCATTGTTCATACCTGTGAACCAATGGTCCAACCCCAACAGCTCATCTGTCCCTTCACTTTCCAACAATAATGAATTCCAGGTAACAATTAGCAGACAGTTGTCAAATGGAAATGTATTGGTTTCATTTTACACAGACCCAGGCATTATTTCCAAATAATTTAAGCACAATCATCCACCTGTTGCTAATTAAATAATTAATAATTAATAAATAATAAAAAATGCTTTAAACCAGAGATTCTACATTTTCGGCAGTCACTTTTCTTTGGAAATAATATATAGGGGTAAAAAAAAACCAAGTGATAATTAGAATTAGACAAGAGATAGTTATAATTAGATCATCAGAAAGAAAGAAATAACAGTTTGGAAGGGTATGGTCAATACAAAGAAAGAATTTGGATATGGTCACAACCAACCAAATGACAAAATATATTAGCCAAAAAACTGCTCTAGTTTTTTGCACCGTGCACCTGAAAAGAGTGCATGTACCCTGTTATGTGTGAGTACTTTCTGTTGTATTTATTTAATATCAGGAAAGTAGGTCTGAAATAGTAAAGTTTAAATCTTTGCAGAGATATTAAGATATGGAGATTATTAAATCAGAGGCAAATGAATTGCACATGCCATTTTGATGATATTCATCCCACACAAATTAGCTTTGCTGGCAGCGGGTGTCTACAACAGCTGGAGGTCCAGGGGTTGAATATATCCTGATAAATTCACCTTAATTGAACTTTTGCAATAATGTAGACTGTTTACAGTTTGTCTATATTTCATTTTCTATGCAGTTTTTGAATTATTTAACTTTTATAACTTGGAATTTAAACTGATTGATAAGCTGCCACTTACCCTAGCAACAACACAGTGGATTAAATAATACAATAGAACATAAACAGGAAAGGATCTGAATAGAAACATTCATAAGTGAGAAATATAAATGAAAAAAATAATAATAAAATCTATCCATGGAATTGAATAATTTTTTGCATCCCAGCACTAGTAACCATAAATAATATAACAAGATCCTTTAATGTCCTCTAGCT